>NW_027185403.1:2872925-4072925 GCF_022577435.1 Embiotoca jacksoni
CTGATGGAGTGAAGTGCAGTTTTACTGATTGTCAGTGATATAAATGGTTATTGTGCATGGCTGTGCTGATTTATGGTACCTTCCGTTGTCATGAATTCATTGCATGTACCTGTGAAACAACATCTGCTGCAGCATCTAAACAGACATCATTAAACATAGGTGCAAATTCTCACTGCACAACCTGCTTTATGAAGACCAGATTTTGTCTAGGAAATAGTGTGTCTTCGGTTGTTGTGCATATTCATTGTCTAGGCATGTGGTTCCTGCAGTCAGGTAGAACATTTCCAGAAAAATCCTTTGGCATATACAGGAGGAGCTACTTTTTATGTTTCTAAAAAAAAAAAAAAAAGTGGGTTGTTCAGGAAAAAAAAGAGGTGGGCGGCTGGAATTCGACAGAGAGAACAAACAGAATGTAAACTATTAAAAATTCAGACCTTGTTAACACAATATCAAAGAAAAAAGACGTCACTGTTTGACTGACAAATGTTCTCTGGGAAATTTGTTGCAAAAACACCAGTTTGAGATGCTGAGGACTGCCACTTTCAGTATTTGCCCTGGCTCGGTCGGATGATTGATGCAGGGCTGCATTTGGGATAACTGTGCGCTGAGGTTGCAAGAGAGAGGCAGCATCACGTAGCCGCCGTACTGTAGGTGGTCGCAAACACGGAGAAACACACGGAAAGATCAAAACCTCTGAAGGGCTCTGGGTCATAAACACCATGCACACACACACACACACACACACACACACACACACACACACACACACACACACACACACAGCAGTCTCAGCTTGAAAGCAGTGGCACGGTGGAATAGAAATATTTTATGTTCCTTTTCAACACCTGGTCGGGGAAATGAGAGGGAGACAAAGACGGACACGTTGAAGAGAGATTGAGGGATGGAAAACGGCTGACCAGTCACTCTTGGTGTGCCCGTATGATGCCCGTGTACCATGCAGTGTTTATTAACCGTACCCAACTCTGGAGTTGGCCTCTCCCTACAGAGTTTGGCACGACCTCAGTCACTCACACACACACACACACACACACACACACACACACACACACACACACACACACACACACACACACACACACACACACACACACACACACACACACACACACACACACACACACACACACACACGCACACACACAAATACTCAAAGGGTGGACAGCTGAGGTGGAGTTTTTGTATGTGTGTGATTGGAGGTTCCTCAGTCTATATTTTTATGCATGAGAGTATATCTGAACATGCATTGCAAAATGATTTTTTTTACCAGTATGTGTGTGTGTGTGCGTGCGTGTGCGTGTGCGCTTGCGTGCGTGCGACAGAGTGTTTTCGAAAGGTTTTTGACAGGAGACTGACAGTTGAGGAAGATGGATGGGTCGCTGAGACTAGACAGTGGGAAATCACGCGGTGTCGGTGGATTGTGTGTGTTTGTGTGTTTTGCTCGTCCATGAGCCCTGCATCAGTGTGTGTGTGTGTGTGTGTGTGTGTGCGTCTGTGTGTGTGCGCACACGCGCAGGGAGGGACACCTGCTGACTGATAGACATTTCAGTTTTTCAGAATTTGGCAAGGAGAGATGAGATGACCATATGTGTGTCATAGATTTCCCTCTTCAAATATGTATCCATAGCAGCACTGCGACGCTCAACACAAAACAGACACACTCTGCGCTCCAGTGAGCAGCGATGGCTTCCAAATACTTCTCGTCACCACCATCAGCTGCTCTCCAGTTTCTGAGTTTTGCTCTCGAACAATCAAAATAGGAAGAAAAAGGATGAGAGACTGTTTTCACACTGAATCGTGTTTAAAGTAATCTATTCTCATGTGACTTGCTTTATGGCACAATAATGCAGATAAGAAACGTTTTCCTACTTCACCTTATACCTGTGGATCCAAGGCAGGAAAAACATTGAATGTTACAAAATACTGACACTATTGGAGGGTGACAGACGTTTTCTGTAGAAGTTTATTTTCATTGTTTTAGCACTGAAGATTTTTCACACTTTTAATTTCAACTATTGGGCTTAAATAGTAATACTTTAAATGATGACGCTATTAGTAAATTGTGTGCTTCTGTGTTGGGATGACAATAACACACGAGGGAGATTTTGTCTCTTTCGTTTAATCAGAAACCAAGAAGTTTGAAGTTGAATTGTCATCATTTAAAATTTGATTACGTTCTTTGAAAATACACAACAATTTTCTTGCATCTCCACAGAAATGCAGAAATATGGTAAATGTTTTCATCTGTGTAGTTTTGTTCTATGCTAGTTGCAGTTTCAGTGGTTCACATTTTCAGCGGTTTGGGTTTATCCCATTATATATTTTCTACACACTGTTGAAATGAAACTATTACAAGAATGTAATTCTGAAACTGGTGATGTGTGGTTTTTGTCTGATACTAACAACATGTGGCTACAGTTCGTTAATGTGTTTGTTATGCCGAGCTGTCAAAAGCAAAACATTTCGAGGAAAATCTGTGGAGGAATGGAAAGACTTGATAGTGCTGGACAGACATGAGACATGATCGAGTTTTATCAAAAGAAAGACTGAATGTTTGAGACACATGTCTGTTTTTCTGTGTTCAGTTATCATAAATGCATCAAGATATAAAAGAAACTGCATGAACACAGAAGAGCATGACTGAGACAGCCGAAAGTAGACAAGCAGAAAGACAGATGAGGGAACAGTTCTTTTTAACTACATTTTAAACCTTGTTAAAGTCACATTAAGCTTAAACTGTGGTTATTTTTTACAATTACACAGCCATGAAAAGGAAAACAGCAACATAAAAATAAAACAAGATTACTCAACACATTTGGGATCTAATCTGTAAACATCTGCATCTGAGATCCACTGACTTCAAACAGAAATGAAAGACTGTCATTGCTCCTTGATTAGACATTTGATACACATAATGCTTTATTGTTCCAAGAATTGGACTTGTTTATTATATTTCGGTCAAAAGGGTACAAAGCTTTGTTGATTAAAAAAAAGATTCCTGCAATTCGACCCATTAATTAGTCAACAATAGGCATCAACACACTGAATCTACAGATTCTGTAGACGTGGTCTTAATATTATAGATTGTGGGTAGGTGTTGGTTTGAGTGCCAGTAGAGTAACTGCTTTTGTAAAAGTTGCTCCTTATGGATTTTTGCAGCAAGTACATATATTTAAAATAACATAATATGTCATCCAGAACCGTTGTTTGTGGAAAAGTTAACGAAACCTGACTTCTAACTGATTGTAAGATAAACATGCAGACAATGTAAAGGATCTTTTTGCATCATTTGTCTTCAACACGTGACCACTACACCAATGCACTACGTTACACCATTCTATGCTGACGATGTTGCCATTTTGAACCGTTACAGGTAAAAGAGCTTCGATGATATATTTCCCGATCGACTGGTAAATGAGGGCGGTAGTTAACCCGCGGCGTGCATTTGACGAGGTGAGCTTTGTTTGCTATAAATCGCCCACCTTCAGAATGTGTTTTCTGATACAGAGCTATGCTGTTAGACTTATTTTCAGAAGCCGAAATTGTTTGGAGCAATTTTGGCATCTCAAAGATGAAAAAAAAAAAAAAAACAGCTTTTCATCCTTACCACCTGTTTATACTCGTGGTAAGTTAGAGGGTCAAGGGGTTAATGGAGTGGGACATAAAATGTTTTTTGGACCCCACGGCCTCCAACACAACCCCATTTTTTAACTCCCTCGTCGGACCTGGAAAAATACTCCAGATTGTTTGGTCGTTCACCTCCCGTACCTGTCGTACGATTGACAAAAGGGAAATCTGCATGCGTGCGTGTGCGTGTGTGCGTGCGTGCATGCATGTGTGTGTGTGCGTGCGTGCGTGTATGTGTGTGTGTGTGTTAAAGAGAGAGAGAGAGAATGATAGTGACAGACAGTAAGTGCCATCTGGGCAAACTACCATCCACAGTCATTATCAGAGCTCAACCACAAACAACACAACAGCACTCTGGCTTCCTCTCATACACTCACATACGCGCGCACACACACACACACACACACACACACACACACACACACACACACACACACACACACACACACACGCACGCACACACACACACACACACACACACACATGGCAGTGCTGATGAGATCAGGAGTGTGTGTCAGGAGAATTCATGGCACTGAGATGAAATTCATCAGTCGAGTACATCTTGGAGCCACTAGCTGGCTACTATTTAGAGACCACAGACAGAGTGGGTACCCCCCAGATGTACACACACACACACACACACACACACACACACACACACACACACACACACACACACACACACACACACCACTGCTTATCTGTAGATCACATGAAGGAAAAAGCAGTGATGTAGAGACTTGGTATGTGAGAGGAAGAAAAAGTGAGTGTTAGTGGAAGAAGAGAGGACAAGATGAAAAGAAAAGTAAGATAGATGGACACAAAGAAGGGAGAAGAGGAACATTTTTGGAGGTTGGTGGGGGCGGTTAAGGGTAAAAAAGAAAAGGATGGGGTCTTGTCATCTCCTTGCCTGAATTGTTAACCACATTGCCCCTCAAATTCTCTCCCAGATGAAAGACTAGCAGTTTCATCCTGTCATCCAGACACACACCGAGACCGAAACTGGCATTCTCACACGTACAAACTGATATGCGTGCACTCCGTCTTAACATGCACACACACACATATGCACAGCCCTCCCAACCCCCCCGCACCTCCGACGCACACACTCCTGCCATTTTAACTACTCCCTATTGTTCTTCGCAGTGCCTCTCACTCCATATGACTTCCATATGGGGGAGCCCTGGCTATAGCTGTGAAAACTACTGTACTTCAGCTCCAATCTATACGACTCTATACAAGCCCAGCGTGGGACCCGTTGAGGTGTCAGGACCAACGTACAACACATGGTAACCTGACCTTCACTACCGCCATGTACCGTATGTCTCACAGGTGTCGTTCATGTTGGCCCGGCGCGCGCTGGAAGCCATATGTAGGCGGTGCGGGAGGGAAACAATCAGTAGCAGACAGCTGAAATAAATAAAGGTGCAATAAAGTGTTAAATCTGCATCAGAAGGCCACTCAGAATAGTTCTGCTTCAGTATGTTGTGGCTCCCTCCTGCCAGCCAGTGGTGGTGTGTTCTGAGTCATGCAATAGATGTAGCCTGCTACACACATTAGAGCACTCAACCTGACTTAATGTTCTTCTTCTTAGTGCCTAAATATGTTGTAGCAACAGAGAGATTCAGTATATCCGAACATTTTTTTAAGTCAGCTTCTGCTTGGATGAGCTCCTAAAAGACTCAGACATCTGAGAAGGTACAGCCCAGTATGCTTTTCACAATGTCCAATTATGCTAAGTGTTTTTCTTGTGGGTTTGACTCAAAGCTGCATTAGACAAAATAAATAATATTTTCATATATTGAGGCAAAAACACGACAGTTTACAGTATTACAGTGTCTAGAATTGATGTATTTCTGCTCCAATATATTGTAATGCTTTTATATTATTGGATTATAAAATTTCAAATGGATCTGTATTTGATTGAGGCTCTATTCACGGTTTAAAGCGAATTGCACAAGTGCATTTAGGGTGTATCTAAATACCTTTTGGCTAGTTTTACATTAAATAATCTGACCGCAATGTAAGGCACATGGTTGAAAGGGTTGGTACTTGGTGCCCTAATAAATCATAGATGGGTTTTGGGCGTAAATAAACCAATCTTGTCATCTTACCTTACCTTAAGAGTCAGGTGCGCTGAAAGAGAATTGTTCGCGTGCAGATTGATGTAATATTCTTTCATGTTGTAATCTTTGATATTTCCATTTTTTTATTTCCATTCTGCTGCATGACTTTCTGTGTGTAGCAAGCAGAGCTTACGCATGTTGCACACCCACCTGTGGAGGCACACCCTTAAAATAACAGAAAAATACTGCGCCATAGACTCCAAACCACGTTTCCGTTGGTCAATTTAGGGACGCGCCAACAACCCTGCTGACCGCACCTCATTTTAAGGCCAACACGCCCATGGGCTCTCAGATGGGCGCGAGTACATTTCGTCAGTCTGAAACTAGCGAAGAGACTTGCGTTGCGCTTGGCGGCGCTTTGCACCGGATGTGAGATGGAGCCCTAAGAGTCTGAGGCTTGAGGTGATTAGTGGTTATGTTGATGCTGCTGGACGTGGTTTCTGCACCGCAACGCCTCTGCTGTGGTATGTCTCTGTAGCCATATGGGTCCCATAAAGGTGTCAGGTCCAATGCAACACATGGTAACCAAAGTTCAGCCACTGCTTGGAGTTCTGTAGATTACTTATGTGAAAGGGTCTCATCCACAAGATTAGCTTACTATTGCCTTTTCATGAATTTCTTTTCTTTAAAAAAAAATAAAAAAATACTCAACACAAATTTGAATATCCTTTTCTGTTCAATTCAAGTTCCGCTTTTACGATAAAAAAAATTAATAATAAAAAAAACACATTCCCTTGGCATTAATACAGCAGAGAGAGGATGTAGCGTGTGTAAATCAGGTGTATATGAAGGGAGGGAAAGAGAGAGGGAAAACAAGAAAAAAGAGCTCAAGAGACAAAGGGGCCACAGAGATCAGAGAATACACAAACATTTAGGAAAAGAAGATGAAATAAAGAGAATAAACAGATGGCCTGCAGACTTGGCACGTTGGTTTTAACTCGGCAATCCACGCACTCCCAGCTTCATTAATCTCTGACTCTAAACACCCATATTACGAGCCGGCTCTGTTCTAAAAAATACAAACAACAACCGTATCTATCCATGTTCCAGTAAAACGGAGGAGTAGAATGACGAAATTGAAGGAACGGCAGGGGAAAACACGGAATAAAAAAAGTTCTTAAGAAAGGGGGAAGAAGCCACATTAAAAAATCATAAAGATGTGGAGAGATTGTGGATATGTTGCATTCTTTCTCGTTATTTATTTATAAGCGTCAGCTGCCTCCGAGTCACCCCCACCCTCAAACTCAGCGCTGCACCAAACTGGAACCAGATTTCTGGGAGGCTGGGAGGTGGTGGATGTTTTTCTGGGTCCTGAAGGAAAGATTGGATCAAGGAGGGGGAGATTTCATGGTTTTGGGGTTTTTCGGGAGAAAAAAATGGCAAGGATGGTTGTTTTTTGTTGGGTTTTTTTTTGCTGAGGATATAAGGTTGACTGACAGAGAGCGAGCGTTAGCGTCTCCCTCCTTCAATCAGTCTGAGTTGTATGAACTAATGGAGTAAAAACAATATTTTCAGAGGTTGAATTACTTTATTGGCCAAGTACAATAAACATGCAGGGGTTTAATCTTCACATTTTCCAAGGACAGTATTAGAGTATTATTATTGGACTTCAGTATCAAAGTGTATTTAATGAAGGAGTAGTACTACAACGCTCCAGATTTTTTATTTGAACATGTCACATTTCTCTGTATAGTGTCATGTAAGAGGTTCTCTTAAGTTGTTACTGATAAAAAAAAATTAAAAAAAATTCTATCTCCATGATTTTTTTTATATTATCTACAAAACCTAAGGTCTGTATATACCGCTTTCTGCTTGTTTTGTTTTCAGTTAAATTCAACACTTCATAATAGTGCAGCAAGTACATTACAATAAAGGCTTGCACACAACCAAATAGGAACCACAAATTCAAACTATAGAATTATAAAGATCTTGACAATTAAAGTAATAAATGCACTGTACTACAATAAATCACAGTACATAACATCGTAAAGTGCTTCCTTTCAATGTTCTATTAAATTACTCAAGAAAAAGTGTGATATTTTCAGCCCAAACTGAGTCTTTGTGAGTTCAGTAACTTTATAAATTAACATTCCCAACACATTATTAAATTATGACCCTGTGAAATATGTTCCAGAGAGAAAATAGATCATACAGCTGAGAACTGTATAGGACAGGGAACATCAGGGTTTCTCTTGTGGAACCGGCTGTACTGGGTGCAGGCTTTAGTGAAGCTCAGTTGGCTCAGTTTGACACCAGCGAGCTCTTCTGTGGTTTGAGTGAAAACAGTAGGGGAGAGAAAGACTGAAAATTACCTCTCCTTTTGTCAGCTGTGATGAAAGAATCTGTCTTTGTGTCCCTGATTTTTGCCTTTCTTTTTTTTTTCATCTTTCACTCTCCCCAACATGTGCTTCCTCTTTTTCTTGTCTTCTGTTTTGCCTCAGTCTTTAGTCTTGCTCTCTACTCTGCCAGCAGACCTCTGTTCCCACTATCTGTTGATGATTGATGGAGCGCAGCTCCAGTTCAGTTCAGGCAGTTCAAGAATGCTGCAAAATTCAAAAACTACTTTGGCACGTAAGACAAACAAGCAACTTAGTTTTTTTTCTTTTTCTTTTGGGTGGCAGGAACAACAGATTGCGAGGATAACATTAGGTTTGAGTTAGAACTTTATTGATGGTACAATGTAAAAATCCCAACAGCAATCACTGTTAAGTATCAAAGATATCACAGGCTTTTGCTCCATTAGTAAATACTTTTAGCTCCTGGCTAGAGAGGTTTTACGGACCTTTACGCATGAGTGAAATAGAAACTTTGAAGGATTTACCATTTTGTAAACAAACAAATAAATTTTAAAGTTAAAACATCTCAGGCTCGTTAAATTTAGTTCTGTGTTTTCACTGAGATTAGATGATCTTTCGCACAATACGTGCCAAATCCAATGTGCGTCCTTCCTCAGGAACTGAGGTTAATCGGTGGTTCTACAAATTGCCCTTAGTTGTGAATGAGAGCATGAATGGTCTTTGTTTCTATCTGTCTCTTATGTGTTGGCCCTGTGATGGACTGGCGACCTGTACAGGGTGAACCCTGCCTTCACCCAAAGTGAGCTGTGATAGGCTCCAACCCCCCCCCCCCCCCCCCCCCCCCCCCCATGACCCTGTTCAGGATAAAGCGGGTATAGATAATGGATAGATGGATGGGAACTTTATACATTCCAAATTTACAAAAAGTAATGAACTCCATAAACACCTCCACATGTTTCAGATGTACTTATACTTTCAAAGATCATGTGCAATTTGATACCAAGTGAGAGTCGACTTCTGCTGAGATTTATTCACAGTTTTTCCACAATTTCACCATCCAGCCATCATTCCAGTCTTGATTACTGTATATATTTCCTGTTTATTCTTTTGATGTGTTCTCTGTCACCTCAAAAAAAGGAAGAGATGAGAATAGACAAGACAGAGACAAACCAAATTAAATTAAGAGACTCTGTTACTGCAGTTGAATATGGATGAGTGCATGTGCCTGTTGGTGTTTGTACAATTGTGGCAACGCCTGCCGTGTGTGTGCGTGTGTGTGTGTGTGTGTGTGTGCGTGTGTGTGCGTGTGTGTGCGTGTGTGTGTGTGTGTGTGTGCGTGTGTGCGTGTGTGTCTCTGTAGCCTTTGGATCAGAGAGCAGTGTGTGTGTTGGCTGAGGTTGGGGTGAAATGAGCCGTTTTAATGAGTTAGTTACTGTAGCTGTGTCTGCATGTGTGTGTGTGTGTGTGTGTGTGTGTGTGTGTGTGTAAGAGAGTGTGTGTTTGTGTGTGAGTTTGTGAGTGTGTGCCGAGGCCCACACGGCTCAGCATGAGTAGCCACATATCTGTGCATGTACACACACACACACACACACACACACTCACTCTTCAAACATAAAATTATGTCAGTGCAGAAGAGTTTATGAATTTACAGGAACACTCCAGCTGCATTTATGCTTTGATTGTGGCGTTACTGGCTCGTTATGCCACGGCTGCCAAACTTGTAAAAGTATGACTTAAGAATAATAAACGTTTACAAAAGTGACTATATGAGGATTTATACAATCCACAATAAGTATTTTTCCAGTTTTGTCTAAATTTAAGTTATTGCAAAAAGAATGGCCAACTTCACTGGCAATATGGAAGGAAACCTTTCGCCAATTACTTTTAAATCAGGCTGCAACCACAGCAGGAAAGTGTAATTATTATAAAGACAATAAAAGGTCCTCTGATATTGGAAGCTGACCAAATTTCAGGTCTTAAATTTAAGTCAGTGTTGCATCCCAAAAACAGCCAAAAGCTCATTTCAGTCCAAGTCTCAGACGTTAAATGAGGAGTGGCGAAGTAGTTGCCTGGACCAAATTTATGGGGACTAATGTTTTTAAGGAAACGTTGCTGCCGTCTCCAGCTCAAATGAAGTTACAAAAATAATTACTGTGACTTCTCAGTAGCAATTCCTGTCGCTTGGTTAAGTGATGCATTTAGACACAATTGGCAATATCTGCAGATTTTGATCGCTGTAACAAATCAAAAGGACAGATTTGAAGTTAATTGAATGACATGCATACCACTGGTGACGTTGTGCCCAGTATGTGGTGGGACAGGTGCCATCCCTTGACAACCACGAGCAAGTTGAGCAAGTAAATCACATCTAAATTGTTCTAAAAAGAATTGAATAACAATCTGACTGTTCCAAGTATAATAGTGTAAGTTTGGTTTGAGGATTTGGTGCTTTTTAAAGCGTAAATGCAGTGTATGAATTCTTCAATGTGAAATACAGTTTGTGAACAAATCAACCACCAACATGAGTTCTTTTAGCTGCAATATTACTCGCTCTCTGTCTTCTACTGTTTACCTCTGATCCACTCACATATACAGACACAATACTTTACAATCTTAAATAAACACACACACAAGCTCAGTCACATTCAGTGAAGTGAGAATACAGGAGGAGGGGTGACCTCAGTTGATAATCCAGTACAATGCACCTGGTTAGGATGTAAATGGATCACATGTCCTTACAGTTAATCATACACTCAGCTGTAGGACAGCGTGTGTGTATGTGTGTGTGTGTGCGCTGTAGGACATGAGCAAGCTGGAGGTCATTCATTCATTTTCTATGAACATACACTATTACCTTCTGACTTCCTCTCTCCTCTCCTTTCATCCTCTCTTCTGCCATTATTCTTTGTCTATGTTCCTCTCCTCTCCTCTCCTCTCCTCTCCTCTCCTCTCCTCTCCTCTCCTCTCCTCTCCTCTCCATATAAATCAAGTCTACCTCATGATGTCACTCAGGTCCCCTCAGACGGAGGCTGGCTGCCTTGGCCTCCTCGCCCTCAAAGCAGCATTTTTTAAAGTGTGTATGTATGTGTGTGTGTGTGTGTGTGTGTGTGTGTGTGTGTGTGTGTGTGTGTGTGTGTGTGTGTGTGTGTGTGTTTTACCTACATGTGAGCAGGCGTACACACACGCCACCATGTCACACGGCGCAGTGGGACATGAAGAAGCAGCGCGGTAGTTTGTCATTGTAGCAATTTACCTCTGTCTGTCTCACCGCTCAGTTGGTCCACTTAACCCTTCCAACCTCTCTGTAAGTGACACTGAGTGTTTAATCGGCCCCAGAGGATATGTGCTGTTTAAAAAAAAAAAGAGACGTACATCTGCATTACGAGGAAATTAATTTTCCACCGGGCAAAATGGCGAAATGCTTGCAACTGGCCCACTTAAGCTCCACAACTTCCCCCTTGGTGGTGCTTAGCATCATGGTGGGCGGCTTTCTGCAACTAACGCTGCACTACTCGCCTGCTTTGTTTGGTGAACCGTCCCTTTAAGAAAACAGAGTTCAGCTTCTCATTGAATTAAATGATCCGATACTTCACTCGTCCCTGAAAACTGCGCAGTCCGTCTCAGGGTGAGCAATCAAGGGCTCCGCTGTTTGACACAAATGATTTTTGGAGAGTTATGGGTTTAGAAATGGGCTTTTATTGAACCACCTACGTAAGGTATTCTAATTCAGAGGGTCCACTTAACCTATTCAAACGTGCCATTTGGCACCAATTAACATTTAGATGGGGTGATTTATGCATGCCTTTTGTGTGTGTTTTTCATAGTCTTGCCTCCCCCACTCTCTCTCTGTCTCTCTCTCTCTCCATCCTCCCACATTTTTTCTAACTGGTCAAACAAGGCTGCCCAGCTCTGTTCTTCTCCTGCCTCCCCCCCTCCCCCACACACACATGTTTCTTTTTCTCCATCAGACCATTGAGACTTGACACAACGACCGTATATTTGATTAGTGTCTTTGGCCGATGGCGCCACATGTAATCTCAGTGGCTTCATACCTTTAGCCTGTCTAGAACAGGAGCATCAACATTTGAACTCATAAGCAGGCAAATAAATAGAGGTAGACTCATGTGCGCAAAAAATAGACAATCTTGGAAAACAAACATAAAATTACAGACAAATCTGTGCAACATTATGTTAACTGTCTTTAATGTCTTTAACTAAAGATAAGAGATGGAGTCGTTTTTTTGTTCAAATGTGCATGATTATGACTAAACACAGAGTAAACGGGTCAGTGAAAGAAAACTGGGTAAATAGATGAGGACATGGAAAAATACAAAAGTGGGAAGGAGAAAATAGATGGAGATGGAAGCAAGATGCAGAGAGTAAGGAAAACGAGACGGAAAGAAACAGAACAAAATGTGGATCAGGTGTAATACAGCGAAACCCCCGACACGATTTAAGTGGAATTTGTGTGCCTAATGAACTATTTCAAAATCTTTCAACATAATGAATACAATGTTTTGCTATGGTTTCAACATATTTTTCTCTCAAATTGTTTTTTTTTTTTTTTTTTACATAACTCCTTCTAACTACATAACCAGAAATCACAAAGACAGTTTGTTGACACGTCATGTCACCACAGCAAGCAGAAAACCAAATGTTTTTATTTTAGTCTATGTCCAATTTGTTTTGTCTCGGTTATGCAACTTTAAAATGTAACTCAGCAGGAGCATGAAAACATCAATAAGCTTATCAGCCAGAAAATGTATTCTGTTGATAGAATTACTTCCGTAGGAAACATTTTATAAAAAATGCTTGAGATAACATTTACTTTTTTACTTTTTGTGTTGAGTTGCAAGAAACTTGCATATTTCACCATCCACAAACTATTTCAATACTATTTAAGAATTTCTGTAGTTAAATCTAGTTTTGAATAGCAGTTTTTTTTTTTTTACAGATCATGCATCAACAGTATGAACAGCGTAATGCTCTAAATATGACATAAGGCATTGTATCCTAACTGTGTCAATGTCAGTGTGACTGACTGTTAATTTCCTTCCTTTCTGTCGGGGAGAGAGACAGATAACATCAGCAGACCAAACACTCACACAGAAGTTCTAACATACAAACACCCTGTGACGCGCACGCACGCACGCGCACACACACACACACACACACACACACACACACACACACACACACACACACACACACACACAGAGACCGGGATATCGCTGGTAGGTGTGGGTTGCAAAAGGATTTCCTCTGTTTGGCACTAAGGTCACACTTGGTATGTTTGAGTCAAGATAGCAGCAAGTATGTTTGTGTGTGTGTGTATGTGGGCACGCGTGTGTGCATGTAAATTCTCAGGAAACGGTGTCCTGTTCTACATGTTTCACTCTCACTGATTTGATTGAGGAAGAGAGATAATAAACTTAGTGTGGCTACCATTTCCTGGAAATACCCAATAGACTCTGCACTGACCCAACGGCGCGCGCGCACACACACACACACACACACACACACACACACACACACACACACACAGCGGATGTCTTATGAGCTTTTTAAACAAGTATGGAGATAATTCTAATCTGCTGTATTTGAAATGAACCACATTTTCTTTGTGATCGTGTCTGACATGTTCAACTTCTTTTGTAATTTATCGTCTCCCTGCTCCAACATGGATTCCATTACTCCTCATGCGACAGCCACAATAATATGATTTCTTGTGGTTCCAGTGGAACTGAACATGAAGCCAAACAGATTGTTAAAGATAGATTATTTATTTGTGTCATAACTTTTCCATGACAAGACAATGACGTGTTTATCTGTGCTGCATTTGTTTTGGGGTTGTCATGGTGACATGGGCCTGCCAAAAGAAAAGGAGAGGGGACAAGATGAAAAGAGGAAATGGCCTGACACAGATGCAGCTTATCCTAAACTCTTTCCATCACTGTGCCGAGGCTCTTGTTCACTGTCATTTTTTGCTTGTCATGCACTTGTCTGTTTCTAATTTACTACCTTGTAAGCGTCGCATTGTAGTTTCTAGTTTTGATTTCTGGAAGGGTAAATTCTATTCAGATCACTTCAGAGAAAGTCAGGGCCATAAAAATATCATAATAAAACAATAATGTAAGATGTCTTAGTGAAAGTTGATGGACAAGTGGGATAACATAATGTTTATTTAATCTGTTTCCGGCAGAGTGGATGGTGTCAACAGTGTTTTCTGGGAAAGTAGTTGTAGTACACGGAAAGTAACACATCATTTTTCAGCGGCAACATTTTGTATGGATTAAATTGTAAAAGCGGGAAGGTAACTTTGACAACGATACATGCACATTTTTTTTTTAAATTTCAACATTCCATTTTCCAAAAGTTTGACAAAATAATCTTTACATTTACCGACTTTTAGTAACTGAGAATTCAATATAGGTGATTTTAAGTAGTTACTGTCTGGACGTCCATGTTTAAAATATGGACGATAGCACACATTGCTTTAATGTGCCACATTTTATATGTCACATATGTGTTACGAGAAAGATAGATTGCAGCTCGGATATTGAGGATCCCCGCTCCGCCATTAGATGGGTGGACTAGATCGATGAGATAAAAGTGTAACAAGGAAAGAAAATGAGGTAAGTAACTAATTTTTGTCAGCGTAGGGAGGCAGAAGAGGAGTAGATGGAGGGATAAATGAGACGCACAGACAAGATAAGGAGGTAAAAGAGGACTGGAAGGAGCGGAGGATACAGACGGAGGTGTGGAGGAAGGGATGAGAAGAAAAGGCAGAGAAGTTGAGTCCCCTACTGAGATCTCATTTCCAGCTGTCTGATAATGCTGCTCCTTCTTCTGCCCCTAATCTCCGAGAAGAGGAAATGAGAAACACACACACACACACACACACACACACACACACACACACACACACACACACACACACACACACACACACACACACACACAGAAGCGTCCTCTTGAGTGCCTCTGCAAATATACACACATGCAGTAAATGTCCACACGAATACACACGCAGACACACGAGGACATATATGTTCGAACATTAAATATTGACTCGTACACTAGAAATATAAACACGGTGTCGTACTGTGAGCTGCATTTCCATCTTTTCTCCCACACACACAAACACACCCGCATCCCCCACCGGGAGCCTATTAGCTTCTCTGTGTTACGAGGTGAGCAGTGGGATAATGATTCCCAGATCCCTCCAATATCTGTCTTTCTTCTTCGTCGACAGAAGAGAGACAGATGCAGATGGACTGACCGACAGAAGGAAAAAGAGGACAGAGGGAGAGGACACACAACAGGTGTCGAAAAAAGAAAAGAAAAAGGCAGACGTCCCTTTCTCTCCTCTCTTCGCCTGCCCATCTCTGTGCCAACTCTGCCTCTCGTCTGTCCGCCTAATGAATTGAGTTGTCAGTTTGATTCATGTCCGGCGACGACAAATTTGGAGGGCATTCAATGGGAAATTGGGAAATTATGCAGTGGCACATCTGAAATGTTTCCATGTACCTAAACTAATGAAACATCTAAAATAGATGACAATAAGCTTAAATGCTTCAACACAAGACGCATTTACTTCATCTGTCATGCTCTAATTTCTAATATATGCAGCCAGACATCTTTATTCCTGTCATTCATATGCACATCAGCTCTGAAAACAGATTATGTGTGTTTGACAGATGTTTGTGTTGCTTTGGAAGTTGATCAGAGTGGGAAATGGCGATTCATCATCTTTGCAAGGAAATGCTGTTTACAAGGCGAGCGCATGAGACAGTTTCCTCAGAAGAAAGGGATCCCTGAGCGCCAGCGATGTGCAGGTGGTGATGCTGATGTGTGTGATAGTGATCTGCATGGACTGATTGCACTGAGGCCAAAGAGAGAAGCATCACAGCACCATCTACTGTCTGGAAACCACTCATGTTCTCATCTGCCAAGCAAGGTGTTGCTCTGACACAAGCAGCCTACCTGCTGGGTGGGGTTTAAACTCCACTGACCATCTTATTATTCAATTATTTTCTCTATAAACAGGGAACAGTAATAGATTTGTATATATTCTTTGACAGAAAAAGTCGTTTTGTCAGCTTGTCTATTTGAATAAGATGTTAATTTATTTAATAACTGTGCTTTTGACCCTATCTCTTTCCTCGTCTGCTTTGCCTCAACTGTAACTGTCAGCACTGTAATGGCTGTTGGATTGCAGCAGCATGGCTTATGACCTGAATGAGTCTAAGGGAGCGCAGTTACGATCGCATGTATTCAAACTGTACATTACCTCATAAACACGTGAGCCGCTGCAGACTTCCGGTGTAATTTGGTATAATTGTCTAAGCTGCAGGGTAATGTTGCATTTGCGTTTTCTTTCACTGACCTGGGAATCAAATGGCTGGGCGCGAGACGTTGTATGTCGGTGCTGTTTAGTGTCACCGCCAACGTAATGTTCAGCTATCGTCTAACTTAGATTTATCGGAAGTTTGGACTTATTTTTCTCCGCTTTCTGGGGAAGCTGCGTCTTTTTTTTTTTTACCGTCAGTGACTGTGAAAAGGGTAATTTGATAGTTTGAGTTACATTTAATGTGCTTAAGCGTCTTTGAGGTAAATGGCTGTTTGGAAAAGTGGTCATTGGAAATTCTTAGGTTAATACAGTAATGCAGCCGTACAATATGGTGCGTGTTGTATGTTTTGGACGCCTGAGATCGTTGTTGTGTGTGTTGACGCTGTAGCTTAGATACTGTAATTTGCAGAGCTGGGGTGCTGTTTACTATCGAGATAATGGAGCTGCCATGTGGTTCTGCTCTGTTTGTGTTGCTCAGAGCAGATTGTTGAGGTTTTTGTTGCAGTTCCACTGGGTGTCTGGATTTCAAACCCCATGTAGGAGTTTACCGCTGCGGCCCAAGGTTCAATTTCCAACTGCAGATTGTATTTATAAACCGAAATGATCACAGACACATGAGTCATAAAAATGATTTAAAACAATATGATATGATACAGTGCGATATAATGGAAGCTGACAGTCGGACCACCGCTTTCCTCACTGCAGGCCACCCAGCCTGGAGGTGAGTTTTCTCTTCATTTGGGAATTTCAGCATCACATCACAAAAAAATACATTCATACACTTTACTAAATGATTGATAGCAGATGATTACGTAGCATATTTTTTTTTAAAGGGTAACGGGTGACTCATAGGTTGACAGCACGTTTTCAACGCATCCTTCAACGCACCAGCCAATGGGACCGAAATGAAATACGAACATACTCATAGATCTGCAGTTACGTCCAGTAATGACTATTTATTTACTTAGCTCCTCTGCACCCGTTTCATTTCAGTTCAGAGTGAGAGTCGGTCATGCGTTTTTCTGTCACTGAAAGTCGCGCTAATTTGTCTGTTTCTCTGCTCTGCTGTGTGTTTGTGTTTCATTAAGGGCGGGGGCTGTGACCCGGCTCACAGACACACAGCGCAGCAGAGCAGAGCAGGTGAACGTTACTCGAGTTGATGACAACTTCACTCGTTACGTGACTGTAAAAAAAAAAAAAAAAAAAAAAAAAAGCACAGTAAAAACCAAAAATTAAGCTATCGATGGACAAACCTACACCTTAAACTGCTGAAAACCAGACCAGAATATCAGCATGTTTTTAAACCTGTATCTACCTACTATGCTTTTTTTCTGCAACTCAAAAAGACTACATCCTGTCCTCTAAATACTCTATTTGTCACCTTGGAAAGATGATTTGGAAACACGTTTTATCAAAGCACTTTGTAGGATGCATATCTTCACCACGGGTGGCCCCACTCGGAAAGAAAACAACAACCTTCCAAACCGCTGATTGATCAACAGCAGCAACTCGGCAGCTCACAGGAAAAATATTTGAAATATAACTAAATCCAGTTTCAACCCATCTTGTACTGCGTGTTTGGAGCGGTTGTTCTGTGGTCGTCTGCCATTTTGCTGAGGTAAAGACGTAAAGTTGCGAGATTATCCCGGGCCTTGTAAAGACTGGTGTAGTTTTATCCTGGAAAGCATTAACAGTCTGGGGCAATTACCTCTCAATAGCTGCCTTCTGCCCGAGTGTGGGCGAGTGTGTGAGAACGTGTTTGTGTGTGTGTGTGTGTGTGTGTGACGGAGAGAGTAGCGATGATAACGGTGTGCCTGTTTGTGTTGTTGCACGTGTGTCATGTATGATGTGTGCAAAGTTTGCTCGTCTGCTGATTGAGGGTCCTGCCCTCCTGATGACACCCCCCCCCCACACACACACACACACACTGCAGGTTATTTCTCGAACACACACATACACAACTGCCATCTTCTCATTGTGTCCTTGACCTTTTTGTTCCTGTCACCCTCTTTTCTGCTTCGTCTCAGCTTGTCTTTTGTGTCATTTTCCTTCCTTTCTTCCTTTGTTTTGTTGCCTTTTCTTCATCAGCTCCAGCTTCTCTATTCCCCCCTTTTCATCCTCACCTCTTTCTTCCATTACACTAATCATCTGCAATCTCTCACCTTCATCTTTTTGTTTGTGACCTTTCTTATATGTTCCTTTATTTCCTTTCCTGTTTCCTTTTATTTTGCGCTTTTTAAACCTCTCTCTCCTCCTTTGCCTCCCCCCCCTCATGTTCTCTTCTTCTTATTCTACTCATCCTCATCTTCCTCTATGTCCTTTTCTGCCCTTTTTCCATCCCTCTGTCCTCGACCTTCACCCCTGCCTTCGTCGTCCTTTCCCTTTTTCATCCTCTCTCCCTCCAACTACTTTGCTTCCTTCCCCCCGTCCATCCCCCTCCCACCCGAGCCCACGCCTCCCCTCTCCATTAGCAGATTAGATTTAGTCCCATAATGCCGCTGGGCACCATGATTTTACCGGCTCTCATTACTCCTAAATCATCTTTTCCTTCTCTCTCTCCCTCTCTTTCTCTGTCTCTCTCTCTCTCTCCCTCATCTCCCAATATGCTAACACACACTTGTGCGCACACAATTGCTCACACACACACACACACACACACACACACACACACACACACACACACATATGCCATATGCCAAGGCCTGCACTGCGCACCGTCTCAGCCCTGAATTAGCGGCAGGACCAGTGATTTGTGATGCAGTGTGATTGGGTGGGAGGGGAGAATTTGGTTAAATTTCTGTCTGTCTGCATCCATCCTTTTTTCCCCTTTACATCCCCCCGGGACATGAATGATTTTCATATCACAACATTTGAGGTGGACTACATTTGCTCACATGCCATTATATGAGATGTTTTGGAGCAGAATTTTCTGGAATGAGAGATTGGTGTAATGCAATTTTTGAAGGACAGGTCATTTCCTTTTTCTTTTTTTTGCGATGTAGAGTAACTGATTGGAGAGTAAGAGACAGATGTGAAAGAGAAGACAGATCGGCAGAGAAAAAACAAAAAGAGTCGGGTATATTTATGTATGTATGTGAGCGAGCGAGCGGCCATTCTGAGTGTTCATCATTTCCGTAGTGTCAGCGTCTTATCGTTTATTATGGCAGTGGGTGACTTAGCTGCAGTTTTACCCTCTGTGACAAAACTGCTGATCACCACGTCCGTTTTAATCATGTCACGACAGCTTCAAGCACATTTATAACATTCATTTTCATGCCGCGCCACATGTACCCTGTATGAAATACCATCCATACCATAATAATGCACAGCCTATCAACATTTGAACGATATTGGCTTAGAATAAAATAAATGGCTTTTGTAAAATGGAGCAAATATTGTTATGAAGGAGAAATGTAAACAGTTTTGATCAGATTAATTATATAATGTATTTATTTTTAGGAACCAACAGTTCCAAAAAAGTCAAGTATACATTTGTTCTTTTCCCCACTGAGTTTTGATGAAAAATATTCATTTTGGCTGAATAATAACAAAACCAGCAGCTTTTTCTTGTTGTAAAATGTCTTTAATGTATCCTTAACTGCTAATCAATAAGAATCCCTGTTACATGTTGCATTTCCTCACTAGTGACCAGATATTAAAGCCAATTTCTTTCTTTTCTTTGTCTTTTTTTAACCCTTAATTGAGCAGGCAAATTAGTTGGAAATCCATTTCCTGCACCTGTTGATTCTTTTTTTTTCTTTTTTTTAACCTTAGCGAAAGCCTGCAGGAGAGGAACAATAGCACAGAATCTGGATTCACTCAATCTAATCTCTCGGCCTTAATGGCCTGTGCTGCTTTTCTGACACACCCTGCAATGCACACACACAGACACAGACACACACACAAAACACACACACGCACACGCTCAGAAAGTTGTGCAACCACATATGAGTAGATATGGCTGCAGATACGATAACATTAATACCAACAGCGTGCAAACGCTTGAGTTTTACGGGTAGACCCCGACAGCCGAGACAAGGATATGGATACAGTTGAAGGCAAACACACAAACATTTGTAAACACACACACACACACACACACACACACACACACACACACACACACACACACACACACACACACACACACACACACACACACATACATAGATCCCTCTCTTCCAGTTAGCCTTGACATTAGCCACTTGCTGCTTCTAACTGGATCATGGGGCTTACTAAAGAGATTAAGGCCTAGAGACAGCATAGCAACCGCACACACGCATACATACACACACATATACATACACACACACACACACACACACACACACACACACACACACACACACACACACACACACACACACACACACACACAGAAATAGACAAAAGTGCTTTCTTTTCCCTGGTTGTGTCTTTTAATCCTTTCTATTTCTCCATCTCCCCAACTTCTCTATTTCTGTATCTCTCTCTCTCTCTCTTTCACTCACACACTCACACACACACACACACACACACGCACGCACGCACACGCACACACACACACACACACACACACACACAAACACACACACATGCTCCACCAGACAGGCCCTCAGGCTAAGAAGACAGCAGCCAGTAGCCATTGTGGAAGACAGTCTGTCAGAGGAATTAGCCTACCGCTGCATGGGAAGGGAGGATGACAGTCTGCTCTGTTCGCCATCACAATCAATTTATTTCACCAAGTACACTCAGACAGATACAACCATTGTAAAAGCTTCCTTTTCTTTCTGTGCATTTCCTTTTGCTACGAAACACCAGAGGTGTGGTGAGAAAATTCAAATTTAAGGTTGTAAAATATTCTTCAGTAAAAATAATCATGCTGATTGTTTTCTGGACATACATGTTTGCAATAACAATAACTTATTAGCAAACTGCTCAATATGACTAGAAGTGGTGCAGACTTTACTCTCAAAAGATATTTGCTGAAAGTGCAAACTAAAAATGTTATGTTTAGTATTTTTTTTTCTTCTAAAATGTGATATTAAACATGTATCGTGTCATCAACTGAATTAAAAGTATAGCTGTATTGCATCCCTAGCATAGACAAACAGTACAAAGAGTGTTCCTGGATAAATCTATGTAAATGGCATAATTTTTTTTTTTTTTTTTTTTTTAAATCCAAAACTTCAGAAGGGTTACATTTCTGTGTTATGATGTCTTAATGCTAGATCACTGTTGTGGTATTAAATGTACTGAACCTCAAACAGAAGAACAATTGTTATTAACCAATAATCAGAAATTAATCAGCTTTCAGACATTCTTCTGTTACATAATGTGGCTTTTGCCATGATTTCCTCCCCATGTCAAACACATAATGTCAGGTTCTTCAGACAGGAGCTTTGACTCCCTTTATGCCTTGCTGTGCCCAGCAACACATTTACTTGCATCTCAACCTGAGTTGTTTTTCCTTTCTTTTCTTTTCTTTTCTTTTCTTTTCTTTTCTTTTCTTTTCTTTTCTTTTCTTTTCTTTTCTTTTCTTTTCTTTTCTTTTCTTTTCTTTTCTTTTCTTTAAGATCACGCAACCATTTTCCAAACACTGACAACAGTAGCTCGCCGTGATTCATTTCTCTTGCTTTCTCTCTTTCATACAGAAACACGGTATAATTTTATCTCACGCACATCCTCGCTCTGCTTGTTGGTTTCTCTCCTTCACTACTATCCACTTTTAAAAAAAAAAAGACACCCCCCCTTCACACACACACACACACACACACACACACACACACACACACACACACACACACACACACACACACACACACACACCTATGCGCATTCTGTTTCTCTAACCTCGGCACTGCTGAGACACCTGCACTGTTTTGTTCTGTTTCTGTGCTAAAAGTTAATTGGCCCACCAGCAAAAAAGGCCTGCTGTAACCTTGACAACGCTGACCTGCTGAGAGACAGATCAGAGCTCTCAGAAATGCCTTACAGACACACACACACACACACACAAAAAACCACACACAAAACCACACACACACAACACACACAGGGCACGAACACAGAGAATCTCAAAGACACACATGGTGCAAGTCTGTATTGAACATGCAGTACGCAAAGTTTAATATGGACACAGATCCAAAACGCACATGCGCATATTCACTGCCATGCATGCGTTCATCGGAGCACTCTCTCTGCAGCATGCACACACACTTACACACACACTTTCACACACACACACACACACACACACACACACACACACACACACACACACACACACACACACACACACACACACACACACACACACACACACACACACACACAATTCCAGCAGTCCCCTTCTTCTGTCCAATCTGCTAATTTGCTGTGTATTATTTATGGGTGCTGAGGTGCTCCCAAGATGCTTATAAAGCCAAAACGCCACAGTCAGCTTCTTTACTCACACCTCTTCCTCTCCTTCCTTCCTTCCACCCCTCCATCCTTCACTGAAATCTACCTTAATCTTTTTTTTTTTTCCCCACTCTTCACACGAACCTTCTTCACTTCCTCAAATCATTGCCTTCATCCTCAGCTTCTTTCACCTGTCACCCATTTTCCCTCCATCACCTGCCAGCTTCCCACTCCCTCCTCATTACTTCACCTCCCCTCCCGTTGACCCTGGTCTTTCCTCTTTTCCTTCTCTTCGTGGCCTCTCCCTCCTTTTTCGTCCACCTGATAACCCATTGTCTTCAACGCAAGTCCATCTCTCCATCCACGTAGCCGATTTAGCCGTTCAGCGGGGAGTCTGACCGGGGTTGTCAGGTTCATCCTCATTCTAATGCCTACGCAGCACCCATCTTCTGTTCCACCATCAACCATTTATTAATGCGCCTCACCATTAACTTTAAAGGCCTGCCCAGCCATTTACTGCGTACAATGAAGAGTTTAACCATTTAGCCTACACAACAGGTTTTTTTTTTTCCCGTAATGCTCTTTATGCTCTGGAGTGTTTAAAATGTGCTCCTGAACTGCCCTTCTCATGTGTGAATGTCAATGTTGACTTATATGTACTATATTTTTTTATAATCCCTATTTTAAAAAAAAAAAGACATATATCTTGCAGATAGGTGAGGAAGAGAATATAAAATCCCTAGGAGCCTTATGTGTGCTGAGCAGTTTCCCAAAGAAGAAATCCATTTAGTCAAAGAGCTTTGGCCGATGTCAAAGTGAGAATCTCCTGCCTAATTCCTCCATCACACGTTGGTCTTCAAATCCATTTCTCACTGAAGATCTCGATTCATTTGCATTGTGATGCATTGTGATTATCCCACTTAGGTGTCAAATGTGTGTGAATTGTCTCAGATGTCACAATACCGCCAGGCTTTATGAAAAAGACCAAATTATTGGATCAAGGTTACAATGAACATTTCCTTTGTGGGAAATAGTAATCATTGCTAAGCACAGCAAATCAGTTTAATTCCTGCCTACATGACCTGAAGACACATCCAATAAAAATAAGCATAGACTGTGATTTTGGCAGATTTAACGAACACAGCACTGATAATGGGTCAGGGTCCTAGTTTCTATACATACTGGATCAACTATTTACTGCTTATACATGAATGAATTGCAGCTATCTGTTGTTGGCAGCGTTGCAACCTTTCCCTGTTACCAATATAGTTCATTATTCTGGTTTTTACTCCCTGGTATGTCGCTGACGTTGCATCCTCTTGATGTTAGAGTTGATACGTTTTCCCTGCTCTTGCGGTAAAACCCACTCATTGTGATTATCCTGTTTTAATTTTAATTGAAGGATTACAAGTCCTCTGTGAGTTGATAAAGTTCCTCAGTTTCGCTACCTTTTAGAAAAGACTGGATAAGCCAAAAAAGCAGCGCCTGAATGTCAGTAATGGAAATAGTGTAAGTGAATACTTTTAAAGCTTTTTAATTATATTTGGATTTTGGTTTTGCCAGTTTTTTTCTTCACATGAAAACATCAGAATTTAACCAAAGCACCTAATTTGGCTCACGGTTTGGTTTAGTTTTATAGGACTTGGTGGTTGATAGAGATCAAATTGTGGTTTGGTCAAAGCTGATTAGCGTGAAGAGTTTGGCATTGGTCTCTGAGAGATCCTGTCTGTCTCCAATTTATCTATCCACCCATCCCGTCATCTGTGCCACTACAGTCTGTTTCTATCTTTTCTCGCCTGCCTGTTAATCCACCCTCCTCTCCCTCCATGTATCTCTCCGCCCTGTGTCCATTCTAATGTCGTCTCTCGATCCTTTGCTGCTCCAAGTTTTATTAGCTCCATAAATGTCCCTAAAAGCCTGCAATATCGCTTAGCTAAAGTACTAGAACAAAAGGAAGAACTAACAAGGAAAAAAAAAAAAAGTGAGGCAGAATAGTAATGCTGCTTAGTCCTCCGGGTGACAATTCAAATAAGAAAATGTATTAAAACAAAATGGCGACAGGGACATTAAAGTGAATTAGCTAATAACAAATGACCATGTGTGCGCCATGCTGCCTTAACCTCTACAACAATTTTTTTTTTTTTTGCCAATGGTAACTCATCTAAATTTGTTGGACGTCTTTCGGGCGTGGGGCCAGAAAAGCTTTTATATCCATAAAGGCCTATGGATCACAGTGAATTGCATTAAGCTGTCCAATTTAATTACAGTATCGACAAAACATAATAGATACTTACAGCCTTACGGAGAGCGATGGATAGAGGAGGGGGAAGAACGGAGGAGAGAGAAACGAAAAGTGCAGACAATGTCCATTTATAATGCTGATGCAGTGTATGTATCAAAGGAGGCGTATGAGGAATGAATTCATGTGTGCGTGTCCATGAAGGTGTGTGAGTGTGTGACTCTAACGAAGGATTTGCAAGGGCCCATGAGAGCTTTTGAGAACGTTTAGTTTGATTTAGATGCTACAGCTCCCCGATGGCTGCTTCACTTGCAAACACGTACGAATGAGCACACAAACGTAGACCTGGGCGATGAGGATGAAATTACGTGATATTTTTGATCAAATTCTTCAATATCATAGCAACAGTATTGTAGAAATGACTACTAGTACCCTTAACAACATATTTACACACTGAGGTTTTTCATAAATAATCAGCAGTAATTGAGGAATTATGAGTAAATTGGTAAAAGCAAATAACTAGAACAGGATTGTATTTTTTAGAAAATTACATCACTTTACTGTAATGTAGCCTTTAAATCCACATAAAGACGATACTTGTGCCACATCACGATAATACGATATCTAGTCTCAAATCACGGTATCAATATGATGTAACTATTTTGCCCAGCCTTACACAGACATACAACACTCTACAGTCTACACACCCATTCACACATTCACTCAGCTGTCCACTCACACACTATTAAAAGTCCAACCACACACAGACACATACCCACCAACTTGGGTCCGTGTACTTAGGAGAGTGGCTGTCCTGTCCCGATCCAGCCAGCCAGGGCTGTCAAGCTCCCATCCAGCATGATCAATAGAGAGGGGCAATATTTTTATTCATAAAGCGCCCACTTAATTAAATCACAGGGAGTGGAGTGAGCGGGGATGGTGGTGGTGGTGGTGGTGGTGGTGGTGGTGGGGGTTGAGTAGGGGTGGAGGGCGCCGAGGCAAGGGCACCGAGTCCAAAGACTGATGAAGAATCACAAAGACTGGAAAGAGAAAGGCAAAAAGGAGAGAAAGATAAATATGGGACGAAGACCGCTTTGTGTGTCCTCCATTAATAGTATGCCAGAATCCAAAGGACAGATTTTAAGGTCATATGTGTCTGATGGGAAGAAGTTTTATTTGTCTTTGCAGTAACATTGTCCAGTTGCCTAAAAATGACATTTATTCCATTATGTTAATGGAAGCTTTCAGGGAATGCATGCAGTTTAGAGGAAATGTACATTACTAAAAGGTTCAGCATTTTGGAAAACACATTTATTATGTTTCTTTCCGAGAGCTAGACGAGACGATAAATACCGCTCTCGTATCTGTGCGGGAAATATAAGGCGACAGTGGGCAGCCAGTTTGCTTTTCTTATGTTAAAGACCATGAAAAAGGGGTCTATGTGGAGGAAAGTTAAAAAAAAAAAAAAAAGGAACTAAACAAGAACTTGCAAACTTGATATGAAAAGAAATGTCACGGAGAATGAAAGCCAACAACACTTGATTTCATAGACCGTCATCACTTCCCAGCCCAAACCAGTCAAACAGCTTGGCAACAAAAAAATTTTTAGTATTAAAATGTTTAAATATTAAAAAAAAAAAAAAAAATCTCCATTATAGAGTCCAACACTGCAGTCCTGCTGTCTGCAATGCACTGCCAGCATGTTGGATAATATATCCCCCCCAGTTTGTTGGCACAAGTCAGAGTCATTCAAGTAGAGTGGCTCTGTAGCCAAGACTTGACGGCAGCGGTTATAATGGGATGGTTCCAGTGTTGAATGCATGGAGCTATACGTCTGTGGCACTGCCAGAATGCAGCATTTATACTCTTTTCCCAGGACGAATGAAGGTTAGGGAAAAAGTTGCTTTTCAACTTGCCCAATAAAATAATGGTTAAAGTATCATATACAAAGGCTGAATTTGAGTTATATCCACTCAGATGCTATATTATATCTGCATACCTAGCTCTTTGCTGTGATTAAAAAAAAAAATTAAAAATATGTTTTTATTAAACAATAATAAATGAATATCTATACTCTGCAGATATTGGCTAATAAATTAGGAAAATTCATTAATATATCAATCAAGTGTTGTGCTAATTTATAAAATGTGACAAGAAAATAAGGAATAGATTGCTTTTTTGTTGTTTTGTAGAAATTTTGACCACTTAAAATCATAAGGTGAATTGAAAGACTTTTACATCTACAGGAATAAATGTTAACTCTGGCGTAAAAACCTTACCATATATTTACTGTGACTTAAAGGCCGTACTTAACAGTAAGTTAAAACAATATATAGGACACTTTTAATAATTCCAAAGGTTACAGATACCAAAGGATATTGAATCCCATCAGCAGTACAGGCAGTAAGCACTGTAATACCTGCTGCATGACTTTGGTCTTACCCTACAGTAGAGTATCTTAAAACACAAGAGGAATATGAGCTGGCCAGCAGTCGATATTTATTACTCTCTTTATGGAACAATATTAAATGCAGTTACAGCCCCCAAGGGAGAGAAGAAGAGACAGACAGAGAGAGAAAGTGATATAGTGTGGAGGGGTGGAAAAAAGAAAGCGAGAGAAGAGGACGAGAGAAGCGTGAGACTAACCATTGAAGGTCTCAGGTTTAAAAAAAAAGAAATTGTGCCACCTCCGTCTTCCTCCTCCCTCCCTTTCTCCCTCTCCCTCAATTTGCCCTGTATAACTCCCCCTATCTCTTTTTCATCTCTCCCCTGGAGCCTAGCCAAGGATCAGTCCTCTTTCTTTCTCCCACTACAGTCGCTCTTCTTTTAATAAAAGACACACACAAAGGTGCTTATACGTCGCCGCCATGCCCCACTCTCTCTTTGCC
Organism: Embiotoca jacksoni; assembly: GCF_022577435.1. Classification (NCBI taxonomy): domain Eukaryota; kingdom Metazoa; phylum Chordata; class Actinopteri; family Embiotocidae; genus Embiotoca; species Embiotoca jacksoni. Next base: position 2,900,855 of record NW_027185403.1, read on the forward strand.
TGCTGTTTCTTTCACACCGAGGCAGACAGATTCTACCTGACACGTGGATACGCACCTTTCGCTGCCCTCCTTGTCATCGCTTTTCTAACTAAGACCTCCTCTGATGCCATCTGACACGATGCCACATGAAATCAAACAGGTCTGCTTCCACTCCCGTGTTCGCAGGTTAACGGTTCAGGGATGAGCGGCCCTGGCTCATATCTGGACCAGCCTGAGGGCGGCTCCGTCTAATATTTGGTGTCTTCTGTTACACAGAAAAATGCAGGGTGAGATGGCCTGGGAGAAAAAGTTAATCTAGTGTGTGTGTTTGAACAAAAGGAGGAAACATTTTTACGTTTTCCTGCTTTTATATCTGCATTTGTGCGTTGCTGTGGTGTTTGCAATATGTGTGTGTAAAGTATTAACACCAGTATCAAAGGAGGCACAATGTAGCCTGGTGTGTGTGTGTGTGTCTCTCTGTGTGAGTGTGTGTGTGCTAAAGGGTTAACAGTAATATCCGAAGTGACAAAGGGTGACCTGGCGACTGTTATTATTCTTCTCACATGAATAATGGAACTTAATATGGAGGAGGTGATAGCTGGGAGCGGACACACACACACACACACACACACACACACAAACCAACATGGCCACCGCTACCCCAACCCGAGGAGGATCTTGCTGTCATCCTCAATCCCTCCAGACTTCTAGGGCCCACAGAGAGTCACCATTGCCCAGAGAGGAGAGGCCTTGGCTGGGATACATTAACTGAGGGCAGGGGGTCTGCGTGGAGAAAGAGGGGGGAAGGCCTGGAAGACATTTGGTCAAAATTCAATCAATTATACAGTACTTAGTAAGCCACATTAAACATGGAAAGGATAATGGATGACTACTTTTCTTCTGCTGCTGCTTGTTTTTCCTCTCCTTCTTTTTTGTTGTTGTACATATCGATTCTAAACTCAGCGAACCTGAACTTTTGTGAACTTTGCGTTGTTTGTCTTGTCTCCATCCAGCTCCTGAGATCACTCTATTTCTCAAAAGAAATGCAGTTGTTTTCATAATCAGTATCACTATAATTTACAGAATTTGTCATCCTAATAGAACTGATGCATAATTCAAACAGCCATCTGTCTCTTTAATAGAATTCTTTGGAGATTAATTGCTCGCTCCCACAAATGCTGTTTCAATGGAGGAGGACCCAAAAAAAAGGGCTAAATCCAGTAATTGAAGACAGGGAGCAGATTGCTCGACACTGGTGGATACAAACCATCCCACTATCCAAATAAGCCCTGTGTGTGTGTGTGTGTGTGTGTGTGTGTGTGTGTGCGCGCGCGCGCTTTTTGTGGTTTGTCTATCAGCGAGTGTCCTTTTCAAGGATCACAGGCCAATCTCCTGTTGGTGATAGCCTTCGCTCTGCTCAAAGGTCAGCAGGTATGACTCAGACAGAGATGAGAGGAGCGCAACTGTTTACACGATTACATAACGTCGCTCTGGATGTTGAATGTGTTCAGTCATTAATTATACATTATGATAGCATAAAGAGTCATATTTTTTCATATCTGCCAGTACATAAGGCCATAGAAAAGCTGGGCCAAATGGCAGACAGAGAAATATGCCTGAATATTGAAGGCCCTGAAAGCTCAACCAGCTTACTACTGTGAGCAGTGATGGTGGATGGAGGATTTAGCAATGTTTAAATGAAAATGCGGAGTTGTTGGACTTTGTGCTCGTTTCCAAGCCGCTTTCAGTCAAACAGCTTCTATGAATGAGCTGTCTTTCAGATTATTCGATTTTTAGTAAACAATTATTTTCTTTCCAAGCTTATATTTTGTTGCACATTTAATGATTAATGTGTAATTTTATAGAGGGCAGTTTAGATCAAACCAGGTTTCAGGGGCTTTAAGGTTCTCCTAATTTATATATATTTTTAATATATTTTTGTCACTGCCTGTAGAATACCAATTACATTATAATTTGGACAGTTACAGCATCTCTTCGCCCCTTAACAGTCACTTTTCCTGTTTTCTTTTCCATTAAGTAGTTTTAAGGTTTTTAAAATCTCCCTGTTACTCACTGACTGGCAGTATCAGCTTGGTCCGACTGCTAAATAAATATAAAGTGTGATTACACAGGGAAATTGAAGATTGGAAGTGCAGTTGTGTGTGTTATGAGGTTACCTGGCATGTGATGTTTTTCCTCTGTTTCAAGCTGATATAAAGTTTGCATTTGTAAGTTTTTCCCACGTGCTGCTTGAAACTGTTATTGCAAACACATTTATAGGACTAATAAATTCTTTATCTAACCATAAACACATTATATGTACAGCAGTCATCCCTTTTGCGCAACACACACTTTTTAAGATCGCATGCCGTATTTCTCTAGTTTCCAGTGAAAATGTTGACGAGGTGTCCGTCTTTTGTTTACACCTCCCAAAATGTCACCGAAGCAGTACCAGCGCGGGATGCCGCTCGGGCACAAAACATTTCCATAACCCTAAAACCAGTTACACAAATGAACAAGCAGAAACCAGCCGTGTGATTAAAAAGCTTCATTCAAAGCCTCGTGACATATGAGTTTTATTATGGGGGGCCTAAACTGTGGACTCCCGGAGCTGGTGTCAGTCACTCAGCTGGAGTCATAAAGGCCGACGGAGAGACACACAGTCTTATAATGGCTTTTATTTGACTTGGATGGTTTTCCCTCTGTTAGAAGGAATAACAAATAAATATCATGGTGGGTAAACAGAACAATAAAAGATTTATTGGACCTCCTCTGAAATATGACTTTTTAATGCTTTCCCCCCCCTCCTTATCTTGTTCTCATTCTACTGCTTTCTTGTTTTTTTTGTTTTGTTATCATTCTTTACTCTGATTGCCAGCAGTCCACAAAGGGCAGGGCCATATAAAAAAAGATGCAAATCATAGAGATAAACACGATAGATTTACAGATATAGTCAGATAGTTAGGTAGATAGATGGAGAGAATGATAAATGATAGAGAAGAGGGAGCGTGAGATAGAAAGCAAGAGTGATAACAGTTTTGCTTCCTATCTGTTTCCTATTTGCTCCGTCAACGTCAGCATGGGAGCAACAAAGACAGAAGAAAAGAAAGAAAACCTCCATTCAGTAAAACAAAACACATCTCTATCCCCAAAAAGTGTCAAAACCTTCAAAACAAGGAGTGTAAACACGAGCAATATTTTCCGGCTGTGCTGCACATTAAAATATCATAATACCATTCCTGTCTGTCAATTGTTTGTCTTTTTTTTCCCTGCTCCTTCATTACCGCAAGCGCTGAGCACAATTGCACATAAAGCACATATTTTCTTTGCCTAAAGAGTATACGATGCCATGCGCATACTTTTCCCATCAAGGCCTGCAGAGACAAAATAGGCAACGCTCGTCTCTGGTCAAACAAAAGGAATGAGCCAGAAAACACAACGCTGAAAGGGAAACGTCCAAAACGATGAAACCTTGTTAGTTTAAGGAAATTAGTTTTCTGTTTTCCGAGCACGGCTCGCCAATTAACATTCACAGCACTAATAAAAAGCTGATTGGTTCTGGAGTAAAGCGCGATAAAATGTCTCCCTGTATGAATGCATGTGTGTTTGTAAATTAGATTGATTAATATAGTATGTTGGGTGAGGGTGTGATTGGTTATTCCAAGATATATGTGCGTGGGCGCATGTGTGTGTGTGATTATCTTTGAAATATGGCCAATAAGGGGCGACGTTTCAAGACAAGAAAATGTTATGAATATGGTTCATACATAATTGGCATTTTCCACAGAGAGCCTGGGCTGATTTCCATGCCATGTACTTTTGTGTGTGTTGTGTGTGTACGCATGTATATGTGTGTGTATAAGCATGTACAATGTGTGTGTGTGTGTGTGAGTCAAGGTCAAACAGAAGAGTGCATACAGAGGTCTGTTCCTCTTTTGTGCAGCTCTGTTGTGATTATCTAAGTGTATGCTGACTATTTAACATGTGGGGTCATGAATTAATGTGCTGCTGCTGATTTGTGCAGAAGTCTCTGTGAGTGTTCAACGCAGGCCTGACCTGCAGTAATTTAGGATGATTAGTTGGTCTGATATGTCATACCTTTGTTTCCTTCTCTCTAATTATTACTTTGTGCTTTTTGAACCCAGTTTATCTTGCATGCCTTCCTCACAGCAAACACCACTAACAGCGTTAAGGCCAGGCTGTCGTGTCGTGTCAAAAATCCTTTGTCTCATTGAAGTATTTGATTCACAGGGGGAGAAAGAGAATTGGGAGTTGTATGTGCTGCCGTGTTGAGTGAGTGTAAATGAAGGAGGAAAAGAATCATCGCTAAGAGTTCAAATGAAGAAAATCTGGTGCTTGAAGATGGAATTAAAATGTGTGTGTGTGTGTGTGTGTGTGTGTGTGTGTGTGTGTGTGTGTGTGTGTGTGTGTGTGTGTGTGTGTGTGTGTGTGTGTATGTGTGTGTTGTTCAGTCTCTCAAAAAAGATGGGATTGTTTCATTTTCATGTTGGGGCAAAGCTGCGCTGTTGGAGGGCTCAAGTAAAGGAAAAAAAAACATTAAAAACATGTGAAACCTGCACAACCAACACACACACACACACACACACACACACACACACACACACACACACACACACACACACACACACACACACACACACTTCACTTGTAGACTTGTGCAAGGTTGTAAGGTTATCTTCCAATTTACTCACACAAACATAGTTTTTTTTTATTCTCTCTTCCTCTTTCCTCATTCTTTCCCTGCCACTGCCTCCTGATTAATCACATACACACACACACACACACACACACACACACACACACACACACACACACACACACACACACACACACACACACACACACACACACACACACACTTACTTATATGCACACACATACTTCCAGGCAGTGGATGGACTCATGCCAGCAATATTGCTGATAGTTCCTTTTGTCTTTGAAGCTCTTTGGACCAAATTGCTCTACTGATCATAAATGTCATATCATCCTTTCTCTTTCTCCTTCTGTGCCTTTCTTCTGTAATTGGCTGTACGTGTGTGTGGCAGAGTGTGTGTGTGTGTGTGTGTGTGTGTGTGTGTGTGTGTGTGTGTGTGTGTGTGTGTGTGTGTGTGTGTGTGTGTGTGTGCGTGCGTGTGTGTGTGTGTGGCATAGATCAAATGTTTGTGGTTTTGTTTATCATTTGACTCCATATACCTCTGAGTGCTCCGAATACCTCCACTAATGTCTTCTGTCTCTCTCCTCAGAGACCTCAGTGAGAACCAGATTCAGGCGGTTCCCAGGAAAGCTTTCAGAGGAATCACCAGTGTCAAGAACCTGTAAGCATAATTACTCCATTTCTTTTTTCCTCCTGTCTTTTCCTCCACCGTCCGTTATCACTCTTATGTTTCCGCGTCTCTGTCTTCCTCGCACCTTCTTCTCTACTTTTCCCTCTCCTCATTCCCCCTGTTTCTGATCTTCTTCCGTCCCTCTATTTCTGTCCAGAGAGGTTTTGTCCTCATACCAAGTGCTCAATACTCCCCTGCCATTTATTCATGACGTCCTAATCACCAATACTGTGATCAATAGGCTGCCTAATCAATACCCCTCATCAATAATACCTGATCAATCCTGCCTCTAAACTACCAGACAGACTCTTGGGGCAACGTCCTCAATATCAGAAAGTTCGATAAAGACAGAATAGAATAGAATAGAATAGAATAGAATTACCAGCTGCACTTCATGGTTGTGTAGTAGACAGTTCAAGTTTGTAAACACTTTGTGACAATGAAACTGAATGGGGCTGAAAAAAACTACAGATCAGCTCAACAAAATCTTCTTTGTGTAAATTGAAGTTTTCTTTTGTGTTTCATCAGACATGACTGACTTGACAGAGAATGAGAGAGAAACAACAGAACAGCGTATAATAACTACAAGATGCGAAAAGATAATAAGCCATCCTTCCCCAAGCCTTATTTCACTGTAAATCTGCTGACTGTCATTTTAAAAACGCTATTCTTTGGTGAAATGAGATGGAGGGAAAAACAGAGAGGGAGACGGGAGAAGGGATTATGATCTTAATATACCTTGATATAGTGTGTTTTCACTGCAGTGAGAACAAATAATGACATATGTTATGTGCAGAAGCACAGCAGGAACATTTGGTAAATAAAACAAGAGAGACACGTCTCCAAAACGTTGGTAGTGATAAAGCATAATTATATTCACTGATGCAAAGGTGGGTCATATTTGATTGCATGCCAGTTGTATCTGTCATATTTATCCACTGACCTACTCCTGATGAAGATAAATGAAAACAGATCATCACTCATTCATTGTGTTCAATTATCTAATTTCCCTCTGCTGATGTCATGACATAGGATAGAAAGCTCCAGAACAGCTGCTAAATGGACCTTGTGGTGGGATTGATTTTCCCAACTGTTGCTTGAAAGTTCGAGAATGAACTTTGATGCTGAGCCGGGTACGTCGACAAGGAGAACTTTAATAGCATCTGCAAATACTTATGAAAACAATGTGATGTGATCAAAAGCCGTAGAGTGGCTACTAAATGAACCTTACCAGTCAGATTGTTTTCTCGAGCACAAGCATGCAGTTTGTCAGAGTGTTTGTATAACTGACAAGTGCTGCAAATTCACATCAAACCCACCCTGGTAGTAACTACGATTAATTTACTTCATATATCAGCGCCTTTTCTACAAGGTCTTTGCATCAAACGTATCAGTCCCTGCGGGATTAAAACATTTTTTGTGATTGTTGCGATCAAAAATGTTTGATTTTGAAGCATATTTTCTTCAAAATTGCAATACAATTTGTGGTAAAACTGCGGGATTTAGGAAAAATTGCAAGTCGAGTGAAAAAGTTTTTCCTGATAAAGAGTTAAATGTAATCACTTCCTTTTATAATAAGTATACTGCACATCACAGACATATTCGTCTTTTTTTATTTATTGAACTTAGAGAACCACGGTGCTCAAAGTTACAACAACTTCTTAAAAGGGATGTAGCTTTATACACAATTGAGAATCTGTCACTAATATAGAACACAAAGGCTGCATTTGCTGTCAAAATAAGAGCTTTAGATGGTCTTTACTTAATATGAATTCAACACATAGGCCTACTGCATTGACAAAAAGAAAAATGCAGTCTTTTACAACCGGACGTGTGTATAAAACTAGTTTAACATACAATATTCTTAAATTTAACGAGAACACCGCATTTCGTGGCTATTGTCTTGAAATAATGACTTTGAATATAGAGATCTTGCTCTGAATTGTGGTTCAAGGATGGTACAGTCATCGCAACATATATTTCAATATACATAGAAAGCACAACAAGAATTACAACAAGTGTGTGAATTTATGTCCTTTACCTCCGTATAACAGGCCAAATATACTGCACATTTGTCGTCTAAAAATGGGAACTTGTGTGTCCTTGAACTGTTTAGATCTACATTATGTGCTTCTCTTACGTTTTTATTTGGCAATCTGTGAGTGGATGAATATACATCTTGCCACAGATCAGTAATTCAAAGTTAAGCAAATGTGCTCCTCTGCTTGGTTTCCTCTCCCAAGTGTGATGTAAGTTCAATATGGCCGCCAAAGTCCACAGGAGATTATTACTCTTAAGTTAAATGGGCCTGAAAGTGTCTGCACTCTGTACTGTATGTGTGTGTGTGTGTGTGTGTGTGTGTGTGTGTGTGTGTGTGTGTGTGTGTGTGTGTGTGTGTGTGTGTGTGTGTGTGTGTGTGTTTGTCTGTTCGCATGTGAGTAAGCGGGTGTCAGTTCCCATGGCTGGGCTCCAAACCTTTTGAGTTGAGGTTGGCCTCCGATCATCTAATCCACTCTTCTTCTTCTTCTTCTCACATCGGACAAAATCCAAACTAAATGCCGCAAACCACCGCACCTCTCTGACCTCGCACTCACTCAAGTATTTCACAACCCTTTGAAGTTCGGCGCCAGAAAGCAAATAACTGCAGAGCATATCACATCTTAGCTGTGACCTCACGGCACCTTGCGTTTTGATATTAATGTCTTTAAGCCGCAATTATCCAGGGAAGGTTTGCTGAGTGTGCAAGCTCTTTTTTTTCTTTCAGTGATTCACATTAATACATTAGCACACATTTACACATTGGTGCTGCTCGGTGTAGCTGCAGTTGTCCCAGTGGACTGTTGCAAAGCACAGTAGGTGATATTTCCAGTTTCCAGACATTGCACTCATGATGTATTCCACTCTAAAATCCTGCACCCGACACCACACCTGCTGCTGTAACACGGATCTTCACTTCATGCCAAAGCTGTAAAGTCATATCAATCAACTTGGACGGTAAAATTGTCTCTCCCCCTGTTAAAATGTTTTGCACTAAATAGCTTTGACCTACAAGGTGAATCCATTTACTTTTTTTTTCCTGTCAAAATTGGGACCGACTCAGGTATATGAAGATCATTCATTTCTTCCTCCTCCCTATTTGACAGCATCCTCTCCTCCTCCTCTTCCCTGTTCTCCTTCTCTTTCTTTCTCTCCATGTTCTCCCCCCATCAGTTACTTTCTTCAACTTTTTCCTCCATCTGTCCATGTTGTCTTTTGCCCTCTCCTCCCATGCAAATTGCATCACTTTCCCTTTAGTTCCATTATCTTCATCTGACATCACATCTTCATCCTCTATTTTTCCTAACAACAATTTTACACTCCCTTCATCCATCAAACCTTTCTCTTTCCTCCCTCCTTTCCACTTCCTGTCTGCTTTTTCACTCATTTCCTTCCATCCTACTCTCTATATTTGCCAGCCTCTGTCGTTCATTCCATCCCTGATTTCACTCTTCCCTCCTTCCCTCCTCCTTCCTTCCCATTCCTCAGTGCCCAACTCCTTCCAACTACCCCCCTCTTAAATTCCTTCTCTCTCACTTTTATTTCCCTCTTTACTCTTATTCAACCCCCCCCCCCCCCCCCCCACACACACACTATCCCTCCATCCCTCCCTCCATTAGACAAGGTGACTCCTGCAGTAAAAGGCTCCAACCCTCCATTATACCACAGAGTAAAAAAAAACAAAAAAACCTTCATGACATTCTGTCCCTGGTGGACACAGCATTGATTTTCTCATATGTGTCTCTCTCCCTCCCGCTTTGTCTCTCCCTCTCTCTTGCTTCTTGCTTTTTGCCTCTCTCATTTTAAATCTCTGCTTGCCTCTCTTTCTGTCTCACTCTGTTCCTCGGAGCGTTTGGGTCTTGATCTTTCCCTCTTGGTTGTTCCCTTCTCATGTTGTCCAGTAGCTACCGTAGCATTGTACGCCACTTATTGGACTTTTTATTTTACACACACACACACGCACACGCACACACACACACACACGCACACGCACACACACACACACACACACACACACGCACACGCACACACACACACGGAGCCTTTCGACCCCACTATCAGATGACTGCTTTGCTGAAACAGCCAAGAACCTGGCAAATACGATTACTGCAGTGCTCTGCTAACCTAAGGAGACAGGTATATGCCATACATCTGTGTGTGGGTGTTTGTGTGTGTACGTGTCAGCTCTCCTATACATTGTGCTGACTGCGGGTCCTGTCATCCCCCTAAGCTCAAGCTGTCAGTCAAACTACAAATGATAAAGGTAAATGTGGAGTTTCAATGGATAGACAACACGGTGCCAAGATTCCTCCGCTGTGCTCTGAGTTTTATGGTTTTATCTACTATACGTCATCCGGATGCTTACCTTATCATATCTAATCATATATAATCAGATTTTTTTTTTTTTTTTTTTTTTTTTTTTTTAAATTTATCTGATCTGTCTTCCCTGTATCATGTCTTGTTTGATCATGTCTTTTCTTGTCTTGTCTGGCTAGAAGGTTCATCATTTTAATCTCACCTGTAAATGTCTGGTAGTGACATTTAATATTTGTGCTTTCTTTGTTGCGTCCGAGTTTATGACAGAGTCAGGATGAACCAAGGAAAAGTGTCTGATCCCTTCTGTAAAACAAGATGACATAGAATCATTACATTTTTCCTAATGTTCGGCGTGAAATAAAAAAAATACTGTTAAACAGAAATACAAAAGTAACTTCTAAATAGCATTAAGAAAACTCCGTCTTTGCACAGAAAAAAAAAAAAAAACAATCTTTTGAACCACTACCCCTGCCATACTGTACGATAAAAGAGGAATACAGTTCAGTTTGTGGGTTGAGGTAATACCCTGAACTTAAAGGATTTCTCATTATATAACCCATTGTAACTGTAACTACCTCTTTGGTCCTTCATTGTCAAAAGATTAAAATCTTAAAATGGATCTGCCGCTCTATTTTCACTCATTTAACTGTTATCACACTATTGAATAGGCGATAATAATCACATATCTCCAAAATATCTCTGCAAGTCGTGACCTACTAAACCTGCTGATAAAATGTTCCTGTTTTATTTTAAAAGTGTCCCAAACTTTTCAGAAACTTTACACAGACGAAAATATATGAAAAGCTTTTTGCGTAGTTTTCTGCGAGTGATCAACAATATAAACCTCAACTAGCCAGATGCAGTGAACCCCACCCCATTGGTATATCCAACTGGTTACAGTCAACCACAAAATCAGAATAATCTTTGACAACTGTTCACTTCTGACATACGTGATAATATATCAGAATACGATGGGACTCTGTGACACTATTATTAAAGCCTGTTTTCTAATACTGTAACTCTCTGGTCATTGTTAGAGACAGAAAAGCAGAGATAAATCTGATCAGCTACGGATACTGTGTATATACAGTTATAGTTTGAATCACACCGTATGTGAGTCGCTTATGTTGGAAGGCATATAGCTGTTGGATTACAGAGAAGCGCGGATGTATCAGATAAGGCACAGCCGTTTCATATGCCCTCACATTACACCTCAGCGCCCACACGCTTTTCATCGTTTGCAGCCATCACATCTTCATATTGTGTCTTGCTTTCCATCTGCCTGCCTTCTCGCTCTCCTGCCCACTTTTTTTATTGTGATTAAATTGAATTCATTTTTCCCGCCGGATCCACCCATGCTCAACATCTACACACTCATAGTACCTCCAGGTGCTTTGGAAGAATGTGTTCAGCGAGTGTAATATGTAATTTCTTTAGCAAAATACAAAATGAAACTATACAGTATATCAGTGTAAGAATAAAAAAAAAAAGATCCCACCCCATGGCTTTAGCTTTCTCCTTCCTGTCATCTTCTCCTTCCTTTCGTCTTTCCTCGTAAAACACCTCCATGCTTCATGCTTCCCTACCCACAATGCAGTGCAGGATGGCCGTTTGTTTGAATTATGGCTAAAGCACCTTAGAGAGGAGGTGAGAACATTGTGTCGTCTGCACGCACGCACACACACACACACACACACACACACACACACAATCAAGTCAGCACTGTTGTGGGTTTCTGTCACTGCAGATGTTTACCTTCTGCTGATTTTATGTTTACCACAATCCCACCAGTGGACAGCTGGAGTCAGGCATGAGAATATACAAATACGATTAGTAATGATCTGCCTTTAGAGAGCAGAGCATCCTCAAATTAAATTGGCACACAGAGCGGTAATGCAATGCAAGGAGTTGCAGGGAAGAAGGATGAAGAGACGATGGGCAGCTTTTTGAAAGGGTTTACTCAGACTCCCATCATTCTTTCAATGACACCAGCCCTCCCCACCCGCCTTCCACGCTTCCTTAAATGGCAGGATATGGCTAATTCATTAAAGGTCATGATCAGCAGAGACAGAGGCAGAAAATGTCAATAGCCTTGTCTGAACTGTAACATTCGTAGCTGGATATCATTCCCCGAACAGTTTAAATTTTGTATCACAGTGATTTATTTCAGTTTTGATGTAAAAGTTATTTAGACTCACATACAGAAAAACACAACTTTTAAAGCAGAGTATAGTTTCAACCAGAAACAGACCGTGAAATTAGACTTTAGCCAAGTTGCCAAGTTGGTTTAATTGAACTTGAACTTGAACATTTGGAAAATATCTTTCGCAATCTTAATGTTTATTTTCCTTTTTGAAAAAAAAAAGGGTCTAAATGGTTTAAAAAGTAAAAACAGACTTCAACCAAATGCACACTTATATTCAGTGTGTCTAATTTGAAATACAAAAAGGGCTTGGATGGAGAGAGCCACTAATGTCCCTGAACGCATGTTCAGATTTCAGTCAACATGGGTGAAAAACATGACATTACTTTCTGTATCCTTGAACATCACTAAAAGCAGGTTTGTTATTTGCAAGTCAAAACCTACCCTATAACATTAAATTCAAATATGAAACATTATGCACTCTGGTCAAAATACGTTCAATTAGAGTTTGGTCTGATGATCCTACTCCCATGAACACACAAGTAGTTTTTCAGGCCAAATTTCCAAGTCTTCAAGCCATAAGATCTCACAGATGCACACTCTTCTGGAAATAGTTGACAACCAGCTGCTGTTGCCACAGCTGAAGAGTTTACAGTAACACTGGTAACTAATATAAGTAAGAATTTTGTCACCAAATGTTTTAATTTTAATATTTCGTTTGAGTTACGCTATCAATTGGTTACTTTTTGTCAATTGGTAAACTGTAAGAAAACATTTTTTAGCTCAGTCTTAGCAACAACAACAAAATACACTTTAGACCAATAAGATTTAGCAATATAAATACTCATTTACTTCATGTTTAACTCATTAATTTGGCTCCTATTCTACTGTAGAAACAATAAAGTCCTTTCAAGTGAGGAAAAGGTAGACTATTAAAACAAATTTAATGCTTTGTTTCCATCTTGTGTTAAGCTTGGAAACCTAAAAAAAGGCTTTCAAGAATTTAGGAAAGTTATTATTTCTGTCTTTTTTTCTTAACACGAGCCCGACCAGAATGTACAAAATGATCTGTTGAGGTCTTGTAGTAATCATGAAAAAAAGCTACATTCTCATTGTATTTGCAGTATGTCTCCATCACTATTCATTGTCTCATTTCTCTATGCACCAAGCCATGCTGTTTTTTTAATTAACTGCACATTAATTATCAGATTTGATGAAGCATTATTTGTTGATATGCATTGGATGAAAACCCAGTTATAGTGTATCCTCCTTTTCCCTCTTCTCTCCTTTCATTAATTACTCAGTTAGTAGTGGTGCTCCCTGATAGATTCATGCAGTGTTAGCCCTTCTGTGTGTGTGTGTGTGTGTGTGTGTGTGTGTGTGTGTGTGTGTGTGTGTGTGTGTGTGTGTGTGTGTGTGTGTGTGTGTGTGCGTGTGCATCTCTCTGGTCCAGATGGTAGCAGAGGGAAGCTTTGAATCAGTCTGCCAATAGGCCTTATGAAAGACATGATTAAACACACTAACTAATTATATGGAAGGAAATTAAATTTTGGGACCTACGCTCTGTCCCTTGCAACAAACATCCATGATTGCAATACACGAAAGCCCACACAAGGAATATGAATGCAACATGATGGTACAAATACAGAGAGCTCGCGCAGACACACAAAGTCACTCTCGTACCAGATTGATACCAATCATGTCAGCGCTAATCAGGGTGCTTGGTGAACAAAGCTGTCGGAGGAATTCAATCATATCACACATGATGAGATTGTTCACTGTGGATGAGGATGGAAGATTAAGTACATGGCCACCAATATGAATCCGGTAGTTATTCCGTATTCTGTGAAATTTACAAATGTGAGGTTTCTGGAGCACGGTGATCAGAATGCAGCCCTATGGAGTTGCATATATTCGAAGAGCTGCAGATATTTCACCAGTTGTCTGAGAGTCCTTGTGAGCTCTGTAAAGAAGGTGGGGGATACCACCAGCCTCACATCAAGCGGTCCTGAGTGTCCCTTGTGACGTGGTGGACTATTGAGTGGAGTGACTGGAGATGTGGAGGCTCTATTCAAGGACATCCTATAAAAAAAATTGACACCAAGTTTTCACCAAACAGTGCTTTACAAAACGGCGCAGCCATTACAAACATGAAATAGTGTTTTCTGATCCGTCACCTTTACAGTTACATTTTTGGCAACCAAGGGGGAACGGGAAGCTCACGGTCATAGTTAATGGTTTGGAGCGCTTAAACAACGTCAAGCTGCTTCCACCTTTGCTACTTAGAGTGGACATTCATAAATTCATTGGCTACGAAGGGTGACTTATTAGGAACATGTAAAAGTAGGTCATTTTAAGCTAATGCTGTTATTTCTATGAGGAGGGCAGTCTCAAATCTCATGTAATACCGTAACCAGACACTGATATTGGCTGATAGTGCTAAACCCCAGATTATGTCTAGTAGTTTTGAAAAGCCAATTTTTTTTTTTTATTTTTTTTTTTTACCATATTTGCTTATAGTAGCTACAGTATGGCTGCCACATAAACTGAGCTATAGTAGCTAAGCATAGAGAGTGGAAATAATTGGTTAAGGTTGGAGGAAGATTGTAATTATGAATGTTAAAATGTGCACAGTAATTTGGGGATTTGAACTTCAGTCCCCTTCATGTACTTCATGTTCTGTGATATGAAAAGAACAGTAATGAAAATAGAAAGGCTTTAATAACTACAGTCAACTTTGGCAGTGCCATGCGTCTCCATATGGCTGATCAGGCTGTGTGCCAGTTTGCCTTCCTAAAAAAAAAAAAAAAAACTCATGCCTTTTAATTACATAAAATGCAAATACGGCACAACCATATGTCCCCAGACTCACTATATTTTAGACTCCAGTCATTTAACAGATGCTCACGCTTACAGTCCTCTTCCAACAAGTAGGCAAAAAAATCAAACAAATCTTGCACGACTTAGAATAAGAGCGCACACCCTATCAGACTACTACAATATATATGTATACGTTTCCATCACAGATCTTATCATTGCTGCACATTGATGATCCGAGCAATATTTACAAATCGGGGCTCAATTAATGAAGCACATCACGGCTGGATGGTAAACAACTTATTTTTAAATCAGCTCTAAAATATAATTGTATCAAATTGAATCAGATCAAAACATCTCATCAGTCTATGGAGGCCTTAGGAGGGTTGAAAATAACTATGTTGTGAGCCAAACCTGGCCTGTGGGCAGAGAGAGGTTTGATATTTACTCCCCTGGGTCCAAACCAAATCCATGCCAACTGTTAACCACTAACAGCTGGTCAATAGCAGGTAGACATACATGAAAACTGTGTTTTTGATGGTCTTTACATGACCTTCTTGCGCACATCAGTGCTGCCTCCAGCACATGATGAATTTCAAGCAAAAGGTACAATAATGAAACAAGTTTTCTCTGTGCATAAATATTATTTTGGAGTTTGGCCTGGAAGCTCTTCTGGTAGCGCTACGAGGAGAGAGCTGTGATGAGATAATGCCTGGAGCCACTGCACTGGGGCCTCTCTTTGTCCACATTGGGTATATTGAGGTGTACCTGTGGTGGTGTACTATAGCAAATATACTTTCCAGATCCTCTAAGGACCTCCATGTTTCTGAGATTCTTTCCACACACTCGCACCGTGAACATGCACATATAAAAACAAACAAAACGTGCTGCACCTGAAGCTCTGATGTAATTTCTGTTGCTCTGCAGAGAAAAGCTTATTTTTCGGGAAGCACCTTCGTGAGGCTTAAAAGCTGACATGACTGATATAACAGGTGCTGCAGTGTGCCATGCAGACACCACGGCTCTGTAGAGAAAGGAAAAAAAAAACAGATTTAAAAGGCTGATGAAAGAAAACAGTGAGAAGAAATGGATTAGCGATGGATAGGATGGAGTGTGAGGAGAGAAAAGGTGAAGGGGAATCAAAAGATGAAAGGAGAGGAGAGTAGAGGGCACTGGAGAGGGAAAAATGGATTATGAATGGAGAGAGAGAGAGAGAGAGAGAGGACATGAAAACTGGAGAAGACAAATGCCCAGAAACAAGAGGAGAAAAAAAAAGAAAAGGAGGAGATAGAAAAAGGGATTACCAGTGATGGGGAAGAGGACAGGAGGAAAAGATTAGGGTGGAGTGATCTGCTTTTGTGGTCTGGTGTTTGGAAAGCAGACTAGAAAACCTCTGATTGGGTTTCTGTTGTGTGTATCTGAATGTTCTTGTGCTTTTACTCCATGAATCTGTACTTGTGCGTCCACCTGTCTGAGTGTTTTACTGGAACAGGCTGAATGCCACTCATTTTTCCCAGTTGAGGTAAAAAAAAGAAAAAGAAGAAGACACTTCGAAATGTCTGCCCTTTGTACCTTATCCATCTGCAATCCATCCATCTGCTCCCCCGCAGAAGAAGAAGAGAGGGGCAGGAGGGATGGATGGATCGGAGGAATGGAAGGAAGGAAGAAAGGAAGGAGGGAGGGAGGAGCGGAGGTTTCAGGGTTGTTGGGTTCATGAGGGGTGGATGATGGCGGAGAGGAGGAGGGGGGGGGGGGGTGAATACCTAGAGCCGAGCAAATTAAAGTAAAAGCAAAGGATGGATGACAGTGGGGTACAGGGTGCATCTGGTAGGCCGGCAAACAAGTCGTTGAGCAAGCCAGGGAGGAGGAGGAGGAGGAGGGGGGTGAGGAAGAGTAAGGGATGTAGCGAGAGAGTGAGAGAGAGTGGGGAAAGAAGGAGAACGGGAACGAGAGGCAGAGTCGTGACTGTAGGTTGATTTACGGAGGCTTTCCTTTTAATGAAATTGTTTCAGTGACAGAGCCGGTAAAAGGCCCTTAATGGATTGGCTGGCCTAATGTAATGAAATTACTCCCTCTTTCACTACAGAGAGGGGAAAAAAAAGAATAAAAAGAGGACATGGGGAGGAGGGAGAGGAGGAGGAGGATGGGAGAGGAGAAATGCAATTAATATTTACAGAACAGACAAGCAGGGTGGGCTTTAGTAGCATTGGCTCGCTCACTCTCTCCTTCCCAGGGTCTACCTCTCTCATCCCTCTCTCTCCCGGTGGCCAGTGTGCGCTGGGCGTGCGGCAGGGGAGGGAGGTGATAGGCTGCCGCCACACAGGCCACTTCAGCGCCGCCGGTCTCCTCTCTCGCGCTCTCCTTTTCCTCTCCTCTTCTCCTCAGGGCTGGCCACATCAGCGCTGAGGTGAGAGACTTAACTTTAGCTCGCGTGCTATCGTCCGGACTCCCAAGAGTGTGTGTGAGTAAGTGTGTGTGTGTGTGTGTGTGTGTGTGTGTGTGTGTGTGGGAGAGAGAGGTAACGCCGTCTTCCTACCTGCTACCTCAAGATCACTACTGGGGTATCACCTCACACACATACCCACATGCACACACACTCATTCACGCAACCCATCTTTTGTTAGTCCCTCCCCCAGCTGAGCGGACCTTGCAGACTTGCGCCTGACTCTCTCCCATCTCTCTCTCATCTGTGTGTGTGTGTCTGTCTGTGTGTGTGTGTCTGTGTGTCTGTGTGTGTGTGTGTGTGTGTGTGTGTGTGTGTGTGTGTGTGTGTGTGTGTGCGCGGTGCAGGCAACTGGACAGCAACCACATCAGCTGCATCGAAGATGGAGCTTTCCGAGCGCTGCGCGATCTGGAGATTCTGTAAGTAGAGAAAAATCCTCGGTCCTCCATCCCTCTCCTCCTCCTCTGCCTCCTCCTCCTCCTCCTCTCATCAGTCGCCTCTTCTCCTCTCTCCCTCTTTTCATGTGTTGTCTGTGAAACAGAGATCTGTCCTGCGCTCTCCTCCTCTCACTATCAGCTTTGTTTTCTGTCTCATTTAGTTTTTTTTTTCCCCTTTCGTGTGAAATTTACATCTTCGTCTCCTCTCCACTAACTTGTGTATCGTCCTCCACTCTTTCAATTTCATCTACTTCTCTATCTCGTTGTTGTTTCTTTCTCTTTATATTCAGCTGCTGTATGTCTTCAGTGTAAGAAAAGCTTTAACTTATAGATGATTTTGTTGAGAACAAACTGTTTATTTTTGTGTTTCTGTGTGCAAATTATCCTTCGTGATATCCCTGTGTGCGTGTGCGTGTGCGTGTTCGTGTGTGTTTGTGTGTGTGTGTGTGTATGTGTGAGTGAGTGTGCTGAGGTGCATGTCTAAGTACTTGTGCGCATTGCTTGCAAGGATGAAGCGTAGCGTACCTGTTCATTCACCAGCAAATGTGTAGTCCTTCAGACAAACACATACACACACACACACACACACACACACACACACACACACACACACATACATAATCACAAAGATTGGGAAAACAGTGTATCTGCCCCCTGCTGTGGTTTGCATTTTCTTTGCGCCGTGTGTGTTAGCGCATGTGGGTGATTCCCCCTGCATATGGGGATATGTTAATGTTCTTGCGTGTTTGCTTCCAGCTGTGTGAGTGATTGAACCTGTGTGTGTGTGTGTGTGTGTGTGTGTGTGTGTGTGTGTGTGTGTGTGTGTGTGTGTGTGTGTGTGTGTGTGTGTGTGTGTGTGTGTGTGTGTGTGTGAGCGTGTGTGTGAGAGTGTGAGAGGAGATTGTATGCGTCTGATCTGTCCACATTTCTAGAGTTGCTCATTTGTCACAATGCTCAGAGGTGTGACTGGCGACTGTGCAATGCAAGCTGTGTTAGGAAAGGTGTCTACTTCTTCCACAGCGTGCATGAATGTCCGTGTGTGTGTGTGTGTGTGTGTGTGTGTGTGTGTGTGTGTGTGTGTGTGTGTGTGTGTGTGTGTACGTGTCCGTAAGGTGAATTTGTTCAATCTCAGAAGCCGGTGCTGTGCTTTGTTTTGTATTGTGCATCTTGCCTTCAACTCATTGCAACAACTGAGCTGTAAAATAATATATTTTCTCAAATATTTCTCTGTGAGGATACAGACTATGAAGGTTTAAGTGTCAGGTCTCCGTTTTGTAAATAAAACAGAGCTTGAAAGAAGTTAATGAATATAGATTCTCTCACTGGTTGGCTAAGCACTGGTTAGTTGGTCTGCAGGGTTGTTGGCAACGCATTCATGGTGCTGAGAGGTGGACAGATTAGTGGTAGTGTTGCTCAATAAGTTTAATAAGAGGTAAATTATACAGCAAATCAGGCAGAGACAAAGACACAGAGGGACAAGAAGAGAGAGAGGAAGAGGGAGAGAGCAGGGGAAAAGATGGGATGAAAATAATAATCAAGCGCAGAAGAAGAAGAAGAAGAGAAGGCTGATATCGCTGTCATAGCCTGTCCATTTGTCCATTTGTCCATCCTTGGTGACTTAGTACAGGGATAAATGCTGGCGTATCATCACTAGGGGTCCATTGTGATAGACTCAAAGAAACATGTTACTGATGATACGATGCTGAAGTTGAAATTTGAACAGGAGCAGGACGTTGTTGATTCTCGTGGTTTTAAACACATTGTGACAATAATCAGCCACTTGATTCATCAGTTAGGCAGCTGAAATTCAGAGTTGAGCCCTAATTGGCTGCTTCTGGCAGAAGTCTGTCTCATTATGACATAAAGATGTACTGTACCAAGCAGCATTTTGGGGAGACAGACTATTAAAACCAGAGACTATTATGTGAAATACACTGAGCCTCTGCTAAGCACATGATAAAAACCAGAGTCAGTTCAATGGAAGAAAAAAAAAAAAACAGTGTTAATGCCAAAATCTATTGGATACATGTGTTTTCTGAGCAGCTTTATGTAAAATGGTAAAAGCAAAAATGACATCCTTATTTATTATTGAAACCAGGTATTCCACTTTTGTCTATAATGTACAGTTTATTTTTTTTAAAATCACCCTTAAAGACTGATCAACATTTAAATCAAACATATTTTTGTCATGATTTTATACAGTCAAAGGCTGATGTAAAAGCTCAGTGAGATTACCAACAGGATCGGGCACATCTTGTTTAGTATCCTGCTGTAGTTGGTGTGATTGTTCCTGGTGCAGTCTGGTGCTGCCTAATGCGTTCACATGAATCATTAAAGAGAGTAGATGATTCAGTAGTAAATGGTTCAATACAGTGTATGTCAGCGAACACTGTACACCTCATCCAGTCCAACATAAAATGTAATCACCACTAATAAATGTAAAAATATGAAATGTTTTCAAGACAGCAATCTAGGTGTTTATTCAACCTGTCCTGATTCCTTCATCTCCACATTTTATTCCCTTTCAGCAAAGTTGTTTTTTTTTGAGTCCCTGGCCTCACTTTTAGCTCAGCACACAATGGAAGTGATAGGGGGCAGATAGAGGGGGATCGGCAGTGCGAGATACAACATATTAGCAATTCATAAGACTCTGACAGCTGAGTGCTCGGCAGGATTTACAATTCACTGTAAATACGCAGCCGTTCCCATTCACAGCAGACAGCATGACAGCACACAGTATATTCGCCGAATGTGACGTTTTAATAAAGGCAGGTGTGTGCGTCTGGTTGTGCGAGTCAAGTGTTTGTGTGTTCACGTGCGAGAGTTTGTGCACATGTGCAAAGAGCATGAATGACAGTAAGCAATTCTGCCGCTGGACTGATCTTCATTTCGAGCATCTGAACACGCGCGCACGTGCATACACACACACACACACACACACACACACACACACACACACACACACACACACACACACACACAGATGTATGCGTACCCATACATGTCCATGCACACACACACACACACACACACACACAAACACAGACGCAGCCCCATCTGTTCAGTTCTTGGGGTTGATTTCGTGACCGAAGTACAAAATGGGATGATAGAGATAACAGTGATTGGAGGTCATGTGACTGCACCATCAGGTAGGTGTGTGTATGTGTGTCTCCACACCTGTGTGTGTCTGTGAGAGAGAGAATATTCTCTTATACTTCTGTCTTTGCAGGGACCTGTTTGAGTTTAAGACTTTAAAATTGAAGACATTTTTGGAAAACATCGGCTTTTACCTGTTTGGTTTTAAATTTGAATTAATGGGTTTAGCCTAAGCTTAGGTTTAATGTTGAACAGGTTGGGTCTTCTATTAAGTAGTAAAGCTGATTATTTGCTGGTTTCAGCCTGAGGATTTGCTGTTATTCACTTTTTCATATGTAGATGGAGCATCTTTGGGTCAAACAGTTTTAAAATGCCACCCTGCATTAATTGTGACTGGTATTTTTAAGTATTTTTAGACATATAACACACATAATAATCAGTTAATTGAAAAAAAGAATAATGATATACAAGTAATACTTATGAAATGATACAAAATATTGTTAAATGAAACCCTAATTATGGTAACATCTGGGATTGGGGATTGCAAAGGGGATTTAATAAAGGGCTGGAAAATGTATCACATCAAAGTGGAAGTGTGTACATACATGTATGTCACTGTGGCTGGATAAGCATGTGTCAGTGTGTGTTTGTGTGTGTGATGTCACTATCCATGCTTGTTTGTCTGCCTCTTTGTACACCTACACATTTTGAGAGGATGATCATCTCAAAAGATGTTGATAATATACTTTTGTATTTGAATGTGACTGTACATATTAGTTAGAAATGTAGAATATTGTATAAAAGATTATATATGTAGCCTGGAGGGGAATAGATACATGATGTGTGTGTGTGTGTGTTCCTGTGTGTCTGCGTCATGCTAATTGAAAGAAGTGCAGCTCTGTCTTTGCGTGCCACTAATGAATCTCCACTTTAATTAATCTAGTCATTTTTAATTAGCCAATGTTTCTTGGTAGGCCGGGCTTTATCTGAGCTGAATATGTTGCACAGGAGCAGGTTTGACGAGTCAACGCTGAATATTTGGACGTCTGGCTCATTTTGAAAATGCCAAATGGATTTCAGTTTGTTAGTTTCATTAATCTTGTTATAATTGTTGTCGGGAAATAAAAAGGTGCGATAGGACGCTTTTTTATTATTAAATCTGACATTTTAAAATTTTGAGACATTTGAAAGAATTGGATTTGTAAAATATTTCACCCTTCGTATAAAAAAAATATTACCTGCTGACGTGACGGAAAGCCATAATTATTTTTCTTTGTTGGACAAAATAACGACATCATAAATATTCCTGGTTTTTAAGCATTGCATTTTTATGTGTTTTCTTTAAAAATGTTATCAACAGAAATCAAAATCCTCCACTTTTCCCATCATTTTAAATACATACTACTCTGCAGCACCATTGAGATGTATGTACACCATCCAAATCATCATGGAGCAAAATAAAATACATACTGTACTCGTCACACAAGACTCCACGAAGTTCAGGGAAATCATTTTTTTTTTTTTTTTATGTGCAGCTTTGACAGAAGAGTTTTGCTTCCTGAAAAGGTTTTTAGGAAGAAAGACGGATATGACTTAAGACACTTTTACATTCACCATTTCCTCTGATATCCTTTCCTTTTACTCATGTCCTTAGATAGTCTCTTTTTCTCTCGCTTTCTCCCCTCTCCGCTCTCTCTTTCATGGCTGCCGGGATGAAAGTGGGGGATCGGTGTTGTAAAGGCGAGGCAGAGCGGGGCTATGATTTATTTAGACCTAAAAGGACTGTGGTTACTATCCTATCCTTTTTGGCCAGGAAAGGCAAGAGACAAGAGAGATTTAGAGGGGGGGGGGGTGAAGGGGTATTCACAAAATGGAAAAGGCAAGAAGGAGGAATTTGAGGGAAGGGAAAGAAAGTAAGGCGTGTGGTATTGGTGTTGTAAAAGCAGCCAGTTTCCTGGACATAATTTATTTATCCACTGTTGGACCTGAGGAGAGAAGGAGGGAGAGACCAGGCGATACAGAGGAAGAGACAGAAAGGGAAGCAGAGAAATCCATCGATATGGAGGCAGTAGGAGGTTGATGATAGAGAGATACATGTGGGGAAAAGGAGGGATAAAAGGCAGCAAGAGAAAGAAGACAGAAAACGGACAGAAGAAAGACATCAGAGCCATTACATGCTGCACAACAAAAAAAACTTCTGCATTTTTTGCAAAATGAAACCAGAAGAAATGTAGGAAACAAATCTGTAAAAGGCAGAGAGACTGAGATGAAATGGGAGACAGGGAAGGAGGAAGAAGCACTGATGTGACATTAGCGGGTAAAAAAAAAAAGAGCGCTGTGATCGAAAATAGATTGAAGAGATCAGAGTGAGGAGAGGAGGGAGGCATTAATTATTGATGGAACAAATGTCTGACTGACTGACTCAATTTGGTCCTTTGTTGTTGCCAGACCACCAAAGCTGTCAGATAG
Organism: Embiotoca jacksoni; assembly: GCF_022577435.1. Taxonomy (NCBI): domain Eukaryota; kingdom Metazoa; phylum Chordata; class Actinopteri; family Embiotocidae; genus Embiotoca; species Embiotoca jacksoni. Next base: position 2,923,937 of record NW_027185403.1, read on the forward strand.
ACTCAGAACAGCGTTTCTCAAAGTGAGGATGGAGACCCCTTCTGGGTCGCTGGTGTGTTCTTTTACTGGTTTTTAGGTTTTATCAGAATGAACTGAGGCAGAGTTTATTATATTGAAAATGATGTTGAAAATATTATCTAATGTTCTCTCAATCAAGAGTTTTAATTGTAAAACTGATCAGTACAAATTGAAGACACCTCAGTGGACATATAAATAAGCTGAGTCTCAAATAGTAATTGCCTTTGTTGCATGCAGAGACGTAATATTTTCCTTCTGAAAAGGTGAGCATCATTATATTTAACAGTTATCTGTCAATCATTAAGCCACATACTGTTTGAATTGAAGACAATCATAAACAGCTGTCTTAGAGCTTTATTGCTTTGGCTTTGAGTTCAACTTGACCTCTGCTGCAGGTCATCTCAACTTTCTTGTTAATATCCGTCCAGTCATTTTCCACCACCAGAAGACAGACTCCAATACTGCCACGATGAAAAATTTAAAGGGGAAATTAGCATGCTCCGGTGATTTTAGGTGAGCTTTCGCTGCCTGAAAATTAGAGACGTCGGTCTTTTGGCTGGGACGTCGCAAGTCCATTTATGAAATTAACTTTTTGGCTTGTACGCAAAGGCTTTTTTGAAATTGTCTAAGAAGAGTCACTTTTTCATGACCAAAATAATTGCAGCTCAAAGGACCATAAAAAATAAAGGCAAAGAGACCAAACCTGTACTTAGATTAACAGGTTTATTTACAAAATACAAAAAAATAGATGAAATGCGGACGTGAGCAAGGTCAGTGTGACAAAGTGAGTGGATGTTAGTGGGGAAATGATGGACAAGCAAACATAGCTTATAGATAGAGTCTCTGTGAGAGGCTTACGTTGACAGCTTTCATAATATGTTGGGTCATTGCACCCAGGTGCTCACAGTCCGCTTAAGTGGAAAGGCCCCACCTCAGTCTGGGTATCATTAAAACATTTTTTATATTGGTACCAATATCGATACTGATATTTTGACTTTGATAGCGGTTCCTAAACAATACTGCCGTTTTCCACATTTGATTAAGTCAATTTGCAGAAAAATAAAATTACATCACACACTACGGTACAAATCTTTAGTTTTCATGCAGTTTAAAGGGGGAGTGTGTCACCCAGGTTATTTTCTGTTGCTACAATTAACAGATGTTTCCTAAACACCTCACATGGAAGTAATCGCTGTGCACTATTCACAGCAGGTACAAAGTTTTAAAACAGTACAAGTTCAAAGACTTGGTCATTAAGGTGGTAAAAGGTTACTAACATGATACACAATATCGATTAATTGGCAGACAAATGTAACAGACGTTTGGCCTTTAGTGTTGTGGGTGTCGGTTTGAAACCATGTTGTGTAATTCAAAGCCACACACTGGGTGGGGAAATGAAGAAAAGTCTCTCATGCTGTATCTCTTAACATCAAGAATCAAGGATGCCCTTTAGCAGGGCGCCTGCTCTGCTGGGAGATCCATGTGAGAGGTATGAATGACCAGCTCAGTATCTCTGACACAGTGATAAGTTCATATCAGAGGATTCTCCAGTGCACAATTTAGGTGATAGAGTGCCTTTCTTATAGAGAAGTGGACGGTCAAGGGGTGGACGTCGAGATCGCAGTTGAGCATGAAGCATAACACAAGGGCAAGAAAAGTGTTCGAATTTGGCTTCTGAACAACAAACAGATATCATTTCAGATATTTTTCTGATATGAACAATTTGACATACTTTTACTCTATTAAATGGATCTGAATACTTCTTCCACCACTGAGTTTAGGCTGTTGAAACACTTGGTTAAACTTAACAGATGTGCGTTGGTTAGGATATTGTACCTGGTTAAGATTAGGAAAAGATCACGTCAGTTTAATAAATGGTCAAACAAACTCAAAGATTCTTAAAACTGACAGTCCTCTTTGTAAAGGAAACAGACACTTTCAGAATTGACAACAACTAATGTTGCTGAACCGAGTGTTATCCTTTGTTTTACCAGACAAGTTAATTCATTGACTTTACTGCCTGTTCTTTGTGATGCCCTGCCAGGAAAGAGTAGCATTGATTATGTTTGTATGAAAACAGCAGCTGTTTCATTGATGTCCACAATAGTTTAGTGATTGAATATAAAAGTGCCAAAACAAGTGTTTGTTATAGATTAAAAAAAAAAAAAAAAATCTTCTCTTTGTCATCTGTGAACACAGAAATAGACTCACGCTTCACTCATTATTCTTTCACTAAGAATCATGAACAGATTGCAAGCCAAGGTGGCCTTATCATATTTGTCATTAAACACCTATCAGAATCAATTAGTGCGGCACAATAATTCTAAACAAGTGATTTTCCTAATGGCGAGCGTTGCTGATGCATGACAGTGAGCTTTGCAGCATTAACATGAAACAAAAAGATTGAGCCTAATGACTTGACAGGCCCTTTCATCTCAGTTAAAGCTTTTGAAGGCTTCAGATTGGTATTAGTATAGTTTATAAACACATTTTGCGACTTGGAGCTGGTTCATCTTCTGATTATTGACAACTACAAATAAAGAGACTCTCCGAGTATCTTTTACAAAGGTTTGACCTTTTCTTAAGCTGCGTGTCCTGCCATGACTTACAGCTTATAAACAAAGATTTTTCTGCTAATATCAACGTTTCATGTTTCGCCTTTCAAAGCTGCGATGCCGCCACGAACCCGTCGAAGGGAAACTGCAACATGACTTTTCTTCAATGCGTGACTGGAGAGGAGCACCGTGATCGTTAAACTCAACAATCCCGCAGTCGGCTTTACTCCTAATACTTTTGATTCCACCTTTTTATTTTTTATTTTGAAAGCCTTTGATGGTGGGAGCTGTATGTGCTCAAACTGGTAAGGCCAATAAACACGGCAGAAGTGGAAATGTAATTATGTGATAAACACAGTCTTTATATTTGGCGGAGGAGCCACTCGCTCCACTTTGTCAGTTCGATTCCCGAGAATACCTCGTCTTTGCAATCACGTCAGCGCAGATGGTAGGCATTCCTCCTGTAGCGGCTAAAGACCGTGTGTGACAGCGTGCGTGTGTGTTTTTAGTCAGCGAGAGCTAATTTAATGCGGAGTGCCAGCACTGAATGCAGACCAGCCTTCCTCCGCTGCACCTTGAAGTCTTCCCTTCTACTATTTCGTGTCATTTGTAGCGTTGCGGCGTCGCAAAATTTATTTATTTTTATCCCCAAAACATGAAGTTCTATTTGGCTCCTTTACTTTGTTTGTGTACTGTTTCATTTCTTTTGTTTATTTATGTTACTTTAACTGCAGTTTTCGTAAGTTAATTTGTAGCTTAAATAACTCCTGTAGATAATTCAGTTTTCCACTTGTGGTGTTGGGTCGTCAACCTGGAAGCTGATTCCTGTAACCTTCCAGTGTCTCCAATTGACCAGCTGGTCAAAAACCATAATGTAGATCTTATCTTCTTGACTCACTATCGTCTGTTCAGATGCGTTGTCTGCATGGGACGCAGTTTGTCAATGGTTTGCATTCACAAGGGCAAACCAATCATTGCTAATGCCCTGCAATGTCTCAATCAATAACATATAATCTATTTTAAAGCACTTACCTCATAGCTAACGCCCGATTTTGAATTCCACTGTGTTTTAGCAAGTGTGTCTGCGTGTCTTTGAATGAGTTAATTCAGTTAGCGCGCGTGTCTGCCAGGTCACATCAGAATAAATGATGGGTCCCTGTGTGATGATGAATGGTAATTTAGATTTAACATAACTGGACTAACGAGCGCACTAATGACTCCAAAGCTAGCCTGGACAGCTCTCACTCGATAGGCTCACGCCTTGCATCCCAATGAGCTGGGGAAAGGGCACACACGCACACACACACACACACACACACACACACACACACACACACACACACACACACACACACACTGAGTGGAAAAACATGCAGAAGTGTCTTAATAAATGCATGCATACACAATCATAAATTCAGACATGGTTCTGGCGGTGGAGCACACACGTGCACAGCCGCACACAGTCTGAGGTTGTGTCTATTTGCGTGTGTTTATGTGTAAGTGGTGTGTGCACAAGTGTGTATATTTCTGAGAACTAGTGGGAGCAGCGATGTCAGGCTAATATGAAGCTGATTAATTAATAATTATTCATTGGCCAGTTTTCAACCAGTTGAATTAGATGCGTTTTTTGTTCACTGATCTTTCAACTTTTTCGAGTTTTTTTTCTCTCTCCTGACAACGAAGATTAATGAAAGTAAATGATGAGTACTTCATCATATTCAGATATAAATATAATTAATCAGTTTAATTTTTCAAAATCATCTTATCTCAGTCAGAAATGTAAAGAGGGTGAAATTTAAGTGAATCTTTTATCCTCAGATCTGAAAATATTGCATTTTTTAAAGCGACGGCAAAATATCCAATGTTTTACAGCAAAGTCACTGCAATGTATTGCACAGTTGAACCTTGTTTTGTTTGTGTTTATTTACTAAAAAAAAACATCCAACATTAACTGTTTCATGGTCCAATAAAATGAACGACCGCTTTGTCTTCATTGGCGCAACATTTTCTTGCAACTATGTTGAATGACGTTCAAATATGAGACGTTGCTTTAATGTAGAGTTTGTAAATTACCATTATGGATTTCTAAAACCACTTGTTTCCACCCTTTGTGTGCAGGCTCGATATCTTCAATACCATACACAAATTTGATAATCTCTTCCTACTCAGTCCCTGAAAAAAGCCAATACATGTCCTTCAGCATGCATGCAGCGCGTATTGAAATGTTGTTGAGCTCTTAACAATATCCCTTCACTGGATCAATAAGGTTTATCTGTCCAGCAGAAGCTCCTTCTGACCTGGTCACTTACTGAAAGTTGGTTTGGACATTGTTTCAATGAATACCAAACAAGTAGTTACACAAAGCACCAAACTATCATCTGTAATTGTTTTGGCAGATTCTTATTAGGACAGCGATGCAAACATCATCAATTACAAGACAGTTACAATCTTCTTTATTGATGTAAAGACAGTTTGAAGTGCAGTAGAAATGCATTAAGCTACATATGATTTGTTTACACCTTTATAAATCTAAAATAAAATTCAATATTTTTGTGAACTTGTTGCACTTAAACAGGAACCGCAGACATTTTGCATGATTAAAAATGTAAAAGTGCAAATAAACTGCAGATGAAACACTGATATTAAAGAGAAACATGCCAATAGCATCTTTTTAAAGGCAATGTTTTAATATATATATATATATATAAATAAAAAGAAGATGGCTCAGTCTGTGGCCTTCTTGTTGATTCCCGCCTGCAGGACAGCCTTCTTTTCTGCTGATACCATACAAAAATGACAAAGGGTGGGACCAGAAAGGATTGAGCTTGAGTGAATGAGAAGCAGGTCAGCAGTCACGGCGATGATGTCCACTGAACTGAACTCGATTACATTTTCTTTGAGTATGAGACTGCAACCAGGACGGATAGAAACTCAGGGTGTGACAAAGAGATACGTACGGCGGGAGGAAAGGCAGCATGGTTAGAAAAAAAAAAAAAAAAAAAAAAAAAGGGAGAAAAGAGGCCAAGCCTGCCATTACAAGACATTCCCACATACACACATCACACAGAGACATACATAAAGAGTCACGAGGTCTGAGAAGCACTCTAAAGAGCAGTGGAGCAACTGCATATTTTATGATCACTTTTCTCCACGAAGAACAGCTTTCTGGTCGAGTTTGTACCACGGAGAGGCGGAGAGTGTGAGAAAAAGTGTACGGGAGACAGAGAGGAGTGAAATGAGTGCGTGTGTGTGGCAGAAGGGGCCAACCAGCTTCTGTCATAATTCATAAGGGGAGACGGACAGAGTTGCTCAGTGCACTGTAACTCCACAAGGTGACTTTCACTCCTGCACGGCTGTAACTCTCTTTCCATCCCTCACACACACACACACACACACACACACACACTGACACACACACTCAATTATTTTTTCATTTCTCTTTCTCCATTTAGCATCTTATCTTATGTCTTTTTTTTTTTTTTTTTCTAATTTCAAAGCTTTTCTCCTTGTTTTTTCAATCATTTCTCACCTGCAAGATTAACATCTCTGTCCATTTATCTCATTGTTTTTCATCCCTCCTTCCCCCTCATCTTCTCAATGCTTTGCCCCTCCTCTCCACCTCTCGCATCTATTCTACATACACCTATTCTCCACCTCCTACTCCTCCCTCTTCACGTATTCGTGTCATTCTTGTACTGTCATTCTTTTTCCGTTGCCAACACCCCTCCTTTTGTTCATCTTTGCGAATACAGAATATGTATGAAAGTGATTTAACACTTGTTTTAGTGTCTACATTGACTATTAGCAGTTAGACTCGAAGTTTGGTGATCATTTTAATAAGCAGTGAGACGAGGATACATTTTTTTCTAGGGTGTTTCTTTTTCTTTTTTTTTTGCTATTAAATCAAGGGAAAAGAAGAAGATCAAGAAAACTAGAAAGACGTGTATCCATCCAGCTTGTAAGTGGGATGCAGTGGATTGAGCTGTTTGTGCTCTGTGGTGAAATGGGAATCAGGGTGGCAGCATTACTTTTTAATGATGTTTCCCACAGCACTGTCATAAGGAAATCATCTCATACTCACACACACAAAGTACTGCCAAATGACATTGCTTACAATTGGAAAGCTATGCACGCTAAATGAGGACAATGCACCCTGGGAGAGCTAATCCAACATTTTAAAGCATCTTTGAGATAAAAAAAAGGAAGCTTATTCTGCTGCTCTGCAATAGGTTTAAACAAAATTAAACCCAAATAAAACAGAGATATGAAGCATAGTTATTAACAGAAATACATCTAAGTATAATAATTACCATTTCTTTTGCATAATGTATAAATTGTTTATTACCTTTCTTGTCATCAAAAACACATCTAAATGATTTTCAACAGCAAATTACCTTTATCTCCATGAATTATATTATTTTGCGTTTCAATATTATACAATATTCAAGTTTAATATCCAGTTTCAACAGGAAATATTCTTAATGAGAGGAACCAAGGTGCTTCTATAATATGGTATCCTTGCAACTTAATGTGAACGGTCATCCTATATCTGATTCAAAAACCAAACTTTAGCCATGGTAATTGTTTACAAAGTGTCTGTAAGGTGCAAAACAAGTCATTGCTTAAGTCTGAAATTAGGTGACACATGATATATTAATGTCGTTCCTTCATCTGCCTTACTGCTTTTGTAATGGTTGCTACTCGTGTAAGTGGCACTTAAGCATATAAAATATAAATGTCATGTTGTTTTTTTAGGTTAAGTGAAAAGTCTCTGTGAGTAAATTGGTATGTAAAATGTGTTAGTTTACTATAAAAATACCAAACTAGACTTTTAAATCCATACTTAGATGATTATATCGAAGCATCAATTAATATACATCCCATTAATATCTTATTTTCAGCTCGTTTTCCGTATCTAGGTCACTCAATTTCAGAACGAAAAAAAGCATCTTTAATCAAAGTTTAAACAAGTCGAATGCATTTCACCAGAACACGCATTCTGACAGGCAAATTCAAGGGAAAAACTACACAGTAGAAAAACTATACGGGCTATTGCTATGCAAGCTTGTAGCCACCCACCACAATAAGCCAAAAAGATAGTGTAGCTCCAATTAAATTATGTGTGCTGTTAAGTATCGATTGTCTTCTGCTTTTGTGAAGAAAAAGAAAACTTAAACTTAAAACTTAACTTAAAATCATAGCTAAATAGAGCAGTTGTTTGTGCTGCTCCACTGGTGCAAGTGTCAAAATTAAACAAGAGTTAATGGGTAGAGAAAACTCTGTGTGTGTGTGTGTGTGTGTGTGTGTATGTGTGTGTTTACCCTGCATGTCAGAATATCCCCAGTGCAGTTGGTGTGTCTCCAGCCTCAGCCGGCCCCCCCAGTAACGATTGCATTTCTGTGGTTGCATCCTGCCTCCAGATCTGCCTTATATCCCCGACGCGTTGGCGCTGGATCGAAGCCCCCTGAAACGAACCTCTCCTGAACCTTAAGTTTAGTAATACAAAGAATGGTGTGTGTGTGTGTGTGTGCATGCGTTCCTGCGTGTGTGTCTGTGTGTGCGTGTGCGTGCGTGTGCATACATTCGAGGTTTCAAAAACAAAATCAGTTTAAGTAAATGCACGTGTACTTTACTCATTGATGTTTGTGTTCAATTACATCTTTTTGCACATGCATGTTTGCATCTTTCTGTGTGTGTGTGTGTGTGTGTGTGTGTGTGTGTGTGTGTGTGTGTGTGTGTGTGTGTGTGCGCGTGCACAGCGGGGTCAGAAGAGAACAGAGCAGTGCAGCTTTCTGCTGTTCAGTGATTTTGGTTTGGCTGGCCTTTTGGCTTCTCTTTGAGTCAGCGGGCTCAGCTGAGCCATCACACCCTGGCAACAATAAGCAGCACCCTGGCAAAGACGGAGGGCCTGACCTGAAAGAGAGTGATGAGGCCGTGTGGGAAGAAAAGAAAGAAGGCAAAAGTGAGAAACAAGACAAGACGGAGAGTCAAAAAGAGAAAATGACAGACAAGAGTCAGTAGCAGGCAGAAAAATACAGTTTAGAAACAGCTGTATAGAATTTGCTGGTAGGTGAGATGGAAAAAGAGAGAGGGAGAAATTATAGCCTATAGGGAGAGTAGCTGAGATAAGTGTTTAAGGTAACTTCTGTTTTCAGAATAATGACAGTGGTTTTAGACGCATTTGTGTGGGATTTAGAAAAGTAGTCGGGGGGGATAAAGAGAAAGGGAAGCAGGCTCTTTATAAGAGATAAAGAGAAGCTGTGACAGTCATTTATCCCTTTGGAATAACTACTCAGTGGATTTATAAGGCGCTTTAGAGTTTGTTGGTTTGGAGAAAGAAAGGGTCAGACAGGTTGAAGGAGTGTCAAAGATAGAAATGAGGGAGAGGCGTAGAGAAAAGAGGTGAGGTAAAAGTAGTGAAAAAGAAGGACGAGAAGAAGGGAAGAAAGTAAAGAGAAAAGTGAAGGAGTATGGGTATAGTGACGGTGATTGGAACTGCCTTGTGAGTAACAGCCACACAGGAAATAAACCATTTCCACGTAGCTGCTGTTCCATTAACAGGATAGAGTTACGGAGGCTCAATACCACCTGAGGTAGTTACAAACTCTCATTTTGTCCATATACTGTACTTTCACAAGTCTAACTTGCAACATGCATTCAGTTGAATTATATACAAGTTGATATCCTTTTTTTTTTTTTTTTTTTTTCCAAATTTTTTTTTTTTTCAAATTTTTTTTATATTTGTGGTGCTGAAATGAATCAAAGGTTTTCCCTCTATTTCGTTCTCCTTAATAAAGAGCACATAATAGTAGGAGGGCGACCATGTTAAAGTGGATGGGGGTGTTAACAAATTAAAACATGCATAAAGTCGGTAGCAGGCAATTCACACTGAGGGAGGGAGCGGGTAACAGAGAGCTTGTGCAGAGGTGGGACCAGCATCAGATATCGGAAGAGCTCGATGCCAGCAGCCTGACCCATGCACAATTAATCACATCCCACTGGGTGGCAAGACAGGAAGGAGGAGGAGAGATGGTGATGAGGGAGAGGCGCAGGAGGAGAGGAGGGACAGAGATGGGTGATTTAAGATGGAAGTCAAGCAGGGCTAAAAGACAATTGAGAAAAGATGAGGGAGAAAGTAAAATAAAGGAGGAGGGGAGTCAAGGAAGAGAAGCAATCTGTAATTTAATCGGTTAAGGTGTAATGATCTCATCAGTAGGTTTTTATGTACATATCTCTTTCTGTCTCCCTCCTCCCTCCTATATAATTACTCTCTATTTGTTTCTTTCTTTGTTTCTTTGTTTGTTCATTTGTTCATTTGTTTCTTTTTTTGTTTCTCTCTTTCTTTCTTTCTTTCTTTCTTTCTTTCTTTCTTTCTTTCTTTCTTTCTTTCTTTCTTTCTTTCTCTTTCTTTCTTTCTTTTTTTCTTTCTTTCTCTCTTTCTTTCTTTCTTTTATGTCCTTACTGTTCCAAGATTTTCATCTCTGAAACCCATAAAGCATTCATTATTTATTATTCGGTCAGAATACAAGGTTGACAGATAATGAAATATCCCAAAGCGAAACACACACACACACACACACACACACACACACACACACACACACACACACACACACACACACACACACACACACACACACACACACACACACACACGTATCAGTCTCTCGGCTTTTGTCTCATACAACTTCCCTCCAAACCACATTATTGCCCAGTGACGGTCATCCTGTATTCCTGTTTTCAGGATCAACATCATCAGTTTGTGGTTTTCTACCCCACATTCAGGCTTTCATTTACACCCTGCTTTATAGAGCCTTGATGTTTCACTGGAATACCTTTGTATTTAAAATCGTATTCTCTTATAATTCTTTACCAAGAATCTGGCTCATTATTGGGCAAAGTTTTTTCCTTTTGTCCTTCAGCAGAGAAGCCTGCAGCTTTTCATCAGCCACTGGTCTCAGTGAGGAATAATGCAAACATGTATTATTCCTGTAATTGAAGTGCCAATACAGAAACCTCTTCTTGCCTCAAGTTAAAATGTCAAAGTTTTTCTTACAAAATAGTTTGTATTTTATTGTTTGACATCACATGTAAAGTGATCAGTTATACGGTCATTTGTCATACTTTTAGACATAAACATAGCAAAATTTGGTCAAAAAATACCTCAACTACTAATTTTCTCAACCCTTAGTGCTTTTTTTCAGTTTGAGTTGTAAACATTTGAGTTTTCCCAGGGTGGTTTCCAACAGCAACACTGGAAATGTCAATTTTCTCAGAGATGAGTGGGGTAAATTGCGCAACTTTGGTTGTTCAAACACTCGAGAGTTTATTAAACCGCACCGCTTTCGTGCACACACACTCGCGCACACATATATGAATGCAACATGGCATATATAGACAAAGAAGCCCAAGCACAAATACACACACACATACTTGACAGATACACACAAACAAAACACGCATACACGACTTAACATTAGGCTGCCAGGGAGAAGCAGGCATTAAACCCCGTGGGAAAGTTCAAATATGAGACAATAGAACTGCTGAAAGCTCTTAAGTCGTCCACCTAAAGACCCTTAAAGCCTGTTAGCAGACGTCATAGACCTTAAGAGCTGAGTGTTAAAGTCATCAGGGTCAAAAATCACTTCAGCTTACAAGTTGGAATCTCCCGATCAAAAGAGATGCATTCATTTGTACATCCCATTCTCTCTCTGTGGTCTCACACTCTCACCAACCTCCCACACGCACAAACAAACACATATACTTATGAAGGCACTGAAGCTTTTCATTCACACAGTCACATTCTTCAAAATCCTTTTGTGAGTCGACAAAACAAAACCACGAACAGAGCAACAAATGCAAAAGGCAACGCCGCATGCACACACACTCACCTACAAACTCCAACAGACACACACACACACACACACACACACACACACACACACACACACACACACACACCTACGTATGCAAGAAGCATTGCACAGTGGTGCAGTCGAGTGCGACTCTCTGTGACTGATTACTTCAAGGGTCGGTGGGTCTCGCTGCCTGACTCAGCGAAACAGAACACAGCTGTCCACTCCGCAACATACACACAAGCATGCAAGCAAACACATGTACAGACATTTATAGACATAAGATCACACACACACACACACACACACACACACACACACACACACACACACACACACACACACACATATATATTGATCTCTAAATGTACCTACAGACAGATACCTCCCCTCCCCTGACTCTCTTGCGGTGAACGAGTGAGTAGAAAGAGTGAAAAGGTTAAATGAACATGCGACCTATTTGAGTGGCACATTTTAAGGGTTCCCCTTGTTGCTTGAGGTCTCTCCTTAATGGAAGGGTAGGGTTGGATTGAGTTAAATAAATGTGTGATTGAAGGAGTGAAGTGTCCGTGGGCCTCCTCTCCTGAAGCTATAATGAGGCCTCGGGGAAGATGCTGAGGGCTCTTCACACAACTCAAAGAGTCTTTTAGGCCTTTCGATGGTTGGCCCCTTTTCAGCGTCTGTGTGGGAAAAGCCCTCAGAGAAATAAATTCCAGTTAGAACTCCTGTCAAAGAAAGACACACTGCAGCCGAACGCACTGCACATTATTTAAATATATAGATAGTAATCATCTGCCTTATTTGCTAATAGATACATGTGCTCTTTGCAGATACATTTACATTACATCAATTTGGCATGTTTTCATATCATAAAACTGTAAAAAGGTTTTTACAGTAGAACTGCTCCGTATTTACATTTGTTGTTCTCCTAAACATCTCTCTCGTTGCATGTAGAGTCTTTAAAGCCATTTAAAATCTGAAACTGTCCTCCAAAAGACAACCAAATCAGTCTCTCGCAGTAGCAGCGAATTATAACCACCGGTATGATAAGCGACCTCTAGTGGTTGTATAAATATGTACAATATGGTGTCCCGGAGAAGTGACACAGTTCAGATGATGTCAATATAATGTGAGTTTGTGCTGTAATTAGGAGGTTTGGGTAGACGGTTGGATATAACAGCAGGCTTGTGCGCACGAGAGCGCTGTTAACTTCCCATTTCCAACCACAAATGAGGACAGTTTTTATAATCCACGTTTACTATTGCCATGACGACAGAAGTTGCATAACCTAAAGGAAGTAGTTGAATGATGATTCCAACCCAAATCATTATCTCTCATAAAAATCGAGTTATGTGGTTTGACTCTTGAAGGAGTGGTATGACATTTTGGGAAATACACTTCTTTGTTTCCTTGGTGGGGGTTAAATGTAACAATCACGCTCAGTACTTGACGGTGAATACAAAGCAGCAGCTCGTTAGCTTACAGTAGCTTAGCACAAAGACCAGGAACAGCTGAACTGTCTCTGACCAAAAATAACAAACTCACCGGACCAGCACCTCTACATCTCACTAATGGCACCGTCGCATCTCATTTGTTTAATCTGTGCAAAAACTGTCTGAAATGAACAAACTGTGTCTTTGTTGGCATTATGGGTCAGATTAGTTCTTGGCCAGGCACAGAAACCTCCTGGAGTTTCAGCTGGTTCCCTGGCAATCTCACTGGGACGCTAATCAGCTGCTGATTGTAGCTTCTTATTTACCACAAAGACGTGGGAGAATATCTGTAGATGCAAAGAAATAACACTTCATGTATCTTAGGCCGTCTTACAGTTAGATTTAGATTTATTGAATGAGTAAAAATTCACTGCACACAAGATACATGTTTGTTTATTATCTTAATTAATATTAAGTATTATGTTCCAGCTACACATTACTGCTCATATAAAAATACATTTGGAATGAATTTTTAACACAAGGAGCTTCCAAGTCATTGGATGAATTTAAACCTGTTAACGGCTTACACGCCTGCAAAAATCAATGTTTACACTGACTTCACAGTTGATCTTAATACATGCTTTGAATGAGAATCAGCATTCATCTCTGGTAAGATTTATACCTGCTTTAACCTATCCACCCCTTTGCTGTTCACCCCATTTTATTTTCTGCCAAATAACATTTTGCATTTAATCTGTCAAATCAATATTTTTTTTTTTTTTTCAATCCCGGCACTGGAATTTCAATTTGGATCCTGAAAAGATTCAATTTAGAAAGCAGGCATGTTAGCTTGATTGAACTTGATAACATTAATAACCTTTCTTTTGCATTTTATTTTAGGTATTTATATAGAAGAGAATTCCACTCAGTTTTACACACTATGTATTGAATGCAGGATGTTAATTGGGCGTGTTGCATTCTCAATGTGAGCATCAAATATGATCCACATTTCCATTTTTAATAGTAACAGCATGTGCAACCAAATGTAACGCTGTCCTTTTTTTTCTCCATTTGTAATAAGTAAGTGATTTCCCACAACAACCTCCAGACGTTAACAACCACCAACGAAGGGGCATGAACTAATCATGCTGCTGTTACAATAACAATGACTTGACTGTTTTTGAGTAGTATGAAGGCAGAGGATGAGGTGGATAGTGGATGTCGATGCATTTCACTTGTTGCCTTTGTTAAGCGGTTGATTTTTATACTATTGGACCATCCTTTAACCAATTAGTATTTACCTACATATGCATCAAAACTCTACCACACTGCCAACTACATTTAGGAAAAAATGCTTGACTTTAATGTCATCACGCTTAGCCCCCCCCCCCCACTGGGTGCTGAGTGCTCCGCCCTTCAGAGTGTCTGTGCAAACGTCAATGCGATCAGGGATTCCAGACTAAATTCACAGCGGAAAAAAACTGAAGCAATAGTCTGGCGACACCAGGCTATACTGAGGCAATGTTTGATGGAAAATGTGGCCAAATTTCTCTGACTTCACTTTGATAGAAGAGAAAATGTTTGTAGCGAACGCTTTGCCCACAGTCCATTTGGGACGAAAAAAATCTATAACCATCAAAAATGAGTTGCTGCAATTAAAAATAAGAGGTCAATTTACGAAGGATTTCTAAAGCGCCACAGGCCGGATGACATTAAAGATGAGTCACTGGGGCTGACTAAGGCCAGTGAACTGTTGTTGATGACAAGCCAATATTGAATCTGTTAGTTAGCTGGTAAGATTACCCGAAGTTAGTTACAATAGCTTTCCTGGCATTTTGTTTTCAGGATTCTCATCATCTCATTCAATACAGACATACTAAATGTTGGAGAAAAAGTTGCTGTAATTTTGTGCAGAATATTCAAAAGTTCTATTTGTTTAAGTGACTCCTATGCCTCTCTCGTTTATACTCTGACAAAGTAGGGTTGAATTAAAGTGGATCGTACAAGGTCAGCACTGTCAACACAGCTTCTTTTTTTTCAATGAATCCAATAAAGACACCTGACACATGCATAAACCCAGGACATAGATGAACAACCCTGTCCCTGCAGAACAGCTCCCAGACTGGGACAATGTGCCTAATAACAAATCTTTGTTTTGTCACATCAACAATTGCTGTATCATGTTTACAAATATTAGACACACTTTGATGAGCTGTAGCAACAATGCAGTTGTAAGTAGGGTAATGAAATATCTTTGTTTTACCTTCAGTTTGTGGTTACAACCCACTACAATAGAGTATTGATTAAATATTCCTGAGTCGGCCTAAGCACACCAGCAAGTTTTTTGCCAAAGGGTTTCATCTAAAATTAGACATCAATTATTGAAAAAAGTGAAGTCTAATATTCCAAAATGATTGAAGGAAATTTGGATGAATTATGGTGTTTTTAGGATTGGAGTGATGAATTTTTGCCTCTGGTTGACAAAATTATACATAATATTATATATATATATATATATATATATATATATTCTGTCAACTGGTTTGCCATAAATTAGAAATGGTGGGAAATTATCTTCAGATTGCTTCTTCCTTTTTTTTTTTGCTCAATAATAAATGCTCAGCAGTTTTTGGTATTTACAGACGTTTTCAAATTCACTCTGGAGAGGGAAAGAGAAAGATATTTCGATGTGAAAATGAATACTAGCCTGTCTGATACACTGGTGCGCAAATTTATCTGCAGTCTAAGTACATTGAGAAAGTTAACATACAATAAATAATAAACAATAAAATTACCATTTAAGACTGTTAAAACCGCAAAGGCACATTTTCTAAGTTTTGCATTGTGTATGGTAATTATGGTCATTTGTGCTCTCCTTTCACTCCATTCCTTTTTACAGACCATAACTAATGTTACACGATTTACAAGCTGTGATTACAGGAGAGACTAATCGTATTGAACGTGAAGTCAATATTGGTTGTTATCGTAGTCATAAAGTTACCGTGTTATGTTGTGTTTTAGTGGCTGTAGTAATTCAGACACTCTAGCAGTCTATTGATCTGTGTCTGTTAAGGCTGATTGAGCATAATAGAGACTAATAGAAAATTCACTTTATTACACACATACACAGAGAGAGTGGTGTACAATGGCACTTCAGACTGATGTATACAACTGAACAGAAGTGGAAAAACAGCTGGACAAACCTTTTCCGGTTTACATTTCAGAGTTCCTATGTTCATCATCTTCAAGTCTAGAGAAGTTAACGTTTAGCTTATTTAAAGAGACTGAAACTGCACAAACACACGTTTACTGTTGACCTTATAGGCAGCATCTCAAACCATGCGAGTATTTTGTACCATTTTAATTTCATTAAATGAGAAATAACTCAATTAACATGACTAGATTCATCTCCAAAGTAGCTGCCTTGTACATTAATACTTACACCACCTGCTGGTATGTGAGACATTTAAGATACTATATGTATAATGAAATGAAAAGTAAGGCATGACAAGTGTATGTAATTTGATTTAGGCAAAAATTATTTTAACATTAAATCAAGGTCTGAACAGAATTGTGAAGTGTACCTGCAAAAACTATTTGTCTTACTTCCTTTTTTTTGATCAACTTTAAAAACAAGTTTATTTCTGCAGGGACCATTATTCATTTGGCATGATTTAAACATAGAACATAGAATACCGGAAAAAAAATGTCAGTTATTTAGAATATCCGTAAATTCAATTTAACCTGAAGAGTGTGTTTTTACAACTTGTGTCATGGCACTACACAGTAATTGTATCTAAAACTAAAAATGAACCTTGTTGTCTCAGGCTGTTTTGGAGTATTGGTCTTTTTCATGGCAGGTTTAACACCCAGAATCTTAAGAGTGCAGCAGGAGATGTTTAGGCCTCGACAAAATAGCCAGTTAATCTTGTGTATGTGAGAACGTGTGTGAATGAGAGAGGAAAGATTGACGAGTAAGGCTTTGACCTTAGTGTGTCGGCTGCAGCAAAGACACATATGATAGCATCACTCTTTCTCTGACTCACACAGGCACACACACACACACACCCACACACACACATACACACAAACGCAGGCAAACACCAGCGATAGCATCTCCCTGGTGGGTTGCCTCTAAAGAGTCTCCTCCATCACTGACTGCAGAGGCCCTTTTACTGCAACAGAGAGATCACCGCATCGAAAGCACACACACGTTCAGAAACACGCATGCATGTACATGCTGACTCAAGAATACACGCACAAAATGAGCACCCACACTTACAAACCGACACATATACAATACACACACATTCAGGGATCATGGATCTACCCTGCAACACCACTGCAGTGGTCACTGCAGCCTATCTCAAATTAAAAAGCAAAAATAGAGCTGAATAGGCATTTTGTAATAGAAACATTGTGTTTTGCAAACAGTGTTGGATCAGACCTTGAGGTCTCTTTTACTGTGACTGCAAAAATTGAAATGTGTTTTTTTTTTCTACTCTAAACCGGCTTTTTCTGTGATAATTATTCTGCAGGGCAGCAAGTAAACATGTAGGCAAATGAAATCTGTAATACAATCTATACATACGAAGAGTTTTGTTTTGTAATTGGAGGCTGACATAAATTATAAGAAGAGTAAAACAAAAACACGAGGACTCTGTACTACTCTTGAAAAGAAGTTCTCGTAAGAAAGTTAAGTTAATAACTTTGCCCAGGCAGACAGGAGTGTGAATAGCATGACAAATGTAGATAGTTTAATTAACCTATGGATCACATAAAGCAGTATCTTTAAGTGTTCGACACAACACTGCTTCTCTCAACTATCAAATCTTTCCTGATAATATCTGTACACCAAACTGAAAGTCCAGCAACAACAAAAAAGAAAAAGCTTTCTTATTCCAAGCATAACGTCACTTTGGAAACAGCTGCGACCCAGGATGCTAATTCACAGCCCATAAAGTATTTTCCTTACCATATAACATCAGTTGTGAAACATCTGTAAGTGTGACCATATTCACACAGCCAGTGTTCCCGTTAGCACTGTGTTTTTGTGGCGTGAGTGCACTTTGGCGTGTTACGGTCTGTTAAGGTTGCAGGATTGTAAAGTTTAGACTGACAGAAGGTGGAGCGCAGACCCAGTGGAAAATCCCCATCTGGACCAATCAGATATGTTGTACTGTAAAACCAAAGACCTGAATCAAATGTTGAAGAATTCACAGGTGTACAGCTTTGTGGTCTTTCCCTCGTACCTTGCAGTTGGTGCCAAGCTCCTGTCACACTGCAACGTAAATCAATACATTTCTGTTACAAAAGCAGGTTTCATCTCATCTGTATTTGTTTGGAGAGCAAAATATTGGCACATTTCAGCTGAAATTATGAATTTAGTTCACTTTATGAAATACATTTTTTTTTTTTTTTTTTTTTTTTTTTTTTTTTTAGTAAACAGTACTTATCTGTAAAAAAAAAAAAAAAAAAAAAAAATCCCATATTGTGATGTTACCTATGGTGATGAGCAGTAATTGCAGCTGTGTTTTTGGACTTCACTTCTCAGAGATCTAAACAGATCAAGAGGCAACCTACAGTGATATCACCCATTGATTTGTGAACTGCCATTTTGAAGCCTTGAGGCTGGCATTTTGGCCGTCGTCATCTTGTTTTTTTGGAGCCAGAAGTGATCGTATTTAGACACACACTCAAACATACCTGTCTTTGAGGCCTAATATCTTATTAATTATAGAAGTATCTTCAGAGGGAGGAACGCAACACAGATCAGGAGTGAATGTAGCTAATGGCACCATAATGACCTGGAGAAAAAACTTATTGAATTTGTATTTCATGAGAGAAGTTGATGCATTTTGAATGGGAGACTATAGCAGCAAGAGGTTTTTGTAGCCAGCCCCTAGTGGACCTTAGCGGTATTGCGCGTCATTTTTCATATCTTGAAGTTTGCGTCCATTTTTATGGACAGTCGACGGTTATACCAATCAGTTGGTAGTTAAAGGGTGAGCCTCTTTCGTCAGCTCCATCTATTCTCTCTGGAGGAACAACCACTGCTGATTGATGGAAAACATGTCCCTAACTTTGCCCCGCTTGTAATTCTTTCCAGTAATGTCGCCACAGACACGCAGCTCGTAGTTTGTAATAATACAAATGGAAGGGCTCTCATCAGTGGGTTAGACTCATCAACAAAGTGTTACCTCATTATCCAGTAGATAGTAACTTAACAGACATTTATTTCAATGAAAAAATATTGAGATTACTACTTTAATCAAAGTTCTCACCTACGAAGGTAATTTGAAGTTCCCCAGCTGCGTCTTTCATGTTTTAGCAACATTGAACTTCCATGCAACGATTCTAAAATGCGTAGATTTCTTTTATGATCATTTCAGCTCAAACAATTTTTAAGAGTGCTGCTATGGCCACAGGCGTGTAAATAAAGCTGGGAAAAATGGCCACAAAATAAAACATAGCTGTGGACTTCTAAATGATGTTTTTAGTGTTTATCTTGGCTTAACTGAGTCCAGTCACTACTTTATTAAGGCAGAGAGCTGTGGAGGGGGGGGGCGAGCGGAGTGAGTGGGAGAATAACTGACAGGGAAATTGCAGAGGGAAATTATTGTTATTCCACAATTAAATTATATATACTGGGTGGAATCACCCCTGACAGGGTTGACCATAGCAGCGCTCCTGATGCGTGTGTGTGTGTATGTGAGAGCGAGTGTGAAACTTTATCCGTCTACCAAGGCCACTGAGGCTGTCCTGGCAGGGAGGCGAATGTAGAAAGAGAATCGGAAGGAGAGAGAATTAAAGAGAAAGGAAAGTAGTAACATCAACAGAGTGAAGCAAAAACAGTCTATTTTAAGGCTGCGTGGGTGTTAGTAAAAACACAGCTAACCCCCAGTAATGAACCTATTTTGAACAGTTGTGACGACAATACAATACATAAAATAAACCATCTTTGACTTTTGCGGGCAAAATCAGACCGTGGTCACACTGTGTGTTTAGGCACAAACATATTGCAGATGCTGTGAAAAATCCTTTCATCTTAAATTTGGGCCATTGCTCAGAGAGAAATCTGACCTTGTCCTTGTCTGAGTCTGAAAGCGTTAAAAACACACTGTCAAACGTGAAAAACGAACGGCTTTCAGATATAAAATATGACTGCACAGTCTTCATTCTTCCTGAAACAATGACTCTTTGAATACACAAGGTTTCGGGTGATATGTAAAGTAAACTAGCACTATTTTCTCTCCAGTGAAATTAATGATCCTTGAAACTTGGGCAAAAACAACGTTAAGGGTAACACTGGCTTGTGTTGGTGTTGGCTTCGACAAGCCACCAGAAAAATTATATTGTAGTATAAATTCAAGCAATCCCTAGATTTCTAATGTAACATGGATCCCTCATTTACTCATATTTCAGTGTTTACTTTTTCCTGTAAAAAGTTGACTGCAAGCCATTTGAACCGTATCACAGAGTAATAAGAGGTCATAATTTTTTCTGTGATGTTGTATTTTTCCCAAAATCAATTCCTGTTCTGCTTATTTAGATTATTTAAAATGAATTATAGAAACATCTGTTTGAATAGACTTTCTGCTCAAACTGCTTTTACATCGTATTTTACATTAATTTGCTTCATGGCTATCTCTCTAACAAAAGCATTTTCTGATCTGTTGATGTTTCTAGAAGATCTTGCTTGCTGTGAACTACGGTGGACAGTGTTCTCTTGTATCTGTAAATGTAAAATGATTTTATGTTTGGGTGAAAACCAGCAGAACATGAGATTTCTTTTAAAATTTTTAATGAACAAGGAAAGTGTTTTTTTGTGTCTTTGTCCACTCTTGTTTTCCTGTATTGTAATTTTGAAGTGTGTGTGTGTGTGTGTGTGTGTATGTGTGTGCGTGTGCGTATTTTCGTCACGAGGGACCTATTTGCGTTCTGATACTGTATATTTCCTCCATCCTGTGCATTTTTCTTGTATGAGTCTATCAATGAAAACTGATCCCTGTGTGGATTGCTTTGATGGAAAAGACGCCTTTTCCCTGCTCTCATTTCTGTCTCCATTTCAATTCACGAAAACCACAGAGAATCAATGGGCGTTGTATTTCTTCCAAACACTGACTGGGAGTGTGTGTGTGTGTGTGTGTGTGTGTGTGTGTGTGTGTGTGTGTGTGTGTGTGTGTGTGTGTGTGTGTGTGTGTGTGTGTTTGGTTGTAATGACAGTCAACCTTGTTTTTCATTCCACTTTAGATCGATACTACATATGAGACAGTGTAGTTTATGAGGTAGCTAATAGTCAGAGACAGCAGTGACCTGCTTATGAGTAAGAAGAAGAAGCGCAGATCAAAGGGGTGTGTGCTCATATGGGTGTGTATCAATAAATAATGAGCTAAAACGCCATGACTTTGCACAATAGCGACTTCATGGACAGACGGTCAGAATTCACAAATGCAGTCTCTTTTAGTTTTGATGATGTTTTAAATTGAACCGGCAACGTTTGTTTATTCTCAATTCAAGTAAAGTTACTTTTGTTTCGAAAACTAACTCGCCTTTGTCGGCTTTAAAATGTATATAACATTAAAAATGTGGAAAAGGAGAATCCTAAAATAAGGCAACAGAAGAGTAATATTTTCAGGACAATAAATTATTTTCAATAAATTGAGGAAAGATTAGTTCCTGTGGTCATTAAATGTTGGGCTAGTACACCACAGATTTGACTAAGTAAATCTAAAAACTCCTAAAAATAAATTGCTATACTAAAACAACCATAGAAGTCAAATCTAAAGCTAATACACACAACAAAAATCATATGGAGCTTTAAATCATGGTGAAAAAAATATATGTTCTGCCATGTTTGTGCTTTTTTCCAGAACTACTGTTGGCTTTTGTTGTTTTATGTCATTTTAACTGTTGTTTTGTAAGTAAAGTTCTACAAATTGTTAAGAAAAATATCAGTAAACCAGGCTTCCCAAAATGTTTAACTTGTATCCCTTCAAAACAGAGCAGTGCCTTCTATCCCTCAGGTTTAATATGGTTTGTCACAACAATTTCTATCTCATAGACTGTTTCACTTGAATCATTTTAGACACTTGAAGGGATAGCAAATAGTATAATGATATAAAAGTCTGCAAAAGTGAACTTAATTTTGTGAAGCAGAATTGTTTTTTTACTCTTTACTATTCCATTAACTCTCTTGGGACCCCTCAAATTTAGTTAAAAAAATATTTTTGGGAGCTCTAGACTCTTTATTGCCTATTTATTCATGTTAGACGAGAAAGTCTCTGCGTTCTGTAAAAAGTAAGAGAAAAAGGCAAGTTTTAACCCTCCGACTAATAAGTGGCACCAAGATTGTGTTTTTCTAACAATCTGTTTTACCTCTTCTCTGTTTCTCTGTCCAGCACTCTCAACAACAACAACATCACCCTCAT
The DNA here is from genome assembly GCF_022577435.1 of Embiotoca jacksoni. Classification (NCBI taxonomy): domain Eukaryota; kingdom Metazoa; phylum Chordata; class Actinopteri; family Embiotocidae; genus Embiotoca; species Embiotoca jacksoni. The sequence continues at coordinate 2,946,229 of NW_027185403.1, forward strand.
CCCCCTGTCCAGCTTCAACCACATGCCCAAGCTGCGCACACTGTGAGTATAACACACAATGACACACACACACACACACACACACACACACACACACACACACACACACACGCACACACGCACACAGAAAACTAGAAACATCTACTACAGATCCTGACACACACAGACTCTGCGGCTGCACTTTGACACATGCACAGAGAAGTATTAGTGCTTGCTACAAACATGCACTGCACACACATAGCTGATGTTCACTCTCTTACACACACACACACACACACACACACACACACACAACATGGCAACAGGGGCTGTGTGTGATCATCTAATGCCATAATAAGAGACCAACTCTTCTATTGTTTCATGACTGTGAATAATCATGTGGCCGTTACACACAGATGGATACAGTGACAAAGACATTGTGGCCATGCACCACATGAACACACACACACAAACATGCACACTTAAGTAATGGTAACCTCACTGATACCACAAGAAAGGCTTGTTTAGGCTCTACAGTTCAATCTGCTTTGATTCATTAGAAGAAACTTTCTTTACTGATGTCAGCACACACACACACACACACATACACACACACACACACACACATACACATCCAGTGGTGGTGCTCCAACACGAACCCCAGACCAAATCATCTTCTCTGATTGATTTGAAGGGGGCTTTGATTTGCGTGTGTGTGTTCGGTGTTTTTTTTTTTTCTGTATTCAGTTGTATGAAGGAGATCTTACAGTTGCCAAGGCGATGGCACGCCATCTCAAGGGATTCTCCACCCATAATCCCATGGAACTGTCTGAGAGGCAGACGATTGGTTTCATTCCTGCTGGCCACACTGGGGTTGAATTCCGCCAAACTAGCGTGCACAGAAAGGGATTTCCTCCCCGACTCATCATTTTTAAGAGGCTATCTTGTGGTCGCACAGTCCTACTTAACATTCAGAAATGGGGGGATTTCTTAATACACAACACAGCTACATACAAACAGGATAACATTCTGTCCATTTATCTTTTACGACCATTTTCAACTTTTGACCGACTACGTCCATCAACAGCCAATCACATGGTAGGGTTTCTGTTTTCCCTGCATACTGCTGCAACTCTAGTGGCAATACAGCTTGAAATCAGCCTTTTAAAATTGGATTTCAGGCGGCAGCACCACCACACAGTTGCCTGCAGATTGAGTACAGAGTTACCAATATCCAATATCTTTTAATCAGAGGCCCTCGTCTGCTGCTGTTTTCTGTCAACACTGAGTGACTGTCTCCTCTGATTTCCTCGTGCTCCCTCCTTTTTTTTTCTCTCCTCCTCAGTGTTTCTGCATCCCAATTGCCATTTGTCCAATCATTCTCCTATCTTCTGCAGCATGTCTCCTATCATCTCCAGTAAAGTGTCTTCTTTTGCTGTCCCTCATCACTTTCATTTTCCTCTCAAATGTCTCACTTTGTTCCTCCACTTGTGTTCTCCCTCCTCTCCCTATCGTCACCTGTCTTCTTCTGTTTCCTCCTTTTGCATCCCTCTTCATCTTCCCTTTCTTTCCAGCTTTCATTTTTATCCTCATCTGCTCTTTGCCATCACCTTTAAATCCAGTGTTCCTCCTCCTTCCCTCCTCCCCCTCTATCTCTTCATCCTCAGCCCTCTCTTCCTTTTTGTTCTCTCTATTAGATTGTGTGTCTGTTCCTTTTTTTTAGACCCTCAGCTCACTGTATTGAATTTGCTCATTTTACAAAAACAACTCATTCAATCAAATGTTTAGAGATGTCCCTGATATGATTCGCAAAAAGCTTCTAGAAATGTATGTTTGTATGTTGAAACTTTCTTTCTCTTTTACTTCAGTATCCATATGTTGCATTAGCAGTAATGACATATCATCATGCTGCCTCTTATTCAGAAATTTGAACCAATGAACTGATCAGAACTCCCACTGCTCCTCTTGGTGTGTGTCTGTGTGTGTATGCAATTCACTGTACTAAAGACGTGCCCAGTAACCCTCTGGGGAAAATACTAAGAATAAGCACACACAGCGATAGACACACACATGCATACTGTAGCAAACTCACGCACACTCACCGAACCACCATGCACATCGCCTTTAGTCACCCGCAACCAATATGCTCAATAGACACAATCACACTGACTTACAACTACACACTAGTAAAGTCTGCACACACACACACACATACACACAAACACAGCACTTTCTCCATACCCCCTGCCTCTTCCCATTCTCCCCTGTGTTTTAATCCTACTTGTCAGTAATTAAGGCTGAGCCGGGGGTGGGCCAGGACGTGGCTATCTCCAGGCGGGGGTTTGACTATAAACTGGATTTATAATGGGAGAGCGGTATTAAAACCCACTGCCCCCGCTGCTAGCATCAATGAGACCATCTCTGTTCCATAACAGGATTTGTCCTCTGCTTTATTACAAAAGGAGGCCTGTCTTCTGAAAGGGTAGATATCCCGGCTGGCATATAATACGCTGACAAGACATTCTGCTGTTCATCCGCCCTTCTCCTCCCCCTCATCTCTCTCTCGCTCTCTTTCTCTCTCTCTCTCTCTTTCTCTCTTTCTTAAGGTGTCAAACACAGCCAGTGCAGCCTGTAGAGAGTCTGAATCAACACCTGATGCGTTTTATATTGAGTAGTTTCTTCTCATTAATGCTACAAGTGAAATTCAAGAAACCTGTTTGTGTGAAACGTGACCTAAAATAACAAATATAGAATATAAAGTGGCGATTGCAATTCTCATCAGCATCCTTGGTTGATCATCTTTATAGTTTGATTTAGCAAAGTTTAGCATACGGGGAAATGCATGGTTTCCCACCTCCCCTTGAGTCGGCTCAGGTCAGCAGAAGTAGTATTTACGAAACGTGTGTGTTCTATGAATCACCCCGAGCAACAAGCACATTGGCTTCGGAGCAATAAGTTGCCATTGTTTTTTCAAAACATAAATTGTCAGTGATGTGAGTGGAGTGGAATGAGAGTGGAGAAGAGAAACAGAGATGGAACTGATGCTTTAAGATATATCAATTAAGGGGGAATATCCCTTGTCATCACATATCCTAGCCTCTATAAAAGCAAGATAAATGGACCAAAAATACTCAAAAGAAATAAAGTATTTTTCTCAATTCAATTATTAACTGTTGTCTTTCTCCTATTACTCATTCTGTGATTCAGTTTCTCTTTTTATTTTCATTTTCCGTCTCTTGCTTTGTGTGTCTGCGTCCACTCTCTCCAGATTGTCTCAGTGGTTCCCTTTCCGTTGTCAGTCTGTGTTTCTCATTAAATTAAATGCTCTCATTCTTCCAGTCTTTTCTTTGTGTCTCTTTTCTGTCTCACTGTCTCTGTGTCTGTCATTTTTTTTTTTTTTGGAATGGACTGTGATTTAGCCATGTGTGTCCCGTCTGTAAAGAGAGTCATATTGTCCCAGACCTTGGGTGAAATGAGGGATGAGAATATTACTGTGTGTTTGTGTGTGGGTGCCTGTTTGTGTATGTGTCTCACGTAAGCAATAGACTCATGATCCTATCCAAGGATATAAGCTGTGAAAAATGTAACCCCTTGTTTTTGAATGTAGACTCAAATACATTTGCTCTTTCTGAGCTGATGTGGTCGTTTTTTATTTTTTTTATTTAAGAATTTCTCTCAAAAGTCTTTTAGATAAGATGGTCAAGTGTTAATTTGAACTGGACCATTTAAAGACTGAAAAATATTTATCTCGTCTTCCATCTCTTCACAGCCGTCTGCACTCCAACAACCTCCACTGTGACTGTCACCTTTCCTGGCTCTCTGATTGGCTCAGAGCCAGGCGGGGCTTGGCTCCCTTCACTCAGTGCATGGCCCCCGCCCACATGAGGGGCCTCAACGTCCCAGATGTGCAGAAGAAGGACTTTATCTGCAATGGTGAGTTGACATTAACACATATACACAAGAGACTTGACTGAAATGTCACTGACCTTCAGTGATGGAGATTCACAGTCGTGATCTGTCTTGATGGTGGTCATTTAAAAAGCCAGCAGTTAGTTAGTTTCTCGCAACACTTCTTTCATTGGCTTTAAAATCTAAAAATATTTTTTTGAGAATTATGCCAGTTTCAGCTTCATCATAGTGATGCAGGACCTATAGTATTTTTTACAGAGAAAGTAATCCAGTAAAATAATGTCTTCATTTCACAAAGTTGACCTACAACTGTTCAGCAACACTCATATTATATAATGCAGAGTCGAGTCAAGTAGAAGTTCGCTGTTAAATGTAGAGCTGTTGACACTTGACCGTTTGACATCGAAGAACAGCACCAGAGAATGTAATAAACCTAGACTATTATTACAGGCAGTATTGTTTTCGCCTCCAGACAGCTCAGCATTGAGTTTAACCTGCTGAAAGAATTACACCGTGTGGACCGTGTAATCAGCTAATAAGAGCAGTAGTGTTATCAACTGCAGATAGCATAGGCAATGTTTATAGGCCTCTGATTCAGCTGTCTGTGCTAACAGACTGTCAGGCTGCTCTCTCTTTATTAGTCTTAAGTCTGTGTTTTTCTGCCTCCAATGCTGCTTAGCCGACCACCTCTTTCCAACTTTCCCGTTTTCACCATTTACACATTTTTACTCTTACCTTCTTTTGTCTCTTTACTCTTTCTTCCTCCTGTTCTCTCACTCTTCTCCTCCTCATATCTTGCAACATTTTGTGTGCATACTTCGGCCGGATAATATTTAGCATCAATATGCAGTTTCTTCATGTTTCATATTCAAAGATAGCAATGTATCCTTCAAAGACTTTTAGTGCAAATGCTTCAGAAACAACACAACAACCTCATAGGATGCAAAAACTTCAGCCTAATCCCATTGGAAGAAACTCCGAAAAAACTTACAAAAGCATAGCGAAGAAATAAAAATTCAGCAAAGATAGGATTGCAGAATTTGTATAAGTGTAAATGTAGCTGCAGGCAGGGAGCAATCGCCTGCCCTCCTCCTTGTATTTGGCAGTAGACCAACAAAAGTGATCTTATATTCAAACACAGAAGACAATTTCTGGCTGAATTTTTTTCAGAATCTGCAGTCTTGTATCTGTGTACTGCTGTCTACAGGTCCATCACAGACCGAGTCGAGGACTTGTGTCCCTCAGGTAGCCGTGTGTCCACCCAGCTGCAGCTGTAACAACAACATCGTGGACTGTCGGCGTAAAGGCCTCACTGAAATCCCAGCAAACCTCCCCGAAGGCATTGTGGAGATGTAAGACTTCTTTACTTTACTTGAAATGCTACAAATTGTAATGTGCATGTGTCTTTTGTTGCATTGACTTATCTTAATAATGCAAAGCACGTTTCTAGATATCGTTTGTGTTTCCTTTGAATGTGTCTATATCTCAATGTGTCACACTTGTATTTTTGCACACAGCATTTGCATAATGTGTGTTTAAAACTGCATTGAACTGCATGTTGAAATCATCCACATTCTCAGCCTATTATTGATTTTCCCCCCCAAAAAAAATCACGAGGTGATTTGTCTTTTTATGCTTTGGCTGGAGTCATTATATTTCGTATAGACGTCCGTTCCAGTCTCGTGGACGTGTTATCTCCGGAATGCCTTGTAGGAACTTCTTCAAATTTGGCATAAATTTCCACTTATTTTTTATATTTAATATTTTTTACTACAATTATTTTTATTGGCATTTTTATGGCTTTGCCCTGTATATACTGCTGTAACATAAATAAAATAAAATAAAAAAATCCCTTTGAGGGATTATTAAAGTATCTATCTATCTATTTATCTATCTATCTTCGTCCCAAGGATTAATTAATACATTTTGGTGGTCAAAGGTCAAGTTTACTGTGAGCTCATCATACCTGTTCCGTTGGAGGCTCCCATTCCTGTGAGCACGATATTTCAGGAACACCTTGAAGGAAGTTCTTCAAATTTGGCTCAAATTTTCACTTGGGCTGAAGGATAAACTGATTACATTTTGGTGGTCAAAGGTCAAGGTCACTGTTTCCCAATATTGTTAATTTGATATTTCAGGAACATGAGGTGGTAATTCCAGTTTGTTTATATGTTTACATATCGTTATATGCAAAGATATGTGTATAAAGTTATAGATTTGCTAGTGAAAGACACTTTTTAAGGTATGAGATTGAAAGAACAGCGATACCCACTTTATGAGCTTGAGGTTAAATCAAAAGTAAACTTACTTAATTGAAACACACACGGGCATTCATTCACATACAGTCATCACGCCCAGTCTCACTGTGATCTTTAGATACCTAGATACACCATGATGAATGAGACCTTACATCCAAGCCAAAATGCAGCACATTGTGAGCTTAGTTGTGGTATTTAGTTTTAAATTGCAGCCAAGCTTTGTGCTTTCCCTTATCTTTCTCTCAATCTCTGCCTTCCTTTTACACACAAATTTAAACACACACACAGACACACACACGCCCCACAGAGGGATGTGTTTGATATCTGTATTGATCACTGTACCCTGTTTGTTTGTACAGAGGACAGCTGGTTGATTGCTCTGTGACTAAAGGAGCAATTCTCCCCCCCCCGCAACTCCACACCAATACCGCCATACCTCCACAGCATAAGTAATAGATTCAAACACCCGTACACACCAGTGCACACCAATATATGCAGACACATTCGTTTTGTTTGCACAAACACAGTCTGTACTTGGGCACAAATGCTCACTTACACATACACACACATATTTGTTATACTTGAGCCACAGATACCAAAATATTTTATACAATCTCCAGGACAAACACACACAGAGACACAGGCACAGATACACACACTGAATTAGCATTGGATCCATTATAATAAATGTTGCTGCTGCAGCCAGAAACAATAGAATATAATAGGATGATGTATTGTCAGTCCTTTCGTGGAGACAAAGTCATCCTTCTGGATGTTGGTGGCAAGGATCACTGCCAAATGTGTGTATCCATGTGTGTGCCCATGCTGACATTATGCAGGTGTACATTTGCCAGCATGTTAATTTGACTCTTCAATTCAAATCTAAAGCAATTTAATGTTTTCATGATTGTCTCTAGGTGTTCACTTCATTAAAACACCAACACAAATGTGTGTGTATGTATGCATGCACACTCAGCCTATTGTGAACGACCTCATCTGCCAAACTCATCTCCTGTTCCGGTTGTCATTTAATCGCCTCCTCACCCTATAGATTTTTTATGTCGCATTTTAAAAGGTCTTCCCTTTGATACATCCTTTGATATTGAGCCTCTAAGTGTCTTTGTCTCAACCTTGTTTTACTGCGCCCTGATATAATTTGTAACTTGTTGTGTGTGCAGATTGTCTTTGTCAATATCCGTACATCCTTGATTTATTTTGACCCCAGAGCTGAATTGAGGTGTTGCTGGCTGCCAGGGGTGTGAGGTGCTGAAATGTAGAGGGCAACACAAGCCAAGAAACAGACACCTGTAGCGTAAGGGATGTGTAGCGTTCAAAGCCAGGATTACGTTTCAGAAAACCACTGTTAACGGAAAGCAATCAAAAATTTGATTCAACAAAACCAGATAGATAGATAGATAGATAGATAGATAGATAGATAGATAGATAGATAGATAGATAGATAGATAGATAGATAGATAGATAGATAGATAGATAGATAGATAGATAGACAGACAGACAGATAGACAGATAGATAGATCGTACTAAAAGGAAAACAGGGATGAAGAGTGGAAGTAAAGAGCAGAACTTGGCGGGGGCTGAAGAGTGGAGAAGATGAGGGGTGGATTAGTTTCCATTTATCATCCTGACAGCTGACCCTGTGGCTGGCCTTGGGACCTTACCGCATCCTCCTCTTCGCCTCTGATTTTTCCTCTCTTCTCCCCTGTTGTTCACGCCTTTCCATTCCTCTGATTTCTCCTCTGTTGTCCTGATTTCCCACTCCCTTTTCATGGCTTGTCTTATCACCTTTTGTCCTCTCTCCTTCTTCCCTTTTCCCCCCCTCAATTTTCTATCTTTCCTCCTGTGACTTTTTATTATCCTGTCCTTTACCTTCCTTAAATTCCTCTTGGCCTTTGTCTTCGATCCTTCCTTACCTCACCTCCATCCTTCCTTCCTTCCTTTTCATCCTAACAGCACGGGGAGATGAAGAATGCATGAATGTGTTTCCACGACTATCAGGAGAGCAGAAACTAAACTACAGTAAATTTACCCAAATGTGGGCTCAGTGCCAAATTCTGATGGCTCCCCACATGATAATAGAGTAATACTAGCAGTATGGTGTAATGAGTCTGCAGTCTTCCGGAAAAAGAGAAGTAATAAATTCCCTTTAGCCCTCAGCCTGAAAAAGTTGAAAAACCTAGAAGGAATTCATAAATACAGTCAAGTTGTATCTAAAGAGGAGAGTGTTGGAGCTCCATCCATCAAAGAAATGTGCAGAAGATCCAAATAAAGAATATTCAAAATTATTAATTAGAAAATGATAACTGTCCATGTACTGCTGCCAAATACTACTTCTACTTACCTTGGTCAGTTTGATACTGTTGAACTGTAGCCAGTCATACTTTGCCATTAAGCATTTGTACATCTCTCCACCTCCTGAAAACTTTGTCCTGAGTATGTCTGAAGGGTCAGGGTTTGTGGTCAGCAGTCCAGGTTTCGGTTGCCAGACCTTTTGATTCTTCTAGAGTCTGATCAGAATGGTCCTATGTAAGCTCATTAAAGCCGTGCTGCAATACCCAAGTCAACATATCTGTACCGAGTGACCTTGGCCAGCCTCTGCAGCAAAGCTCTGACCGACCTGCACAAATATTGTGTAGATGCTGATTGGAACAGCCACCTTTTGAACTTCTTGTGTGCTTGTGCTTGGCTGAGGTTGTGGGGTAAACAGGACTTCACGATAACCTTGAAAAGAGAGCAAATTAACTTACTATGTGTATGATGTACTGTTGCTGAAGGTGTTTTCAAAATTTCACATTTAAATTTTCATTTTATGTTGATGTTAATTATTTTTTTGCCAGTTTTATTAAAGGTTGTTAGACATCAACTTACTGCCCTCTTCATCTTTCTTTTTGTATTTGTCTCTTTCTCTCTGCAGTCGATTGGAGCAGAATCTGATTAAAAGTGTCCCTGCAGGAGCCTTTACCGCCTACAAGAAGCTCAAGAGGATGTGAGTCTTTCTGAATATAACTGCAGACTGCTAAACTCATGCAAATAAACACTATAGCATTCACACATTACTATGATTCAACAGATTGATATTTACATTAATATGTTTCAGTTAATCAGTTAATTTAGTTGAACTAACTTTTAGTCCGGTAGGTCCTATCAGGGCACTCCAGGGTTCAGTACATAAAGTTACTACTTTAACAAACATTTGTATGTTTATTATTGTGTTGCAGGCTGTTAATAAATCAATCAATATGACTGGAGGGCTCAGAAAAGTCCTGCCATGAGCTTTAGTGGAATCTTTCACAAACTACATATCAGCAGTTATCATGCTGCTGTAAAGCTTTCTAAATTGAAATTAACGGCCTGATAAAATTGCATTGGTACAAATACATTAGTACATTCTTTTTTAAATTTTGTACAGCACTGAGAAGATCAAGAAATAGTAGTGTAGTGTACATGTTTAAATGATTGCCATGAGAGTGCTGTTACTATCAGTTAACTGTTGAAACAATTAAATCTACACGACCCATTCGTCAGGGCTCACCCGGTTTTCTTGTATCTAGTTTAACAGAACTCGATGCACCTCAGCGAAGAAAAAATATTTTAGTCTCAAACTTAAATTACAAACACGAGTAATGTTTCTGAAAAGGAAGAATCTAATTGGAAGTCCACACCAGTATTGACACACACACACACACACACACACACACACACACACACACACACACACACACACACACACACACACACACACACACACACACACACACACACATACAGATGGAGTTTTAACCTCACCTCAACAGCAGTGTTTAATAATATATCATACAGTGGTGGAAGTGAATGACATGAACTGCACTTTACATGCCACTTCTTCCAGTTTCTCTCTCTCGTTCTCTCGCTCTTGTCCCTTCAGTCTTTTCCTTACTCTGTCCATCACTCTCTCTCCCTCATTTACTCACTCATTCAGCCCCTCTTACACTTTTTTTTTTCCCCCTCTTGTCCCCTTGCCTTGACCTCTGCTGATGTATTCTTGCACGATCATTTGTCAGACAGTTCTAGGACATTCACACAGAGTGAAGCCCATTACTGTGTATTACAGTAATCTCTCTCTTTCTCGCTCTCTCTCCCCAGTGACTTGAGTAAGAACCAGATTTCTGACATCGCTGCCGATGCTTTCAGCGGTCTTCGCTCACTCACCTCACTGTAAGTATGACACATGTGCGTGCAAACACACACAATCATATACACGCACACACATACCCAGACAGGGAGGTAATTGCATTTCCAGACATTAAGCAAATACAAATGTTGTCGCAGTCAATGTTGACAACTGGAACACAATGCAGCGGAGTGTGCGGATGGGCTTTATGTGTGTCTTTGCCTAGGTTTATGTGTGTGTAATTGTACGTGTCTGTAATCACTAAGTGTGTGTTTGTGTGTGCGTCTCTGAGGGTGAATGTGATAAGAACATGAAGGACAGTTTAATTTGAATCAATCTGAAGCATGAAAATGAGACAGACAGACAGACAAGAAGGGGCAGACAAGGTGAACTCTTCTGGGTGTTAAGACTGAACACGCACATGTACACACACACACACACACACACACACACACACACACACACACACACACACACACACACACACAATACATGCACACACAGCCGATTCAGCTGTATGGGAATGTCACTGAGAGGCACGACTTCTGCACTACAGGTCTGCTGAGCCGTGATGTTGCAAAATATAAAATTGCTCAAGTGAATTAAATGATTGCGACTGCAATTGGAAGACATAAAACATCATTTCAGTTTTTGACAATCAAATGAGATAAATGGTCCAAAACAGTGTGCTTAGCGAGAAAAGCCTCCATGTGGAAATGACTGCGCAGTGCATGTTTATTACAGTCAGACAGAAAAAAAAAAGTTAAAAATTGCCTTCTTCTGGAAACAGACAGCTTTTGTGGCTTTGATTGCCACACTCCTTTAGTTCTCCTCACTAAAATCATTTTCCAGCTGGGTAGACGTGATGACTTTTTCATTCTGAGCAGCTATGTTGAGGGTCTTCCTCCCCTTTTGGAGAGCTGAACAGTTGTAATGGATTTAATGGAAGATGGGTTGGGTGAAGAAACACAGTAACTCGGAGGGTGCGGACCCCCGCCAAGGCCAACAGTTGACTCCACTATAAAATGTGAATCTGCAGCTGCAACTACAATACAAAGCACATATTTCCAAAACTATTAAAATGACATCAAAATGTTTGTAGCCAGTATCCGGTTCCAGTTCTCCTCTACAAAACACCGGTCCCCAAATGCTCCATAACGATTGCTTGCTGTATTGAGTGATTAGTAAATGTGTATCCCAGAAGATTACTGATATCCAGGAAGGTGCATTGTGATACAGAATCATTGCATTTTTAGAACGGTCTATGTTGTATCCCTGTTGAACTTTACTACCATCTGCTGGATCTTAAGATGTTTGACATTTATTAGGCCAAATGTCAGAGTGATAAATGATAAGTGGATCCACCCTGTGATCTCAGATCGACTCCAAAATATGATGGGTTCTTCCTTAGCCAATGCTACACCCTTCCACCAAATTCCATGAAAATTGGGCACATAGTTTTTTCTGTAATCCTGCTGACAAAGACACAGACAAACAATCAAACAAGCACTAAAAACATAACCACCTTGCCAGAAGTAGTAACAAAGGGCACCTAAGTTTACAGTATAAACTAAGGAGGTTTTGGTTTTGGTTTTGGTTTTCAATGCTCCACATTGAACTGTATTGTTCAGCGGTGTTATGTGCAGGGTATTAATATGGAAGAAAATAATTGTATAACTATAATGATTCAGGGTGTCAGTTGTCATAGAAGCCGGCTGTAAAGGGACACAGGTTAAATCCAAACAGCGTCATCAAACCTGCCCAAATATTCTAAAAGAAATAACAATATCAACAGCATAAGCAGGAATATTGTCCAGAAAACAAATAAAAGTATTTTACTAAGCCACACACCAGACTTCAGACAACCAGAGTCTTAATGTGTAAGGAAGGCCATGTAAATACTGTCGTCTAACAACATGTTGTTTTGAATGTCTTGTGCAGAGTTCTGTACGGCAATAAGATCACTGAACTACCCAAAGGATTGTTTGATGGACTGGTTTCCCTGCAGCTACTGTGAGTACTGTCTCTCTGGTCTGGTATTACATGTGCACCTGAATGTATACGTGTGTTCCCCCCAGAAAACAATAAAATACATTACTCAGTAAACAAAAAATAGCACTCAATAAAATGAAAGGCTACACAGGAGATGTTTTTTAACAGGTAGGTAACAAAGTGCAGCCCGCATTTCCTTTATGGCTTCATTTGCAGAGCTGATTTCTTACTGCTTCATCCTATTGGCTCACAGGTTTTGTGATAACCTGAAAGTTCTTCAAAATTACTGAAATTACTGTGAACAAAACATGTGTAAAAGTGCTATAATTTACTCGTGATGGTAAACATGAATTGGTATCATTTTGAAACTCTTATTGAATCTTAGTGGAGGCAAAATAATGGGAAGACATGGCTTTATATTACATTTTGCACTCGATTTTCCCCACTTATTGTGATTTGGTGATTTGGCACCAGCAACCCAAATCCACTTCCAGACCATTATCACAGCTAAGTCCAATGTTATGGGTCCTGATTGCCTCAACATCTCGCTGTAATTTCACGAGGAAGAACGTATCAGGCATTTCACCCACAATCACAGGACCAAATAGTAGCAACAAGTTTAAAATCCCCTCTTCATGCATTAACCCTCCGTCTGTCCTTCATCTCGTACATGTTTTTCTGCAAAAAAGTCTCCTAAAAATGCTCAACATAAAACAAATTGGTGCATTGTAATAAAAACTGTAATCTCCCATAGTTCTTCTAATCTTTGGTGTATTCTGGGAGGAATTATCTGAATAATTCCTCGTGGGCACAGATTCAAACTGCAGCAGCGGTTCAGCCTGCAGTAAAAAATTTCTGAAACAGCTACATAAGAAGTGTATGTGGCATATGGTCCTCGCAAATGCCGCAGTCCACTGCAGAAACAGCTAATGTTCTAGGCCTTTCCGTCGTAAAGTGAAGCGAAGCAAAGAGAATGAGAATGAGTGAATCTAACCCACAAACACCTTTTACGGGCCTAGGTGGATCATTTGGATGCATGGTGCATAGTCAGAGACAGAGGAGGGGTGGAGGGATGTGTGGATGGATGGATAAATGAATGGATGGACGGACGGATCAAGAGTGAATGATGGAAAACAACATAGACGTAAGGGGAGAAGACAGATATGGAGAAACATATAAATGTTGAAATGATTAGAAAAGAGAGCAAAGAGAACCAGAGAGAGAAGGCAAAATTTGGGTTTCAAGTCAACGTATGTATGTCATGGTATCATTAACATTTAGCAGCCTCAATTGAAAAAGCATTTTCCCTCAGACCTCGTGATACCGAAGGCATAAAATGTTAAACACCAAACCACTAAATGCTTTATATTTGTTTTGCATGCGTGCTCCCTTGATAGCATAATTCACTGCATTTGTGACTGGTTCATTCAATGAATAAATAAAGTACTGAATGACTAGCTCATTTTCATGCCTTGCCACATCATTGGTGCGTACCGTAAAGACAGCGCCTGGGGGTGTTGGCGCTCACTCGGCAGGCATAAGAAAGGAACAACCTCCCATCTTTAAAACGTCTGGCAAGAATGTCAAGATTATCAAATATAGGGTAATAATTATGAATTATATTCAGCTTTCACCACTGAATCAAGCAGTATGTCAACCATCCACAGCGAAGATGTGTTTATTGCTTTGTATAGCTACTGGTCTGCTGTTTATATTATCTGTGCTGCATTGTTTGACTGGTGCAGTTTCAAGTAATTAGTTCCCCCTGTGAGCTGCCTAATGAGGCGTGGATATGTCGCAGAGCAGCATGTGTATGCGCGTGTGTGTCACCTGTGAGCGCACGGGTATAAGTAGCCTGTGCCAGTACAGTCGCTCGTTAGAACGACTCGAGACAATTAAGCTGAGCCGCTGTACCAAGCGCCATGTTAGTCACCTGTCAGGCAAAGAAAGGAGAGACGGGGAAGAATGAGACAGCTTGGTGTGAGTGAGAGACATCGAAAACAAAGAACGTAACAAAAGACAAGAAAAGAGAGCGCTAAGCGCGAGAGAGGAGTAAAAAGATGTCGATTGAGAAAGACGAGAAGCAAGAAAAGAGAAAAGGTAAAAAAAAAATTAAAAAAAATTTGACAACTTGGATACATTAGCTAATGAAGTGCAGGTATGAGGGGACAGGGAGACGGAGAAAAAGGGCGGCGGTGAAAACTTTTCCTGTCATTTGCCTAATCCCTATATCACATTTCTCATTTCCCACTGCCTCTCTCCTCCGCTTTGCCTGTCAACCTTGTTCACTTAAATGTATATCTGTGTCACTCCAAATTAAATTTTCACCTGTCCCTTCACTGTTTCACTCCATTATTTCCCGCCACCATCCCATCTCCATTCTTCTATCTCCTCTCGTTCCCCCCCCTCACCATCTCTCTCTCTCTCTCTCTCTCTCTCTCTCTCTCTCTCTCTCTCCCATGAAAATAAGATATTACACTCACACACCCAACAGTAGATATCCCCCTCCTTCTCCACAAGAGAAAGTGGAAAAGTATAAAACCGCAATTTTCTGATTTATGTGTCACCCAGAAAAAATATAATCATGAGTGAGTGGGGAAGGGAGGGGGTGGCTATAGGGAGGGGGGGAGAGGACAAGGGGAGAAAAGTTAGTGGTTTTTCAGTGGCGAAAAATAAATTCTCATTATCTGCATATGCATTCATCTTTTATCTACAGCACAGAGATACTGAAGCTGAATAAGCACAATGAATACAGATGAATAACAAATGTTAATGGCTCTTCCTTTTGTTTCAGATTGTTGAACGCCAACAAAATTAACTGTTTGAGAGTCAATACGTTCCAAGATCTACAGAACCTCAACCTGCTGTCGCTGTACGACAACAAGCTGCAAACTATCAGTAAAGGGCTGTTCGCCCCTCTGCGCGCCATCAAGACTCTGTAAGTACTGTAAGATTTGAGGGATCTAACTCGAGCTGAAACAAGTAGTCAATTAACTGATTATTTAACAGAAAATGTATTGTCAACTAACTACCTGGATGCCTCCTTAGTGATGTTGTCCAGGCACGTTCAACTGGGAGGAGGCTGGAGGGATGATATATCCCTCCTGACCTGGAAATGCCCCAGGATCCCCCAGAAGTAGCTGGAGGAAGGGACTGGGGATTAGGACACCAATTGGGCTACTTTGCTCAAACTGCTGCTTTTGCAACCTCATTCTGGATAATCAGTGGCGGATCATGATGATAAATAAAATGTTAATTGCCAACTATTTTCATAATTGATTAATCATTTCAGTTTTTCCATAAATACCAAATATTTTCCAGTCCCAGCTTCTGAAATGACTTTTTTTTTGGCATGTTCAACAACAAATTCATTATCTTAGGGTATTAGTCAGGCAAAAAAAGAAGGCAAATTAAAGATATTAAAATGCCATGTTGTTGTTTCTAGGACATACAAATTTAAGTATTAATAGCCAATTCATAGATAATAAGAAATAACAACAAGTTGCAGCCCTATTCTGAACTGATTAAGTTACACATTGATGTCTAAACATGATTAGCCTGACAGAGGAAACCTGCCAACATACCAATCTAGAAAGTTTACTGTTGATTAAGTATCTGTTTGTGATCCCCTTTTTTTTCTCTCTGGTTAATCAACAAAGGGTATTGGTGTGAATAATAACTGTGAAATTATTCTGTGCTGATAACTGTGTCTGCTGCCTCAAACATAAAACAACCCAGAAGGAAATATGTTGGAGCCACAGTTCGCAGTTCAGAGCAACACATGCTAAAAACTTGAATGGGATGAATCATGAATAATTTGTATGAGTATTACCAAAACTCCTGTGAACGGAGGGTCACACACCAGCGACTGTGAAGCCCTCTTCTTTTCTTGACAAACCCATCTCCTCCTCTTTCTTTTCTCTCAGTCATTTGGCCCAGAATCCCTTTATGTGTGACTGTCACCTGAAGTGGCTGGCAGACTACCTGTTTGACAACCCAATTGAGACGAGTGGAGCTCGCTGCAGCCATCCCAGAAGGCTGGCTAACAAACGAATCAGCCAGGTCAAAGGAAAGAAGTTCAGGTGTACAGGTAGGAAATGAATCCACACAGACACTCCTCAACACACCAGCCTGGTGTCCTAGAAATTACATTCACACACCAAATGAAATTGCTCTAAGTGCCTGAACCTAATCAAAACAAAGTTGAATAATATCCAAATGTCTTCATATCTGTGATTAAAAATTTATTTTATGTTGCAATTTAGTTGCATATATGGACATAATTTCCAGGAGAACACACTGATAAAGCAAACATGCATGTAGTAACCTCTTAGGGTTAATTAAAACTCATGCTAATCAGGTCAAAAGGGAAATGTCAACATACACAAGTAAAACATGAACAAATTAAATACACTTGTGTTTGTTAAGGGGTGTAAATAAAAAAATGAAACTGATATTGATGCACTAAAACCCACTCACAAACATGCACAGTCTCTCTCTGCGGCAGTGTTGTATTACTGTTACATCCTCTGATATGAGCCATGGGTTTCACTAATTACAACACAGAACAATTTGGTACACTGAAGCAGCACAATACGTAACCCTGCAGGGACTGGCCATAGACATTGATTGCTCACTTGTGTGAGTGTGAGAAATTGTGTGTATGTGTGACCACACTTCACAGCAACACTGCCTTCCTGCAGTGACTCCTCACTCTGTTTTTCCTTTCTTAAATATTTTGCCTTTTTTATAGCTCACTTGAAAATTATTTTGTAAAATTCCCTTACAGACTTTGAGTTGTGTTAAACTGGCGGTTGTAAGTAAATAATTGGTTTACAAAGCAGCACAGTATAGCACGTCTGACAACTGACATAACTCCAGCAGCCAAAGCAAATCTGACAAGTCTAAAAGAAGATTATCATATAATAGTATTATCAAAAAGGGACTGCCTTTAATTGCCTTTAATACACAGCAGTATTTTTATAATTTGATGAAAGAGTGTCCTGTGTTTGTTTTCCAATGAGCAACAAAGTGGATTATATAACAGTATGTACTAACCTTGAAACACCAAGTGGTTTAAGAAAACAAAACATGAAGTTACAAAAACCACTTGGTTAGGAAAAGTCTCAAGAGAAATTTACGTCGCTTTTGCGAACTCAACCCCTAGTCTTCTTGGTAAAAGTCCTGGATTTTGTCTGTCCAACTTATCTCCCTTAAACTTGATCACTTTTGTACTTCTTCAAGTGGTCATATTTGTGTGTACTTTTCACGCCGAGGTGAGGCAAAATGTGACACTGACACAGTATCGTCTGGTGGACGTATGTATTACACACTTTAACGTGAGGCTGGGCTGGAAATGAAGAGTCCACCTTATTTCACAGTGGGGTCACAGAAAAAAATGTAACAGCAGACCCACAGTGCTGAAAGAAAAAGTTTGTGATTGTTCAGGCGCTAACTGGTTGTTTCCATCTTCGTCATCTTAGTTAGTGCCAATTAAAAGAGATCCTGTAAGACCGAGTATTTTGTGTCATGACATTTCCACCCCTCCTGCTCTCTAAAATGGTGTTTCCCAGGATTAAAGTGGGCATAACCAATACCGTTAAATGGTTTTACCCAAAATACTTTACAGTGTTATGTTCATATGTGCTACATTGTTAGCTTGTAGGTCTCAATATTAAGGAATGTCCTAATGTTTGTGCTCTGCCCACGGAGGTAACCAAGATAACTCGATTCTAAATGCCCCTAAAGCTGGTTATGGCTGTCGTCTTTGCTTCAGCCCCTCCTCTCTGCAGTCCTGCACCTCTCCCTGCATCTCTTCTTCCTCTCTGGACCTGTGTGGACATTTTTGCTATTGGTGGGCAGTTCTCTGGTCCCGCCCCCAGCCTCTGTGGATCTGCAGCTGTCTGTTGCCTCTCCTATCCTGTATGGACCCCACCCCCTGATTGATTGGTGCAGCTCTCTGTTGCCCCGCCTTCCTCCTGTGTGGACCTGCATTCTGATTGGTTCGTGCAGCTGTCTCTTGTGCTTGATCTAACCATGTGGCCCCGCCTACTGTGACATCACATGGTTCCGTCAAGCGCCAGGGACCGCGCAGCATACACCTACCCGCCTCTCCCAGCCAATCACACGCCTTGGAGGCAAACGTGGGAGTCCAGCACTTAACCTGTTTGTGGGGCTTCTGATACATTGGACTGTAACTGAGGGTGATATATGAGCCATAGACATACAATCGGACGTCAAAATGCAATATCAATCAGTGTCTACCTACTAACTAGTGTTCAACACTTTGGGAAATGTTGGCGCCCTGTGGAGTTTTCTTGTAAACCAACCAAAGTTATGTTCACAGTAAGCATTTTTATTCAAAACGCACTGTTTGTATGCTTGGGTTGGCTTCTAACAAATGTGTTGAATGCTTATACTTAAAATATATGGAAATCCAAAGTTTTTATTCTAAATCGTACATTTTTTTTTTTTAAATTGCAATGTTTGCTAGCTTGAAGTCTTTTACTTGCCTTTTGTTACCATATTACTTCCTTTCTTTGCATGGACCGTCGGTTGGTTTGTGATACTGGCAGCAGATTTTCGGGCATTGCTTTGCCCGTGTTCTTTCATGCGTTCATGGTTGCCATCGTGCGCATGCACAATATAAACAAAATGGGATCTCGCATGTAAAATCATTGCTTCATTGTGCTACTGGTGGCCAAAACTCCACAGGGTACATTTAAGTGAATTTATAAACATCCACATTAACCTTGGTTGCAAGGATTAATATGAGCTCTGCATGGGCTTTTGAACAGATGCTCCTACTTTTGCATTGGTGTTATTTGCTTTGGAAAGTATTGAGATCTGGTGTTTCAAAGCCCAAAGAAATGCTTGTGACACCTTCCTCTGCATTCAAACTGTCCAACGGCATGGCAGTGTTTCAGTAGGTCGCATGGCTGATACATTTCCCTCACCCTTGTTCCACCCTCAACCACTATTCTTATTGGGGTTATAAAAACCCACTGTCCGTCCTTTGCTTTGGTCTTTACCCTCCTTCTTTTCTTCCTTACTGCTCTATTGTTCTTTCCTTTCCGTCGACTTACCAACCAACAAGGTTGCGACTCAACCTGGAGACATTATTCCAAAAATATTCTTCCGTTGAAAGGAGCTAGTCACCTCTCAAAAGATAGACATTATCAACAGGAAGAAAAACAGGTAACGATAACCGTGAGAACTATAAAGAGAGTACAGTATGTGGTGCAAAAACACAAGTGCTGCATGATGTAAACCAGGTCTATTCCACAGGCACTCGCGGTCATAAATAATATCTGCTCCCATTATATCTAAATAACAGAAGTGGTCTCTGGCTCTCCTTGTTAAACAAAAACATCCGGGGTTAAACCACATTTATGTACGAGATGATTCCATAAAACCACCTGGATATCTGTTTGTTAACTTGATTTACAGTGCTAGCCGTAGAAAATCACCCCGCCCTGCATCAGCCCTGTGCCTGCTCCGGTACAGCCTGTTCTCTTAAACAGACGAGGTCGATACAGTTTGGTGCTACCCATTCATGTTTTGCAAATGACGTTGAGATGATGATGTTGGGTAATTATATTTTGTAACCTTTGACAGCTGAATCTTAAAGACAAGTAGACTTTTCTAAACCATTAAGCTCCAACAAGGAACAGTTTAGACAGATAGCCTGGGAGTGAAGGCAACGTCTGAAAGTGTTCACTGATTTTATATTTTTCTCACATTCACAGGTTAAAGTTGTCAAATAAGTGGGACAAGATTTATTTTCTACAATCCATGCCTGACTTTTTCTGCCCATGGTGTCTTACTTACTGTCCTTTTCTCTTCCCCTCCTTTTTCTCCAACTTACTCCTACTTTCTCTTTGTGACCTAATTTACCTCCCTTTTCGGTCTTCATTTCCTTATGTCCTTATTCCTATGTCACTTTTTCTTACTTTTGTTCTGTCCCTCTCTTCCACTCCCCCTTTCCTATGCAGGTCAGGAGGACTATCGCAGCCGTCTGAGTGGGGATTGTTTCCAGGATCTGGTATGTCCGGAGAAATGTCGCTGTGAGGGAACGGTGGTCGACTGCTCCAACCTCAAACTGACCCGAATCCCTCCACACGTCCCTGAACACACCACCGACCTGTAAGTCAGCTGGTATTTCCCTTTTATATACACACACATAGAGTATATGCAAACGTGATGAAATATCAGATTGAAACTGTGAAAACAACACGCCCGTGAACATCCCGCAGACAAATCAATACATTTTTCACTTTCACAGTCATACGCACACACGAAAACACCTATGCATACATTTGGAAGAATGCCCACAGAGTCATGTAGGGCACAAATACTACATAGAATTTTGGCCTGTTTACATGCCAAGATATACACAAATGCTTGTATTCAGTGCACATGCTCTCTGTGTCGTGTTGCCTCTCTCAATGCAGTTTCATGAATGTCACTTCTCATTTTTAGCTCCCAGACCAAAATGCCCCTCAACAGTCTTTTCTATCTCCCAAAGTCCCAAAGGAGCCATCATCATGTCTGGCAAAGAGTCTCACACTAGAATACTGAGCAGTCCCACGGATCACTCTTTTTACTGCTGAAATATGGCAATGAATAACAGATAACATGCAAGACCAAGGCTGTAATCAGATTCCGAGGAAGGTTAAAAGGTCTGTTATGAGTTCACAGTCTGCAATTTGTCAATTCGCAGAAAAGTTATCTGAAACTTTTCAGATAATTGATTAAACTTTGTGCTCAAATTTCAAACAAAATTCACTTTTTTTCTGATATTTCATTGAAAGATGAATCGATAATGAGAATACAGATTCTTACTTACTATGTTTATATGTATGAGGGTCATGAAGTATTATGTTAAGGCATTAAAATCTTCAGGGAAGGTAACTGAAGAGCTACTGAAAATATTGCATAACACCAGATGTAATAAGACTGATGATATAATTTGAAAACGATGTGGTCAAAGACTTAAAAACTGCACATTAGTCATAAAGTACACAGTCTGAGGACATAAACTGGACAAAAAGCAGGTCACGCTCAAATCAGCAAGCCCCATTTTACTTTCAGCACCTGGCCCTTGATCGAATATTCAATAAGCTAATATTTCCAGCCAGGAAATGAGAATCCAGCCAGAAGCAAAGCTTTGCCTAATAACGCTGAGTCGCTGGCAGCTTTAAAATGTAGGTGAAGGATGGAGAGCTTCGGCCATGGTTATCACTGTGGTAGTAATGGAGGAAAGCTACAGAGGGGGATGACTGCAGCATTAAGGCAGATGCAGGATGGTTGTCACAGTATTACTTATGGAGGTTAGCTGTACAATGGTGAATTCAGCCATGGCTGCCGCTTTAGATGACTAAAAATGCCAGTACTTCACAGACCATTAGTGCCCAATTTATCTGTCTCTCTCTATGGTTGTGTTTCTCTCTGTGAACCTATATCCTCCAGTCCTCCCTCCCTTTTTCCCTCTATCCATTCCCGGGGTGCTTCAAGTCAAAGATATATACTTTGTCCTTTATGGTCGGTTAGAGGGCACATCAAAGTTTCCACTGCTTTTGATGCCCTGTCTCTCTCTCTCGCTCTCTCTTTCTTTCTCTTTCCTTTTCCTTAACTTAACACAACCAACCAGTGGGTTGCTGCAGGTCACAAACATGCACACACACAGAAACACACACACACACACACACACACACACACACACACGAGCCATCAGTTGAGCTCTGTAACCTTCCTTATCAGGGGAAATCAGTGCAGGTTGTGGTTCAGCTGAAGGCTTATAAATATTTTTGCTCCCTTTTTACTCATCTGTCCATCATGCTGTCTTTCTTAGTGACTCTCTCCACCAGCCATAAAGATCCTTCACATCAGCCTTGAGAGCTTTCAATAAGTGTGAAGTCAGTATTATGAGAATTATTTGCACTAAGTTAAATGCGCTGTACATTCTCAGTAGATACCGCGGCGCTGTAGATCACATGGTAAATAGATTAGATGTTTTATCTATACTCTTTACAGTCAAAATATGCAAATCAACCCTGCAGTAAAAGCAGTATCATTTTCACCACCATCACCGATCTAGTTTGCAATATATTACTCCAGTTTGGCTTTATGCCGGCTGATCCATCTTTCCACCACCCCCCGTGTGTCATTAGAAAGTGTCCCCTTGAGCTGAACTTTCACTTTTTTCCCTCAGTTTCTCTAACTGCAACTCTGTCACACATACACATACACAAAGAGCATCCTTTTAGCAGCAGCCTTTAGTACAAATTACCTCAATAAAGCAGATGTCTAGCTTCCTATCTCTCAAACTGTTTTCCCTTGGCTTGGGGCAGTGTGGGTATTGATGACTACATAGAAAGGATCCATTTCTCTTCTCTTCTCTTCTCTTCTCTTCTCTTCTCTTCTCTTCTCTTCTCTTCTCTTCTCTTCTCTTCTCTTCTCTTCTCTTCTCTTCTCTTCTCTTCTCTTCTCTTCTCTTCTCTTCTCAAAATTTGATTTCTTCCCCCCTCTGTTGTTTTCTGCAGCATCATACTTCAACGGTCACTAAAGTCCTCTTAACCTTCATGCTTCCCTTCCTCCTTAGCTCACGGCCTCACGGCCTCTGTACGTACGTGGATGTTCATCTGTGTGTGTTAAAGCAGTTTGTTTCATAAAAGAATAAACATCTAACTGCCCGTCTCTATCTTCTTCCCCGTAGGCGGTTAAACGACAATGAGATTGCTGTCCTGGAGGCTACAGGGACTTTTAAGAAGCTGCCTAATTTGAAGAAGATGTACGTATACTTTTGAAAGAATGGTTTACTTTTTCTGTTATGGTAAAGACTAGGACATTTTGTCTTTTTGTCTATTTCTGCTTCACATTTTTACCCACATTCCTCCTCTGAAATGGACATAAGTGGACTGGGCATAAATGAGGATTTAATATGTCTGAGTGGAATCAGTTTGGATGTTTGAGACACATCTAATGGGATTATTCTCTTTTTTAGTGTTTCTCCATTAAACATGTTTGAAATACAATAATGGGGGGGAAAAAGTAGACAATAACCATGGGAAAGAAATAAGATGATTGAAAAATATTTAAAGTGAATGAAACTCAAGCTAGAACTTAAAAAGGAAGGAAAGAGAGACCGAGAAAATGAATAAATGAAGGGTCACACCGAAAGGGCAATGGAAGTACAGAGTGAACAGAAATAGGGACAATAAAGACAATGAGGAAAGAAAGAAATAGAACAAAAGGGTAAAGGATGAAGACAAGAGAAAAGTCTTGGAGCGAAGGACACAGGAAGAGGAGTGAGTGAAGACAAGCAAGAGGATGGGAGGGACACCAGGATGGAGAGGTGGGGGGGAGGGTGGGTTGGAGGTATGGAGGAAGCAAATATTAAATGGAAATAGAAGATGGGCCTTCAGTTCAGATTTACAGTCAGTCCTTATCTACAACCTACTCTAGGTGTGTGTGTGTGTGTGTGTGTGTGTGTGTGTGTGTGTGTGTGTGTGCGTGTGCGTGTGTGTGTGTGCGTGTGTGTGTGTGTCAGAGTGAGATAGAAAAAGACAGAGCAGAGACCAGCAGTTGATTTATTGGAGAGGAAATTGCAAACCATCTAGCAGTGTCACTGACGATATAGATTGACTTGCACTCATTTCCATTTTCCTTCCCTTCAATTCCTTCCCTCTCGTCTTCGTCTCCTTTCCTCACCCCTTCTCACCTCTTACACTTGCATCTGCTCTGCGACATTTAAAGTTTTTTATTCCATCTTTTAAATGTCTTCGTTCATCTACTTCCCGCTTTTCTGCTCTCCTTCCTCTCAACTTCCATAAAGCTGATAAGAGGAAACACAAAACTAGCCTTGAATGAAAGCTACAGTAGTTGTGATGGCTATCATCTCAAGTTATTGTCTCTGTCGATGGGCTCTCTTTTTCCTTTTCATTCCTCTTATTGTGCATGCAAGGAAGAGAGATAGCAATCATTTTCAGTTGTTTGTGATCACTTGTCTCATTTACTTTTGTGTGTGTATGTTTGCTGTGCGTTTTGTGAGTTATATTGATGGCTGGCTCTGTTATCAGAATATCTATTGTACAGGACAAGGACATGGAGATGAAAGAGAGAAGAGTTAACATTTATTAGTTGAAGGGACATGATTTATTACTGAAATTAAGTTGGGAATGTAACATTTTGTTTACACGTGTGTCCCTCTGTTAGTTTACATGAACAACTCCATTTGGCAGTCCTGCATGTGCTTTAACTGAAACAAAACACAACCATTAGAATTTCCTCAATATGAAAAATAATAATTATTTTGTCCTCCTTGCAGCAACCTGAGCAACAACAAGCTGAGGGACATTCGTGACGGTGTTTTCGATGGAGCGGGTGGAGTGTTGGAGCTGCTGCTGACGGGGAACAAGCTAACCGGACTGCAGGGACGCATGTTCAGAGGCCTCATTGGCCTCAAAACTCTGTAAGTGTTTTGTGTGCGTGTGTGTGTGTGTGTGTGTGTGTGTGTGTGTGCGTGTGTGTGTGTGCGCGTGTGCGTGTGTGTGCGTGCGTGCGTGTGTGTGTGTGTGTGTGTGCGCGTATGCGTGTGTGTGTGTGTGTGTGTGTGTGTGTGCGTGCGTGCGTGTGTGTGTGTGTGTGTGTGTGAACTTGTTGTGGGGACATGAATCTGTTCACACAGTTGAAGGACTCGCCTCAAAAAGGGAGGTGAGGTGGGAGGTAACTTGTTAAGTTTTAGTCTGAAGACTGGGTTTAAGGTTCGTTTTAGGTTAAGGTCAGGGTAAAGGTGACGGAAGTAACAGAAACACCACTCTTGCTCACAGTGTGCGATTGTTTTCAGCGGTGTATTTACGGTTGCCGTCTGCTTGTTAAGAAAATGAATATAATGCCACGATGAAGGCTAACAAACAAACAAACAAACAAAAAAAGCACAGACAACAAAGTGAGTGTGCCTGATGCTCCAACGCGCAGATGTTAGAGATTTAAAATCACCTATTTTTCTTGCAAAGTAGTCTGTAAGTTTCTGTCCCGGTTGTGACCGCTGGCCGTCCCGGCGCCTTCCGTCGAGCAGACTTGCGTTAGTATCTGACTTCCGGTGGACTTTGTGAACTTTTTTTTAAATTTTTTTTTTTTTACCCCAGACCTGAAAGAGAGGATTGTTTACGCACTCAGCCTGAAATGAAGGCTGATGACAACATCTCGTCGTTCCTCTAATTTCTACGCCCACCATAAAAGGGGGGCCGGTGTCCAATCAGGGTTCAGGACAGTGTACGATATCGTGAGCTGATGCCGTCTGTGCGTGCTCAGTAATGACTGGCTAATGCTATCATGTATATATGTGCCGGCTGATGACTCCCTAATGGTATCACGGCTGTCTCTGTATTATGTTAAGAGGCTCCCTGCTCCAGTAATAGCCTCGCTAACTGGGTTATCCCGTCCCAGAGATGGCTAATGCTAACTAACTCACTTAGCACGGTCCCACGTGACAGCGTGTCAAAAGCTAATGTCATATTGCCGAGACTGTCATGGCCGTCCTCGGGGGACTGGTTTGAATTTACCCCTGCTTTCTGTTTTATCTTCTGTCCATGTCGTTACAGGTTGTGTGTGTTGTTTTTTTTTTATCTCATTTGTCTGTCTCTTTTTTTTTTTATCTATGTAGCCTAGTTTTTTTTTTTTTTTTTTTTTTACTCTGTAAGGCTAAAAACAAAATCCCTCAAACGAAAGAAAATGAAAGATTATTGTGTATTTTTCACATATTTGAACAGATTTAACATCTTACATTTTCGTGGAAGCTCTTCTGTTAACAGTAACTTCTTTCATTTGCTCAATCTTTGGTTGTGTTTTTTTGTGCGTTTCCAGCATGCTGCGGAGCAACCAGATCAGCTGCATTGACAACAGCACGTTTACGGGTCTGAGCTCGGTGCGTCTGCTGTCGCTGTACGACAACAGGATCTCCAGCATCGCCCCGGGAGCCTTCTCCACCCTGCACTCCCTGTCCACCATGTGAGTGGTGTCCGTCTGAATTTCTTCCTTTTTCTGTCGCTCATTTTCATTTGTGCTTTTTTTTTCATTTCCATCCCACAATTTGCGCCGCCTCTCACCGTGTGTCGCCATCTATTTGTGTCTATCTTCATATCTGTTTGCGTCTTCCATCTCGTTTGTCTCTCCTCCTTTCTATATGTCTCTCCCCTCCTGTCTCTCTCTATTCCCTAAGTTTTCAGCCCTGCTGTGGGAGCTATCTTTTGTGCGGCACATAAAAACACACACTCACGCTCACACGCGAACATTTGCACACGTGTTGCTCTCTGGCCGCCGCTCTCCTCACAGATGCTCTCCATCATTATCGACTAGATTGGTCTGGATCCCAGGACATTTGTTATCCAAGCTAACTATATTTCAGCATCTGCACACCAACCTACAGGCACATGGACACGCAGGAGAGCATCTGCAAGCTTGTTTTTATCTTCCCAAAGATGCCCTCTCCTGCTGAGACCAAAACAATAATTCTTGAATGGTATATCTGTTTAACATATCAGTCCCTCCATGGTTTTGATGAGTTTGTGGTGGTTTTATGTGATTTTGTTTGCAGTAAAATTGGGGAAATTGTCAAAAAAAATATTTTAAACTGATACCTAAAAAGAAAGATTTGTATATAATCACATCCCATGGTAGTACACATATTGCACCTCAGAAAAAGCTGGAATAATCTAGTTATTGTGTTTATTTTTCAGAATTTTCAGAATTTAAAAATCATAGTCTCAAAGTTTAAAAAAAAATTCCTGAGTCACAAAAGTGGTGTAGCTTTACAAAACAGTCTCTGACTACAATATAGAAAAGACAGCATACATCTTTTGTAAAGAAATATGTGCGTTAAATGATTTTTAAATAATATTACTTGAACACATTGAATATGCACAAAAACAAAGTGCAAAATACAGCTGTAAGGGTGTAGAAATAGATGTAATTCATTTCATATTGTATGATTAGACTGATGCAGGAAAGTGCGATGATTGGTTTCTCCTGCAACCACATTTCCCAGAAAACCTGTCACTTCTGGTTTTGCAGCTTTTTTCTGGTCAGCTGCATGTGGAGAGGGGGAAGAGCCTCTCTGACTGTAAATGACGAGTTATTTTTTTAAAGATATTGCAAGGTTTGTTTGGAAATACTTACTTTGTGCTTGAGCACATTTGTTGTGGATAAATCATGGGAATTTTGCAAATTTGCAGCTCCCCACAAATATTGCAGAGATTGGTTGAATTTGCATTCATTACTGCAGGATGAGATGTCGATTTCCTGGAGGGACTGATTTATTTGTTTAGTGTGAGTGTGGACATGGGTGGTTGTGGGGGAGGGGAGGGGAGATGCTAACTGGTGTTCGGTCTGTGCGCAGAAGTACAGAAAAAAACTGCCATGTAATAAAGTTATGACAAGTATTAACCTGTCACATAACATCATTGTTAGGAAGGAGAGAGAGGGAGGCGTGATAGAAGTGAATGTGTGTGTGTGTGTGTGTGTGTGTGTGTGTGTGTGTGTGTGTGTGTGTGTGTGTGTGTGTGTGTGTGTGTGTGTGTGTGTGTGTGTGTTTTTCTTGAATCACCTGGCCACCCAGATGTGAAAGTTGTAAATAATCGATTTTATGTTCAATAAAACATTACAGGTTGAATCTTATATATTTGTCCTCAAAGACAGACATATCAAGGAAAACAAAAGTCTCCTGTCCCTATTCTCTTTTTATTTCCCTCTATACTTTCTTCCCTTGTTGCTGCTTTAGTTCTTGCCTTCTGTCCTTCTGTGTACCTGTCATCTTCGATTCAAGTTTCCACCTGCGTCTTATGGGAGGAAAGATGTGAGACAAGAGAAAGTGAGAAATAAAATGGAGACATAGAGGGGGAGGATAGATGGATGCATTGTTGCATTAAGTCAGGTTTGCTCAGTGGGCCTGTTGGTGATCATCACTACAAAAATGGAAATATATTACATTTCTCACGTCTCTGTCATTTTTCACAATTATTTATTTTTTTTTATTTTTTTTTTGTGCAGCTTTAGTTTTTTTATGGCCTCAGTAGTAACACTTGATTTTGTATTCCAACACCTGCCTGCTGTCTGGCATGAAAGAAAGATGGATATTTTGTATTTCTAGAGACTCTGTTTATTCCTCTGTCTTTCATCTGTTTTCCCTCTCTCGCCCCTACTATTTCCAATATCTGCCGTCGTTCTTAGTGCTTTGTTTCCCAGTAGAGTTTTTCCATTTAATTAAAAGATTAACACATTGAAAAGGAAGGAAGGGATTTAGCTATGAGGTCAGTTCATTACAAGGAAATTGTCCCTATCTGTCATAGCACGCCATTAATATTGTAGCACATATAGCAACATTGGGATTTATTCAGTGGACAAAGTGAAAGGCAAAATGTCACTTGCATATGTCTAGACCCAACATGGAGGCAGCACATCATCATTAAAAAGATACATGTTGTTTTTCTTTCAAATATACTAATTCTTATGTTGCTAAGATGAAAAGGACATTTTCCTTTTTCATCAAACTAATAACTGATTTGCCACTAACTGAAACAGCATCCCTAAATTATTTGCAGTTCACTGTTCATATTTGGATTAATTGTGTTGAATCTAAGGGTGCTTTCATAATTTGCACCGTGCTCGAGTGCCTTTGAACCCAAAGTCCAATAGGTTTGGTAAGTGCTAACATTGCGTACGATGAACTGAGCCAGGTACGTTTGGAAGAGGCGCACTCAGGTCTATGTCAGCATATTTGGGTACGGCACACACCACCTGTGAAAGCTAGCTATTCCAAAAAACAGTGGGCCACTGTTAAGAAAATAACATCCACGCTACTCTGATGTCTGTCATATATTCAGACCTAAAAAAGTGGTTCTCTGCAAAAACCTGTCTCCTTAGAAATCTTTAAATCCGGGGAGATCTTGACACTTGTGGTTGGTTTTTTTGCATGATAGATGAGGTTTGAGGATAGACAAGTGTGAGTAGTGTCCTCCATGTGCACCCATAAAAAAGCAGCCGTAACATGACACAGTACTCTATTGTAAAAAATAGCTGTAAGAAAATGTTTGAGTTGGATTTGGTGCATAGTTTTTTCTGTGCATATCACTGCTGTGTAGATAATAACATAAGTGTACTCGGGTACAGAACATTAATGTGATGTGGAGGCTGGCCAGCTATAGGGTGTTGGGACTGGGGACAATCGTACTCGGGCACAGTACAAATTAATTGTACGTGAAAGCGCCCTTAAACACTGGCAGTGAGCTGAAAAGAAAATATCAGGGGCCCTAACACAATCGGAGGGTTTACCTGCAACATGGAAACGTTAAGTTGTTTCAATGTTGCATGTAAAAGGGAGATCACTTCCAGGCTTTATTCATTTATTTATTTCTTTTGTTTTATTCTAAAACATTTGTTCAAGCTGAACCAGAGTTAAAATGAACTTCTATCATATTAATAAGGATACAGCAACAGAAAAAATACTCTTGATCTTTCTGTCCATCTGTGGTTTCGATGCGTTACAAGGCTTACAACAGCTGGAGCAGCTTTAACTGAACTATACTGTCTGTCTTTTACGTCCCGCTGATGCCTCCTTCCACCCTT
Source organism: Embiotoca jacksoni (assembly GCF_022577435.1). NCBI lineage: Eukaryota > Metazoa > Chordata > Actinopteri > Embiotocidae > Embiotoca > Embiotoca jacksoni. Next base: position 2,976,157 of record NW_027185403.1, read on the forward strand.
TTCAGTTTAAATATGGCTCAGCATAAATATTACATGAGCTGTGTTACAAAAGCAACAAAATGCAGTAAGAGGTGATCAAAAATGAATAAAATGAGAAGATAACCTTTTCTCTTTTCTTTCTCTCTTTCACAATTCCTCCCTCTGCCACTTTTGTCTTTTTCAGTCTCTATCTCCTTTGTACTTTTAAATGAATAAAAAATAACTGATAACCTTTTCTTTCCCTTCCCCTGTCCCCCTGCCTCTCTTTGTCTTCCATCTCAATTTATTCAAGTGAATTACTGACCAAAAACTGTTGTGTCTGTGTTGTTTGCATTGTACATTGTACCATACAAATTACCAGCATTATTATTACTCTGAATAGCTTCTAACATAAGTAACTATAATCTGTCTCTTTTGCATTGTGTGCCTTCTTTTCTGGTCAATTTTGGTGCACTGCATTGTGCAAATCTGCTCTTTTTCATTACAAAAACTATAAATTCAATAAACTCTTTTGTCTTCTTTGATTGGCTGTTAAACACTAACAGACAAAATAAAACAACAAATGACACGTTTCTGTGATATATAAATAAAAGTCTAATAATAAAAACAGAATCAAATGTTTTAAAATTTTGATTTTGCAGTTAGAGACAGAATTTGGGTTCTACCTGTAAAATTCAAGTAAATATTCAAGGAAAATAGGTATGGTACATCATTTTGCCATTATTAATTTATCATATTCTATATATATATAAGTGTCATGTAACTAAAATTGTGCAGCAACATTTTTAAGACAATTTCCATTGTTTGTTTCTTTTCTTTTGCATTGGCTCTGAGTTGATTATTTCCTTCTTTGTCTCTCTGTGTCTGTCCCTTATTACTTCCACAGTAACCTTCTGTCCAACCCGTACGTGTGTGACTGTCACTTGACCTGGCTGGGTCAGTGGCTGAAGAAGACCAGGGTGGTTAGTGGAAACCCTCGCTGTCAAAGGCCAGCCTTCCTGAAGGAGATTCCCATCCAGGACGTCGCTGCCCCAGACTTCACATGCGACGGTTAGTCTCTTTTTTTCTGCTGTTACAAGAGGCTAAATATTTGTTTTCTCTTTGGCTCCATTAAACATTTAACATAATTGGAAATAATAATATTTGCTCATAAAGAGAACTAACGGCGTAATTCTTGGTGTTGATCTTTTTGTCTACTGAGCTCCACAGGATGTGCAGGCAGCATTTACAATCACACCGGTGTGTCAGGAAAACAAAAACGGCACAGCCTTAAACCTGAAACAAATGACACGTGTCAGTCAGCAGCCATGTGTCCTGCGCAGATAAGAGCAGGAGTCAAATGATTGAAAGGTGAATTAGATTTGTCCTTGCATCATGTTTACTCATCCCAACAGCTGAGTGCATTCTGCATTTTTTTAAGACAGACCTTTCAGAGGAAATTTCCACAAGGAAAAGTGTTCTATGTGGTAATAATGCCCAGCATAACTTTTAATAAAGTCTTTTGGGAGGTATGAAGCTTGATCATGGGAGGACAGAAAATAACACTTCAAATTACTCTAATGAAACTTGTATGGGATTTCCTGCTGCAGTGGAGCATTAAAGGTCAACAGAGAATATTATTTATATCTGCTATTGGACTAAATCTCCATCTGCAACAACAAAAGAGGAGGAATTGTTCTCGGGGATTTCATTGATATTTTGACTGGAGTATGTCAGGTTTTATGGTTTGTGCAGGAAAAGACCAGTGGTCAGGATTCAACAGCACTGCCAGATATTCATCTCAAGAGCTTCTATCATGTCAGACAGGCCAGATACACACTCACACACACACACACACACACACACACACACATCCTCCGTGGGGTATTGTGAGGACAGAGTGATCAGTAACTACTGGCAAACAGCAGCCGTAGATGACATCAGCTTGTGGTTTTTACAGTGGTGTTGCTGTTACCACGACGATGCCTGCCTCGAGCGACTTAGCTCATTGGCTTCGCCGCCAACTTTGACGCCATAGACAAAGTGTGGTCTGGCTTTCCTGTCTATTACATTTGTCTTTATCCCCCCTACCCTTTTTTTCTTTCCTCATAGCTTTTCCACTTTATCCGATCTCACTTTTGCTCTCTTTCTATCTCGTTCGACCTCTTGTTCCATCCCTTTTTTTCTTTTTCTTTTTTAATCCATTACACTTTTCTAATTTCCTGTAGCTCTGCTGCAACCACTTACTGAAAATGAGTTTGGAAAGTAGTTAGCTGGGTTGGCTTAAGTAAGGAAAGTCTAAGATGGTATCCGATCTTGATATTAATTCTTGCATCATCTTGCGCACACACATGTACACAGAAATCTACACACAAACTCACTCAGTTTCATATAACACTCAGGCTGTAATATCCTTGCAATTGTTACAAAAGTGTTAACGAAAAGAACTGAAGGTAAACTCACCTATAAATATAAACTACAGAAAATCCTTCATGCAAAATGTACATTAATTATTAGTTTTTAACTTTGAGGATCTGTAGTTTGACTGCATTAATTATTTGTATTGCAAAGTGAGACTCAGATGGTGGAAATCAAAGATTTAGATCATCACCAACTTCATATCGATCGTTCTTTGGCTCAAGGCCCATCAGTTCACGAAGGTTTGACTGCTGACAGTCGGACAAACAAACTATCAAACATAACCTCTGGGTTATGCTCAAATGTCCAGACTCTGAAGGGTGTAAATCTCAAACTGGCTCTCAAAGGAACCGAAAGAAAGGGACACACACACACACACACACACACACACACACACACACACACACACACACACACACACACACACACACACACAACCAAGGTCCCATGTCCAGTCTATTTTTAGTTGAGTAAAATGGCTGTTAAGGTGTCCAGAGGCAGCCGGGGGAAAGGTAAAGTTAATTGAATTTGTGAGAAGATATTTAGCACACATTTAGATGTTAGTTCAATCAGCCAACTGTAGAGTGAGTCAGCCCATGGCTACACCTCCCTGTGGACTCACACACATCAGATTAGACACACACACATACACACACATGCATGCACTGCTCCACTCACGGGCACACAAGCACCGATTTGCCATTAGTGCAATTAGAAAACTACAACTTGACTGAGAATATGGCCATAGGACATGAGGAGCCATTTAAAAAACGAAAGGTGCACCAAAGTCAGCATGTTCAAACACTTAGATACGTGTAAGTATTAAATCAGCACAAATTGAAAAGCAGACCCAAACACATGACAAAGTGCTCAAATATAGGAGTATAAATTAAGCCTTTCCTTTTCCTATTCCTTTTTCTCACATACACACAAACTCAAATTGCAGTTGTGTTATGATTGGCTCTGTGTCGGGTCTTCATTATCCTTCATTATGGTTTTAACTCGGCTTGTTTTACATTTGGGACCACAGTTCAAATGTTTACACGCACTGCATCACTAGATTAAAGCATTGCATTTGAGTTTGCGTGTCAATCAAGGAAATGGAAGATGTTTTAAGCCAAGAACAACATTCGACTTCAGTCCCTGATCCTTCTTATCTCTGAGTGTTACGATGATTACAATCACTCAGATGTTTCCTTGTCCCTGCCGTGTGCGTGGAGCGTAGCGGCACATCCACAACTTAAGTACAACATTACGGCAGTTTAATCAAACATTTTTTACAAGTACTGTTTTGACAGTAGACAAAAAAGTCTCCATTAAAACCATTTGTTCACGTTGTAATTATTCTGCTCCTTAAAGGGACATAACAAAAAAACAAGTGAAAGAATTTTCCTGGGAAAGATTTACATTTTCAGATAAAGTATGATATTATGCAATATAAACAGAATTACTCAATGTGAAAACGTCTGAATTGAAGGTCATTCACATCTTAATATGACCAAACCACGCAGGTCGTAGCTACAACTGAGTACAGATGTTGTGTCAGCATTCATTTGGTTGCTGTAATTACTCGGCTTTTTAAAGTTGTCACAGGCCATCCCATCAACATCTGCTCAGTGTTTTTCCAGAATCATCTGAGGACATTTAAAATCACTGCAACCTACCTGCAGGTCCTGAGCCAGATGCTGAAAGACATCAGTGCAGCTGATTTTAGCAGCCTCTGGCCATTTTATATGGATTATAAACTACTCTTAAAAAGTGCTGAGTGCAGAGTTGAATGAAACTGACCAAGTGCCACACTTCGGGCTTTATCTCTAGCCTCCCTTTTTCCCTCTTTATTTCCTCTTTTCTCTCGATCCTTTGCTCCAACTTTTTTCAATCCATCTTCCTTCGCTCCATCTATATTTTGTCTTCTCTTGGTCTTTTTCTCTGTCCTTGTCTTTATCCCACTCTTCCGTCTCCTCCTTTTTCTTTGTCTCTCTCTAATATCCCACTCTCTCTCATCCCCCTCTCTCTCCAGGTGCTGAGGATAATGGTTGTCTTCCTGCGTCTGGTTGTCCCGACGTCTGCACGTGCTCAGACGGCGTGGTGCGATGCAGCAACAGAGGGCTGCACTCTCTGCCCAAGGGCATTCCCAAGGACGCCACCGAGCTGTGAGTCAAGCATTCACGCACCGTAACACACACACACACACACACACACACACACACACACACACACACACACACACTCAAACACAAGGATGTGCGTATGCAAAAGTACAGACACAAAATTCGATGAGCATACCAGCAGAAGTGTACATGCACACAAACAAAAATGGGCATTTCTGTCACTGCATACTCTCCAAAAACATGCAAAGTCACAACCACTCACACACGCACACACACACACACACACACACACACACACACACACACACACACACACACACACACACACACACACACACACCGTCACACTTTGCTGCAGTGCAATATTGATGCAGCAGTTTGCCCTCTGCTGCCTCAGGAACTAGCAAATCATTTGGTGAATACACGAACCTACACCTACACCTACACCCACAACACACACACACACACACACACACACACACACACACACACACACACACACACACACACACACACACACACACACACACACACACACACACACACACACGTGTCCTTTCTGTGACTCGGTGGGTTTGTGGTCAAGTGAGTGCTGCAGGTACTTGTGTGTTTACTGTCTGTGTTTCTTTGGATGATGATGTCATACATCTATAAATGACCCAAATATGTAAAACTATCTACGCCGCTCAGTAATATATTATACAGCCAGAACAGTTATGAGGGAATACCATAGCGGGTTATTTTCCCCAAAAAAAAAATTTAAAATTTCCTTTGAAAATATTTGTTATGTTATATTGATAAAGATATCCAGAGAGAAGTAAAAGCTTCTTTTTGTTTACATTTAAATGCTTTACCAGAACAATGAAGGTTTTTCAAGCTTTGGCCCATAATAATCAGATGTAAATTTTAGATTGCCAAAGAACCAAAAATTAACAAAATATTTGTATATCTAAAATTGTTTATTCATAACATTTTTGCTTTATAATTTCCCTGCATATTACCGCTGCTAAATGCTGTTCATTGCTTTGTATTTGTCATTGATTTTAAGCCTTTGAGGAATCCTTGTAATAAAGAAAGAGACCAATAAAGGAAACGTCTATAATGATAGTAATTGTTAGAATTGATGTGGGATAAAACAAGGGTAAAACAATGTTAATTAAGATTAAGAAATTTAGAATAAAGTAGGAACCAAATCTGTCGTGGTAAAGGTGAATTATTCCACACACGCACATACAACCACACGCACACACGCACACACACACACACACACACACACACACACACACACACACACACACACACACACACACACACACACACACAGAAACCCCTCTAGCTGTGAAATAGGCCTTGTCTTCAGGGTCAATAACAGTGATTAGGTATTGATCAGGCTGAAGGAGACACTCCATCATACTGTCCGCATGACCTACTTATGACCTGAGAGAGAGAGAGGGAAACAGAGACCAACGAATCATAAAATATGTGTGTACATGCGTGCTTGAGTGTATGTGTTTGTTATGTTGCCTCAGAAACAAAGAAAGAAAGAGCAGCAGGTGGATATTTTATGTATGTTTACGCATGTTCAACTTTAAAGTTTGTTTACAGAAATAATTCTTAATTTTGGAAAGAAAACACTGTTTTGCTGTGAGTTAGACGAGACGGTTGATACCACTCCAAACAAGTGGAAACAGCTCACTTGACTTTCAGAGGTTTTGGAATATGTGCACCGACTCTTATAAAGTTTGCTTTTTTTTTTTTCTTTTTTTTTTCATGTATTTCTGTAATTGTTTTTTTTTTTTTATCTGTACATGATCCAAAAAGGTCAAAATGACAATGGTAATGCTAATGCTAATCCCGGGGTTGGCACCACATGTCTAAATGTCCTCTAAAAAAACACTTAATCTGCCCCCAGTGGTCAGACTATGGGTGATGCAAATCCATAACACTTTGGAATAAAGTACCAATGAATGCAGCCAATTACAAATTTAGACTAAGCTAACTGCCTCCCTGTTTGAGCAATATACTGAACAAACAGACATGCAAGTTTCATCTTCTCATCGAACTCTTGTAAAAAGCAAAATGCCCAAATGTTCTTTTGCTTATTACTCTGTTGAGTTTGCCGCTGCTCACATTCACATAACACACCCCTTAATGTAAAATATATATACATCAATGATGCGCCATTACTCTGGTAAATTAAATTGTCATGTATAGATTTGAGGCACTACTGCTTAGAACTTTTATTGCCAACATATAGCCCAAACTCCTCTCATCTGCCCTTCATGTCCTCTGTCCTTTACACTCTTCTGTGACAGAAGGTTCAAAACCAAAACTTTTATGTGTTGTACTGACATTTATTCCCCCCAATAGGCCTATACTTGTGTAGATGTAATCCATATATATATCAACTATGTGTGTTTCCTTGCAGTTACCTGGAGGGTAATATGCTGACATCTGTGCCCAAGGAGCTGGTAGCCCTGAAGCAGCTGTCGCTGGTGTATGTACCACTCACATAACCTTGAACAGAATACACATTTGCCAAGTCCTTGTGCAGTTTAAAGAACCAATATGGGTGCACGCATGTTCTGTACGTGCATCTGTCTGTCAGTGCATTCACTGTATGTTTGTATCTACACAGGGACCTGAGCAACAACAGCATCAGCACATTGGCCCCGTACACCTTCAACAACATGACTCAACTGGCCACGCTGTGAGTTCCCGTGGCAACACATGCACCTCGTCATGCATAAACATATGTCCGCCCATGGCTTGATGTCGTACATGAGTTGTGTTATTGTGTATAAGGTGACCAACCAAAAGATAAATCAGTGTCTTCTATTCTTAATTTTGATTAATCACCCTATCTTCTGTCCTCCATCTTTCTTCATATTTTCATGCATCTTCTTTTCTCTCCCATTTCTCATCTGGATTGTCATCCTCACTGTGTCTCTTTCTTACTTTCTTATTAAAGTCTCTCTTTCCAGCTTTTCCACTTCAGTCTTTCTCCCCACACTCTCCTCTTTTAATTCAGGCTCCTGTTGTATTTTCTTCTAATATATTTTTGTTCTCTCATCCTAATCATGTCTTAATATACCAAATACTGTCCTTCCTCTTCTCTGCCACTTGCTTAAGGAATTTGTTGAATTATATTCTGCTGTAGCTCTTCTCCTACCTCAATTTTCCACTTTTTTCGCAGACATGATTATAAGTTTGACTCTCTCTCTTTTTACTTTTAGCTTATGTGGCGTATTACATGAATTTTACACCATCGTTATGGATTTTGTGTGTTCAGACAAAGTTGACTGAGCACATTTGCTCTTTTCCAGCAACGCCCTGTTTCATATTTCATGTAGTTACACTGATTTATGCCTGAGACCTGCCCTGTGCAACCACAGATTTCTACTGTCAGCCCCCAGACAGCATCCCTGGAACACTTTTTGTGTTAAATGCCTTACTTTAGCACACCTTGCCAAGAGTTAGAAGTAGAGGTAGAGATGTGTTTCCACATCAGATTTTCCAGTATTCACTGCTCATTTATTGGGTGTTTGGAACCTTTCTCAAACCTTTATGCCACTTCTGAACCTGAAGAGATGAGATTGATTTTTAGGCCTCTTGACACTCTGTAATTGGGTCCTTTGAGCATCATGCTAAGAACCAGTGGTCTTGGCTGCTATTTTGGCCACTATTTTCTTAATAATCTTACATTAAGATCTCTATCAGGATCTATGATAAATTATGTTTAAATGATAATAATATCCTGAATAGATCGACTTAATGATTTGGCAAAGATTATAATTATTTCCTTCAACTTTTGTCTCTTTCTGTCATTCATTGCAAAACTTAATTTTTGGTTCGTTTGCAGTTTTAATAGAACAAATGTTTCTGGTGTGGGAGTCAGCTTTGCCCTTGGCAGTTTTTTTCTTCACCGTTATCTATTTTTTAGACTTCTTTTTAAATGTGTCCCTCGTTAATTTCCCCTCGTCTAACCTACTGTGGCCGCAGGTTCTCAACTTGTTTTAGTAAAACTAAATCTGCTCTGTCACCCTTCGTGTCCTCCCTCTTCTTTCTGTCATTATCCACTCCGTCCTTCATATATTCATTTTTATGCAACCAGCGATGTGCTCTGAAAGTCAAGAGATAAAAATCTGAAATTAGGATATCCAAGAAACATCGTTGTGAAAAACAGCATCCTGATGTAGAGATCAAGTCTTGTGACCTTTATATGTGTCCTTTGTCTTCCAGCATCCTGAGTTATAACCAGATTCGCTGCATCCCCGTCCGTGCCTTTGACGGGCTCAAGTCACTTCGCCTGCTGTGAGTAGCAAACTCCATCCTCAAGAGCTGCAGTGGATTCAATATTCAACACTCCCCTTTGCTTGTTTTATGGCTGAGCAAAATCAAAGTTTAATTACTCCCCCTGATTTCAGGCTGAGTGTCATGTCAGGACTCAGTCTGAAAATGAGTCACAGTCAGTCAGCCATTTGTTGTTTCAGGATACTAGAATATCTCTCATGTCTTTAATGCCCCCTCTCCATCTGCATCCTCTGGCCTCTCTCTCTCTCTCTCTCTCTCTCTCTCTCTCTCTCTCTCTCTCTCTCTCTCTCTCTCTCTCGCCTCGTGTCTCTCCCTCTCTCTCTCCCCCATCCATCCTCTCCTCCTTTTCTCTCTCTCTCCGCCCAATGTTGTGTTTGATGAATCGACCTTCAGCCTCCGTTTCTCTCAGTCATCCATTTGGTTGTCCACCCTCTGTCTCCTAAACCCACACACACGCTGTCTGACCATCCTCTCACACACATACAAGCAGCTGCACACACATTAACACGAACATATAATTGGATATGCGGTAGAGACAAAAATGTGAACACAGAAGTACAGATTGGCACTCTCGTCTCTTAGTAACAGCAGAATGTATTGATTATTACATGAGCTATATGTAGCATTTTACATTTTAAGTCATTATTATCGATGTATCTGTGAATCTGGGATGAAAGAGCAATTTAAATTTATACCACGTGTTTCCTAATATCCCCCCTGAGATTTGCTCATCTATCCCAATATAATGGAGGTGAATAAGATTATTCCAATGATGAACAGAAAATTATATTTCAGAAATTAAAAACTATAGCGTTTTTTCCAGCAGTCTTTACAGCACAGCCTGATAAACCACAACTGAACTATTTTCTGTTTAATAAATTGGTTGCTAATAAAAAGGCAAACAACTTGAAGCTTTTATAATTGCTAGAGCCGACGGCTCTCAAAAGCAAGACTGCACTGCCCATTAACACAAAAACAAGGCTGCTACTTTCCTTTTTTGCTTCACTGACCACTACTTTGAAAAGGGTACGATAAATTGGACTTTCTGCCATGTCTAAATGTTTCTGGGTCATAAATCAGAAAATGTTAAAACCTGCAGTGCAAAGATTTTGTCTCCCCCTTCTGCCAGAGAGAAATTACAAAACTCTGTCTGCGTGTTGCGTTAGTCGCTGTCATAGCCTACTCCATAACCTCTGTTGCACCTGTAAAACAATGAATTAATTCTTTTGATTGTTGGTTCAAAGTTTAAAAGAATTTTACACAAACTTTCAACATAAACCCTAAATAATGATCAGAGATCTGATTCTTTTACGGTGTAATACTCTATATAGATATATCTTCTAAACGTTGGCCACCGTTGTTTGCTCAGAAAGGAGAGGTCAGTGTTTCCCTCTCTGAGGAGTCGGCTTTGTTTTCTGCCTTTTTCACCTTGCAGAAGTTTAGTGATCACTTTTTTATTCTTCCCTCCTTTCTTCCTTTCATTTTAGTTGATGTTGCCGTAGGGATTGATCCCTCTCTGCCCCCGCATAGCAACTGGTTGCCAGGCAGCCATCACTGTCACTTCCTCATTACCCACAACCCCCTCAGGGCCAGTCCTGCGTGGGGGCTGTTAGACCACCATACATAGATGCACTCAACACACACACACACACACACACACACACACACACACACACACACACACACACACACACATACACATACACATACACAGATGCACACAAACACTTAAAGGCATTAAGTAAAGGGCGCAAACACAAATTTGTGAGAACAGAAAACACACACACTGATTTATACACACACACAGTTTTTCCAGTAGCGGTGGTTTGATAGCCGTCCCCTGCCACCGCCCCTCGCTCTAATGGAATGTGAACTTTTATCCAGCAGGCAATACACTCAAATGGATCGACACAAAGGACACACACACTCTGCCGTCTCCGAGCTCCTTCGAGACAAAAGTTTCAGACACACAGACATACATCCACACGCACAAACATGTGCATGAAAACCCAAAGGCTCAAAACAAGTGCACATGCCCATAACAATGCACATGACAGCCTACAGTTTGTTTCTGTGACATAAAGCTGTTTCATATAAACACACACACACACACACACACACACGCACACGCACACGCACACGCACACACACACACACACACATACACACACTCTGCAGTCTCCTAGATGACCATATGAGACAGTTTATATTCCACTCAGAGACCAGAACCAGCTTTATTGCCCAACAATGAAAATAAGCTTTCTGTTTATGTTGTGTTATTCTTTCATAAATATTTAATTTATTTTCCATTATAGAAGGGGATGATGGTGTGTCTGCAGCTGAGAAACCACAAATAAATTTAAATAATTTAGCATGCAGCTAGCCAGGGTTAGACTTGCGGATTACGTTGCTCCAGATCGAGTATTAGACAGCTGGACAGTCTCTTTTGTTTAGATCTGACGTGATGGATATGATGCAGTTGGTCTCCTTTGATATTCATTGTGAAACTAGTGACCCATCGGCTAAGCCTGAAATGCAGCTTCAACATTTTGATCAAAATGTACACGAGTCAGTTTATACTCGCAGCTGTGGCAATACAAGTGCAGGAGTAGTAAAAGTAATCGTGGCAGCATTAGTCATAATATGAGTGTATACATGAAGAGGTAGCAGTATTAGGTTGTAGCATCCTGTACTGAAGTCAAAAGTTGTTTCGCATTTCCCCTTTTTGCTACAAAAAGTGGAAAGAAACACAGAGTCCCTAATCAAATGAATAGATTACACACTAACATGCACAGGGGTCAAAAACGGACTTTTTAAAATTTGTAACAAGGTCACTGTTTTGTGATTAATATTCGTGCACACTCTCTGTTTCTCTTCTCCAGGACTCTCCATGGTAACGACCTTTCAACTATCCCAGAAGGAGCGTTCAACCACCTCACGTCTCTTTCCCACCTGTACGTACAGCCTCATGTCTCTTGTTTGTCGGTGCACTTCTGATTGTGTGTATCTAAGGAGTCAAAATGTATTGTCGTATGCTATTACTTGTGTGTAGGGCTCTCGGCGCCAACCCCTTGTACTGTAACTGTGACCTGCGCTGGTTGTCCCAGTGGGTCAAGGCCGGCTTTAAAGAACCTGGTAAGAAATCACAGTCAAGGACTATTAAAGAAACCAAAATGTAGTGTCTGCGTTCAAAAGCGTCTGATATTCAGTGTGAGGGAAATGGCTGAGTATATGCTGTGTATTGATAAACTGTGGTTTTAGGTATTGCTCGTTGTACTGGACCTCCTGACATGGCTGACAGACTGCTACTCACCACTCCGCTCAACAGATTTCAGTGTAAAGGTAAGTACGCGCCTCTTCTTTCAGTTTTGTTGTCGTGCCATCATCTCCTACAGTCTGTACTAGTGTTTGTCCTTACATGTCAATCTTCACCAGTTTTAATCACAGAACTCAGACCATATTCAGGTGCAAGTATTCCATGTAACTTTTTAGGCTGTCTGCAAATCATAAACCTCCCCATTTGTGCAATTTATTTCTTACTCAAGGTTTGGTTTCAGGCAAAAAATATTCTTCCTCTTAGTTTTATTTCACCAATGGTCAGTATGGATTCATCTGGCCAGTGCAGACACCAGATTTAAAAGCTTTGTATCCTGTTAAATACAGAGAGATTTATAAGGCAGTGCTAGGCTTCAGCAGCATTGTCTGAACTTGTTTAGCAGGAGCTTGAATGAGGCTTGAATTGAGGCTAATAATCACGGTAATACTGTTGGTTCAAAGTTAAGAAGGTAAAGATCTATTCACCGAACAGAGTACATTTGTTCCTCCATGGTCCACTGCTATCAAGGTAAAATAATTGAGATGGGGACTTTTTACGCACACACAAAAAAAGTCTTCTTAAAAAGCATTTTTCAGCACAAAGATTAAAACGACACACTAATTGTTTGTGCTGTGCATGTGGGTTTGAAAAATTGAAAAAAATCACGTTTTTCCACACAAAACCTGATAAAGTGGGCTGTAACTACCAGCTACTGACAGCAAACTCTTATTGAGGTATAGAGGTGCCTCACATCATCACACTGAATCAGATCTCCTCTTCCTCTTGCCTCTGTATGACCTGGTCTCTGAAACAAATCACATTTATTGCTCTCCTAAGCACTTACTTTTCTGATCCTGTGAGGTTTTTTCCCAGCACACCATCCATTAAATGAAGTCGGTGGGTGCGCCTTTAAACACAGTAGACCTAAACGTGTAGGTCTTTGCCTCTGACACTTTCCTTTGCTCCCTCTCTGTCTTCTTATTATAGGTCCAGTTGATATCAGCCTGATGTCAAAGTGCGCCCCCTGCCTGTCAGCACCCTGCCAAAACAACGGGACCTGTGTCTCTGATGCCGCTGGATCCTACCACTGCACCTGTCCATATGGATTCAAGGTGAGATATTAGACAGCAGCACAGCGAGAGACTTCTAAGTAGAAGAAAGTTGCTGGAGGTGACAAGCTGATCTGTGCAAACTTTTAGTTCTTAGAAGTTTGAAAAATTATTTTATGCTTAATTTCTTTTTAGTCAGTGAGTACTGCAATGTGTAAGTTTGACCAAACTCTCACGTATTCTCTGTTACGGTCCCATGGACATTTACATTAGTTCTTTTATTGATTTATTGCTATCGTATATCTTTGTCATTAAGTTGATCAGCTCTTACCATCTTTTTGCTGTTTGTTTGAAGCATTTAAAACGTCATTCATCAAAAGTGAAAATGGATTCCTGCAGGTGTGGAAGCTGTAGAAATCAGTCAGAGAGTACCATGTGCTGCTGATTTCCAGTACCATCTGCCTTCACTGTCAATCAACGGACCAATTTTTCGTGGTTACTATGTTTTTCAGAGCTTCTGAATTAAAGTTACATTTGCCGGAATTGGTTGCTTCTGTGAAATGTATTTTGGGTGGAAAGCCATGCTGCATACACCCGCTGTATGAGCAGCATTATCAGGCTTAGCTTCGGCCCAGTATGTATAATGTATCTACCTGTCTATCAATCGAGGAATGATGTCTGAGCTGGCTGCTACAGATTGATCAAAAGATAAAGGGTGTTATACTCCTCAAAGGGCGATTTCCATTGTGTGCAGAACATGTGTGAGTGTGTGCTTGTGCAGGACTGTGGAAACTAAAGTGAGGATGCTTTTAAAAGCAATACCATCATAGGTTCTCTATGACTCTGGCTGTATCTTTGGGGTCGTTGTTATGCTGCAGCATGAATCAAGGACCCATCACACACCTCCCTCGTTGTATTACGTGGTCCATTAGAATCTAAAAGTCTTAAATGCCTGAAACTTTTGAACAGTACTGTTTGTGTACTCATCAGATTACCTGGTGCTTGAATGTGTACATAGATCACTGGGTTCAAGCCTCTGAAGGAGATTTTGTGTACCTGTGTTTGTTTGTGTGTACGTGCTTGAGTGTGTCTGCAAGCACTTTAAATATATTCTTGGGGTCTCATGAGAACACACACCTCATAACCTTTGGGCTTTTACAGGAGGACAAAGCCTTAGTCTTGCTTTTAATTAAAACATCACTTGCCAAGGTCACAGACTGGGAAACAGGGACTGTTGCTATGTGTGTGTGTGTGTGTGTGTGTGTGTGTGTGTGTGTGTGTGTGTGTGTGTGTGTGTGTGTGTGTGTGTGTGTGTGTGTGTGTGTGTGTGTGCGTGCGTGTGTGCGTGCGTGTGTGTGTGCGTGTGCATGCACATGTCTGCATGTATGTTTTTCTCTCTGTTGGTATCCACTGGGACAACGTTAATTAAAATGTGTTAGAGAAATCAAAGAAGGAGCAGCAAAGAACAAAAGAGGTAGAGAGAATGAGAAAGAGAGGGGGAAGAAATTTAACTACAGGAGACAGAGCGAGGGAGGCGAAGGTAAAAAGAAAAGAGCAAGACATGTTCTCGGAAAGGCACCATGGGAGCAATGGAGGGGGGGGAAAAAAAAAAAAAAAAAAAAGGAATAGTGAGAAAGAGGGAGAGGTGGAATGCAAGCGAGAGTGAACAAAATGTAAACAAAGTGTGACGGTTAAAAAAAGAAAAGAGGGAAATAATGAAGATGGATGGAGATCGAAAACAAGAATAAACGTCCTTTTTTCAGCTTTGATCAGAGGGGAGTGGGCGTGTTGGCAGCCAAGGGTTTGTTGGTTTGAAATTAAAACTGCAGCAACAGGGGTGGAGAGAGGGAGTGTGTGCATGCGTACGTGTGTGTGTGTGTGTGTGTGTGTGTGTGTGTGTGTGTGTGTGTGTGTGTGTGTGTGTGTGTGTGTGTGTGTGTGTGTAGGACCTGATACATGATACAGTTCCTGGTGAAAGCTGTTTATTGATAAAACAGGCGTGTGGTGGAAAGAGCAACAAATCACAGCCTACATGTGTGTTTGTGTATTGTGCTTTTAAAAAATGTACATTTGTGCTGCTGATAACTGTTTGGGCATATGCATGAGGTAGACAAACAAACAATAAGAGTTCATTTAAAACAGGAGTCTACTTTGCACAAAATGAGCTATTCATGTACCTCTTGAACATTGGACAACATTTATACACATAGCTGAACTCCACCAAACCAGCTGAATAAGCTTTTTTTTTTTTTTTTTCAGCTAGACCTCCGGTTGAAAAGTTAGTCGTTGGGTTAAGAACTAGCTGTATCCTCTATCTATCTGCAGGCTATTTTCTGTTACCGCACCTAAGATATTGCAGAATCTCATGTTCAAAGTAAACGGTAAATGTCAGAACTTGATGAATTTGAGGGAAAGGCCGGCCTTGTTTTTAGAAAAACACATTCAGACATGTTCAGATTTTATGAAAAATATTCTTTACATAACAGTTGTGGTTTTAAAAAGCCTAATTAATCCACTATGAATAAATGGTTGCATGTTCTGTTTCAAATCTGTTTTGATATATACATGATTGCTGTGATTTAATATGTTTTAAGACCGGGAGGTTCATAAGATTTTCTCATTCGCCTGTTGAGTAAAGGGAACAGTGTCAAAAGATGTTAGTAATGAAGTTTTGAATGCAACCTTGGATGTCACTGTATTTGTTTGAATGTTGAAATTATTTCTGAAAGAAAAAATATCTAATATTCAGTTATGAATTTCTTTGCTTTGCCCTCTCCTCTCCTCTCCTCTCCTCTCCTCTCCTCTCCTCTCCTCTCCTCTCCTCTCCTCTCCTCCAGGGTCAAGACTGTGAAATACCCATCAATGCCTGTATTAGCTTTCCTTGTTCGAATGGAGGAACCTGTCACATCCAGCCTGGCCATGAAGACTACTTCAGGTACACTAAAATCTGTTAATAAATAAGCCAATTTTAGAGTTTTTTTCTGAAAGTATGTCAGTAAGAAAGACTGCATTTTTGTCTGCCAATCCTCATTTAAATCCATTATAAGGACGAATATTTAGCTGACTTATTGTGTGTAGATGACTGAGAAGAAGAAAAGAAAGAAGAAATGGTCCCTTCAAAGAAGTTCTTTGGGAATCCATTTAGGCTGCGGGTCAAATCTCATCGCCCTTTCTACCCTGCCGCCTCTCTCTATTAGCGGAGACAATTTAAAAACCTCACCCTGTATTCTCATCCAAAGGGAAAATTAACTTTTGTCAGCCCCCAGAAATATAGACAACGTGATTAGAGTGGACAGTCTTGCTTCACTGGACAATGCATTATCCAAGATAACAACTTACTTTGACCTTTTGATGTGTTTCCCTGCCTGTGTGTATGTGTGTGTGTGTAAGGGTGGGCGGGTTAGACAGGAATAGAGGGGACATTTCAAAGGAGTGAAACTCCATTCGGGTTGCTCATTAAATTCTTGTGCTCTTTCACTCACCTCCTCAACTGCTCAAAGATATGCTTAAACTTATATTATAGTTCATATGTGTTTTCAGTGCTAGTTTTGCATAAAGCTCTCAACACACAGCACAAAATATTTGTAGAAGCAGGAAAGGCTTACCTGCCTTTGACCTAGATATTTACATTTTGTGACACATTTCTAAATGTGAGGCATGATGACATTCGAGGATTTAAGAATGATGTGCATGAGCGTCATTAACTGTACGGTTTTCCTTCCATGTGCAGTTTGTTGCAGTAACAGTTCAGAAGGGGAACTTTCATTGTGAATAATTCCGGTCTGTTTGAGTCAAGTGGCAAACTGCTGTGACGTCATTCATTGGTTCGTGATCCGCCATTTTTAAGCCTGGAGTCTGGCATTTTCTACCAGGCCGTTGGGAAGAACCCGAGGGCACTACGCCCCGCCCACCTGTCCCGGAAAGCTGACTGTACCCCAGGCTCGTCAATCAAACCAGATACGCCCCCAAACATAGCTCTCTTTGAGGCCAAATATCTAATGAATTATGGAAGTATTTTCAGAAAGGCCATCAGTACACTGATCATAAGGACTGAATTTTCCAAGTGAGACCATAATGACTTGTGGAAAAAATGTCTTCATCTTGGAGATCACAAGAGAATTTGAATTGGAGTTTATTGGAGCCAGCGCCTAGTGGCCCTCATTTGTATTGCACTTAAAGAAACATTGGTTTAATTTTTTAGATCTGGAGACTACGTCCATTTGTATATACTGTCTATCTATGGAATGAATACACGTGTAAATCTCTGTGTTGTGTTTTGGACATTGATAATACTTTTGATATTAGGGACTATAATATCCATTCACCATACTGTTCATCTCTTCATCTATATTCACTCAGGGAAAGCCTTCTTTCAAGGAACCTCCCTGTTTTATATTCATACAGTTTCACACATTCACACCTGGGAGCTGCCCAACACAATCACAGTGTTTGACTCTTGGCTGCAGTGCAGCTCCACTAGAGACGCTGGGGGTCAAGAGCCTCTCAGTGGCAGTTGTTGAGGGAGGGGAGATCAGAGCATCACTCATTCACTTTCCTGCCCATCTTTTCCCAGCTGATCCTCGATCTCACACTTGCTTCACACCGCGAGGTTACTCTGGTATTTTTATGTGCAAAATAACATCTTGAAATCGAGTAAAATCTTTTCTAGAGCCGTCTAAGAAAACCTTTACATTTTCTTAGCCTTGTCTGTGTACCCCCACCCCTATTGTCTCATGAATAACCCTTTTTGGACTGAGAAACTAAAGCACGAGTGTCAAAGTTAAATTTGTGCAAAGAGACGAAGTATAACTGGTAGCAGACCGCAGACCAAAAGTAATCAAAGTGGTCAACAATGGGGAGAAATGGGAGAAATTAAAAACAGACCATATGCTATGAGACTGTTTAATGTGGTGCAGTTTATAACCAAACAGCTATTTTAACCATTGAATTGAACCAAACCACGTCAAACATATAATATTATAAACTCTTTAAAAGACTTTGAAGAGCCAATGAGGCAGCCTTGGAAGTTGAATTGCATATATTTAGAAAAATAATTTAAATTCAGTCATCCTGTTTATTAACTGCAAACGCAAGTACATATGTCTTTGTGTGCATGGGCATCCCCTGTTGTGCCTGCTTGGGTAATCAGGGCCTCTCCAAAAAGTCCTCCTTTTGTCCGAGGCTCGTGATGAACAGCGACTGTAATTGAAACAATTGTCATAAATATCTTTCTACCAGATTTGTCTACCCCTCGACCCCCCTAATAAGGCCTTTGCCCTTTGGAAAGCTTTGATATGCGTCTGGCCTTTAACAACCTGCGTGGTAATGCTATTCGGGGTCTCTTTACCCTTTACAGATCTTTTCTTAATGGTAATACCAACACAGGTAGATTCTCGTGCCCTCTGAGAGCGGTACAGAGATAGAGGGAGACCAGGCCCCTTTGACATTTTAACATGTTATATAATCAGTTGGGGATATTCAATAAGTCCAATTAGCCTGGGTTCTTCACAGGAACCCATTTGTCAAACTATATAATTTAAATGTCAGGACTGTGATTTGATTGGTGGAACAGTGCTCTCTGACCCTGTCAGTGCTCCTCTCATTTGTATGTATGTCATTTGTTTCTCATGTACTCTTAATGTCCTTTTTCTTTTCTTCTTACTTTCCCAACCCTGCTCTCACTTTTTTTTCTTTATCCACTTTATCCCTTCTTTTTTTCTCTCTTTGGCTGAACTTTAACAGCAAAGTCACCCCTGTAAATCCATCTGTCACTCAGTGAGTACGTGAATGAATGACAAAGTTACACCATTTGGCAGAATACTGTGAATAATCTTCAGTAGCAGCAGATATCAGAAAAATGAGTTAGATTAAGCGGAATTATGAATTTTTAAACTCTGTTTTAATAAGTATGGAAATTAAATATCAGGTTGCACAAAACAACATCTCTGATATTAGTACTGAATCCAATTACAGGGTCACTCATCGAACAATACTTTTCAATATCAACACCCAAACCATGTTGCTTTTAACTGTTTGTAGCTCATAATGTTGGGTGTGGTTAAAAACATTAATTTTTTTTTATTGGGATTATTATGTTGTTTTGTCTCTGTTAGATGAGTAATTAGTCCACATTTTTCATAATATATTAGCCATAAAAACTTAATAGGCTCATTGTTTCTCGGGTGCTGAGTTTGTTTGGAGTCATTCTGCCACCTAGAGGTCACAAACTCTTTAATTAAACTTTTAGCGAAGCTTTTCCACACTGGCAGACTAACAGGGTGGGGGTAATAAATGACTATCATATATGGTGTGGGAGGAGAGAATGAGTGAGATAAGTGTTGGCGTGAGAAAAAGTCTGAGGCACCAGAGTTAGATTAGAAAAATCAGGGTGAGAAAAGAGGGACAAAACAAAACACTAGAATAAGTTGTACAGGTGCGAGAGAGTGGGAACGACAAAGGATCCTGTGTCACAAATAAGGGTGAATGTGTTTGCGTTGGTTGATAATTGTCACTCACTTTCCCCTTTGCTTAATGTGTGACCTCGCTACAGAATTATTTCCGTCCAACAGAAGTAACTCGACTCACTGATGTGTAGGAGTAGAAATAGAATAGAGTCGTGAGAGAGGGCAAGTTGTCGAATGCAGCTGTGGTCAGATTTATCAAACTTTGTGTGTATGTGTGTGTGTGTGGGGGGGGGGGTGATCTTCACCTAAAGGTAGTGTTTCTATTTTGCAATTCATTTCAAGGAGTTAACTTAACCGAGATACAAATGGTGGTAAAGGGGAAGAGATCAAAGGCTGGTGAGAAAAAGAGAAGGGTGAGATGAATATGAAGGGCGGGAGGGGGAAAAAGAGGAGAGGAGGAGGCTTTGATAATTCCCTTTGAGTCGTCCAGGTGGGCGGCGTCCAACCGTAGTGTCATCAAACTGAGTTTATCTCAGCATTTTCTTTTCTTTTTTTTTAGCTCTAGGTGGGTGTTTTGTTTTAAAGTTTTTTTTTCTTCAGCCTTATTAGAGAGTGGAAGCTAGGCAAATTTTGTCTTCTGATATTTAATTATGAAACATCCCCCAACAGGAAAGGAAGCGCTGATATGAATCAAAGGACTTCATCTAAAAGGGAGGATTGATTCGCTCAAACTTTTTTTGTGCAGAAAAAGATTGTCAGGAGGGGTTGGCGGCTGCAGGAAGTGTTTAAACTTTGAGCAGCCGTGTAAAAATTTCATTTCTGCTATAAAACGAGTCATGACATGGTGTCTCTTGTTTGACCACTAAATATTGGTACGCTGTGACTCCAGTGGTGTGTAAGAACCAGCACAGGATAGAGAGGAAAAACCCACTAGAATACGGATTAAATAGTTTTTCTTTAAAGCTCCCTCTTCCAGGGGAATTTAAGGGGAAGTGAAGTTGAGTAGCTGATTGATCTGGCCGATTGATTTTATTTCAATGTTGTGCAGCGGGAGCGTGTGCTCAGATCCGGAGCAGTCACCATGTAATAATGCACATTTTGTGTGCCTGTGCGTTTGTGTGTGCGTAGCTGTGTTTGTCCGCCGGGTTTCGAGGGTCAACGCTGTGAGATAAACCCAGATGACTGTGAAGACAACGACTGTGAGAACAACTCCACCTGCATCGATGGAGTCAACAACTACACCTGCGTCTGTCCACCCAACTACACAGGTAGAGGCATGCACACAAAGTTACACACACACCGTCTATTTCTACACTCAAACCCTCGGTCTTTGCCCCTGAGAGGCTGGAGGGGTCACCAAGTCCCTCCAGTACGACTAGACATGCACAAAATCATATTTTCCACTTTACTGGATGGTAAGTTAGTAATGGACAGCCTCTCCGCAGTGACCTGAAACTGTTCCTGGAGGAGGTTGAAAGAGCAATCACACAGGAGAAAGAGGGAGAGAGGGGGCGCATGACAGGGAAATGGCAAACAGGGACTGTGTTCTGGAGGGAAAGGGAAAAATAAACAGAGCAAGGGAAAGGGTGAAGAAAAGGCCGATAAAGGGCACAAGGAGTAAGAGAGAGGTGGAGAGCTGACTCGGTGGAGTCCAGCAAGTTGGAGCTAAACTGCTGACTGGGAAGTTAAGTTTTTCTGTCCTCTAAGATACACACTACACACACACGCATACATACATACATACATACATACACACACACGCATGCACATCAGGTCCCCTTTGACACTGGATCTCAGTCAATATGCACACACGCACTCACCAGCACACGCACCATGTCATTATCATTGTTGGCACTGAGAATCCTCACACACTGCCAGCCAGCTTACCACACACAGCTGCTACACAAGCACACACACACACACACACACACACACACACACACACACACACTCACACACACACACACGCACACACACACACACACACACACACGCACACACGCACACACGCACACACACATACATGCACACACACTCGGGCACACAGCTGGTTCTTTTGGCTCTGAAGCTCCACTCAGCTCAGTGAACCGCAGCGTAATCATCAGGTGTCATGTTAAGAGGACAGTCCTTCGCGAGCCAGTCTGCTTTCTCCCAACTTAGCAACCAGGACTGTCACGTCATATTTACAACAGAGGGAAAAATTAAAACGAGGAACCAACTCATGCGTGTTGTAATGTTTGAGAACCAAAGTGCCATCAAGCCACAGTTCAGATTGTTGTGCCGAATGTTTTTCCCTCAGACGCCTCAGAACATCACAGTGCAATTCGTTGTTGGCAGTCTGACTCTGAGGTACGAATTTATGATGCACAATCCCACGACTGTCAAAGAAAACCCACATGTTTGTGCTCCTGATCAGACGCACCTTCTTCTGTGTTGGACACTCAGGCTATAGCTGCCTCCTGCTCCATCCGCATTACTGTACTACTCGCTGTTTGCACACAACAGGAACATTCCTGGAACTTGATTGCCCTTCATACATAGCTATAGTGTCAATATTTTGTGTCTTTATTTATTTACTAAAATTGACCTTCTGAGTAAAACCCCTCCACTACAGGATTGATATGCTCATAATATTGTGCAAAATGTCGAATGTGTCCTGGCTAACACTTTAACATTATTTAATAACTTTACTTGAAAGAAAACAAAAATGACTGCAGCTTCTTTTGGCTTCTTCAACTTTTATAATTAACACTGGAAATATTTTCTTGGTAATCTGTTGTGTTGCTTTATGGCACAAGTCAGACAGGGGACGCTGACCGTGCTTCACAAACTGACCGACAATAAAAAGTCTCTCGCAGTGGAGGTAAAATTAAAGTCCGCTGGGTAAATCACGTCTAACATGTTTATCTTCATCGCCAACACTATGTCGTTGGTATATGATAATTATTCTAAGGTATCGCAGGTAATTTCACAGTGATAAATTAACGTTGGCATATTTAACTAAGTGTC
The DNA here is from genome assembly GCF_022577435.1 of Embiotoca jacksoni. Taxonomy (NCBI): domain Eukaryota; kingdom Metazoa; phylum Chordata; class Actinopteri; family Embiotocidae; genus Embiotoca; species Embiotoca jacksoni. Next base: position 2,998,736 of record NW_027185403.1, read on the forward strand.
TGAAGCGTGTAATAGTCTGCTTAGGGAGCGCTAAGATTGGACAATTTGAATTTACGTTCACAGCACACTTTTCTTTTTTTTCTTTTTTGTGGTACATGGAGCTTAAAGACTTTCAGACATCAAGTCCAGCAGAAGCAGGAGTGTAATAAGAAGTGTAGCTGAGGACAACATTTTTCTAAAAGTGACTTGAGAGGAGGGTGTTGGAGACAGACAGGCTGGGAGGGAGGCAGCAGGATTAGATTAAAGCAGGCAGAGAACGATGGAAATATGCTTGACCTTTCTCAGTCCCCTCTTCCTTCTTATGACTAGCTTCAGCTACTGCTTTTAAACACACTGTTAACCCTTCTCACCCTTTGAGCATGTAGTGTGTGTGTGTGTGTGTGTGTGTGTGTGTGTGTGTGTGTGCGCGCGCGTTCATCTTTAGACAGCCTCCACTGTTACACAGCCTATTAACCCCCTCCTCCATCAGCTCTGAGAAAAAGCTGATAAGGCTATTCCCTCTGTGTATTTGTGTGCATGAGGACTTCCACCGCACATCTGAGGTCCTGAACAAGATATACACGTATATAAATGATCTTCTTTCAACCCTTGTTTACTTTTTCCTTTTCGTTTTTCTTCCACTGTCATTTGGAGCTGACAGAGAGTACATGCAAAAAGGTTAGCTCCTCTTCCATCTCTTTTCTTTTCCCTCGGCATGTTTTTCTATTACCATCACTCTCAACTGCATTCTTTTTTCCCATACACTTATTTTGAAAAAAATCATTCAAACCTCTCTGTTGTGATCATGCTGCAGCTGGAATAAAACATAAGCCCAAACACACGTGCACCTGCTGATTCAGCCCCACACGCAAACATTTGTAATCACTTTCATAAATAAATCATTTCTGTCTTTATCACCAGGTGACCTTTGCGAGGAGGTGGTTGACCCCTGTCTCAGTGGTTTCGACCCCTGTCAGCATGACTCAAAGTGCGTCCATTTTGGCCGCAGTTACAGGTGAGCAGCAGATTCACACCAGGTTGGCATCTAAAACGGGTTGGAGGTCATATCGCTGTGAAAGTGACAGGAGCTGTGAGGTCAAAAAGTTAAAAGCTGACTCTGTGACACAAGAGGAACCAGGGTGATCACTGCTAAACATTGCTGCCCTCAGGCAAATACAGAGATTCAGATGTCTGAACATGTCACTGAGGTAGATAAAGGTTTATATAAGGAGGTACATGCCCTTCTGTTAGAGATCGGTACTTTCAAGTGAAATTTATGGTCTTTTAAATTGTAGTCTTTGATGGGGATTGTAAAAATGGATAATGCATACATTTTGTCTTACGGTATTTGTGTTTTAACCTTTACATACGATCATAGTAAAGCTTTCCACGAAACAGTATATCAATTCTAAAATGTGCTATTAAATCAAAGGCATTTTCAGTCTTAAAAATTTTAGATCAGTCGCATTCCGTTTGTTTCTTGGGCCACACTGTACATTTTCACAGTGATCCATACACATGTATATTCAACCTGGCATCACACCAAAATGTGTAATACACCTGTTAGTCATCTGGAAAGTACCATTTCAGTGGCATGTTTTCAAGTAATTTTTTTGGTTCGTCTACTCAAGGGAAATCTTTAAGAACTCTTAAGTTACTGCCCATTCGGTTTGTTTAAGTTCCTCCATTGAAGAGGTTTTATTAATTTGAAAGTCCCAATAAGATATTTTCCATGTACACATTCATAATTGAGCTTGTCCTCAAGGAACTTGGTCAGTGAGTATAAAGTTTGGCGTCCCACTCAGAAACACTTTAGCAGGAAACACATGTTGTTACTGAGCACGCACAGAAAAGGACCAGACCTGTCACCTCTCTGTACAGGGAAACATCTGCAGTCATGAGGCAAAGGCCTGCTGCCCACACACACCGTAATCCTCTCTATATTTCCATGACACTCTAGGTGCGAGTGTTTACCGGGCTACGTGGGCCAACAGTGTGAGCAGGACTATAATGACTGTCTGGAGAATAAGTGTCAACACGGAGCGGAGTGTGTGGACGCTGTTAACGGCTATACCTGCGTCTGCAAAGAGGGTTTCAGGTGAGAGTCATGGAAACAGATCAGACACAAACATAGTTATACACTGCATGGCCAGACTGGGAGGAGATGCAGATGGCACTTCATAATCAGACACTTGACTGTCTCGACCCACTGTGTGCACGTACGTGTGTGTGTGTGTGTGTGTGTGTGTGTGTGTGTGTGTGTGTGTGTGTGTGTGTGTGTGTGTGTGTGTGTGTGCGTGTGTGCGTGTGTGCGCGCGTGCCTGTGCAGCAGATGCAGCTCCATGTGGTTAATTATAGCAGAGACTTTTGGCAAGAGAGAAACACATTCATCACAAGGGACAGAGAGAAAAGAGCGAGAAGAAGTCATAGGTATGCAGGAAAACAAGAAGAAGAGGGAGACAGAGACATGAAGAAAACTGCTGCGTAGATAAATTCAAAGAAAAGTTCGGAGTATTACCTTTCCATCTTCGCAGGTCAAATCTCCAAATGTAATGCAATGAGACAAATTACACAACAAGTACTAAACCTCTTTTATCAGAGGATGCAGATGCAGCAAATCACCCAATTAAAGCTCTATAAATAAGTTATCTTCTGTTGAATCTGCTCCTCCCTCAGCGGGCTCTTCTGCGAGAACCCTCCGCCAATGATCTTGCTGCAGACCAGCCCCTGCGACCAATCGGATTGCCAGAACGGCGCCCAGTGCCTGGTGGTTGCTGGGGAGCCCATCTGCCGCTGCATGCCAGGTTACTATGGCAACAAATGTGACAAAATGGCCACCGTGCACTTCCTGGGTCGGGATGGGTACGTGGAGCTGCCAGGCGCCAAGCTCCGCCCAACTGCTCATATTTTATTACAGGTAGGGTTAACCTTTGACCTCTGGCCATGCACGTGTAGAAACCCAGTGATAAACAGTTATTTATAGAAAAGCTCTTATTTTGAAATAAACTTTTGTACGTTTGCATAATACCCCTTGATATCCTGCTTTTCTAACGATTTAAATATCTCCACAGTATGTCAGTGCTTTAAAGTACAAAAAAACACATTCTCTAGCACTCTTTGGTAAACATTGTGCTGCTTGAAATAGAGCAGCGCGTCGTTCAAATCAAGGCTATAGAGTTGCACAACTTAGTGCCGACGAAGCAAAGCAAACATCTGCTACACCCTCTGTTTCCATGGCCCACTGAGCGCCCGTGTCGGTGCACGCACAAACACACACACACACACACACACACACACACACACACACACACACACACACACACACACACACACACACACGCTCATTCACACAGACCATACATTTCGGACACCCGAGAGTCATATCCTAATAGAGACATATTTTCCTCCTTTTTGGAAATGAGAGTGTAAGTAGGTGAAAGAGAAACAAGAAAAGAAGGGCAGTCTAATTGAAATTTACCACCTGTTTGGATCTGTGTGTGTGTGTGTGTGTGTGTGTGTGTGTGCGTGCGCGTGCGTGTGTGTGTGTGTGTGTGTGTGTGTGTGTGTGTGTGTGCTTCTGCGTTCCTGCCAGGAGCTTTCAATGTCAGTGCCAAGGCTGTTAAAACTCTACCAAGAGGCCTTGAGTCAGAGGCAAGAGAGAGAAAATGAAAAGAGAGAATGAAAAGGGCCACGGCACTTCATAAATCACTCTCTGCTTTTTCTCGTTCTCTTCAACACTTCTTCTCTCTTTTCTTTCCGTCTGCATCCCACTTCTCTGTTCGCCCACTTCTGTATCTCACTCTCTTCGTATCTTTTTCTTTGTTGTCTCCATCTCTCCCTCTCTTTTTTTTTTTCTCCTCTTAGCCTGCCTCGCTCGCTTTTTTCCAGCAGCTTGTTAGCAGGTGTTGACTTGGCTATGCTCCGTTGACGCCAGAGTGTTAAGTGCTTGGCCCCGTGGCCCCATTTCCACTTGCTAGTTAGTTAGCGCTTAGTGGAGCACGCGAGCGAGTGCGACATGTTAAGTGTGTCTCTGAGAGAAGGAGGTGCGAGTCACCTCGTTTAGAGACATGCATAGTGGAATTTCATAGTTTTTTTTTTTCCCTCGTTTTTACGGTTCTTTAGCAGTTTAATGGTCGACGATTTGATCGTTGACTCAGATCTACGCACATACAACACTTGCAATCTCTTACATATACTAGAAACTAGTTTCGTACCAACTTAGGTGCTTTTCTAGGTCTGAGGAACTTCAGGCTAAAAACGCACAGATTTTACAATGCTAAGACAACCACCGGTAAAGACAAGGAGGAGTTACCAAAACATGTCACCATAGTTTCAAGTTTTCAGGCTTTAAATTTTGAAATTGAAAAATAACACTGCATATCACTTGTAGTAAATAATCAGTTAATTTGTAGCTGAAGAAAGTCTAGCAGGTTTGCAGTAGCATGACAGCAGATGAGATGACCTGGCTAATTTATGATTAGTGCTTATAATAAGAATCTACTCAAATTAGTTTTATTCAATGCGTATACCCAATTTAGGCGAAAAGAAAGCTTCTCTGCTGCATTCCCTAAGCTGCAGGTGCAGCCGAACCCACTAACAGATTTCTTCAGGGTATTATTTAAAAAAAAAATGAAGTCCATTTACATCTGCATATAAAGCCATGTTTGTGAGCCAAATTGCTAAATCAGCCTGAAAAGTATAGGCTGTCACAAACTGTGGATTCTCAACATTGTCGCATCTCACAACGGATATGATGATGTCATTTTTGTAATGTTTAATTGCTGCAGTTATTACAGCTTCCTTGAAGAAGTATCGCCCATTTTTGTATCCAACTTTTTTGTCTCTCCAGGTGGCTACAGATAAAGACAACGGCATTTTGTTGTACAAGGAGGACCATGACCCCCTGGCACTGGAGCTGTATCAGGGACACATAAGGCTCATTTATGACATCGCCAACTACCCACCAACCACTGTGTACAGGTAGGCCTCACAGAACAGATATAAACACTCCCTCACTCTGTTAGCATTTACATTCGGTCGTGATTTGCTGTATTCATATACTCAGTATATAATCATGAAGGTCATGTTCACTTTATAGGTAAAAAAAAATAATCCACTCACTTTGATTACTTTTAACTCACTTATGTAAGCACACTCATTATTTCACTTTGACTTATAAGTGCTTCATTTAAAATCAGTAATCAATAATTCATTTTCAATTAATATTATATTATGCACTGTTCAGATAAAGGAGAGATTCAAGGTAATTTAAGTGCACTCAAACACATACACACAGAAAAGTATGCAGAAAACACGATCTGGTTACTAAAGTTCAACAAAAGTTTATAAAAAATACAAAAGGCAAACACATTCACTCGGTCATAAAGACATAAATCTTGAATTACTTATTTGTATGCACTGAAAGAAGTCTCTGTACTGAAACTTAAATATTTGCACTTTTTTGCACATACTGTATGATACACACATAAACGCACCATTGGCTAAAGGTTTTCAAGGATCTGAGGACTTTTCAGGAGGTGCTGATTTAGCCATGCGCACACCCAAATCCATCAGCATATTCTCTCTTACACACACACACACACACACACACACACACACACACACACACACACACACACACACACACACACACACACACACACACACACACACACTAACCGATCCATATCGGAGCCCTTTCCTCTATCAACAAACATGAACTCAGAAAAATTCCTTTACCATCCTGACTAGACAGTCACGTCCCTGAGTTAAACCCTCTAAAAGTAAAACTTAAAACAGTGGAAACAAAAGGCCTCATTCAGTCAGCTAGTCAGGTGTAAGCCCTTCGTTATTTTAGAATAAATGATATTCACAGTTTCATAGAAACTGATATGCCATGGTAAACTATGGAAACAGAAAAGCTAATCCAGGAAAAGAACATGATCATGTTTTCAGTAGTTATTGTTGGGAAAACCATTTCCCGTTTTTAAGTAGCACTTGAATAATTGTTACAGTATGTGGCATGTCAAATGAACAACAATGACCAACAAAACTATCAGCAAATGGCAAAAGACCATGCAAATGGCTATCACAAAGTCCAAATGTACTAATTGATTCACATCAAGCAACTGTATAAAACACTTTTCCAAATGGTTCAGTTTACTATTTTCTTTTCAAATTCAGGCTTTCTTGAGGCTTTTTTTTTTTATTATTATTTTTTTTTAGAATTTTTACTGTTTTATTTGGTCACTATATCTCCTTGGATTAAGAAGGACTGTTGAGTTATTAGTAACACAAGTCAACCCAAAACCCGAAGCATATTGAAATAAGACACACCCTCTACGACAATCTCAACAGGCCTTTAATACAAGCAGGCAATAAGCAATGTTCAACTATTAGTCTATAGTATATAAGCCATTTAAAGTAGCATTAGACTTGTAACTCAGCCAAGTGTTGTCTGAGTCATAGTTTTGTTTCATGCACATCTCACAAACCACAATGAGAAATTTTAATACATTTTACAATTATAAAAGAAAAAAAAAGTAAATAGAGCTTTCAAAATGTACATTCAAAGCAAGACAGCATTATACATAGCATGGATATACAGTGTGTTATAACCTGTACAGAAAAAACTTCAATTTGACTCTCTGTCCTCACCATTTTAGAGATAAATAAAAGATGGACCGAGTTCGAGTCAAAGTAGACAGTTAGAGAGAGAGAAAGGGCCCACGTCCATCTTTGTCTGTGGCTGATGGGGCTCTTATTGATTCTGTTTGCGTCTCTCTCTACAATGTATGTATCATGAAGAAGGAGGGCGAGACATGCGAGAGGGATATGTAATACAAGACTGAGTGCCAAATTGTCTCAAGGGATATTTCATTTGTAACTCAAGCACAGACGACAGTGCACACATTACGAAACACTTGATAACATGCAACACATCCTTCATCAGCAGCATTAATTCATTACCACATCGCTGGAATACATAACAAAAAGACTATTGGCAAGAGGATTGACCACGAGCCAAGGAATATTGGATATACTATAGCTACATTACTTTAATTTACATGATATAAAAATAAATATTTGTTTAATACATAGGACAGGATGAGGGTATCGCTTTATGACCAAATTCAGAATTGCTAAAGTTTCCAGAATTTCTTGCAATGGAGGAAGGAACAAAAAATATTCTGGCAACCATCAAACAGACAGGTTCAGAGGAATTTTGGACATAATATTAAGTAACACTAGCACCAAGAATCCCACTGTTGAGAGACTGGAGAGAGAGGCTAATGATCGCTTTTACCAAAAGTTGCATTTTTTTGGTAATTATGCCACGAAATTCTATGAAAAGAATCAATCTTACAGTATTATATACATATTGAAAAATGTTGCAGCCACTTTTTAATGATCACAACATTCAAAGAGACAGATTTTAGTGGAATTCAGGGAGAAAGTAAGTACAAAAGAAACAATGGAAAGAGCTCATTGCTTTCTCATTCACTCTCCATCCTTCTGGCTCTTTTTTTTTTTTCTATCAGAGATTTTTTTTGCATCTTACTTTGTGGTTTTGGCTTTTCTCTGTTCTATTGTCTCTGTGGACAGAGACAAGGTCATCAGTGTAAGGAAAGGTACTAGTGTTCTTAATGCTTTGGATGATAATATGCAGCCGATCCATAATAAATTTGACTTTAGGATTAAGACATTACGTCATATTACAAATCCTTAAAGTAGCTGTGGGAGAAGAAAATTTAAGCCACAATTTACGACGTCAAGGGCAAGACGGTCTCTGCTTCAGATATTTCAAATGTGATTCATTTTAACCCTCAGTTTTTTAGTACGTATAATTTTTTAGAGTTTTTATAACAAAAATAATCTCCCCACAATAAAATGTGCATATAATCATCCACTTGATTTTGGCTTGTTAAATTTTTTTTCCTTTTGTGTAAGACAAATGACTGTTTAGTTTTGTCTGAAAATAGAAGTACGGGCCTTTCATAAATTAAAATCAAGATGTATCAGATACGTTTACTTCTCTTCTGATATTCGGGGGAGAAAGTAGAAAGTTGCCACACCCTGGCCCCACTTTAATGTTGTCGTGTGAAATTGTTATTGGCCGTTCATACCAAATGGATACGGACAGCAGACATCCATGTGGTTCTGTTTATACTACATTTGATGTCTGCATACACGGACGTGTTCACACATTTGTTGATGCATGTGATCCACACATGCGGTCTGCTCTGTCATAAACTTGGCGTCTGAGTCAGGTCTGTATGCAGCGTGTGCCGTGTGGATGCAAAAAGTATAATTAGGGCCATAAGAGGGGAATTTCGGACAGTTTCTTTCCCATGTTGTTTATTGAACGTGGCGTCAGCATTCAACACTTTTAGAGCGTTCTACCTAAATAGGGATTGAGATATTTAACAGTTGCCTCTGCTGACACATGTATTAATAGAAATCAACTTCTTTTCATATTTGATGCAGTATAGTGTGAGTTTTATGCATATGTAGAGGTTATTTAATACTTAAGGATTGTGTTGGTGCCTGGGAACTCTCTATTCTGTCTTCAGTGACCCTTGTTAAACTGATGCATACAAACAAACCTAATTATAATAATAATGAGAGGCCATATTGAACCACGTAGGTGAATTTATTTTCCCTTGTCCGCCTCCAAGGATGTCAAAGCTTAGCCCGGCTGCAGAGCTGCAGCCCTGGAGCTGGTAGAGACTCTGACCTACTCAGGGAGACATCAGCAGGGCACATGTAGGCCAGCAGGTCATCTGCATAGAAAGACACTTTTGTTGGTCATGAAAAATAATTTGCTACCCTGTCAAGTTTGTTTACTTTGTTGTAGATTTTTGTTGTCTTTTTTATTTTAAGTGGCAATATTCTACAATCTGTGTATGTTGATGTATAGTTTCATGTAAATATCCTAAATATGACCCTCACCAGAATATGTGCAAGTGTTCACAATGCATGACACACGGGGAAAGGCAACAAGACAACAAGAGGAAATTAGAGAGGAAGGAAGGATCAAGTGAAAGAATGGAAATGATGGGATGAATCTAATTAAGACTGGCACAGATTTGGTGGGATGGAGGCAGGGTTGAAAGGGTTGCGAAGGAGAGACAAGAGGACAGTCACAGGGACGTTTAGATGAATAGAAAGACAGATTGATCGGCTAAGAGGCAGACACAGACACTGCAGAGACTCAGAAAGACAGATGGAGGGACTGATGCCGGACAGAAGGCATGAATGAAATACCAGACAGAGCAATAAACAGATTACTGAGGAGAATACAGTGGAAGCTAAAGGAGAAAAACTTAGGGGGTAAAACAGATGGATAGAAGCAGCCGAAATGAAAAGACCATGAAACACGGCTGAACGGCAGGATGGATAAGAGAGAACTGGGGGATGACAGAGGGATGGAGTGAAAGAGGGGGAGGAGCAGAGGGGAAGAGTAAACCACAGACTGAGTCAGGGAATTATCCTTGTCAGCTCTTGTTAATTTGACACGGGCCACGCCTGGGAGCGAGACAGACAGACACAGGGCAAGAAACACTGAGAGAAGTGGAGAAAGAAAGTGTAACAGATGAAAATACGGAGGAGGGACAGAGAAAGAAAGGGACAAGAAAGAATGAATGCGGGACACATGGTCTAGAAAGTGTTTAACTGGAAGACACAAACAGACGAGGGGGAAGATAAGGAAGTTCACAAGAATTAAGATGGATGAATAGGAATAGATAAAAAGGAAAAGATTGAAAGTCAGTGAAAGAAACAATGTTCCATAGAGTCAAATAATATCTGAGAATAATGCTAACCACTCAGTAAACACTGCCTCTACTGTATGTTATGCTTAGCATTAGCAATCTGGAAGAGAACGAGGCCCAACTCCAACCCTGAGCCTCATTTTACCACAAGCTTCTATGCATTCTATTGAATGTGCCATCTTTGATTGCATGACTCTGGGCTTTGCAAACGGACTATCTGTTCTGCCCTAATTTGGACATACGTTGTAAACTGACTCAAACCACATGGTGAGGCAGGCAAAGCAGAACACACTGCCACCATTCAACTGATACGGTCCGGGATGGCCTAACTATTTAACCACCATGAACTGAGCACAGCAGTTCTGGCAAATCCTGAACATGGCACTGTCCGTACAGTTACTGCGGTTGCACAAGTGAGAGCCAGAAATCAGTGCCAGTCCCTGGGATGTTTCTCAGCGATCCCCGGGTTGGTTATCTTGTGTGGAGACCAGTGAGCCAGGAAGGGCATCATGTTCAAGCCAGTTTTCACAATGAGCTGAAATGTAGCAGTCATAGCCAGACTGATTGTAACTCGGCTCTACCTGCTCGTTGCTCGCAGCTTTAATTTTCGTTCGTTATGATTATTGTCTGGAAACCCTGTTTGCGTTAAGGCTTGCTTAGCAACTCTGGAAGGCAGACCAATCAGCGTCCAGCGGGCTGGGCTAAGTGCAATGATGTTGAAGTCAAGCATTTGTTTCGAAATGTAGTTCCAATGATGGTGGTGGTGGTCGAGCTACAACAGTAGCACAACAAATGCAAACGAATATCAAGTATTGGAAGCCGGAGCATGGTGCTGCGCTCTGCTTGTGTTTACAGCTCGGTGAGTTTCAGTGCACAACATATGTCATGTGGTGATCAGTGCTGATTGGTTAAAAGCTGCTCCAATAGTTTAAAAATTAAACCTGAGGTCTACGCCTATTAGGATGCAACGACTGGAAACACTCTCCAATGGAGCGTGGCCAAACCCATCTATTCATGGAGTGAATTTAGATCTGGTAATTCCAGGCTATAACACACCACACTAATGTAAAACTCATGCTACCCCAGTTGTAACAGTTCAAATTTGTCTTCGGCTTACAGATTTGATTGTTTGAGTTTTACTTGGTGTACTTATATCTAACAGATTAGATCAAAGGTGGAGTTTTCGGTGGAGTTCTTTTGTTAACAAATTTTGTAGTTCACATTCAGTGATCCTCACCAAAACACATCGTGGATATCTTTGAATGTTAACTAATGTTTTACATTTATTTCCTTCCTCATTAAACATTTGCAAAGCCACTTATTAAGTATTCTGTTCTGTGGTGCTCCTACAGCTTAAAAAGAGAGAGTTGGAGCAGAGCAAAGGAGAGGCCTGTAATTCACATGTTGAGCCAGGTGCACACATATACATACATACATACATACATACATACATACATATGTTGTGCACCGAAACACACAAACATGCACAAAGGATATAAAGCAAAATTCTGTATGTGCATACCCCTATAGAAATATGCAATATAAAAATAGAGAGCAAAGAAAAGAGGTACTGCAAAAAATGAGGAGAAATCACAACAGGGCAGACCAAATGATGCAGCGGTACAAAACTGAGGGAATGATAATGAAAATAAAAAGCATACATAAAGTGTGTAGAAGTGGGGGATGTTTGGGTTTGTAGACACAAGGAAGAGAAAGGAGGGACAGTGACAGAAGGAGAGATGGCAGAAGGTGTACGAGTCCTTCACTGTGCCCTCATTAGCAACAGATGAAAGTGGTTATGCATGCCCAGTGTTGTGTGTGTGTGTGTGTGTGTGTGTGTGTGTGTGCGTGTGCGTGTGCGTGTGTGTGTGTGAGAGAGAGAGAGACAGAGAGAGAGGTTACAGAGTGTGTGTTTTTGTGTATTAATGTGGTGCCCTTTACTAAATGTCACACTAATCTCCCATCAGGTCAAAGAGAGCACATTTACTGTTATTCATCAGCAGGCGACAGAGGGAGGGATTGCAGGGATGGATGGGTACATGACGGGAGGAAAGGATGATAAAAAAAAAAAAAAAAAAAAAAAGATGCAGTTGAAGACAATGATGGGGAGAGGTTTGATGAGTAGATGTTTTTTTGGAAGAAGAGATGATTTAAGAAGAGAGAGAATACAGGAGAAACAGAAGCTTTAATGTACTTACCAGCAGGAGTACACGGGATCCTTTTGTCAGTCATTATTACAGTATTTTTCATCATGTGACTTTGTGCACAAACTGAAACGGACAAATCATTTTACTGAGTAATAGTGACACATACAATGCGTTGCTTTTTATGTAAATGATCAAACATTTCACCGGACATACTTTACTATCATATCAGTGACAGCCATGACAGCAGTTAGTAATCCAGCAGTTACAAATCCAGCAGTTACACCAAACAGTCTCCCACCACAGGGTTAAATCATTCACTGTGATTAAATGTAATTAGGAGTGTTTGCTGATGGGAAGCAGGTGACAGATCATGTCATGAAGCTGAGGTCCTCTTTGTTGGTGAAGAGTTTTGGGATCTATGCAAAACCATGAACCTCAAATGTGGTTTGGCGTTGTGGTGAAGTTACTTGAAAGGCTGGCCTGACAGGTGTAGAGCAATGTAAACTTGACAAAATGCTAACTAAAATGAGGTTCATTACACAGTAAGATACTGAGGCTACACCAGATACACCTACTGTATAGAACGAATGTAATGCCGTTCATGACAGAGGCACTACAAAACTGACCACAGAGTTAAATCAACACGTTCAGCGCAGAATGAATTTTTTAGGACCGTTGTATATATTACCACAATATTATATGCCATTTTTTTTAAATAATGTATGCCGAACACTCCTGATTAACCACATTGAAAAGTTTGTGTGGCTTGCAGCTACAATGCTTTTTTATTCCAACTCGTACATTCGTACAACTTTTACATGCAGGTTCTGTTCAGGATCAGGTCTTCCAAAAATATTTTGTGTCCGGATTTAGGTGGGTAAAATGACTGGATGTCTGACCTGAATCTGGTTCTTTAAAACCGCAGGGCTGTGGTTGAAACAGACAGAATATCCTTGAACATTATAGGTTTAAACTGCTCAGAGGCTATTGAGACGTTCTAATACTGAAACCTTAGAGGCTTGAAACAACGAGCACTCATTCCTGAGACTCGACATCAAAACGCCACGATTCCACTCCTGAAAAGTACAAATTTCATCTGAACTGGCCGGCCTGGTTTAATGAAAGGTAAAAAATTTTTTTAAAAAAAAGGCAAGAAAAACAGTGAAGGAGCTCGGCGTTCTGCAGCTGCCGTCTCAGCAATGACTAATTGAGGTTACCACGGCAATATGGAGCTGGGCTGCCTGTCTGCTGAGCATCATTTTAATCAGACTGGGCTGCTTAACGCACATGCACATGCACATGCACATGCACATGCATACACAAATGGAAGCATACACACACATGTATGTAGACTCACAAACAAGCAACACATTCAAAAGTGATTCAAACAGAAAAACTTACAAATATGTTTAAAAAAAAAAAAAAACTGCCCATGCATTTACAAACATACAGTTTATGGTACTTACAAACACACTTGCCTGAGCACGAGCATATATTAAAGAAAATAAATGCACATTGACGTGCACAAGTTTCACTCATTCATGCACGCACACACACAAGCACTCACTCAAATGCAACAATTGTGGTTTTGAAACATTGTAAGTAAATGATAGCAGTGCCTAATTAGATTTAACAGTGTAAGTGGATCTGCACGATTCTTTCTAATCCAAATATTTTTTTCAGTTTAAGATAAAGTCAATGACCTGTAATTACTTCTGGGTTTGTATTTGAGTCAGTTATATGAAAAAAAAGCCAGCTTTTGGTTTTCGTAAGTTCTTTTTGGTGAGGTTTGTGTGTGTGTGTGTGTGTGTGTGTGTGTGTGTGTGTGTGTGTGTGTGTGTGTGTGCGCGTGTGTGCGTGCGTGCGTGCGTGCGTGCTCATTCGGGACTGGACTGACAGGAAATTGACGTCTCTTGTGGGTTTGTGCGAATACAATAAGCGTAAGAGAGAGAGAGGCGGGTTTGGGGGGGGGGGGGGGTAACTGAAATCTGCTACGGCTGTGTATTTGTTTTTATTGAATTCCATAATGGGCTGCTGTTTTTTTTTCCACTAACACACAGAGCCAACACAGCCAACTTCAAAGACCCTAAAACACAAACTTTAGTGTGTGCGCACGCACAAACGCAAATACGTGTTCTGCAAAACCGTGGAAGCGCTCCGCATTCACAAAAATGATTTCACAGGTGCTGATGAAAACCATATAGATTTATGTAATTGTATTTACATGTATTTGATTTGAAGAATCACGCACAAACATGCAAACACACATGGTTCTTGAAAATATCCACGTCAAAACACTAATGAAGCCTAATGTTGGAAAACAAACTCAAATGCTCACCTGCAGGACAAAACATGAACCATTAGTCATTTACTGCCACCTGGTGGAGCTTTGGCCTCACGACAGGTTCACTGCTATATGTGTGTGTGTGTGTGTGTGTGTGTGTGTGTGTGTGTGTGTGTGTGTGTGTCAAAATTAGTGTATGAAGTTCCTGTGCAACAAATCAATTTGAGGATGTTTTGGGCCGTTTGAGCTCTTTGATTTAAGTGTCCAGACACTTGAACCAATGGGGAAAAAAAGGGATACGGAGCTTTTAGAGTAAAAAGCAAAGAAGCTTTAGAAGAGGAAACGAGGTAGAAATGAGTGCTGAATGGCATTAAGGATGGAAAGGGGATCAGAGCAGAGTGGAAAGAGAGGAAGAGATGATACCGGGAGGAATCGAGGAGGAGGAAGAACATACAGGAAATGAAGACAGAAGAGAAGGATTGGAGATAGATGGAAAAAAATCAGCACCAGAGCGGGAATATAAAGTAAAGATAGAAAAGGAGGGTGGTGAGGCAATCTCTCAGACTAGCAGACCATCATTTTGCTTGGTTGCAGCAGGCCTGTTTGAGACTATTATTAAATTACAAGGCTCCTAATGGAAACCATATATGTGTCTCTGTTGGGTCTACAGTGAAGTCCTTATTTTAAAAATAAAACGCCAACTACATGCTGAACTTGACTGATGTCCAGAAAGACAAAACACGCTCGCTGTTGTTAATTGTTACGCATCTATGTAACGCGTTTAAAGTTTTATCCAGGTATGTAGGGTAATAGATCATAATAATGTCTTCTTTAATTGATATGTTCTGGTGTATGTTGTAACCCACACTGCTCTGCTGTACACTCTAGTTTTCTCCTTTTCAACGGCCAGCGTTTTCTATGAAAGTCCCACTGGCCCTCCTCCAGAACTCACAACCCTGCTCCATTGGCTGTTAATGTAACATCACTGTAATCTGAACACTCTATAAACATCTGTCAATCAAACCTGTCTTGAGGCTCCTCTGCTAATTAGCCAATGAAGGGCTGCAGACAAAGGGAAGCATTGTCTTGATGTTTAGCTGTGGGAGTCTGGGAGCAGACCACCAGCGGAAAGAAGCGAAGCGGCTTCACTTGTTCTTTTTCTGTTTTTGATGTTCTGCAAGAACATCGGGTGAACGGAGGCACAGTCAACTTTACCACCCCACCGGCTACCTCTCTTTCCCCCTCCGTCTCTCACTCTCGCTCTCTCTCCTTCTTTCGGCTTTGCCAAACCACTGTCTCTATAGCTGTCTGTCTCCCCTCCAGCAAAAAACCACTTAGCAGAGAATCTCAGACACACATATTCACACACACACACACACACACACACACACACACACACACACACACACACACACACACACACACACTCTCTCTTGCCAGGGTCACACGTGGTGCAAAAGGTCATGATCCTGGTTCGTTGCAGACTTCTCCTCAGTGGAAACATTTACTTCCTCCTTAAGAATATCAGAGCTCTGGTAAAAAAAAAAAAAAAAAAAAAAAAAGGCTTCTTTCTTTACCACAATGGTCCAAACTGCTTGAGTCCAGCTATTAAATTGTATAAATCGAGTTTTGCCCCAAGGCTCAAGCTCATCAGAATAAACAAGCCCATGTGCAGCCGGGGGATCCGTTCTGGGCCTCAACCTCCATGTTAGGAAACCATGGGCTAGATCAAGGGCACATTTTAATCTTTTCCAAAAGAGCACCGCATGGAGGATGTAATCAGTCTGTTTTATGTCTCAGAGTAGCATTTCAAAACAGATTTCCTTAATTTCTTTTTCATTTAGTTTGGTCGATTTGCAAACACAACAAAACAAAACAAAAAAAAAATGTTTGGAGTCTGTTTTGTGTCTGGCATTTGCAATTTGCTAGATCATTGTTTTTTTTCCCCCTCCTGTCTGGTATTGAATTCAAGAGTAATTTATTATAATCGGAACCATACTGAAGCTCTCTCCCCTCCTCTTTCTTCTGTTTGTGTTTGTTTCAGCGTTGAGTCGGTGAATGACGGGCTTTTCCACACGGTCGAGCTGTTGATTCAGAACCGCTCACTGAGCCTGGTGGTGGATAACGGCGCCCCCAAAAGCCTGGGCAAGCTAGCACGCCAGCCCTCCGTTGACCACAACACCCAACTTTACATAGGAGGTACGCACACACACGTTTACACACACTATAATCCATATTTGTAGACACATGTGCTTAATACGCAGATGTTACTTATGCCTGCCTTTTACTGCCGTTTCGTGGTCTTGATCACATGTTTGCCATGCATGGGCACATACAAATACAAGCACCCGCAACATGCAAATACACGCGCACGCTAACACACACTGAATCGCAGCAAGGGTTGTGGTGAGGAAGTGGAGAACTGTTTTTGTTCAACTTTTCTTAAAAAAATAAAATAAATAAGGGGGCAAGACACGCCTCCGAGAACAGAAAGCCTTTTATCCCCAAGAACTAGAGAGAAACATAATGTTTATTGGGCAATAGTGAGAGACATGATGCCGTATTCTTGCTGGAACATTGTATTTTACCGTAAGAACCAACCAAGAATGAAACCAGAGAGCGAAGTCGATTCATCAAGTAGTCCCTGTCCTCCTTTTTAAGTCGTATTTTCTACGTTGGGTTTGTTTACTTTATTTTTTCATCCCATTTCTCCTCTTTTCTCAACTTTCGGTTCTCTTTCATCTCGTGCTCCATTTTCCATTTATTTTCATCCTGTTCGCCTCCATTTCACCAGGCGTGCCGTCCCAGGTGGTTGCCTCAGGTCTGCGCCCGGGCCCCGAACGCTCCCCTCAGACCTTTTACGGCTGCATCCACAATGTCCGGATCAACGGGGAGCCTCAAGACCTGAGCTACAGAGCTACAGGAGGAGGACGACCACAAGGAGCCGAGGGCAAGGTGATTACACACTTTGGACAAAAAAAACGGTGTCTTTTATATATTGGAACACACAATACTGTTATATATACTAGTACGTTAAAATATACTCAGTGAAAGTTCATTAGGAGCTTTTAAAGTAGCCTTGAAAGTTTTATAGATAAATAATAAAGCCGTAACCTGACTTCACCACAGGCCTGTCAATCAAACTTGCAGCTTTTTGAGCCTTAATTCATAATTAATGACAGGATTATTTTCAGATGGACGGCCAAACTAATAAGAAGGACCGACTTTAGCTATCAAAATAAAAAAAAAAATATCGTGAAGAAATTTTATTGACAGAATTTTATGAGTTGAATGGGAGTCCGAGGAGCCGGAGGCTTTTTGGAGCCGACCTCTAGAGGCACTCGGTGGTATTGCACCTTAAAGCACTTCTGCATCGGCCTCATTTTTCAGACCCGGAAGCTACGTCTGCTTTTATATGCAGTCTATTGCTGTAAGTCTGTCCTGCAAATTGAGCTATCAACTTACAGTATCAGCAAAGAACGTAATGTTTGGCAAGACAAGAAGACATTGTGCAGACATTGTGGTGCAAAACATTATGACAATAAGTCTGCTGTTTTGGCTTCAGAGCAAAGATCCAGTCCAAGTTTGCATTCCTGCTCATGCAACTGTGGAAAAGGTTTATTTTGCAATAAGGGTTTTCAGGCACGCTTTCAACAAAGCTATGCTTGTAGTAGCTGTAGCTAAGTACAGATATTATCTCTCCATTTTGCCGCAAAATTTGCACTGCACTCACTGTGTTGATGAAGGCTTTAGTGTTAATGCGACAGCAAAATGCTTGTAAGCTTACACCCCACTTTGTTCTCGTCTTCTCAAACAGTGTTTTCTCCCTGTCTTGTTCTGTCACCAGGCCGACGGCATCCTCGCGGGGTGTCACACCTGCAGCGTGTGTGCACAGGGCGCCTGCAGAGAGGGAGGGGAGACGGGGGTGACTTGCGACTGTCCTCCCGGACGCAGCGGGGCTTTGTGCGACGAGACGACAACTACAAACCCATGTCAGAAACACAGGTGAGCCAAGACAACAGAGACTCAGCAGAAAAACCGATGCTCTCGATGTTCAGAGTGACGTATGCATGTTCTGCGTGTAGTTTAATCTGCTGTGCTTTAATTGCATAAACACACAGCTAACAGATTAATGAGAGCTTCTACTGATTCATGACTAGGTTTGTTTGATGCTCCAGCAGTCATTATTAGTTGATCAGCTTAATTCATTTTGCCAAGTTCGTTAATTTAATTCCTGTAAAATGCCAAAGATAGTTGCTTTTAATTGATTGGTTTATTTATTTATTGCAGTTCCAAGTCGTTGTTTGATTTGACAAACTATCATAAACGTCAAAACAACTTCAAACTGCCATCACCTCAGGAATGCGCCTAAACATCATTCTGTGATTAGTTACAATGAATTATGTCGATGGGGAAGCTGTTATAGCTCTGTGTCCTCCATCTTTGATCATCCACGGAAGTACAGTTTCTGCGAGCTTCAGTTTCCCTGGATTTCACAGACAATGAACTCCCACCTGTTTGTGACGTTTGTTACGTCATGAATGTCCCCAGCAAACTCCTCTCTAACCAGTCCGTCCTCCGGTCTTCCTCTTCGTCTCGCTCCAGATGTGTTCACGGTCTGTGTGTGCCGAAGGGTCAGTCTTACAGCTGCCAGTGTAACGAAGGCTACCAGGACCAGCACTGTGACCGACGGCAAGATCCTCCAGCCTGCAGGGGGAAGCGCTGCGCACGTGGAGAGTGTCGAGTGTCGGAGGGAGGAGAGCCTTTCTGCCACTGTCAGCCGGGGTACACCGGGCCCACCTGTGACACAGGTAAGATTTAAAGGATGTGAAATAAAAAAAAGATGGGACTCAATAATTGTACGTCGGCATTCGATACGTGCGAGTCATTTTCTAAACGTTGTTATGTGCGTCTCGCCTTCTCCAGAGCTGACGTGTCAGGGGGAAATGGTGAGGGAGCAGCTGAAGCGGCACCAGCCCATGAGAACGTGCACGTCCACCAGCAAGATCCCCCGCATGGACTGTCCCAAATCCTGCCAGGCTTCGGCGCTCTCCGGTGTTTGCTGCGGCGTCACCAAGAGCAGACGGAGAAAGGTGGTGTTCCGCTGCTCCGACGGCGCCTCGTACTCAGAGGAAATGGAGACCGCTCTTGAATGTGGCTGCTCCAAATGCCCGTTGTAACGGCACAGCAGGTCGTCTGTTCGTTTTTGCAACACTCACCGCCGCCATTTTGTGCTGCTGAATTCTACGCATCAACGAGGCGGTCGCTCTGCGACCTTTCCACGTCGATCAGCACCAGCATCACGTGATTTTTGATTTTCCACATCCTGTTTGACCGCTGCCAATTTGCTGCCGAGAGAAACCACAAACGAAAAAGAAAAAAAAAAAAAAAAAAAAGATGGGACATGTGTGCGTGTTTTTTTGACAGAGAGAAAATATATTGTAAGATATAAGTGAGAAAAAAACATAGAACTTATTTTTATTATGAATTTTTTTTCTAAAAGATGATAAAAGGACTGATGAGGTTGTTTTTTTTAATATGTTGATTATATGATGTGTTACATAGTATAAAAAAAAAGTTATTTTGTACCTTGTAAGAAGAAAAAGTACACAGCAAAATAGATTAACATGCCTTAAAAGTATATGAATTTATATGTATGTATAAATCTATATAAATATTTACCCTAACCCAATGAATTTTATATCTTCTAAGTGTATTTGCATGATGTTAATGTGAGTGCCGATGTGTGGGAGGCTTTGGACACTGAGAGAGGAGCGCTGAGGAAGAAGCGCTCCGTCGACTCCACGACGAGGAAAAGGTGGCAGTCTTTTGTTGCCCTCTCTCTTGGAGGCTAAAAGGGAACTGTACGTGCCTAGCTAACCTGCTTCACTATATAATGGACATCATCCTCATGTAAAAGACTCTTTCCACAGAGATGATTTAACAGTTTGTTGTAATATTGTGTTAGAGTTCGCTGTTGCACGCCAGACCTGGAGTCACATAGGGGTTTGACATGGAAATCTGACATCTGTTTATTATGAATCAGGAATTCCCCATTTAAATCAACGGTGGTGAAAAATCAGACTGTAAATTCAGCGTCATGCTGGCTGCACTCGTTAGCTGCCGAGATTTAAAACGTACTCACTCAATCCCTGATGAATCACGAGAGCTCATAACATTGGCCCCGGTGGAAACAGGAAGACGTCTTTAATCAAACCACCCATTCGGATAACGAGGATTTTTTTTTTTTTTCTTTTAATTGTAACTTGCTGAGTGTCGCTGGTTGTGCTTGGAGGTAATCTCTGTTGCACCCATTACTACAACAACAGTGAAGGCACGGTGTACTGACATACCCTGCAGTGCACTTCTACATCACTGTAGCAAGGCGAGACGTTAAACTACTGGAGTAAAAACAGCAAATATGTTGTACGAGAATTTCAAATTTCAGCATTTGCTCCACAAGATGACTTTCTGACTGAAGTTGTTTAAATGCCGTCAATACACCAAAGTTATCTGGATTTGCCTTAATGGATGAGTATGTCCAAAAAAAAAAAAAGAGTGACTGAAATTGTTCAAGCTCTTTAAATGTGCCTCTTTTCAAAATGGAAAAGTATTGCTGCGATACTTACAACAGCTGCTACTGAATGATTCATCATTTTGGAT
This sequence comes from Embiotoca jacksoni, assembly GCF_022577435.1. NCBI lineage: Eukaryota > Metazoa > Chordata > Actinopteri > Embiotocidae > Embiotoca > Embiotoca jacksoni. The sequence continues at coordinate 3,019,582 of NW_027185403.1, forward strand.
GGATGTAGGCATTGTTGTGTCCCGTGTGACAAGTCACACCTGTCTCCATGACAACACAATCAAAAGTCCGCAATGGTCGTCTTTAGTTCCCAAAGGAAAGGATGCTGAGATAAACGTCCCGCTCTTCCATCCCCTAAAGGTCCGATGAAAATACAGTCCTATGAAAAACAGTATTAATGCATGCAGTGTTATAAGACATCATATTATATAAGGCAGGTCTTTCTGTTGGACCACGATGTGCTCTGAAGTGCAAATGAAAGAAAAATCAATGAGGCACGTGCTTTAAAAATGTTAAAAGGTGAAGCGTTTTGATCCTTTGTGAATGATTTCAACTTTATCACTGACAGTGTGGGGTGGTGGTTTAGAAAGTGCCTTGCAGTTGTTGACCAATAGACAAAGTGCTCCAGTCTGATCACAGCAAACTTCCACAGTAACGACTCGTCCGCCTGCTGCGTCAAAACAGCTTCTGTAACTTTGTCACGTGAAAGAATCTGGAACCACAACACACCTGGAGAAGACTTCACAACACCAGTTCACTTCTTAACTGCCCGACTAACACAATTAAAAGCATAGCAAAAGAATATGATGTAACTACTACTGTACTGTTTACCTTATTGTTGCTTTGTTTACAACTCGTGCAAAGTATTGACACACTTTTTGCAGTTAATTTGCAGCTCCGCTATCCTTGGTTTACGACATATCAGTGTTATCCTTGTCTGTTAACGTCACAGTTTTTTTTTTTCATACTTCTGTTCCTCCTACCTGATCCGCCTTCTTGCTTCTTATCTATATACATTCATCCTAATTTCCCGACTTCCTCATGTCATTCTCATAATGTTTCCTCCAGTCCTTCCGGCTAATCATTTTATCATTCTTTGCTTCCATTCCTGTTGTCACAACTCTTCAATCCTTAACCTGTTTCCCCCTTCTTCTCTTTACCCTTTCCATGCCCTCTTATCTTGATCCTAAAGGCTTAATTCTTCATTGTGAACAAAATAAAACACCTCATTTAACAGTTATTGACGTTACAAATAACTGTAAAGTCAGTCACTTCCATTGTATAGGTCCTAGGTTTAAAAAAACATGATTATGTGAGTGATGATAATTGATACTTATGTTGAATGTTAAAATTAAACTACCATTCAAACTATAATGATCTTTCATGTCTGTTCTTGAGATTGAGATTAACGCGTCTGCAATTCTTAATTTGTGCGTCAAAATCTCCCACATCGGTTTTCGCTTGCAGTGTGAATAGTGGATAGATTTTATTTTTTTCATCTCCACAAACTGCAAAGCCAGTCTTACCCAAATATTTGGGGAAAATATGGCCAAATGGCAGGTGCACAGTTACTAAGTGAGATTATTGCACCATCAAAACATTCTGCCGCAAACTCTAATATATGTTACATTTAGTTGCAGTATGCCTTTGGTTTAAGTAATTTCTAACCAAAGTGCATTTTTTGTCTTCAACCTTCTTATATTAAAACAACTAAAACTCAGCTAATGAGATCAGATTATCATTACAAAACCACTGTTTCCACACGAGTGTCCCATGTGGAAAGCACAGGATTAGTTTGTTTTTTTCTGTAAGGGCAGCCAAGGAATTCAAGTTTAAGACCAATTTTGGGGACATATTGTTGTCACATAGATTTATTTTAATTGTTATTTTATCCCCCAAAGCTCTTTTGTTCTTTTTATCAATTTAATATGATTATTTGTATTATTTTACACTGAACTACCCTATAAATCAGTGGCGTTTTCTCTCATGAATCGCTTTTACGGTGCTACTGCGGCTGTGTCATTTAAAAAAAAAAAGAAAAAAAAAAGTCCTTTGTCACATTATGTTTTGCACCCATGTTTTCTCCACAGATATAAAAGTTTGCTTCGCTTTTTGAGTTTATTCAAATGAGTGAAACAAAGTTCCTGCAATTTAGCCTGAAAGAGTGCGCGCTGGTCAGTGATGTCAGCTGCAGTTTTTCAAGACTGAAGATGGAAGTCCATCTACAAACAAATGGAAACTGGTGAGTCGCATAAACTCAATGTGTGTTTGTCTGCTGGTTAAATGTTTGCAGTGGCTGTCTGTGTACATTTACCTGCCTGCTCTATTGCTCTGAATAGTTTGCTTTTGCTGGAGTTTTGCATTTGCTGGTTGTCAAGTCACTTTTTTTGTCTGTGTGTGAATAAATATGTGTTCTGCTGCGAGCATTTTGTGAGAATTTATTCCATTTTTTTTTTTTTTTTTTTTTTTTTTTAAACCGGTGCTGTTTTATCAATGCGCTTTAATAAGTCGGTTAAACACTGTTGGCACCGTTGTGTCTTTTAACGTGCATGCAGATAGGTATGTAAGTCATGTCTCTTGATATTCTTTTAATCTGTGAATGCTTTTAGCGTTGAGGCTTTGTTCAAAGGTATAAAAATGCTCTTCAAAAATGCAATTATTTGCTTTTAACTTCTTTAAAATGATGTCAAACTCTCCCCTCTGTGCTTTAATTGTGGAACATGCGGAACAAATAGATCTGTGGTTGTACAAATATTTTTTTTTATTTCTGATGGAAATTGCTGGATACATCACTGAAAGAAAAGTCTTGGGCTTGTGTGCGGTACAGGCTTGAGGTGGCCACATTACACTTGAATTGCTTATTGTTACCTGGACTGGCTTGTAGGTAAAAGCTTTAAAGTTGAATTTCAGGTGAGCTTGGGGAAACCTTTTTTTTATTTTTATTTTTTTTTTTATCTTTGAGCAGATGAATTACACAAAAGGCTTGTTAGTTTCAAACCTTTTTGAGTGAATATCAAGTGCAATGGAACTTGCAATATTACACAAGAGGCTGTGCTTTAACGGGATTATTGGCATGGCGGTGACGCGGTCAGGACCTATGCGCTCGCCTAAGCATCATAAGCCACATTCGGAGGTGGCCTGAACAGATTCTGATCGATTTGCTCAATGCTTCCCGAGCGTGTTTTCACCTGTATTTTTGCTGGCCAGGTCGCATATGTCCGGATTGAAATAACCAAATGGAAACAGCCTCTTAGGGGTCAGGGACAAAGGCTGCAGCATCCAAATCATACACTTAAAACATGGTGCTAATGCAAACATCTCTAGAATGAATTCACTGGTCTCTGTGAAGGTATCGAATTTTAAAGCAATGCCTCGTGCCTAGTGTGACTGATTTTAAAATTTGTGTTACTCGAAAAGTCCTTGGTCTATTAAACTTTGTCACTTCAACTTGTATTTGCATCCAAAAACATGCACCTCAGGTCAGGTTACCTGGCGCCGCGCTAGTGGCAGCCTGCTGGAGCAGCTCCCACCTGAGAGCCCCCCTGCTGTAGTGAAGAAATTTCCCCTCGGGGATTAATAAAGTGAATAAAATTAAAAAAAAAAAAATATTCATTTCAATAGCCAACTGTGTCCTGCCAAAAGATGGCAGCACTGCAAAGAAAGAAAAAACTATTGTGTGCAGAATGTAGCTCAAGTATTTTGATTGTTGTTTTAATCAACCGCAGCAATTCTTAAAACGTGTGTTTAAGCGTAATGGGAATTACACAGCACACTCTTTAATGTCACCATACACTTCACTATTACAAAGATCCCCTGAGAAAAAATAAAAAGTATGTCACTGCTTGGCAGAAAATATGTTGCAAAACATTTGATTAATAAGTAGATGACTTTAAAATTCACTTTGATTTGAATTTGTAATTCAACGGGAGCGGTGGAGGAGGTACAATTTGTAAAAAAAAAATAGCAGGTAGTAGTGGAGTAGCAGGAATCTTTACCATTGGTATGCAGATAATGAGTTCGGTGTTAGACTGGTTGTGGTCATGCATGATTGGACGATGTACAGAAGATGCGAAGGAGGGGAGTTCACACGCCCGGGAACCAAACCCTATAAAAGATTCAACAGTTTGCAGATGCTTCATTGTCACAAGAGTCTGCGATAAAAAGGTAAATATGTTCTTAAGAGCTTTTCAATAGTTTACAAAGTTGTTTCATTTTATTAAACAGCATAGCAATAAAAAATTATGTTTTTAGTTTTTGCAGCGAGAACTAATAAGAAGAAAAGAAAGAAGTCATCACCTGTCTGCTTTTAGAAGGTTTGTCTCTATTTCTTTCTCTTTAATGTCACAGTGTCGGTTAGTATTCACAGAGGTTTTTGTGGTTGTGTTTTTTTGTACGTGTCTTTTGCCTGTGCAGCTTCCACTGCAAGTCTGCAGCTTATTTTGAATAAACATATTCTTCACTTATAAAAACATGATTTTGCTGTAAATATAACTTTTGTCAACTGTAGTCACACAATTGTTTTGTGCCACTGGTTGACTCGTAAATTCCTTGAAAACGTTCGGTATGAAAATCATTTTTTTTCGACCTTGCTCTACTTATTTTATAAAAAATGTTGAACAAAAGGGACAACACTGTCCTCTGATGAAATGTAGGCTCTTAGAGGGGACACATTTTCAGAGTGTGTGTAGGAATGTAGATTGAAATGTGCTTTCACTACTGAATGGCAATCCAGCCAATAGTTGTCACGACATTTCATTCAGTCCCAAGATCATTAGGATACATGGTGCGGGAAGCAAGAATGTCTTTACCAGGGCTTCTGTTAATGCGCAGAGTAGATGTTAAGATATTTCACTTGATAAGTCAAAAGTTTGACTTCCTGTATAATGAGGCTACACCTTCTGGGCGCCATGGATATCCGCACCAAATTTAAGGGCAAATCATCGAATAGTCATCGAATTTCAATCAAACTGATCGATTTACCGGCAGTCACGCATTGGCTGCCGTAAAACCAGGCCACAAAATACAGCCTTCACTGCCCCAGTGTTTCAATTTCTTTTTTTTCTGCCTTTTTTCACCAGGGAATCATGAGGATTGTGTGCTTGTTCACGCTGCTGTTCGCTGCCGCTGTTCTCGCTCTCCCTCGGGACAATAACCTCGAGTATCCCTACCAGAAGTTCAGAAAACAGCATATCAGAAAGCAGATGACTGTCGGGGACTGTAACAAGGTCATGAACAACGAGATCAAGAAGCTCAACGAAGGAAGGTGTAAGGAGATCAACACCTTCATCCTAGCCGACGAGAAAACGGTGAAATCTGTCTGCGAGACAAATGGAGAGCCATACAAGAATAACATGACCAAAAGCCTGCAACCCTTTAACATCATTGTGTGTGAAAAGATAAAGAAAGTGAAGAAAAAATGTCAGTATGGGGGTAAAAGTCTCAACAAGAAAATTGTTATCAAATGTGTCGGCTATCCTGTGCACTATGATAAAGACATTGGTCACTGTGAGACCTGACTGAACAGCTGTACACAAGTTTCTTGTTAAACTCCTGGACCGCTTGCGTTTCTGTCTGTTTTGAAATAAAGTTTTACGCAATGATCACGAGAGTTGTTATGAATATCATTAGAGATGGCTATATAAAGTCAATTATATACAGTGCATTACATCCAAGAATCATATATAATTTTGAACTGTATCGGTTGCAGAGAGATTAGTCTGACTTCATTAAAAGCTCCAGCACATCTTATAAATAGACCGTGAGTATAGATAGAGTGGTGTCAAAGGTCAAAAATGAACTTTGAACTGGAATAGAAGTTTTTCATGTTGGTGCAAATAATACTTGGTGTTCTTCACTCATCAACACATCAGCCAAGTGTGGTCGGAGAGTGTGTGTGTGTGGGGGGGAGGGGGGCGGGGGGGGGGGGACACTGAGTCACTGAGTCACTGGAACCTTCTATATATGCTTACCGGTTGCTGTTGGTCACATCGGTTACAGTTTGGTTAATGTTGCACTCAGCAGTTTTTCATCTGTTGCATCCTGTCTACAACCTAGATTGTAGAGCCCTGTTAAAGGGGTCCATCTTTGTTCATTGCTTGAATTGTAAAACAAAATAATTGTTTTAGGAATGTTTGACTTTCAGAGAAGGGAAGAGAAACCACTTTGCCAGATGGAGACAAACACTCTCGATTCTAAATGGTTTTAACATCAAAGTAAACTGGTACAATTTATTACTCTAAAAGTGCGCAAAATATGGTGAGGCCTTGTCAGTTCGACCAATTGTGCTGCACTCGAATCTAACTCGGCAAGTACGAAGGTACTTGTTTTCGGGCAAGCATAAGATACAGTTTTGAGAGTGAATTTCTCACACTGCAATTAAAAATCATGTTTTTGAGTGAAAATATATAAACTGAAAATAAAATAATTTGGATGGCAAACAAATCTTTCGTATTGTTTTGGTCAAAAACGTTTGATTGTGAATCGTATCTCTCTACTACTAATGCACATTTATGCTCAAAGATCAAATATGATTGTCTCCTTATGCCTCACCGCAAGTGTACAAGCTTTCACATCAGCCTGAGAAACACGTACAGCTATTCTGTGAAACAAAGGTGTGGTCAACCATACTCACCCCCCTGACCAAACGCCAGGACTAATTTCTCAGAACAGAAAATCACCTGCCTTCCACAGGATGTTAGTGGTTCCAAAAAAGTTCTCAAGAAGTTCTCAATTTGTGGTTGAGTCACCAAAAACAGTGACTCGGCTAACTTTCAGCTGTCGGAAATCCTCAGAAAGCTAAAAAAAAACAAAATATTAAACAAATACTTTGAATAAATTGACCTTGTGCACATGCCTATTGCTAAGGTGGTTACAAACGTAACGGTATGCAGCCATCCCTCGGTGGTCTCGTGCGATTTTGTAGTTTTTTTCTTTAACATGAATAAAAAAAAATTATCAGCCAGCCGAGGTTTTGACTTAAATTTTTAACAGTACCCACCAGTGTTGGATACTTCTGTACAAATACATTATGCAGTATACTGTAGTGTTAGTGTCGGGTTAAAAGTCGGAGTGCTGGAACACGGTTACAATTCTCTGTTGTAATCTTCTGTTTGTCCCATTAACTTAATTATCAGCACATTCATAAAAAATAAAATAAAATAAAAAAAAAAGGTTATTATTCTTTGTTTAAAACATACCCATTTTCAAATATGACATGCAATATTTAATATTTCTAGTCTTAACACTACAACAACCTCATTTGTTCAAGAAGTTGGGAAACGAGCAAAGCCACATGCAGAAACTGCACCGATAAACAAAAGCCGTGGCCGGCCATTTCTCAGCCCGTGACCAAACGGAGATCACTTAATACCCGGAACAGACATCACCTCTTTTCCACAGGATGTTAAAGGTTAGAATTGAAAAAAAAGTTTACATGAGACTGATGGTTGAAAAACAGCTCTGGTGCATTACCGCCACCTTCTGTCGGTAGTAATACATTGCTACCAGGTGCCATAACAAAAGGGGGGGGGGGGGGAATACAATGACAATTCATTTTTGACGGGGCACACCTGTTAATTCAAATTCATTCCAGGTAGATCATGAGGTTTGTTGAGAGAGATACTGCAAATAGTTTGCAAAAACTGTGAATTCCATGTGGACTATTTAACAGTTCCAATTTTCAGTTTTATTTTATACTGTAGAAAATAAAGAATTATAGAAAAACCCTTGAATGACTAGGTTTGTCAAAACCTTTCAGTGGTAATGTATGTTATTTATGAGCTAAATATTAGTGTAAATTTAAGGGGATGATTTTTTTTTTTTTTTTTAAATATAGATAAATCTTCTGCCCCAGTAACACTGATCATTACTCTGTATTAAACCCAATCTGTCAACTTCGTGAATATAAACTGGATGTTGTTTTAGAGCACAAGAAATGCATTTCAACAGAAAATGTTCAATCCATCCATCCATTATCTATACCCGCTTTATCCTGAACAGGATCAACTTTTCCTGTAAACTTTCCTCCCACTGTATTGTTGTGCCAAAAAGTCAAGGTTCAAAATTCGTCCTATTTAGGATCCAGCAGACTGGATACTTTTTACTGCTCACTGTTGCTGTGTTCGTGATACAGGTAAATGATATTTGTAATATATTTTGTTACAAACCTTTTGACCTTCCTTTTTGTTTCCCAATTCCCTTTTAGCTACAAGAGCTGGGCAAAGGAAAGGAAAAAGAACTGAATCATTCTGCATTCCACTTAAAAGGTTTGTTCTTAATAGTCTGTTTTCATTATTCAGATTTTAGTTTGAGTGTTTATTCATGGTGGTGTTGCATTTTATACATTTCTCTGCAGGTCTGCAAAACATAAATAATGAATTAAGTTTAAAATTATAATACTTTGTTTTTTATCAATATTTATATAGTTCATTATATTTCAGGGGTTTCTAAAGAAACGCTAAAGTCCCAAAAGCACATTTTATTTTAATCTCGGCCACAGTATTATTTTGTGTCTTTTTTTAAAACTTTTTTGAGACATGTTTTTTGTAGATAGGGCATACATCATGTTTTATTTACAAAATGTTTACAAAATGAGCTGACCACAATGTTTACAATATGTAGTCGCTATAGCCAGAGCCTCCGGATAATAATATGCATTTCCATAATTATGATTCTTAATGTTTCTTGACATTGATGTTTTAATGTGGTCGGTTAAATTTAAGGAATAATTAAATTACATTTTCTTTTTTTTATTATTAAAGATGGCAATAAATGTTGTAAAGTACTCCTCTATGCTTGCTATGCATTCTCTAAAAGAACATGTTCTTCACCAGGAAATCATGAAGATCCCATTTGTGTGTTTGCTGCTACTTTCTACCACTGTGCTCTCTCAGGATGCAGACGTCATTCGTCGTTACAGGCAGTTCATAAGCCAACATGTTAATGCGAAAATACATGCGCACAGCTGCGACGGTGTGATAAGAGGTAGAGGCATCACCGTAGCCAACAGCAATCAGTGTAAGGAGACCAATACCTTCATCCTAGCTACCACCAGCCCAATCAAAAACATCTGTGGAGCTGCAGGAGAGCGGTTTGGAGAGATGACCAGGAGCCTATCCCAGCTCACATTGGGCGAAGGCAGGGTACACCCTGGACAGGTCGCCAGTCTATCACAGGGTCACATAGAGACAGACGGAAACAAAGACCATTCACGCTCTCATTCACACCTAACGGCAACTTTTATAGAATCACCAATTAACCGGAGATGCATGTCTTTGAACGGTGGGAGGAAGCTGGAGTGCCCGGAGAGAACCCACACAGCCACAGGGAGAACATGCAAACTCCACAGAGAAAGGTCCCTGGCCCGGGATCGAACCCGGAACATGTTCAAAACAATAGAAAAGAAATTTCTCTCAGGGTTAAAATCCTATTAAGCCTGTAGGTCAAAAATATTGCTTTTTTTATGCTGCATTGTTGTTATTGATGACTTCTTTGAACAGAGGGTCTGGCTGGGATTGACTCGTGCTCATGTCAGAAAAGAAGCAGCTCGTGCTGTAACGTGTACAGACTTGGTTGAGATTATACTCCAGAGGATGTGTTGTTACTAATTCCTATTTCCAAAATGGACACTTTTTCCCACAACTGATCAACTTTTCCTGTAAACTTCCCTCCCACTGTATTGTTGTGCCAAAAAGTCAAGGTTCAAAATTCGTCCTATTTAGGATCCAGCAGACTGGATACTTTTTACTGCTCACTGTTGCTGTGTTCGTGATACAGGTAAATGATATTTGTAATATATTTTGTTACAAACCTTTTGACCTTCCTTTTTGTTTCCCAATTCCCTTTTAGCTACAAGAGCTGGGCAAAGGAAAGGAAAAAGAACTGAATCATTCTGCGTTCCACTTAAAAGGTTTGTTCTTAATAGTCTGTTTTCATTATTCAGCTTTTAGTTTGAGTGTTTATTCATGGTGGTGTTGCATTTTATACATTTCTCTGCAGGTCTGCAAAACATAAATAATGAATTAAGTTTAAAATTATAATACTTTGTTTTTATCAATATTTATATAGTTCATTATATTTCAGGGGTTTCTAAAGAAACGCTAAAGTCCCAAAAGCACCTTTTATTTTAATCTCGGCCACATTATTATTTTGTGTCTTTTTTTAAAACTTTTTTGAGACATGTTTTTTGTAGATAGGGCATACATCATGTTTTATTTACAAAATGTTTACAAAATGAGCTGACCACAATGTTTACAATATGTAGTCGCTATAGCCAGAGCCTCCGGATAATAATATGCATTTCCATAATTATGATTCTTAATGTTTCTTGACATTGATGTTTTAATGTGGTCGGTTAAATTTAAGGAATAATTAAATTAAATTTTTTTTTTTTTTTTTTTATTAAAGATGGCAATAAATGTTGTAAAGTACTCCTCTATGCTTGCTATGCATTCTCTAAAAGAACATTTTCTTCACCAGGAAATCATGAAGATCCCATTTGTGTGTTTGCTGCTACTTTCTACCACTGTGCTCTCTCAGGATGCAGACGTCAGTCGCCGTTACAGGCAGTTCATAAGCCAACATGTTAATGCGAAAATACATGCGCACAGCTGCGACGGTGTGATAAGAGGTAGAGGCATCACCGTAGCCAACAGCAATCAGTGTAAGGAGACCAATACCTTCATCCTAGCTACCACCAGCCCAATCAAAAACATCTGTGGAGCTGCAGGAGAGCGGTTTGGAGAGATGACCAGGAGCCTGAAACCCTTTGCCATTGTTGTCTGTACACTGAAAAGCCCGGCCACTCACCCCAACTGTCAGTACCGCGGTCAAGCTCGCACCAGGAAAATTGCGATCAGATGTGAACAAGGCTTTCCTGTGCACTTTGATGGAGACATTGTACACTTTGACCAATGATTTTTGTGCACTTCTGTGTCTTGTCAAATAAATTCAGTGACAACTCGCAACGGTGTCCGTTCTGTCGGACATTCATGTGCAATATGTGATCGTACATTAATATATTTTCAATGCCACCAGTCAGTTACCGTTCACTATACGCAACCTGCCCAGCATCAAATGAGAGATATATCAAATGATCCGCTAGGCTGTAAATATAGTGGAGCATTTAGCAGCTAAATAGTCACATATTTGGAGTGAATGGGAGAATGGGCTGGCTGCACCGTTTTCTTATTTTGGTATAAGGAAAAAAAAAAAAGAAAAGTCTTCAGCAGTCACTAGTGGCGCTAAGCCCAGGATGCTGTGACAGTGCCTATGCAAAATAATGTTTTGGGGGAAACGTGGTGTTGTGGAACATTTGCTCCTTGGGAAGGTGAGCCCTGGCATAAAAATGGTTAAATACCCATCAAAGACAGAAAAAAAAAAACTACCTGACAACATCTGTTTTTTTAACCGTGTTCATATGTTCTTATTGCTGACTGTAAACTTGTTTGAACTAAACCGGGGACTCACTGCTGACAGCATTTCCCCCCATGTGGTACGCGCTCAAACCACTCGGCTATCAGGTCACCTGCGTGCTTGTTTTTTTTGGCAATCCATACGAGTTTAATTATGCCTGTCCTGCTAATGTCTGTATTTAAGTCATCTTCCCTGGTGCCTGTGAAACAGTTCAACCCAGAGCAATGTTTACGGTTCACTGGGATCAGAGCTTTGCCAAAACTGAAACTGAACTATGATCAACAAATATTTGCATCAATTCTAAGTATCTGCTTTTTGGCCCCATTTTGTCAAATCAACATAGCTGCAGTATAAAGAAAGCAAAGGGTGTATGTTTAAAAAAAAAAATACAAAGACTACAAAGTTGGAAGGCCAGAATGAAGTCACAGGGCTCGAGGTGTGACAGTAGCTGGGAGTGGTACATAAAAACTCTAAAATAGGAAAAGGTCAAACTTCCACACCAAAACACTATCATACTTGCAAAATTTAGAAGGAAAGGGAAAAACATTGAATGATGCAGTTCACTTGAATGAAGGCTCCCCCATAGTTTAACCAGCTGAACCAGTCATCAAACATTTTGGTTTGTTTAGATGAACCTGTCACCTTCATTTTCACTGAAGAGGCAACCTTCTGCCAGAAGATGGCAGCAGAGAAAAGAGAAAGAGACCATTTGTATTTAATAGTGTGTTTACATAAAGTGTACAAAGACATTTGAGGTGGAAGGCGAGGCGGCCACTACAAAAGTTACTAAATAACACATAAGAAACTTTGAGAGTTAATCATCAAATGCTGCATGTTCACCACAGGTACTCCCTTTTTTCCCCCATTGAATCCATATTTAAGGGGATGATGCTTCGTTTAATAAATAAAAACTTTTTTTTTTTTCTCTTGTTCGGCCTCTCTTCTCTTGGAAGGTGAGCATTAGTGTGAGAGGGATACCTGCACTTACAACTACTTAAGTTGACAGTGTTCCCAAGATCCCCGTCAGATCTTGCCGGCACATTCAAACATTCACTTTGTGCTGGTGTGTTCAGTTGCTTTTTTTGTGGAGTGACTGAAAATGTCAATGTGCAGATGTCGCAAACAGCTCATGCTGTAATGTGTGTACACTGAACAGCCAAGATGATGGCACACCAGTCAGATCGATTTGAAATTGTTTCCTCGCATTTCGTTGTTTTATCTGATTTGATGAAATCAGATTAAAATTAAGATTCATCATTCTGCAGTTCGATCGAAATTGACTGCCGTCTCTGGTGTCTCAATGAGAATAGGTCGATTATATTTGGTGTTAGCTTTTCTGTTCACAGTTAGGGTTAAATATGCGTACAAAATTAAGTTTCACTTCTGCTATGTTTCAATTGTTTTCACCGTCTTACAGTAACTTTTGCAAGATCACTTTTCACAAGCACAAACCATCATTTTCCTTTAAACAGATTAGACTCTGAACCTTGTGGCAGCAATATAGTGATTTGAAAGTCAGCCTGTACATTTTTAACTGCCCACAACTTCCTCTTACCTCTTGTGTGTATGTCACAACAGAGACTGAGCTACGAATGGTCATATTTTCTTTTCTGAAGTAGACATTGTATTTAGTTTCATTTGTATGGAGTGTTATTTATAGCAAGACATCACTTGATATATGACACAATGTTAAAACCTTTCTGCACCTGCTGTCATGTACGCAGACTGGAAATATCTGGTTAATATCATTTCCACTTTTGTGGCACACTTAAAAGCCAACGTGACACACCAATCAGATCGTTTTAAATGTGTTCCCTCCCAGTTCATCTTTTCCTCCTATGTGATAAAAGTGCAATAACAGTAATGATGCAGCAGTGCGATCCAATTTAACTGCCGTCTCATGTGTTTTGTTGCACATTGCTTTGTCTGTTTCTGATGAACCAGAAAATGTTGATCGTATTTTGCGTTGCTCTTCTGTTCACACTTGGTCGTAAGTACTGAATGCTTATACTTGTGTTTCAATGGTTGTGATCTTACAGCTACTTTTGATTAAAGGTATCATTTTAAATGTGTTTTTCAGGATGCACAGATGACCACAGCTTTATAACAAAGACTGTCGGTGTCGGAGAAGATGTGACTCTAACATGCAGCCGCAAGTCTAGCTTATCAGGATACTTATTTTGGATCAAACTTGTTGCTGGAAACTTGCCTGAAGTCTACGGAGCGACTTACACCTTTGATCATGCCACTGTTAATAAGACTCCTCGCATCACAGCAGAACAAAAGCCAGGAATATATGTTCTACATATTACTCAAACAAGGCTGAGTGATACCGCCTTTTACTACTGCGAAGAAGTACTTGAACTTCAATCTACACATCGGAATATTACTTTTCTGAGAGTGAAAGGTAAATGTATTCACCTCGTTGGTACTCAGATTTTACTTTGCAGAAGTTCATATTTTGCAACCAAAATTTTAATAGGGAAGGTTGGTGGTGTAATTTGGTATAATTCATGACTTTAAATAAGCGCAAAAGTTACCACACATTCTTCTTGCAATTCATTTTAAATTGATTGAAAAATAAGAAAATACTCTTCCTCATTTTCAAGGACCAGATCCTGATATCACGGCTGCCATTCAGGCCTTTCCATCTGACCCTGTGCATCAGGGAGACTCTGTGACTCTGCAGTGTTCAGTCCTGTCTGACTCTGAGAAGAAAACGTGTCCGGATCGCAGTGTGTACTGGTTCAGAGTCGGATCAAACGAATCTCATCCCAGTGTGGTTGATATTTATAGAAACAGTGATGATAGTAAATGTGAGAGTATTCCTGAAGCTGACTCTCCACAGAAATGTGTCTACAACTTCTCGAGAAATGGAGAAATCAGCTCCTCTGATGCTGGGACTTACTACTGCGCTGTCTCTACATGTGGGGAGATACTGTTCGGAAACGGGACGAAGCTAGACGTTGAAGGTATCCACCTACTTGTCATATAAATTAAAAAAAAAAAAAAATTCAGATTTAATCTTTCAATTTAAGCCAAGTTAAATTTAATACATCGGTTTTGAACGTGCATTTGTAGTATCAAGAGTCAAATTAAAAGTCCTATGTTGTGCATTAACTTTTGTTGTTTGATCCTTCTCTTTTTCAGGAACCAACATTTCATCATTTGATGATTTGAAGGGGACCACAACAGTTCTGTTTCTGCTGTGCGCTGCTTTGGCTCTAAGTTTGATTGTTATAGCCTTACTGATTTATACCATTAAGAAAAACAAGTATGATTGCTTCAATGGTAAAAAAGCCTCACTTTTAAATTGGTCTACATTTCATTTGCAGTATATAATGAAATTTTGTGCGTTCTTACTATTTAACTTTGTTTATATAATCCAGCAGCTGCTGCAGCGCAAAGTCATGCTCCAACAACCTCTGGTGATCGACAAAGTCAGCAGGTAAGTTGTTTTAAAGATGCGATGTTGCGTTTGTACCTTTATGTTGAGATCTATCGTTTTAGAATGATTTGTCTTGTATTTTTTTACAGGCAGATGAAGAAGACTTGGTTTATTCTGTGCCAAATTTTACGAAGAAGAAAGTTGGCCGAAGTGTAAGGAGGGGTGCAAAAGCAGCGGGAGCAGACAGCATCTACGCTGATGTCAGGATTTTAGGGTACGAATTACAACATTCACACTGAAGGTCCTACAAGATGTGAGTTTGTTGTTTGTATAGTCAACCATGTGAGAAATATTTAGAAACATATGTGAAATTGTATTATAGAGTGAAATTTTCTCTTGCGTGTCATAGATGTCAGTTTTACATTTGGACCAGATCTTTGTATTATTAAGTTTAGTTTAAATTTATTTCAGTTTTTGTTTGTTTTTGTAACAGGTTAAGATAATATAGATATACTGTGTTTTTTACAAGTCAATGTTGTTTTCTACCTTTCTCTTTATATTTGATACATTTTTGTAAAACCGAATGTAAAAAAAAAAGCGAAATAAATAATTATAGAATAAATAACGGAATGATTTTATTAAAAGGAATAAGCAATCAAGTCTTATTGACCTCAGGAACAGTTTGTTAAATAACTTAAAAATGTATTTTCATATTAACCAAGAGTTTTATTTATTGAGCTTTGTATTATTTATGTCTATTTATTTAAGCAGTTTTAAAAAAATACAAATATTTTTCAATTGACTTTATTGACAGTTTTTCAACCGTTTTCTCTTAATTTGGTGATTTTTAAACATAAATTCTTCTCAGATGAATAATTGATCTTCTCAAATGTCTGCTTCTCTTTTGTATGATCAAAAGCACATTTTTATTTATAATCTGAAATTCAAGCACCGATCATGTGAATGTTAAGCAATGGTTATGTTAACACATATGTGTATCAGTACAAGGGTGTATAATTCTATCCTGGCTCCACCCGACAAGTGTTCACAGCTTCAGTTTTCATTCTGATTTAAGTGTGGAAACCCAGTTCACATTAACGTTTGCTCAGCAACTCTGGAAGGCAGACCCATCAGTGAACAATATGGGTGGTTCCGTGTGATGACATTGAAATCAAGCGATTTTTATTCATTTAATTTTTTCCTGTAGTTGCAGCGGTAGAGTTTTGGCGCTTATGGTGGTCAAAGCTCATTGGCTAAACGCTGCTCCAGTAGTTTTAAAATTAACCTGAGCTCTACGCCCAGTTGGATGCAACGACTGGAAACGATCTTCGATTGAATTTGGCCATGCCCTGATATTCACGTGGTGAATTTAGGTCTGGTAAACACCAGATTAATACATTTTCCTATATTCTCAGGAAATGTAAATGGCTTAAAACAGTATTGTGCTTTAAAACCTCATACACACTTTTCTGTACTGAAACTGAGTAACCATATTGTAATTGAGAGCAACTGCCATTGCTTATGGGACTCCATATCTCAACTACTATTAGATGGATTAAGTAACATTCGGTAAAGATATTTGATGGAAAAATAATGAACTCATCATGCTTGTCGAATGTTTGTCTATCTGTTGCACAACATGTTCTTATTGTCTGAGGAAAGAGGACCTATTTATCTGTACACGGCATGGTCTCAGACACGACGTCTCCGTGTCTGGATCCTGTGATCTACGACCTCACTCAGTACTATCTGTCCACGGCATGATCTAATTTACGACGTCCATATGTTACGACGTCCATTATCTTGTGACCTACAACTGAACTCAGATGTAAAGGAAATGGGGTTGGATGTCAACTACTTGTCATACTGTATGAAAGCTGCCCTACGGAGGAGAGACGTTGAGCAATGCTGGACATCCTTCTTTGAGTGTACATGTATTTGCTCCTTCTTGCAAGAATAAATGTCCGATGTGTTTGATTTTGAATCCAGCCTCTGAGTAATTTTTCTAACAATATTCATGGTCCTTGAGGATTGATCCTAATCCCTTTTCCTTTATTGCAACCAGCAGGTTAAAGTTTTCATTTATTCTACATAATATCTTAACATCTATATGATGGATCGGCACAAACGTTGGTACAGTCATTGTTACCAAAAACATGAACAACTTTAACTTTTCATCGTGCACCATAATCAAGCTCAAATTTACATGACGCTACCATTAACCTTAGCATACCAACAATTGCAAATTATTTTAGCACTAAACACAAAGTACAGTTAACACATTCAACTAAGTGACAATAGTCTACTTGATAAAAATGTGGTCATTGCTAGTATGTTATAGATAGATCGATCGATCAATCGATAGTTACTTTATTAATCCCGCAAGGGGAAGTTTTTTCGCTACAGCAGCATTATAAATACAGGTAAAGCAATAAAAATAATAAAATTGATCATGCTTATATTACCTTTAAACAGAGCCACGAGTTTTGCAGCACACTTTGTACATGAAGATGGATACCACAGTAAACATTAAACTTCTACCTGCTAAACACCAGCGTGTTAGCATTTTCAGTGCAAGAATGCTATCATGCTGATGTGAATAGGCTATTTGGCCTAAGTGAAACCTGACAGAGCCACTAGAATAGCTTTTTAATGTTTACTTATCAATTTTTGAAACGCTAATAATGACACAAACTGTCCACTTAATGTTTTACCTGTCAGCCCAATTGATCATTCATTTCTCCTTTAAGTCTCTGTGAGCTTGGAAATAAATAATGTATATGTTGTACCAGCCAAAGAGGGCTGAACAGATGTGAAGATCTTAGCACGACTGAGTTTCAGTAAATAGATAATAATTTAAATGTCTGTGAAAGTCTTCACAAAGACCACCCCCACCTTTTTGCACCATTTAATAGAAACACCCAACTCTCTTTAAATTAGAAGGGCCTACAAAGCCTGATAAGTCATAAAATAGCACAAGAACAGGATGACAGGAAATGTGCTTTTGAAACCAGACACTACCATCACATCACCACATCCATGTTGTAGCACTCTCTGAAAAAAACAGTGAAGAGACAAGATGTTGCGTTTGTGGATTATTCTGATATTTGTTCATCAGGGACGTAAGTGCTTTCTTCCTCTCTTCAATTTATTTGGGTGTTTGGCAGAAAATGAAGTTGATTTTTTTGTTTTTGGCAGTTTTGTTTAGTGTAGTAAAATAATTACTGCCACTTTCCTCTTTACAGTTGGCATGAAATGGAACACATTTAGGCCATATTTAATATTTGTAGCTGTAGCTTTATGAATTAAAGTGAATATGAATGCATGTAATCCATGTTTTCTTAGGTTAGGTTAGGTTAGGTAGTTACTTTATTAATCCCCGAGGGGAATTTTTTTCGCTACAGCAGCATACAGAAGCAATAAGATAATACTAGAATAATAGAAAAGCAATAAAATAGCAGTAAAATAGCAGTAAAAAATATAAAATATAAAATGCACAGTATATACAGTACAGTACAGTACAGTATATACTGTATAATATATAATAATATAATTCTTCTGTTTCTATTTCATTATTATACGATATTGTGATTATTATGTTTTACCAATTATAAATTATTCATTGTCTTTTAATTCAGACTCGCTGATCTCAGTGACCACAGGTCAGCTTGGTGAACCTGTGACCTTCACATGTCTTGTCCAGGATTCGGATACCAGCTTTTCACGAGTTAAGTGGTACAAACAGAGTATTGGTGACACGCTAACATTAATTACGACAATGATGAAAACTACTGCAAATCCTACATTAGCACAAGGGTTTTCTTCCAATCGATTTAGTGCAAACTGTACCTCAGACACAACCACTCTGACCATTTTGACGTTGATCCAAGAAGATGAAGCACTGTATCACTGTGCTGTCTCTACCTGGAACAATGAGTATTGGAGTGGGACCTACTTGTCTTTAAAAGGTATCTTTATTTTACTAATATTTTACACCTTCAATCCCTTTTATTTGTATTTTCTTATGTAAATTAAATGAAACGTATGACCCCATCAATCAACAATCTTACTAAGGGGTGGGTTTGCATTTTCATTTACTTTCATTTATAAATGTTAACTCTTATTGTTTTTGTTTTTTTGTGTCAGGGACCAGCTTTGGGTTGTCTGGTATTTTACAGGACATAATTCCGCTTCTGCCGTGTGCTGTCTTGGCTATAAGTGTGGTTGTTATTGCCTTCCTCATTTATGTCATCAAGAAAAACAAATGTCATTGTTTCAACGGTAATTGAATTTAATATAATTATATAATTTATTTTTAAGCTAATGCTAATTTTATTCATTTTGCAGTACATCTATGAAATTTAAGATGGTGTACCTGGATATATTTTTCTAAATAGAATTTATTTTATTTGGCAGCTTCTGTTTCCATGCAAGAAAATGTTGCAAAAAGGAATTCAAAGGTAAAATTAAATTATGAAAACAATTATGATGCGTGTTGAATTTAATGTGACCATGTGATTAAAGTCCAAACTGGATAATTCTGTTCTTTTTTTCTTTATTTAATCAACAGTAAAAACCGAACAATGCTGCTAAGGAAAGATGAATGAGGGAAGACCCAACTGCAGTTTCATAAACTTAACTCTATACTCTGTCGGTATAATAAATATGTTAAAAGTTCTAAATGTCACTTTTTCTCTTATTGTTAATTTATTCAGTATTTACATTAAACCTTAAACTGGGCCAGAAGTCTTCAGGTTCTCCAAAATGTGTTTTTTCTTAATATCAACAAATTTAACAGTTTAAACTTGTTCACAAAATGAGCAAAGAATTGTCAAAGAAACACACTAAAACTGGCAGAGTTCAATGCAATGTTATATGTAATATCACAGGGACAATACAACAAGTCAAGGGCTGTACCAAGGAAGAGCACTGCAAAACGGTATCAAAGGGGCTGTCATGTATACTCTCCTTTTGGTGGAGCTTATGCTTTTCTTTATGCTTATAATTTATTGAAATGATCCATTACTTACAGATCTTCCCCTAATGTCCAACATACTACAACAGACTATTCAAACAATTGAACATTAATAATAGGAAGAATGGTTTTACACTGATTCAATAAAATGGGCCAATGTGATGTTCGGGATCCACAAATCCAGAATCTGTTGCTGTACTTCGCCTGTGTTGTTGAACTGACATTCAGTTTCTTGAGAAAATCAGGATTGCAATCACAATCACGCAGAGGGCCAATAGTATCCCAAGCACGATGACAATTGGGTCCCATACTTGTCCTGAGATTAGAAAGAATTACAAAGCAAACATTCTATTTTTTACTCATCAATGACTTGTATAACTGACAGACTGCAGTTGCTATAGATTATTAAATGTGATATGATTAAAAATAAGATTTTGAAT
This sequence comes from Embiotoca jacksoni, assembly GCF_022577435.1. Taxonomy (NCBI): domain Eukaryota; kingdom Metazoa; phylum Chordata; class Actinopteri; family Embiotocidae; genus Embiotoca; species Embiotoca jacksoni. The sequence goes on from NW_027185403.1 coordinate 3,039,576, forward strand.
ATCTTGTTTTAAAAAACTGTCATTTCACTTAATAGAATTTTAAGCATCTATCTTGGAGAGTCAATAAATAGTTTGTAATAATCATAATAAACATTAAGATTTTATTGCAAGAAAGATTACATCTTATTTTCTGCTTTGTAAGTAATAAATGAAGTGAAGTAAAAATATTTTGCACTGTTCTGGCCACAAGATTGCATGGAACGATTAAATCAATACACAATACAATTATCAGGGATAAACCTGAGTTTTGTTTGTATCGCTCTTTCCACTTAGGGTTCTTGGTATAATGACACAATTCACTAATGTAACAGCTTGGATTTTTGATTGTGTGCATATTTCTATCTAGACAAAGATAAAATTGTTGCTGCAAATAGAAAAATGGCACACAAAAAAAAAATATAAAAAAATGAATAAACAATGTTAATCATTCATTATTTAAATACAATGATAAAACTGCAATTATTTTAATAAAACTGTTAATACATACTTATTTCCACTTTAGTTCCTTCACCAAACAGGATCTCTCCACATGTGTCCACAGCACAGTAGTAGGTCCCAGCATCAGAAGAGTCTCTTATGGTTTTGGACAGACGGTAAACGCATCTCCTTTCCTTTTGTTCATAACTGCTGATATTGTCGGTGTAAATGATTCCTGGAAGGGATTGGAATCGGGCTTTGAACCAGTGCACACTGCATGCACCTGGACACTGATCTGTGTTTTCTTGGTTCTTGGAGAGAAATGAACACTGCAGAGTCACTGGCTCGCCCAGCCAGACCGACTCCACATCTGGACTTTGTTTCACGTAGACAGATTTCCGCACATTTTTACAATCTGATTCACAAAAATAACATGAAAAGAAATTAACTATAGTTCTTTGGGTATTCACACAGTTATAGAAAACACAGTAAAATGAATATTCTTTACCTTTCACAGCCAAGAGTGTGCCATTAATAAAAGCTCATTTGTATGCCGATCCTGCTTGACAGAAATATGTTCCTTCATCTTCTTTGCTTATGTTTCTTATGGTAAGAGAATGCATTTTACCCACTTTTGTGACATCAAATCTTGGGTTGTCAAATTGTTCTGCGAGGTTTAATTTGGCAAAAATTCCCATGGCAACTGTTTGGACCACGTATCCAAAATACAGCCTGTACCAGTAGAACAAGCTTGTTCCATCCTCAATGACTGTACATGTCACAGTAAAAGTATCACCAAGTTCAGCCACAGTCAAAGAGACCTGTTGAGGAACCTTCTGAGTTTGCATCAGACCTAAAGAAAAGAGAGAAACAAAAAGAGTAATTACATGCAATATAAAATCTACCATGACTTACCAAATATTTTTTGTTCTGTCATGTTAATTAAAAAACTTGGCTCATTAAATACAGCATAATAGCGGCACTTACACACTGTTCCAAGAAGAATCAAAGCAGCCAGTGTTCTGAGCATCGCGATACAGCTCACTTCTCACTTCTCTGTGTACATTTTTTACAACGCAGACATCATCCTGATTGGCTTAAACACAGACACTGCACTTGCAGTACCTCTAAATCTATCATAACCATCATGGCTCCAATGAGTCAATGATAGATTTTCTGGACAATAAGGTTCCTGAATTAAATGGTCATAGTAACAAAAAGCCCAGTGTTGTTAATTCACTCCTTACATACCAATGCAGCGATGGAGATGTTAACGCACACTCTGGGCTGAGCAAAAAGCTGCACTGTGAACCTCAGCTCACCCCCTCTTCCTCCACCTCGAGCACAAAGTGGCTGAGCAGTCCTGACGTCTTTCAAAGAAAAATTGACAATGCGTCTGATCTGTTCTGTTTTTATCTTATTGACTTGCATGAAGTAGGAAGTGTTCTTGGTGCGTGTTGTGATATGCATGAGCCGCATGTTCATGTTACTGAAACGGACCGGAGGAGATCAAAAACGAACAGACACTTAGTTCGGATGCCTGCTTCCTTTTCGTGGTTGTAAACAGAAGTTTATGCTCTAATTCCCAAAGGGAAAGTAAAGATATGGCAAGAGAGAGAGAGAGAGAGAGAGAGATAGAGAGAGAGAGAGAGAGAGTTTTTTCCAGGAGCCCTGCACCACACTGCCATGTGTGCGTGCATGTTAAATGTTTAGCAGTATGGTTTGTGCACACCGGAGAACAGGGCTCCTGAAAAGCCACTGTGTAATTTGAACCCTGAAAGGCTTGTTGACATCTGACATTTAGGACTGGAGTTCTGTTGACTCCTGTTCCACTGCTACTGCTTCTTTTAAAGCCGATCGTACCATGCACATGTTGTCTCTGCTTTATCATGCTTGGATATGGTAGGAATTCATAATAAAAAAAAAATCTTCTGGCAGAGAGTGTTTAAAATTGTCATCATTAAATGTGAGTTGGGGTGGTGGAGAGCAATTGTGTTGTTATGAGTGAGAACCTTGTTCATTTTCAAAAGGCTGTGAGTGAGCATATTGACATGTTGCAGAACCAGTGCCATCAAGCCGCAGTTCAGGTTATTTGCACCCTGACCCTGGGGGATAAATTCATTCATTCATGCGAATATAAAAAAACAACAACCTGGTTGTGCTGAGGCATGTCTCTGCCTGTGACCTATTATGCTGTTTACCTAGAAAAGTTGATTGCGTAGGAGGTGCAAGAAGGAAGGTGCTGCATGAGACAACTAGTTTTGGTTTGACCAGGGTACTTGTTCGTTTTACTTGTACTATACAGTGGTGTGAAAAAGTGTTTGCCCCCTTCCTGATTTCTTTTGCATGTCTGTCACACTTAAATGTTTCAGATCAAACAAATTTAAATATTAGTCAAAGATAACACAAAATGCAGTTTTTAAATGAAGGTTTTTATTATTAAGGGAGAAAAAAAAAATCCAAACCCACATGACCCTGTGTGAAAAAGTGTTTGCCCCCTAAACCTAATAACTGGTTGGGTCACCCTTAGCAGCAACAACTGCAATCAAGTGTTTGCGATAACTTGCAATGAGTCTTTTACAGCGCTGTGGAGGCATTTTGGCCCACTCATCTTTGCAGAGTTGTTGGAATTCAGCCACATTGGATGGTTTTTGAGTACGAACCACCTTTTTAAGGTCATGCCACAGCATCTCAATAGGATTCAGGTCAGGACTTTGACTAGGCCACTCCAAAGTCTTCATTTTGTTTTTCTTCAGCCATTCAGAGGTGGACTTGCTGGTGTGTTTTGGATCATTGTCCTGCTGCAGAACCCAAGTTGGCTTCAGCTTGAGGTCACGAACAGATGGCTGGACATTCTCCTTCAGGATTTTTTGGGAGACAGTAGAATTCATGGTTCCATTTATCACAGCAAGTCTTCCAGGTCCTGAAGCAGCAAAACAGCCCCAGACCATCACACTACCACCACCATATTTTACTGTTGGTATGATGTTCTTTTTCTGAAATGCGGTGTTACTTTTACGCCAGATGTAATGGGACACACACCTTCCAGAAAGTTAAACTTTTGTCTCGTCAGTCCACAGAGTATTTTCCCAAAAGTCTTGGGGATCATCAAGATGTTTTCTGGCAAAAATGAGACGAGCCTTCATGTTCTTTTTGCTCAGCGGTGGTTTTGGTCTTGGAACTCTGCCATGCAGGTCATTTTTGCCCCGTCTCTTTCTTATGGTGGAGTCATGAACACTGACCTTAACTGAGGCAAGTGAGGCCTGCAGTTCTTTGGATGTTGCTGTGGGGTCTTTTGTGACCTCTCAGATGAGTCGTCGCTGCTCTCTTGGGGTAATTTTGGTCGGCCGGCCACTCCTGGGAAGGTTCACCACTGTTCCATGTTTTCTCCATTTGTGGATAATGGCTCTCACTAGTGATGTTACGAGGTGTGCCGACGCTTCGAAGCGTGTGTCGAGTAATGGAGGGGGCGTTTCCTCGAAGCGTGTGTCGAGGCTTGCTTCATTTAGGGGAGGAGCCAAAAATGATGACGTCCGAAGCCTCGCTGCCCGGCTGTACCACGTGACTGCTTCGGGAAGTGGTTCAGATTTTGCCGGGAGGTTTGACGGCAATATAAACCCCTCAGGCTCCGTTCAAAATGTGGGTTGTTGGTGGAGAGTTGAGGTCAGTTGAGAGTTTGGATAGTTTGGAGAGTTTAGAGAGAGAGAGAGAGAGAGAGAGAGAGAGAGAGAGATAGTTTGGAGATTTAAGAGAGAGAAAGAGAGAGATAGTTTGGAGATTTAAAAGAGAGAAAGAGAGAGATAGTTTGGATAGCGTTTATATAGTTTGGAGAGTTTAGAGAGAGAGAGAGATAGTTTGGAGATTTAGGAGAGAGAAAGAGAGATAGTTTGGATAGCGTTTATATAGTTTGGAGAGTTTAGAGAGAGAGAGATAGTTTGGAGAAGTTAGAGAGAGAGAGATAGTTTGGAGATTTAGGAGAGAGAAAGAGAGAGATAGTTTGGATAGCGCTTATATAGTTTGGAGAGTTTAGAGAGAGAGAGATAGTTTGGAGATTTAGGAGAGTGAGGAGAGAAGGATAGGTGATAAGATGGAGCCAGCTGGGAAGAGGAGGATTTCCCCTGTGTGGGAACACTTTGATTTGATAACTCCTAATAAGGTAAGCTAAATCTAACTCTATTTCAGACACATTAGGTTTGCTTATCAAGAACTGTATTTTTCACAGTTTCTTATTTTATTCAAAGGTGAGTTGGGGTACAATAATAACACCTCATCCATGCTGAAGCGTTACCGTGCCTTGCATGAGAATAAGGAGGAAACTGGAGCTTCACCCAGCCAAGGTAAGTCATTACAATATTACAAATGCACCATCACAATTTTTCCCTGTTCACTTTTGTTTATTGTGCAAATAAAGACAGGTAACAGACACTGTATTTATTCTCTTTTAACCAGCCACCAGAAAACCAGAGCTGGATGAAGCCCTCGTCTCCATGATAGTGAAGGACACACAGCCCTTCAGTATTGTGGATGATGTTGGATTCAGGGCGTTTGTGTCCAAACTGGATCCTAATTATGTTCTCCCTACAAGGCAGGTATGTATGGGTGCATGCATGAAACAAATGAGTACTTTATTGTGTCTCACAGTTCAGCACTATATATTTTTTCCTTTAGGCTCTGAAGGCCATGGTGGAGGCCAAGTATGAGTCAGCTAAGGAGAAGGCTAAGGCTAAAGTGGAAAAGATGGCTGCTGTTAGCCTTACTTCTGACATGTGGACATCCACAAAACCAAAAACTGTTGAGAAACTGTTATTTCTGAATAAAAATGAATAAAATGTCCCCTGTCCTGTACATCATTGTCCAAGTTACACAAGCATATTCAGTCCCCTCTTCCTAGTTCCACAAGCACTTCCACTGTCCTCTGCCTGCTTAAGCCCATGCCATTTTCCTAAAGTGACAGAAAAACATTATTACACAACCTGCCATATCATATGATACTACCATTTTGGGAAAATTTACACACACAGAATACATTCAAAAAATATTTTATTATGCACATATATGATAATTTATGTACAGAAATTATTTGGTCATACATTTTTGTAATTCAGTCATTCCCAACAGCCATAACAGACACAAAAATTCAATGCATCACATGTGGTTCAGATACAGCTGCCTGTCATTATACACTTGGCCAGTAGGTGGTTTCGTGTGCCCATGAAGCTTCGAGTAATGAACCCTTTCTCGAACCAATTGGCTGAAGTGGTTCGATGCCTCATGAGGCTTCATCTCACCATCACTAGCTCTCACTGTGGTTCGCTGGAGTCCCAAAGCTTTAGAAATGGCTTTATAACCTTTTCCAGACTGATAGATCTCAGTTACTTTCTTTCTCATTTGTTCCTGAATTTCTTTGGATCTCGGCATGATGTCTAGCTTTTGAGGATCTTTTGGTCTACTTCACTTTGTCAGGCAGGTCCTATTTAAGTGATTTCTTGATTGAGAGCAGGTGTGGCAGTAATCAGGCCTGGGTGTGGCTAGAGAAATTGAACTCAGGTGTGATAAACCACAGTTAAGTTATGTTTTAACAGGAGGGGCCAAACACTTTTTCACACAGGGCCATGTGGGTTCGGATTTTTTTTCTCCCTTAATAATAAAAACCTTCATTTAAAAACTGCATTTTGTGTTTACTTGTTATCTTTGACTAATATTTAAATTTGTTTGATTATCTGAAACATTTAAGTGTGACAGACATGCAAAAAAAATTGGAAATCAGGAAGGGGACAAACACTTTTTCACACCACTGTATACATGCTCATTTGTAGCATCAAAAGATCACAGAGATCTGGTTACACTGTCCAGTTTTGGTTGAGGACCCTCTGTGAGCCTGACTGACTACTTCCTACAGGAAATAAAAGAGAAGTGAATCAGTAACAGTGCAGCAGTATAGTCCAATTACTTTTTTTGTATATATGGAGAAACCCACAATGACATAGAATTTACATTAATCAAAGGACAGGAACATATTTTCAAATACATTTGTACAAATCCTAAAACACAAAATCACACTTTTCTCAATTCTAATGATCTAGAAATATGGTACATTCATTGTGCGTCACACTGCAAACGGAAGAGACAAGAGTTGACTTTTACGTGTCAGATCTACTACTCGGTGAAAATGTGGTTTACACTGTTTCATCTTCCCAGCAGGGACATCGTATGCCTCAGAGAACAAATTTAACAAAGATCAGTCCCCTCTTCATTTAGTCTTTGAACTGCATGTTTTACTCTTGATAACAATATGTGAAGCATGAAGATCCTCAAAGTAATTCAAAAAGGACTTTTATATATTTTAATGTTTTTGCAGCATTAGATTTTAACATGAATATATTTTTTAATTGGTTGACCTGCACCGGATAAACATGAAGCAGGTCAGACTGTGAGAGGGAGGATCACAGCTCTAACTCCTGCCTTTGATATGAAAGCCTTGGCTGGTCTAAAGACAAAAATGCAAGTAAGAATAACAGGAAGAATACAGCTTTCATATCACACTCTATCTTGACAGCTTAGCCACAACCATGCTTAACTTTCTTTGCATCTTTGTTTCTCAGAAGTGATTGTGTATGTATGTGCTTACACATACATACGGTTGTTTCTTCCCCTTGTGCTCAGGCCCTTTATAATTATTTCCACAGTATTCTGCAGATAGGGATGGACAGAAGACCCCCATTTGCAATTGTTATGTCTTGATGAGTTAAGGGAGTTACTGTATAAGTGGGTAACCTTAAATTGTGAGATGTTATTTTATCCAACCCAGGGAAACTCAAGTAATCAACATCCATTTCAGCCATGTTAGTCCCATTGTTTTCGTAAATAATGAAAAAAACATGCAACAGACAAAAATGCATTTAAAAAAAAAAAAAGTCTTTAACTCTTAACTCGTGTTTCAACATCTTGAAAGCTCTTACCGTCCTCACCCACTGCTATCTATCACAATCATCTATAGTAAAGCAGCAATGACTGTGGGCGAGCTGTCATTGATGATGTGGAGCTTCTGAATTCGTCGCGGCTCCTCTGGATCACCCTTTTTTAATCCAATAACAATCTGTTTTTTTCATGTCACCTACACAAATAAATCAAATCAATTAAAATCCCTGTTAAGTGATTGGGAGCAATATAGATTTTGGACAGATATACATTTAAAACTTACTATTTTAGCTAGTCTACCAAAGAAGGTTTGTGATTAACCTTTTTTCGGTTCACTAGTTTTCTCTGCTGTTTGTTGACTCATCTGGGTTGTTTTTTTTTTTGCCAAAAGATGGCAGTGGTGTTAAGACTGCAGATGATGCACAGCTCTGTTCAGTTTTGAAATCTAACTATACACTACATGTGAAAAAAAAAAATCACAAAAACAGACGAGGGTAGGTTATGGGTATTGAACGTCACTGAATGCAACTAGAGAATCTCATGCCTGTCATGATTAAGGATTTAATCCAAATGAAATGCAAAATATTTTGAATAAAAATAGTTTGGCATGGGTTCAAATTCAGAGTCCGCCCAGAGGTACTCACTTTACTGTGATAGTCAACAAAACTCTGCCATATACCATCACAGAACACAACATCAGACTAAGGCAGGACTATTTTGTGTTTAGAACTAAGTTGAAGGCAAAGATGAATGCAGTGATGCTATATTTGACATAATTCATTATTTTTGTTTAATAGTTTAACTAATCATTCATTAAAGGTATGGTTATGCACAATGAGGGACAACATTTCCTCATCTCACACGACCGTCTTAAAGGTTTGGTTAAGTTTAGGCCCAAACATGCTTTGGGGAAATTCATGGTTTGTGTAAAAATAACTATAACTACTACTCAAAGTTAGGAAAACACCTTTTTTAATACAATTACTTAACTATTAAGGTTATGGGACATTCGTTGCTATGGTTACAATAATAACACCATAGATCAAGGTTTTAAAATGATCGTGGTCATGATTAAAAGCTCTGAATGTAGTGTTTGTTAATACTGAAGTTTGGTATATGCAAATCTATCTGTAAATTATTATTAGTTTCTTTTTAATCCTCATCTTTGGACAAGAGTGAAAGAAAGACCAACAGAAAGGCAGCCTGTGGTTTTGACAGTGAATTGATGTCTCAATATTTTTGCAACACAACTTATAACTTCCTGCAAATGTAGAAAGAAACATCAACAATAAAATCCTCTACTTTTGCAGACTCGTAATACTTTGTAAGATCATTTTTGTCGTCTAAACCACATCCATACACTTGATAGATGAGCTGTGGTGAGCCGTTTCTCCGCCCTTTGACCAACCACTGAAGCTGTTTTCTCAGAACAGACCTGACAATGGGCTTCAACAGGATATGCAATGAGGGTAAAGTTGCAAGAAAGGAAGAGCTACAAAAAGCCCCCAAAAAGCTAGTTACTAGGACTTTAGTGAGATAGTAATTTAGTCAGTTAATGTGACTGTTTGCTTTTAACAGTATTTATTCATTAAACTCCTGCCTTAATAAGCCCGAGTTGCACAAACATTTTTACATCAAAGTCACTGGCCATTCAGTTTCACATTGACGGGAAGATAAGCCCCGCTGAAATCACACCTTTGTTAAAAGGCCAACCACAACAATGCTCAACTTTCCGTGCATCATTTGTTTGTTAGTGCACAGACTGTGTGCACAAGCAGAAAAGTAGAAAGAGCAAAAGTAGTTGTTACTTCTTTCCATCCTTGCATATTTCTGTACGTGATTGTGGGTTGCTTTGTTGTTGTTGACGGAGTCTCAGACATTGTTGTGCAGAACACTACTTTGTGAGGTGCTCTTTCAATGGTGTTGAAAAAAGGGTTTGCTGTTTGTCCTAATGGTGGCCCAGGATTTCTTGTCACAAAAACCTCAACATTTGTGGTTACTGCAAGTAAAAAGTTTCCTTTTAAAGAAACCAAACTCCAAATTTCATAAATCGCCCATTGGTTCAATCGCTGTCTTTTGGTTATAACTTTGCTTCCTTTCTTCCTTTCATGTAAAGTTGTGACATGCCTCTTTGCTGCTGAATGTACAATGAATGTACACAGTGCAATACATGTCTGTTCTATTCTCTTCCTGCTTATGTGTTGGCAGACAGAGCGGGTGAGTCACCATTAATGATAAGGTGTACAGTATGTAGGTTAACTGGTCCTACATGTTTCTTCTCTATGTTTCTCAGTGACAAATGGCAAGCTAGATTTTTAGTCATGATTGCAGAATGGTTCCAGTGATGTGGAAGTTAGTTGGTATGTTGGTTCACCCATCACTTTGTTCCAAAGTTGATTTCAACAGCTACTTAAAGCATCGCTGTCATTTTGTACCGACATTAATGGTCTCCAGAAGATGAATCCTAACGAGACTGGTGATTCCCTAACTTTCCACTAACCGGTTGGCAGTTTTCAGTGAAATGTCTCAAAAACCGTAAAATGGACTGCCATGAAATTTGGTACCCTTGTTAATTTCCCCCTTGAGATGAATTGTAATAATCTTCCTGTACTGTAGTTTAAACTAAAGAAACCTTTCGAATGAGAAACCTCATTTGCAAACTCTGACAGGAGTAATATGTAAAACGTCCAATTTGAGTTATGCTAGCAAATTACAGCTCCAAACACCACTCTGCATCATTCGACTTAAGATACGGGAACTGATGAGCAATATGACACAATCATATGTAATTTGAATGTAATTGAAATGTTTAGTGAGGACTTTGATTCTCCTCGCATTTGGGTAAAAACTTTATATGTGTAAACAAATATCTGAGAGGAGTGGGAAGGCAAGTCACAAAATGAACTTTGTTACATTTCAATATAGCCTGAAACATCCGCGTTAACTGCTCAGTAGAAGTTCTGCATGTGCTGCCTTCATCTTGTGGACACAAAGTATTCCCTCTTGTATATTTGGTCTGACACTTGCATTAGTCTTACATATTTCTTTGTAATACAGATGACAACATCTACTATGTCAACTGTTACAAACCTCATACAAATAGTTGATTTACTCAACTCAAAATCTGCCCCCCAAAAAATCAAAAGGTCACAGAGAGACAACCGCACTAAACAAATAAATGACATTTCAGAGTTAAAAGATTGAGTAAAGGTGACTACGCTCAACACGTGTACTTCTTTACATGTTGCGTAATAACCAATCGGATACATTTGGAGGTTTTACCTTTCACGAATACTTCACTTCCTGAACTCACACAAAATACCAACAAGGTCTGTAACAAGTGCCAAACTCACGATGGTTGTTTTATGGATTACATTGTTTTTTGTTCACCAAGGATGTAAGTGCTATTTTGTCTCCAAAATCTTTCTCTGCCAAGAATTTAAATGCAAACTTGTTCATTTTACATCATAACTTTTCCTCACTGTTCACAATCTGTCTTTTCATGTATTGTATTGTTTCATTTAATACAGATACAATAATTCCCATAACCACAGTTCAAGTTGGCCAACCTGCAACCTTAATAGGTGCTCTGCCTAATTTGAGTGTGAGCCGCAGGGAAGTCCACTGGTACAAGCAGAGCTTCGGAGAAAGTCTGAAAGTAATAGTAACACTGAGGACGTTGACAGAGCCCAAGTATGCACCGGAGTTTTCCAACTCAAGATGGGAGGTTAAGATTGACAACAACTTTAGCAATCTGACGATTGTGAGGACAATTCCGGAGGATGAGGGAGTGTATCACTGTGCGACTACAGAGTGGCTGATGGACACTGATTGGAGTGGAACATATTTGGTGATAAAAGGTAAGCTGCTGATTTGCATATTTGAAAGAATCAAAAAGTGTTAGTTTCGCCAGCAAGCCTTTGGTTAATCCTTGTTTTGTTTAAATGTGCTATATAAATAAATCTGACTCGACCTTACTTTGGAATACTAATACTGTATATTATAACTCCATGTTTGTTGTTGCTTTGACAGTATTATTAATATTTAAGCATTGTATTAAAATTGTATGTTGTATTCTGAAATTCAATATGTGCTATTGTATCTTAACTCTTATAAAACTTTTAATGTCACGCAGGAAACAGTCAAAGAACATCAAACTACACCGTCACTCAGTGGCCGACAGCATCAGGTCCAGGCCGAGACTCAGCAACTCTCCAGTGTTCAATCCTCTCGGACAATGAGAACAAAATGTGTCCAGGAGATCACAGCGTGTTCTGGTTCAGAGCCGAGTCAGATGAGTCTCATCCAGACACCATCTACACTGACGGAAATAGAAATAATGAATGTGAGAAGAAATCTGATGCTCAGGAGAGCTGCGATTATCGCTTCTCTAAGAAAATCAGCTCCTCTGATGCTGGGACTTACTACTGTGCTGTGGCCACATGTGGAAGGATATTATTTAGAAAAGGAATGAAAAATGATCTCCAAGGTAACAGTGTCATTGGTCTATTTATGAAAACTTTGGAATTTTCAAGTGTCTGATTTTTCATGCTATATTCACAAGTAGTAATTTTACTTTTCCAATCATCTAACCACTGTCTATAGCTTTCATTGTTTCTTCCTTTTCATTCTGTTGTAGGATGCATGTTTTCACAGGAGGGCAGTACAGTTATTTTTCTGCTGTGTGCTGTCTTGGCTATAAGTCTGATTGTTATTGCTGTCCTCATTCACGCCATCAAGAAAAACAAGAGTGATTCTTGCAAAGGTAAAAGAAGTTACTCATATTTTATATAGACAATGAAATTGAAAGTACTGCATCCTCATGTATTGTTATCTACTGTATATATTTTGTTATCCAGCTGCTGTTGGCCTGCAGAAAAAACGGATTGGTCAGAAACATCAACAGGTAAAGCACATTCATTTTAAACTCATCAAAAAAAAGTCAATAAAGGTTTTGAAAATACTTATATTTGTTTTTTAATTTATTTTATCAGAAAGATGAGGACACATGGATTTATTCTGCTGTTGTCTTTACCATGATGAAAGCTGACAGAAATGCAGTCAAGGATGCAAAAGCAGCAGAGAGAGAGAAGATCTACACTGCTGTCAAGGCCTTGGGGTTGGATTAGACTGTTAACACGCTTCGCATGAATTCATATAAATAATCCAGTTAATATTTGTTTGTTTAGCGCTAAAGGGCTTCCTTAATGTTGCAGTACTGTACATATTATACTGTGTATTAGTTTTTAATTTCAAGTTTTGTTCTTGTGTTTAAATGTATTTAGACTGCATGCATCCTTTTCATTTAGAAATGATAAATAAAATTGACTTTTTGGTGCCAAGCTGTTGCTGCTGGTGTAATCTGTTTGTCTATCCAAACACTTAACAGAATACCAGAAATCCATTCAACAACATGAATTTGAATTGTGCGGGAGTTTACCTGGTTTGTAATCATGTAATCATGTAATCACCTTCACAATGTCACTGGGATTTAATAGGAATTTACTGATTGTAGATTTCTTGCAGTATTTTGCATGTATTTATATTTTATATTTTATATTTTTACTGCTATTTTATTGCTTTCTATTATTCTATTATTATCTTATTGCTTCCTGTATGCTGCTGTAGCGAAAATATTTCCCCTCGGGGATTAATAAAGTAACTGCCTAACCTAACCTAAATGGGATTATCTCTGCAAGCAAAGAATATAACATTCAACATATTAATTTTAACAATGAGGATGCTGTTACATTCTGAGGGAAAACAATTGTCCCAAACTACTCAACTGTGACAAGATGAGATTTGGGTTCTCCAACAGGACAATGCGCCCGCTCTCTGTCATCACTCATAACGATACAGTCGTTGCTCCGTACCACCTCCACTAACCGGATATTGCTCACTGCAACTTCTATCTCTTCCCCAGAAATTAGGACAGAAAAGTTGATGTGTGCTCTCTGCTGACGTTTCATGGCCATGGTGACATCACAAATGTGCACATACTACTGGTCACCTAAACATTAGTAGCTCAGGTACAGATATTGCCCAAGGGACATAACTTGAAATATTTACTCATGAAAGTTATAGCTTCCTCTTGCTTTGTGCTGTGACAGTGCTGTGCTGTGGTCTCATTCAACAGGATCAGATTTTCTTCACTACCTTTCTTACTGAGTAGTAAGAACATATAAACAAGGAACTGTTTGTGGTTAAAAGCTGTTTTCTTCCTGTCTTGGTCTTGCAATTTTTCTGTTTGTGCTAAGCCTTTAGTTTTGTTTCTGTCTCCCAACATAAAAAACAGAAGAAATATCCCAGAGAGAATCATATATATAATATTTAAAAGATGATATATTATGGGGAGAATTGTGGTTTCCAAATTGATATCGGAAGAAAACAGGACTTCTGTAAAAAAAAATACGTGTTCACCGTGTTCGCACGTACGTGTATGGGGGCCTGTTGCAGGCAAGAAGTGAAAGGAAATGTGACCAAAAAACACGCAGACAGTTGAGAGTTGTGGAGAACTCAGAGACGGTTTGAAAAAGTTTGTTGTGTCACTCTCGACTAATTTCGCTGGTTAGAATTTTGCGGAAATAACTTCAAAAAGTAAACTCAAAAAGGTGTTTCTATATCTATGTTTGTCATTAGTTTCCTGATGTGCAAATGACAAAGAAACAAAAGGCTTATACATAAAATACATGAGGCTCAACTGCTATATTGGCATCGAAGTCAAGAGCATGAAATTCTTTTCATGTAACACTGATAATGCTAGTAGCTCCAGAGGTTGTTTGACTGAGTGTCTCTTGTGAAAAAGATATTTTCAGCTGTGGTTTCAATTCTTTTTTTTTCTTTTCTTTGTGCGCATGAAGAGAAAAAGTGAGAGAGACAGAAGCCAACCGACTGTTTTTACCAACGAACCACAATTGTAGATACAACTGCAGATAGAAGCATGGCGAGTAAAACCACATCATTTGATGGAGCAAATATAATTCAAATTTTTCTTTATAAAATGTTTAACATGTATTTAGATTAATAAAAACCCTCAGTCTTTCTGGTCTCAGAGCACTTTGTAAAGGGCTTCTGCAGAGAGGAGCGCTATAAGAGCTTTCAGCAGACTAAATTTGGTTAAACTAATTGATTGTTTTTTTTAGGTTTTTAAAGGACAAATGATGTCAAGCGTTCTGGTGTTTTGAAATAACAGGCATCAACATCCATATGCATCTGTTATCATATAATAAGCAATATACATAGTTGGATTGTTTTTCATTTAAATTGAATGTAATTATGTTATTGATATATTTACAATGGATCTGGACAGACTGCAAGTACATCAATGTACCAAGTGGCGAACAGTGCAGCAGTGCAAGACGAGCTTTGTTAGATTAAAAATAGAGAGACAGGAAGCAAAGCCCCTCTGCAGTGACACCTTTACTTGAAAGCTCAACCACAACAATGTTGAAGTTTCCATGCATCATTTGTCTCAGTGGTGACTGTGAATCTGTTTTTTTTTTTGTCTGTGTTTTATGTGCAAGCAAGAAAATGCAGAGTACAAAGGACACAATGGATGAGAAAACCTTTTTGTTTTAAGTTCAATTTTACAGTCGTGACTTTTCCTGTGTCCTTCTTTATATCAATTGTGTGTGTTGTGTGGCCCGAGGCCTCACACAACACTGTTAGGCAGTCATTGATTTACTGTGAAGTAATCTCTATGGGTCAGAACTCAGACAACATTTGTACTATTAGGATACTTTTATGAGTGATTGTATTGGCAGAAATGGAACAAAACCAGTATCAGATCCAAACAAAATCAACTTTATTTCAAGAGCAGTTCAGCCTCAATGTCAACAAGGAAATCGAGGCCATGAAAGAGAAGCTCAGGACGCTTACAGTTGCGCTTCATGACGGCAGCAATAAAACCAAGCGGAGGTCCAGCCCCCGAACTCTGCTGCTCCCGCTTCTGTTCAGCCAACACCACCACAAAACATTACTGAGGGGGAGTATCTGAAACAGAAGGTGGAGAATCATAAAAGGGCCTTACAGAGGATCAATCACCGTCTGCGAGAGGAGCAAAAGAGGAGGCAAATGGCAGACAACAGATACTGTGACTGGAAAAGAATGTGTGTGGTGGAGAAACAAATACAAAAGGAACAGCACATGAGACTCTGCTTTGAAAAGGAGGTGAGATGGTCCAAAGACATCATCAGAGATTTGAGTCGGTGCTCCAGAGCTGACAATCTGGCCGAGTCCAGTGACATGAGGAAAAGCAAAGGGGATCTTGTGTCTGTGATCCTGAATGAAGAGCTGAGGGGTGAAGAACTCCAGAGAGAACTGGAGGTCATAAAACTCCAGCAGGAAGAGGCCAGCTGGGAGAATGTGACTTCATAAAGCAACTATTTAAAAATTTTTAAAAAAAAAAATCCCCCTCGGGGATTAATAAAGTAACTACCTAACCTAACTAGAGGACAAGACCAGCTTCTACGTTGAACTGTCCACCATACATAAAGCACAGACAGGGGACAATAAGACTGAGAAAGAAGGTGGAGGAGCTGACGAAGCAGCTGAAGCACTCCGTGGAGGCCGTCAATCACAAGCCTGAGGTCGTCTCACAGGGGTCTACGTCAGAGGACAACGTAACGATGGTCTCTACACCAGAAATGGTCTCTACACACAAAAAGATCTCCCCACCAGAAACAGTCTCAGAGGACTCTGTACCGGAGGAGGTCAGCAACCTCAAGCCTGACCTCGTCCTACAGGATTCTACACCTGAGGACAACTTTACAACGGTTTCTACACCAGCAAAGATTTCGAAACCAGAAGAGATCTCAACACCAGAAGAGATCTCTTCATCAGTGGAGGTCTCTGAAAGAGCAAAAGTCTCTGGAGATGTTTTAAGAAATCCCTGACACCAGCACATTGTCGCCAATAGAAAACATCTTAAGCAGAAGCAGGATAAGTGAAAACACACAACCGCTGGTACATCTATCTTTGTGAGGGCCCTCATTTACAAAAATTTGATTACTCCTTTTTCAGTTTTTATTGGTCCTCACAAAGATAAATGTCAAAGAACACAGAGGCAGTGCGGCATTACTATTTAGTTAGTGTTTAGTCAGTATTTAGTTAGTGTTTTGTTAGTATTTAGTTAGTGTTTAGTAAGTATTTGGTTAGTGTTTAGTTAGTATTTAGTTAGTGTTTAGTAAGTATTTGGTTAGTGTTTAGTTAGTATTTAAGTGTCAGGGGTTTTCGTGAGTTTTCTCCGGGTGCTCCGGTTTGTCCCTAAACAATTTGGACATTGTATAAACTGTAACAACTGAAATAAATTCTGTTGTCATGCACAATGGGTGTAGCTGTGGCTCTGTAGAGAAGTAAGTGTTCTTCATAGTGAAGTTTTTCAGTGGTTACAGTGCCGGCCATACAACTGTAACGTCCCTCCGTTACAGCCAGACACCTGTGTTACATGTAATAGCCGTGTGTACACCAGCAGCAGATGTGGTGTTTTTAAGAGGAAAAAAGTCTACCTCTAAAGTCCCCCTCAATAACAGAAACTAATAACACGAATAAATCAATCATCTAAATCAGTTCAAATTGGTCTGTGTAGCTCATAATGTCATTTTTTTTTATTATTATGTCATTCACGTTTTCCTCAACAACAAAAATGTAGTCCATGTGCATACAGTGGTGAGAACATATCGTAGCAGTTGTGCAATAATGACAAACTAATGTAGACAGGTTGTGCACTAATGTGTATATCACGAGGACAACAGAACAGGATGTAAACAGCATCCGTAACAGGAGGTATGTGCGTGAGAAGCAGTTTAAGGTCCTACCACAGAAGAAGAAGCAACAGGGTTAGGATTGGAATTACGGGAGAGAGAAATCCTGTATTTTATATCCTGCTTAAATATTGCCTTGCGTCTCAGTATCGTTTTATCATAATTAGCTGGCTATGTAACATTTACTCGCAGCTATAATTCGTATACAAAACACAGCGAGGTTTCCTGTGTTACTTTAAAACTCAGCAACAGTATCAGTGTTGAAAAGTAATGTACATTTTCTAAAATGAGGTTTTTAGGTAGTTTTTCCTACACTTGTTTACTCCAGAGTAAACAAACTACTTTTTCACTTGATGCTACGAAACTAAAATGTTAAGATGCATATATTTGAACAAGTCACATCAATTTGACTTGTTACAGAGTATTTTTTTCACTGTAGTACTGTTAAAGTTACTCATTTGCATGTTTCGCTGCTGGAGAAGGAGGCTAATATTGTTTAGTTGTTTATTGTTGAAGCTGAATGGGCCTGGATGTCCTGTCATTCAAAACATATTTGTTGTTGTGTGTTTTCTAGCTGCCGGTGTCACAGATTTTTTTTTTGTGTGTTAATAATGTTAATATTAGTACTAATATTTGATCAAATGTGAATAGTATAATGAGATGTCAAATAGTTCAGACGTATCATTTAAAGTTCAGTTCTTTCAGGTATTGAGAAGAAATGGTTGTAAACCCACATAAATATGGTGTTGCCATAGTAACAGCAACTCAAAATGTGCTGCATTGTCTCTCGAATGTGACAATTTATTTTTGCTCAGTTTTTCCCTGCAGACACTGTGTAAACTGATGAGTCACTGAGTTTTTGCTGTGAGTTTCACTGACTAAACCCACAAAGGGAATCACAAATGTGATGAAACTGCTGCTGGTGTTTCATGTGTTGGAAACATGGTTGATATTATTTCCACTGAAGAAACGCCAACGTAACAAGTAGCCAATCAGATTGCTCTGAAATTGTTTCCTCCCACTGGATATGATTACATTTAGGTGAATCATCTTTAATAAGGTTTCAATTACAGCAGTCTCAAATGGATTTATAAGAAAATGCTGATCATATTTTATTCCCTGCTGATGCTCCGAGTTGGCTGTAAGTACATATAGTGTTGTTTTCTGAGGATGAATTAGACGACAGCGTATATGATTCTGTGTCTGTTGTTCATCATTGATCTGTTTGGTGTTTTTTCAGTTTGCACAGATGATCGTCTCTTTGACACAAAGACTGTTCGTGTTGGAGATGATGTGACGTTGTCATGCGCCAACACAGTTCGGGGAAGCTTATTTTGGATCAGGCCTGTTTCTGGAAACTTTCCTGAAGTCTTAGGACGATCATACAGCGTCTGGAGTGTTCATCACCACATTCGAGCTAAAGTAGAGAATAGATCATTTCTTCTGTATATTTCAAAAGCAAACCTAAGTGATACGGCAGTTTACTACTGTGTAGAAGTACTAGAACAAAGTTTTAAATTTGTTAAAAGAACATCTCTAATCGTTGAAGGTAAGTCCTCCTAAAAAAGCTCAAATTTCTTTAGGTTTCTCAAAACATGGTGAATTTACATACCTTCATTTCTTCAGTTGTGCATGTAAACTTTGTGCCTGTTTACATAATTCATATGAAGCAAAAACTAAACTGTCAAAATAGTTTTTTTGTTTGATGATGAATATTTTACATGTTTTCCTTTTATTTCTCAGGGCCAGAAGCTGCTCTCACAACAGTCCCTCCTCATGATCTTGTCCCCCCAGAAGACTCAGTGACTCTACGGTGTTCGGTCCTCCGTGACTCTCAGAATAAAACATGTCCGGCAGATGACAGCATGTTCTGCTTTAGCACTGAATCACACGAATCTCACCCAGATCTTAATTTAACTCACGTGAACGATGGAGATAAAAATGAAAAGAACCCCGACGGAGTTTCATCAAAGAAATGTTTCTACAGCTACTTCAAAAACTTCACCTCCTCCGATTCTCGGACGTATTTCTGTGCTGTCGCCACATGTGGGAACACACTTTTTGGAAATAAATCAAAACTCAACCCTAAAGGTAACTGCATCATATTTTTATATAATGGGGTAAATTAGCATATGTGTTTGTTGGATTCGGATCAATAATTTAATATGAATGTTCTGTAATGCCTCATTAAACAGCTAAATAATAAGCCACTCTTAATTACAATTTTATTAAATGTTAACTTTCCGTATTTACTCCTTTTCATTATATTCCAGCAGTAAACACGTGTGACTTGAAGACAGACAGAACAGTTCTCTATCTGTTATGTGCTGCTTTGGCTATAAGTCTGATGGTCATAGCCTTTCTCCTTTATTCAGTCAAGAAACTCACCAAAAAATCATATGGGCTTTGTAAAGGTAAGTAAATACATCAATCTGTCAAACAGTTCCCAAAACCGGATTCACATTAATGCTGTTTTTTTGTTTGTTATACAGCTGAAATTGATCTGCAAACAAACACAGCAGCCAGTGGTGATCAGGAAAACCAGCAGGTATTTATAAAGTAAATGTATAGCCGCACGTTATAATTTATTTTTAATTTGCATGTGTAAATATCCTGCAGGCTCCAAATGTTTCTGTTTCCTCAGACAGATGAGGACTCGTTGGTTTATTATGCACCAATTTTCACCAATAAAAAAGCTAGTAAAAGAGGAACAAGGGACAGAAAACCTACAGAGGAAGAGAGCATCTACGCTGATGTCAAGGCTCTTGGGCTGGAACAACATCTTGACTCTGGACTTGCTAATTAATGTTTATTTAATTTTGTCCATACACAGTATGAGAAATGTACTCTCTTTTTTCTTTTAAATCATTCTGCACTATTTATAGTTTTTGTTATTTATGAAAAAGTTCATCTTGACGCAACATAACAATGCCTTATAAATGTTTTTTTGTGGTTATTCTGGTTTTATTCTGGCAAATTTGGAAAAAAACCTCAACCAACGAATGTACCTTTAACTTGAATAAAGACTGACTGCTTTGAAAGGTGCAGCATAACCAAATATCAAAAACGGTAATCATATTATATTTCTTGAATATTTTAGTTTTTGTTTATGTATGTAACTCAAAATGCAGAGCTATGAACATCTGGGCATAACAAATAGACAAACAGAAGAAAACCTGAAGGTTAATTTGAGGTGAGCGTTATCACCACCCACTCATTCTGCAATAAAAACATGGTCAACAGGCCTCAGACACCACAATGGTTTCACGACTGTATCAATATATATTTCTATTAATTGAAATGACCAAATCATGTATCAAACAATGACTAAATTAAGAAAACTCATAAAATAAAAGTGCTGGAAGTTGCTGTACATGCTATTCAAACATACAGTCCATCCATACTGTTACACCACTGCTTTACATCCATTGGGCCACCCTACTGCATTTAAAGTGGCACTGTACAATTAAACTTTATTTAATTTGACTTGAGGACTACATTTAATTAGCAACAAGATGTGAAGGTAGCACTTGACCTTAAGAATTATAACAACATAGCAATGCATTATCAATTACACCTAATACCATGGAAAAGCTGTCACAAATAAATGATATGACCATTTTCACATTAAACTTATCTTTATTATTAGACAGAGTCATAGCACAGAAACAGCACTGGTGAACGTCTTCTCAATATCTGTTATTGAATTGCAGAACATGAGTTTGAAGTTTAACTAGTCCTGTATAGCAGTGGTCCCCAACCTTTTTATCACCGCGGACCGGTCAATGCTTGACAATTGTACTGCGGACCGGAGGGGGGGGGGTTACGTAGATTGTTTATATTGCGAATATAATAAACTTGATAATAAATAATAAAGAAATGTATTTAATAATAAAACAAATAATAAAATAATCAACGTTATAAAAAATACGAAGAACCAGCAATTTCACATTTTTATTATTAAACACTCCATGAATGTTATTTTTCAACAGCTGAAATAAAGTTGTCAGTTTGAACCGTCTCCTCTCCTCTCCCTCATCCCCCTCTCCCTCATCCCCCTCTGTTGGCGACCACAGCCCTAACGCTCTCGGACTCTGGTCGCTATGGTAAAGTTTAAACATACCTTCACGATAAGATACAGATTCGCCACAAAAATGAATATAAAGTGGATGAAAATTTTTACTCACCATAACGCTAAATCAATGAGAGCCCTGAGCTTGTTTCTCTGCAACGAGATGGTCCCATCTCGGGGTAATGGGAGAGACTGACACCCGAAGTGTGTTGCTTATGTCCAGTCTACTCCGTTGTTTTGTTTTGGTTGCTGTCACGGCAGAAAACCCCGCTTCACACAGATAGGATGTCGGAAATGGCAACAGGGTTCGGCTATTTCCTCAACGCGCCGGGTCACAGTGCTAGCCGACAAAGGTACCCGTGCTATCTTGTTAACAGCAGCCTCTCCTAGAAGTTCGCGGCAAATATCTTTAGTGGAGGGCAAGATCAACTCTTCACCAATAGTGAATGGCTTTTTAGCCTTAACAATACGGTCAGCCACCAAGTATGATGCTCTCAGTGCTTTCGCATTTATTGATGTGGTGGCCGCCAGTAATTCCTTCTGTCCTTCGTGTTCCTGTTTTTTTTCTTTCAAAATACTCCGGGGGCTTGTTTTTTAATCCAGGGTGCTTGGTCTCCAAGTGGCGAAGCCATTTTGAAGGCTTCATTGCCTCGTTAGAGAGCCGTTCGCCGCATATTATGCAGAGCGGGCTTGGTCTGTGGGAACCACCTGTCGCGATAAAGCCATACTTCAAGTAGAACTCCTGGTATTGTCTGTTAAAAACTTTCTTTTTCTTGGAGGTTGTAGGCTCTTCTTCTGTCTCTTCACTGGCCCTTTTCCCCTTCGAAAGGAAACTTTCCAAAGACGTCTGTGTTTTGCTCATTTTGCTAGCTTGTGGGTTAAATTTTTGGCGCTCAAGCGACCGAGATGTAACTGAGAGAATCCGGTCATTTTTCAAAATAAAAGATTGTTCAGACTCAGATAATAAATACAACGGAAATAATTAATTATTTCTTGGGCGGCCCGGTACCAATTGATCCACGGAGCGGTACCGGTCCGCGGCCCGGGGGTTGGGGACCACTGCTGTATAGCCTTCGCTACAGTATGAAAATATTTAATTCAATAAACTAAACTTACCAAATTCTTCATATACTGTTCCTGGAGTTTGGTAGATGATCAATACAGTATTGATGATCAGACAGGATCAATAAGCCTGCATTGTTGCTATCACCGGTGCAGTCAATTCAGAATCTGCTGTTTGGTCTAGAAAACAAAAATTAAAAATATATCTGTGACAGACATCTTGCCGTCACCGTGGGTTCTTCCGGTCCAAACACACAACAACCAGCCACAGTATAGTTTGTTAATGGGTTTTATTCCACACAGCCAATGTCTTACATCCGTTGTGTTCTCCTGTCAGTCATGCAAGTGTAACCATAATAATTTAATCTGGGATCTTAATGATTATGTTTTGGAACTATGTTACTGTCCCCTTAAGTAAGGTCGACAGGTTGTCACACAGCCGTTTTCCTCTGCACACAGAAAAGTGCTAGGAGAGTCAATATTTTCCTTGATATATCATCTTTGTTCCTCCATGCACAGAGATCGATAGAAGTGATCATCCATCTCCCAATAGAGGATCTTTGTTTTTCCGTCGTCTGTGCTTTGCTATGGTAGGAATTGTGAGCAGGAAAAGATTAATCAGATTCCGCTAAAGAAAAGTTAACAACTTTAAATTGAATGTTGAACGACGAGCCATTGAAGAGCTGCAAGTTCGCCAACAGATCCCTAGAACTTTGAACATTTGATATCCTGGCTGGGTTTTTTTTTGGAATAGCTTCTTCATTGGAACCAGAGGTACCGTCCATCCACCACTCACCCCATCTTCATTCATTTTACCGTCTACCTTCACCTGAGAGAATCTTCATCTCAGCTGGACATCACAGTTCACCTGGAGTCCATTTCGCTGGACATTGTTGTGCACAGGGGGTGCGGTAGGACATTTGAGAACTCAACTCTTTCTTTTATACCCTTTTTTTTTTTCAATTTCATTTATTCCTGAGATCTCAGAGGTTTTTGATTTTCATATTACCTGCTTTGACACTTTTTGATGTGTGGAATTGTCAATTTGTTGTAGTATTGGTTATTATATTGTGTTCCAATTAAACCTTTTGTTGTAAATGCAATTCGGGGTGGATATTTCTTGTCTGTGCAGCAGTCAGACGAGTGACCTATTAACCAGTCTCTTCATCGAACCTGGATTAGATTTGATAATGCCCCTCTTTTCTGTCTATTATGCACTGTATCTAAAGCAACAGCTGCACAGGGGTTATACAAGCACTTGCCCCATGCTCTGTCCCCAACCAGCCAGCCAGCCTGCTGCTCTGTGTCCTCCAGAGTGAGAGAGCGTGTGGTGACCTGCTAGTGCTTGTATAGGGAGAGAGACAGCTCGGTAATTGCCTGCAGCTGTGCCAATTAAGCCTCTTCCTTGCACCATTCCCTGAACCACTCCCCCAATCACTCCCTCCTGCAGCTGAGCCAAACCACGCCCCGCCACCACAATAGCATTGATTCACAAAAAGATGAATGCTAATAGTCGTGATGGCATGGCATCATCAATTTATGAATTCTATTTTTTAAAAACAATATTCTGCTGATTTGCTGTTTACCTCAATTTCCGAACAACGGCTCCTCTCGTGTGACCACAGCACAGCAGTAAGTCCCAGCTTTTAAGAACAAATAAGTTCCACTCCAAGTATTCTCAGTCAAACCCGAGCTTTATATTTTCCACAATGTCAGAATTAGTTTCCTCATATTCTTTCTGATGATTAACGCTAATATGATTAACGCTTATGAGAAGCTCAGACAAGAAAACGTCGGAAATCACTAACTGCCGCTTTAACTACAAAACAGTCTTCCTGTATCTTACATCGTGATGACATTGTAGTGCTCACACAAAAAAACAGTGCATGAAAAATGCAATGATTACAAAAGCACTTTTTTTCTGTTGATTGATACACCGCCTCATGTGAAGTGACCATATTCTAAAACAATATTTTGTCATTTTCTGGGTCCTTTGCTCTCATTGGATGCCTCTCTCAGGGTTTGTCCTACTGTTGATTGATCTCGAAAAGCCCCACAGAACTTTTCATAATAATTTAAGTAATAAATTAAGTCCAACATTATCAGGGACTCCAACGAGTGAGGACGCCTCTACGGCTGCTCTAATCTAACAGGTTTCTTTGATGAGCATGAGCTGAAATTTGACGATGGACTGAAAAATAAAAGCTAAAATCTTACATTCAGATTTTGTAATTATTCTGATTCCTCTAGCACCACCATGGGGTTGACATGTGGGAATTTGAGTGAAGGATCTCGACAACTGCTGGTTGGTTTGCCATGAAATGGACAGTAGCTCTGGTTTTTGTGAGGCTACACCATCTCTCTTGGACAGGGGACGTTGTTTGAGCTTTTGTTCCTGTAAGGGACATAATGTCAGAAAGATCCAGCCTGTTAATCTCTCCTTTAAAATACTGAATGTGATGCCTTTCAGATAATTCTTATACCACAAGAAGCACTAGTGACCGTGGCACTTGTTGCTTGCTTGTAGCTCCAAGTACAAAGACAACCAACCACCCACAGATAGACAACTCTGGCTCAAAAGAGTCAAAAGTCAAAAATTTGAATCATTGCTACAAAAGGAAACAGAGGTGATATGCAACTCAAAGCCCAGGATCACACAAAATGTGGCAGGAAGTGTGCTTATTCTGTCGCAACCAATCAGATGCTTTTTAAAGTCTGAATTATCACAACTGTCTCACCTCCTTTCCTCACTGAGATACCAACTACATCCCCATGAAGACATCAATGTCATGATGGTCGTGTTATGGATTGCATTGCTTTTTTTTCATCGAGCATGTAAGTGCTGCTTTTTTTCCGGCCAAAAAAATCTGCATTAGAGATTTTTCATACTCCTTTATTTAATGTTGTTCTGTTTTCTTTTAATTCAGATACGTTGGTTCCAGTAACGACAGTTCTGCTCGGAGAACCAGTGAACTTGACATGTGCTTTGCTCAAGTTCAGCTCCGTACGATTCCAATGGTACAAGCAGAGCGCCGGGGATAATCTTAAATTAATTGTGACACTCTGGAAATCTACGAGTGAGTTTGGACCAGAGTTTCCTCAGTCAAGAATGAAAGTACATCTTTATGACGGTTTTAGCAACTTGACCATTCTGAGGACAGTCCAGGAGGATGAGGGGATGTATCACTGTACAACCGCAGAGTTCATTGAACCTCAATGGAATGGGACATATTTGTTAGTAAAAGGTAATAATGTGATTTTTTTTTTTTTTACAGACTTGTGTTTCTATGCACATTTGAAAAAAACACCAACTGTGTTACTGCCATTTTTATTACACAGGAAACAGTCAGACATCAAACTACACCGTCACTCAGTGGCCGACAGCATCAGGTTCAGGCCGAGACTCAGCAACTCTCCAGTGTTCAATCCTCTCTGACCTTGAGCACATGAAGTGTCCAGGACATCACAGTGTGTTCTGGTTCAGAGTCGGATCAGATGAGTCTCATCCAGACACCATCTACACGGACGGAAATAGAAATAATGAATGTGACGAGAAATCTGACGCTCAGAAGAGCTGCGTTTATCGCTTCTCTAAGAACATCATCTCTTCTGATGCTGGGACTTACTACTGTGCTGTGGCCACATGTGGAAGGATATTATTTGGAAACATATCTAAGCTGCAGCTTGGTAAGATTTTGTGTTCAGTAATATAAGACATTCCGTAATTATGTTGATACCATCGTGAACTGTTAAGAAGCACTGACTTTGTTGTTTTGTTTGTTTTCTAGCTCAAACAACACATTCAGTATTAATTGAGAGGGTGATATTAATCGTCTGTTTGGCCATTTCTGTCATTGGAAATGTTGTTCTCATCTGCAAGCTAAGAGTATGTGAACAGTGGAGAGGTGAGTGAAGCTAAAAGTGTTGGAAAGACTAAAATTCTCCTGTGACATTTATATTATTAAATGTATAATAATTATATGTTATACATGCATTTTAAACGTAAGATCAGACAAACCTTTTCAAATACTATTGTAAAATCATCAGGGCTCAGTCATTGTGCATATTTAAGAAATTGATGTAAAGTAGCAGTAGTTTTTTTAAACATAGTCTTCCTTGCTATATTATATCATTCATTGCTCCTAATGATTTGTATTCTATGACTTTATTCTGTGAGGGAAAAGTGCAATAATTGATTATATTTTTGTTATTATAATTTGTTTTTAGCTTCAGGAACGGAAAGTGCTCTTTCAGAAGCACAACAAGACTCCTCGCGACAACCAATAGACGATACTGTAAGTTAAAATGACAAATGGAAATTATTATTCTGTAAATATATGTATCCAAATCAGCATATCAGTCTTTACGACTAATTTGTTAATTGTTTTATTCACCACAGACTGAAGCTGAACACAATCTGAACTATGCGCCACTAAATTTCTCTGAAAGAAAAGCAACAAGAGGGAGAAAGAAGAGAGAGTTTGCCGAGGACTGTGTCTACTCTCAAGTTAAACACTGACACCGGTGACCATGTGGAGCATCTCCTGAATTATGAATTAAACCTCACATGATACAGTTCCTGTACTGACTCTTTAGACTTTTTATTTTTCTATCTTAGCTAAATATTCAGAAATATTCCGTGTTAACAGAGTTCAGTTGCTTCATCACTGACAATATTTGGGCTCTCAAAGCGTAAAGATAGTTTTGTTGCATTTTCCATCCCTGGTTTTTTACTGTATTGACTCACTGTCTTCTCTTGTTTTTTTCAATTAAAGTTTATGAAATGAAATGTCTTTCTGAGTTTTATGTTTGCAACCATTTTATGAACGCAAACGAGAGGAGAAAGACAGACGAGAAGGCTAAAGGAGAAATCTGGTCAACTTTTGACGGCAATTTCATCTAGTTAGATTTAAAGATTTTATAATACCATGTAGTGTGCAGATATTAGACCCGTGTTTTTAGACTGAAAACCATTTATTCTGTCAAAATCATAAAAAACTTAACAATGGCTTTATACAGACTCTGATAATATAAACACATTTTCATTCTACTGCATCCTGTCAGTGTGCTGAAGCCTCTCAAGAAATTTCCTTTGTGACGTTTCATTACACAAAATGTTTGTTCATTAGAGATGCTGACAAAGCCACATGTTGGTTGATTGTTATTGTGTTTGTGGAGTTTTTACAATTTTCTGCTGGTAACAACCTGTTATCCACACTGCTCACCTATGATCTGTGATCCAACCTATGACCCAAATCTTAATAAATTACCTTATTTTTCAAGAATACCTCAAACTTAGAGTTGGTATCACTTCCTGATTACTGCCAACGTTTACGTTCAGTAACTTGGAATAATGGAAAGAAAAGCATTGCCTGTAATCTTTATCACTAAAACACTAACCCACAGGTTAAAGCCACAGCCTCCACCAATTTCTACTTCCTGAACCCCTCCCACTAAGATTCACGTTATCCACCTAACAGATTTGGTTCAGTAACAACACAGTTCTAGTGTGCACTGATTGTTCCCATCGAACACATTAATAAATATTCACTGATGTCATTGCCACATATGCCACAATCTCTCAAGCAATTCTCTGAGGTGACAAACGATGGAGAGAGAAGGAAAAAAGAGATTGACTGCTGCAAGCACGTGCAACTGAATGTGATACAAAACAGCCCTTTTTGTATTTGTTCTACAAATATTTGTATTTTATTGTAGCCTAAAATGCTATCAACATTTTCCGCAGTTTAAAGGCCCTGGACTTACACTAAATATATATAAGTATAAATACCATGTGAAAGTTAGTGTGTGGACTTCTTTTGAAACTAATTTAATTGTGGGAAAGGTTCATTATAAATAAATAACTGTGTTAAGTCCGCTTTAATGTGGCCAAATAGAGACTCTGCCTTCATTACAGTATTCTGAGCCATGCTTCATTTTATCTTTGACATTATTGTCCTGTTGCTCGAGTGATTCATCATTCTGGTCCATCATAAAATATTTCAACAAATAACTACTGCACAGCTGGCAACTTCTCCTCTCCTCTCCATTCAACAACAGCACCAGTACTTTTGTTTGTGTTTTGTTCTAATTTCTAAGGGTAATAACAAAGGGATGGTTTCAGTCCCTCCAGGAAATCCCGATCTTGCAGTCGCAATAATTAATGCAAATTCAAGCAAACTGTGCAATATTTGCGGGAGCTTGCACTTTTTAAAAAATTCCTGCAATTTTTCCCCAACAAATGTCTACAGCAGAAGCTGTGCTGAAAGCATTGACAGCATGAAGTAAGTCTTTTCAGACAAATCTGGCTTTATTAATACAAATAACTCCTCGTTTACAGTCAGCACGGTTCTCCTCCTCTCATCTCCTCAACAAAACAAACCCTGTGTTCCGAATCGCATACAATTTCTTTTTACTTTTAGTATGGACTACAGCTTCCCTTAAAACGTATATACTGTTGCATGTAGTATGTATATGTTAGAAAAATTACTCAGAGGCTGTATTCAAAATCAAACACATCAGACATTTATTCTTGCAAGAAGGAGCAAATACATACACACTCAAAGAAGGATATCCAGCATTGCTCAACGTCTCTCCTCCGTAGGGCAGCTTTTATACAGTGTGATAAGCAGTTGACATCCACCCCCATTTCCTTTACATCTGAGTTCAGTTGTAGGTTACAAGATGATGGTACGGAGACGTCGTAAAATAAGGACGTATGGACGTCGTAAATTAGACCATGCTGTGCACAGATGTCTTCCTGAGACAATAGGAACATGTTGTGCAACAGATAGACAAACATTCGACAAGTATGATGAGTTCATTATTTTTCCATCAGTATACAATTGGGACATACTACTACATCACAAAAGTACGTCTTGAACTTTGATGCACTTTGTCATATCCGTCACGATCCGTAGCGCAACGTTTGTAGTAAAAAGAAAAAGGATGCGATTTAGAACAAGTAAGATTCCTTTTAATGCCCCTTCTTCTTCTTCTTCTTCTTCTTTTTCTTCTTCTTCTTCTTCTTCTTCTTCTTCTTCTTCTTCTTCTTCTTCTTCTTCTTCTTCTTCTTCTTCTTCGTCTATCTTTTGTGGGCTAAGCATTAGCGCCATTAATTGTCTCGGTGGCTCAGTCGATGTGACGTCTACGTCTAACATACTATGTATTGGTACATACTAAATCTTGTTTTGGCCTACAAAATAGTATGGTGGTGAAAAGTGAAAAATCTGAATCAATGCAAACAAAATGAAAGAGAGGTGATATGCCTCTCAAAGCCGAGAATCACTCAAACTGTGGCAGGAAGTGTGCTCATTCTGTCACAACCAATCAGATGCTTTTTAAAGTCTGATTTATCACAACCGTCTCACCTCCTTTACTCACTGAGATACTAACTACATCCCCATGAAGACATCAATTTCAAGATGCTCGTGTTATGGATTGCATTGCTTTTTTTTCATCGAGCATGTAAGTGCTGCTTTTTTTCCGGCCAAAAATTCTGTGCATTAGAGATTTCACACACTCCTTTATTTAATGTTTTTCTGTTTTCTTTTAATTCAGATACGCTGGTTCCAATAACAACAGTTCAACTCGGAGAACCAGTGAATTTGACATGTTCTTTACTCAAATTAAGCTCCGTAGGATTCCAATGGTACAAGCAGAGCGCCGGGGATAATCTTAAATTAATTGTGACACTCTTCATATCTAACAGTGCGTTTGGACCAGAGTTTAATCAATCGAGATTCCAAGCACATCTTTATGACGGTTTTAGCAACCTGACCATTCTGAGAACAGTCCAGGAGGATGAGGGGATGTATCACTGTACAAGCGCAGAGCTCATTAACCCTCAATGGATTGTGACATATTTGTTAGTAAAAGGTAATAATGTGATTTTTTATTTTTTTTTACAGACTTGTGTTTCTATGCACATTTGAAAAAAACGCCAACTGTGTTACTGCAATTTTTATTACACAGGAAACAGTCAGACATCAAACTACACCGTCACTCAGTGGCCGACAGCATCTGGTCCAGGCCGAGAATCAGCAACTCTCCAGTGTTCAATCCTCTCTGACCCTGAGCACATGAAGTGTCCAGGACATCACAGTGTGTTCTGGTTCAGAGTCGGATCAGATGAGTCTCATCCAGACACCATCTACACTGACGGAAATAGAAATAATGAATGTGACGAGAAATCTAATGCTCAGAAGAGCTGCGTTTATCGCTTCTCTAAGAACATCATCTCCTCTGATGCTGGGACTTACTACTGTGCTGTGGCCACATGTGGAAGGATATTGTTTGGAAACATATCTAACCTACCCGCTGGTAAGATTTTCTGTTCAGTAATATAAGATATACTCTAATTATGTTGATACCATCGAAAACTGTTAAGAAGCACTGACTTTGTTGTTTTGTTTGTTTTCTAGATCAATCAACACATTCAGTATTAATTGAGAGGGTGATATTAATCGTCTGTTTGGCCATTTCTGTCATTGGAAATGTTGTTCTCATCTGCAAGCTAAGAATATGTGAACAGTGGAGAGGTGAGTGAAGCTAAAAGTGTTGGAAAGACTAAAATTCTAATGTGACATTTATTTTAGTAAATGTATAATAATGATATGTTAGACATGCATTTTAAACACAAGCTCAGACAAACCTTTTCAAGTACTATTGTAAAATCATGGCTCAGTCATTGTGCATATTTAAGAAATTGATGTAAAGTAGCAATAGTTTTTTAAACATAGTCTTCCTTGCTATATTATATCATTCATTGCTCCTAATGATTTGTATTCTATGACTTTATACTGTGAGGGAAAAGTGCATTTATTGATGATATTTTTGTTATTATAATTTGTTTTTAGCTTCGGGAACGGAAAGTGCTCTTTTAGAAGCACAAAAAGACTCCTCGCGACAACCAATAGACGATACTGTAAGTTAAAATGACAAATGAAAATTATTATTCTGAAAATATATGTCTCCAAATCAACATATCAGTCTTTACGACTAATTTGTTAATTATTTTATTCACCACAGACTGAAGCTGAACACAATCTGAACTATGCGCCAATAAATTTCTCTGAAAGAAAAGCAACAAGAGGGAGAAAGAAGAGAGAGTTTGCCGAGGACTGTGTCTACTCTCAAGTTAAACACTGACACCGGTGACCATGTGGAGCATCTCCTGAATTATGAATTAAACCTCACATGATACAGTTCCTGTACTGACTCTTTAGACTTTTTATTTTTCTATCTTAGCTAAATATTCAGAAATATTCCTTGTTAACAGAGTTCAGTTGCTTCATCGCCGACAATATTTGGGCTCTCAAAGCGTAAAGATAGTTTTGTTGCATTTTCCATCCCTGGTTTTTAACTGTATTGACTCACTGTCTTGTCTTGTTTTTTTTTTCAATTGAAGTTTATTATATGAAGTGTCTTTCTGAGTTTTATGTTTGCAACCGTTTTATGAACGTAAACTAGAGGAGAAAGACAGACGAGCGGGCTAAAGGAGAAATCTGGTCAACTTTTGACGGCAATTTCATCAAGGTGGATTTAAAGATTTTATTATACCATGTAGTGTGCCGATATTCGACCCGTATTTTTAGACTGAAAACCATTTGTTGTCAAAAATAATAAAAAACTTAAGAATGGCTTTATACAGACTGTGATAATATAAACACCTTTTCATTCTACTGCATCCTGTCAGTGTGCTGAAGCCTCTCTCAAGAAATTTCCTTTGTGACGTTTCATTACACAAAATGTTTGCTCATTAGAGATGCTGACAAAGCCACATGTTGGTTGATTGTTATTGTGTTTGTGGAGTTTTTACAATTTTCTGCTGGTAACAACCTGTTATCCACACTGCTCACCTACGATCTGTGATCCAACCTATGACCCAAATCTTAATAAATTACCTTATTTTGTGTGTAGCAAACAAGCTGTTGTTTGCCTTCCTCTCAAGAATACCTCAAACTTAGAGTTGGTATCACTTCCTGATTACTGCCAACGTTTACGTTCAGTAACTTGGAATAACGGAAAGAAAAGCATTACATGTAATCCTTGTCAACAAAACACTAACCCACAGGTTATAGCCACAGCCTCTGCCAATTTCTACTTCCTAAACCCCTCCCACTAAGATTCACGTTATCCACCTAACAGATTTGGTTCAGTTACAATACACAGTTCTAGTGTGCACTGATTGTTCCCATCGAACACATGAATAAATATTCACTGTTGTCATTGCCACATATGCCACAATCTCTCGAGCAATTCTCTGAGAGGTGACAAACGATGGAGAGAGAAGGAAAAAAGAGTTTGACTGCTGCAAGCATGTGCAACTGAATGTGATACAAAACAGCCCTTTTTGTATTTTTTCTACAAATATTTGTATTTTATTGTAGCCTAAAATGCTAATTACATTTTCCGCAGTTTAAAGGCCCTGGACTTACACTAAATATGTATAAGTATAAATACCATGTGAAAGTTAGTGTGTGGACTTCTTTTGAAACTAATTTAATTGTGGGATATGTTCATTATAAATAAATACCCAATTAGACAAAGTCCGCTTTAATGTGGCCAAATAGAGACTCTGCCTTCATTACAGTATTCTGAGCCATGCTTCGTTTTATCTTTGACATTATTGGCCTGTTGCTCGAGTGATTCGTCATTCTGGTCCATCATAAAATATTTCAACAACTAACTACTGCACAGCTGGCAACGTCTCCTCTCCTCTCCATTCAACAACAGCACCAGTACTTTTCTTTGTGTTTTGTTCTAATTTCTAGGGTTAATAAGAAAGGGATGGTTTCAGTCCCTCCAGGAAATCCCGATCTTGCGATCACAATAATTAATGCAAATTCAAGCAAACTCTGCAATATTTGAGGGAGCTTACACTTTCTTTTAATTCTTGCAATTTTTCCTCAACAAATGTCTTCAGCAGAAGCTGTGCTGAAAGCATTGACAGCATGAAGTTAGTCTTTTCAGACAAATCTGGCTTTATTTACACAAATAACTCCTCTTTTACAGTCAGCACGGCTCTCCTCCTCTCATCTCCTCAACAAAACAAACCCTGTGTTCCGAATCGCATACGATTTCTTTTTACTTTTAGTATGGACTACAGCTTCCCTTAAAAAGTACATACTGTTGCATGTAGTATGTATACAATTGGGACATACTACTCCATCATATAAATGTGTCTTGAACTGTGATGCACTTTGTTATATCCGTCACGATCCGTAGCGCAACGTTTATAGTAAAAAGAAAAAGGATGCGCTTTAGAACAAGTAAGATTCCTTTTAATGCCCCTTCTTCTTCTTCTTCTTCTTCTTCTTCTTCTTCTTCTTCTGCTATCTCTTGTGGGCGGAGCATTAGCGCCATCAACTGTCTCGGCGGCTCAGTCGATGTGACGTATCTTCTGCTGCGCAAAGGATCGTGAGTCAGAGCAGCTCGAGTACCATGCTGGCCTGCATACTGCAAAATACGACCAGATGTAGTAGGACATACTGGTACTTTTGGCATCCTACGTCTAACATAATAAGTATTGGTACATACTAAATCTTTTTTTGGCCTACTAAATACTATGCTAGTATGGATATTGGAACGCAGGGCTACAAGAGCTTTCAGCTGACTAAATTTGGTTGAACTAATCGATTGTTTTTTAAAGTACAAATGACGTCTATCATTCTTGTGTTTTGTAATGCCAGGCATCAATATGCATATGCATCTTTTAGGTTAGGTTAGGTTAGGTCAGGTAGTTAATACATTAATCCCCGAGGGGAATGTTTTTTTTCTTTTTTTTTAATATACCAAGCAATATTCATACTAGGTATGTTTTTCATTTAAATTCAATGTAATTATGTTATTGATTTATTTACAATGGATCTGGACTGACTGCAAGTCCATCAATGTACCAAGTGAAGCACAGTGCAGCCGTACAAGACCAGCTTTGTTAGATGGAAAAAGAGAGTGGGACAGGAAGGTCGACGTGTGATTTTGATTGAAGTATCTCCACAACTGCTGGATGGTTTGCCATGAAATGGACAGTAGCTCTGGTTTTTGTGAGGCTACACCATCTCTCTTGGACAGGGGACGTTGTTTGAGCTTTTGTTCCTGTGAAGGACATAATGTCAGAAAGATCCAGCCTGTTAATCTCTCCTTTAAAATACTGCTTTGCTTGCTACTGCGTTGCTTGCTTGTAGCTCCAAGGACAAAGACAACCAACCACCCAGAGATAGACAAATCTGGGTCAAAGTGGAAAGTGAAAAATCTGAATCATCGCAACAAAAGGAAACAGGTGATATGCCTCTCGAAGCCCAGGATCACACAAAATGTGGCAGGAAGTGTGCTCATTCTGTCACAACCAATCAGATGCTTTTTAAAGTCTGGCTTATCACAACCGTCTCACCTCCTTTACTCACTGAGATACCAACTACATCCCCATGAAGACATAAATGTCATGATGGTCGTGTTATGGATTGCATTGCTTTTTTTTTCATCGAGCATATAAGTGCTGCTTTTTTCCGGCCAAAAATTCTGTGCATTAGAGATTTTTCACACTCCTTTATTTAATGTTTTTCTGTTTTCTTTTAATTCAGATACGCTGGTTCCAATAACAACAGTTCAGATCGGAGAACCAGTGACCTTGACATGTTCTTTACTCAAATTCAGCTCCGTACGATTCCAATGATACAAGCAGAGCGCCGGGGATAATCTTAAATTAATTGTGACACTCTTGATATCTACAAGTGAGTTTGGACCAGAGATTTCGCAATCAAGAATCCAAGCACATCGTCATGACGGTTTTAGCAACCTGACCATTCTGAGGACAGTCCAGGAGGATGAGGGGATGTATCACTGTACAAACGCAGAGTTCATTAAACCTCAATGGAATGGGACATATTTCTTAATAAAAGGTAATAATTTGATTTTTTTTTTACAGACTTGTGTTTCTATGCACATTTGAAAAAAATGCCAACTGTGTTACTGTCATTTTTATTACACAGGAAACAGTCAGACATCAAACTACACCGTCACTCAGTGGCCGACAGCATCAGGTCCAGGCCGAGACTCAGCAACTCTCCAGTGTTCAATCCTCTCTGACCCCGAGCACATGAAGTGTCCAGGACATCACAGTGTGTTCTGGTTCAGAGTCGGATCAGATGAGTCTCATCCAGACACCATCTACACTGACGGAAATAGAAATAATGAATGTGACGAGGAATCTGATGCTCAGAAGAGCTGCATTTATCACTTCTCTATGAACATCAGCTCCTCTGATGCTGGGACTTACTACTGTGCTCTGGCAACATGCGGAAGGATATTATTTGGAAACATATCTAAGCTGCACCTTGGTAAGATTTTGAGTTCAGTAATAGAAGACATACTCTAATTATGTTGATACCATCTTGAACAATATGGCTGTTAAGAAGCACTCAATTTGTTGTTTATGAAAATATCACAATTTTCAAGTGTCTGATTTTTCATGCAAAATTGACTAGTAGTAATTTTACTTTTCCAATCATCTAACCACTGTCTATAACTTTCATGGTTTCTTCCTTTTCATTCTGTTGTGGGATGCATGTTTTCACAGGTGGGCAGTACAGTTATTTTTCTGCTGTGTGCTGTCTTGGCTATAAGTCTGATTGTTATTGCTGTCCTCATTCACGCCATCAAGAAAAGCAAGAGTGATTCTTGCAAAGGTAAAAGAAGTTACTCATATTTTCTCTAGACAATGAAATTTAAATTATTCAACCTTCTTTTATTGTTATTTACTGTATTTTTTTTGTTATCCAGCTGCTGTTGGCTTGCATAAAATTGCTTGGACAGAAACATCAACAGGTAAAGCACTTTTATTTATTTTTTATCTCATCAAGTCAATAATGGTTTTGATATTGCTCATATTTTTTTTCATATATTTTATCAGACAGATGAGGACACATGGATTTATTCTGCTGTCATCTTTACCATGATGAAAGCTGAAAGAAATGCAGTAAAGGATGGGAAAGAAGAGAGAGAAGATCTACACTGCTGTCAAGGCTTTGAATAATCAAGTTGATAAACTAGCTAAAGGGCTTCCTTTATGTTGCAGTACTGTACATACTATACTGTGTATCATCTTAATTCAAATTTGTGTTCTTTTGTTTAAATGTATTTACATAGAATTAATCTTTTTCACATAAAAAATACAAATAAAACATACTTTCTAGTGCCAAACTGTTGCTGCTGGTGTGATCTGTTTGTCTTTCTAAACACTTACTAACGTCACAGAAATCAGTTCAACATTTAAATTGCGCAAAACGGGTGTTTATCAGGTTTGTAATCTTTTAACATCACAGGGATTTAAAAATAATTTACTATTGTGATTATTCCTTCAAGCAAAATATATAACATTCAATATATTTACACTTCAGGATAAGTTATTTTTTGTTAAATTTTAACAATGACTGTTACGAACCGATAGCCTGATGTGAACCAGAACCCAGACAATTGGAATTCTTACTCCTGGAAGTTATAGCCTCCCTCTGCTCCATGCACGTTACTGTGCTGCGCTTTGTTCACGTGCAACAGGAACACTCTGAACTTTCTGATTCACCCTCGTACGAACAAACAAAAGTTGTCCTGATGTCAGCTCACATATTTTTGCTGCTCTAAACTAAATCATACTGATTTATTGGACATATTAGTGTCTAACTTTAGTACAGATAAGTAATAACATACAAACAAACTTGAGGGCAAGCTGTTTGTAGCAAGGTTGGTGCTACCGTGGTCTCTCCTGGACACAGATGACACAGTCAGTTGTACAGTCGGGTGTAAAATGCTTTGATTTGCCCGGTACATACACCAATGTATATGTGCAACCGCTTCTCCTCTTCCTCCTTCTCCCTCCTCCCTTCATAAGGGAGAGCTCATCAGTCCCTATTTGGCTCAGCTGTGCTCATTACACCTGCCCGGCACCGTTCCTCGAACTACTCCTCCCACTCTCTACCCCTGCAGCTGAGCTAACACACCCCGCCACCACACTGTTTTTTCTCTGTTTTGTCTTAGCCTTAAGTTGTAGGTTTTGTTTGTGTAATATCCTATAGAGAATCACATATATAACATTTCAAAGACGATGTATTTGTCTGTATGTTGTGAACAGTGAAGCTGTGGACAGGAAACACATTTAACAATCGTCCCCGGCTGGGATCAAACCGGTGACGCTGCGCTTATCTGCTAAGAAGGTGTTTTGTTTTATGAACTACTTCATTGTCAGGCCAACATGTTGAGGCTTGTAGTCAACAGTATGTTGAGCCCGTTGAAGGCCACAAACCAAAATGTTCCAGTCTGATAAATGTGGCTGTAGGTTTTAACTCTTTCAGCTGCTTTCTCTTTACACCTTGCAAATACTGTACTTGCTCCAGAAACCTACACCAGACCTGCATGTTTTTTATACCAGAGTCTCTTATGTATTACTTGACTGCATGATATTGTCAGGTGTTCCTGTCACTACTGTAATGAAGCTGAGTCACTCAGGATTTGTGCAAGTCAGTCATTTTTGGTTTTGATTATTTTACTGTAACCAAAAGCATTCTTTTCATGTAGAAAAAAACAACACTGTTTGTATATTCTCTCATGCTGCCTCACTGTCAGGTCTTTGTTCAGGTTTACAAGAGTTTTCTCCCTCACATCGTTACATGGACCAGTTGAGTCAGAAACTTGTGATCTCTTCCAGGTGAATGTGTTTCTGTGATAACGTGAGAGTGATGCTCTGAAGGGAGAGTAGAGGAAGGAGGGTGTGACTGCAACCACCTAGAAATATTTTTGTAGATGGATATTCTCTGAATATATGATCCCCACAATATAAAATGCTGTTTCAAGTGGAGGATACGTGTGTTTGTCCCAAACAGCTTAACCTGAAAAGTCTAAATCTTTTTGGCAATGTTGTGACCAAGAGTGTTTGGGTTCACATGTAGTTGATCTCTCTGAGAGTTATAGACACATGAAACAAAAGCTTACTGCTGCTGTTGTTTCATGTGTTTAGGTTGGAAAGATAGTTGATATTATTTCCACTGTGGTAGTACAGCGAAGCACCAACGTATCAAGTGGCCAATCAGATCATTCTAAAATTGTTCCCTCCCACTTATTGCGAGTACATATGAAGGCAAATCAACGTATGAAATGTTCTAATGTAGATGCAGACACGAGTGGATTAATCAGAAAATGATGATCATATTTCATTTACTGCTGATGCTCAGAGTAGGGCGTAAGTATATAGAGCTTGTTTTCAAATATGTATTTTACGTGTCATTTCTTGCACTAACGTTTTAGCACATGACATAAAATCTACCTCTCACTCTTCTTTTATTTTTATCTTTAGGAAGCACAGATGATCTCGTCTTTGCAATGAAGACTGTGAGTGTTGGAGATAAGGTGACTCTTTCGTGTACTCGTCATCATAATGCTCTGCACAAAGAAACCTTGTATTGGATCAAACTTGTTTCTGGAAACTGGCCTGAATTCTTTGGAGGAACATTTACTTTTGATTATGAAGGTGGTAATAAGACTCCTCACGTTACAACAAAACAAGAACCTGGAACGTACATTCTGCATATTAACAAAGCTGAGCTCAGTGACACCGGTGTGTACTACTGTATAAAAGTCAACAAGCTTGACATG
Source organism: Embiotoca jacksoni (assembly GCF_022577435.1). Classification (NCBI taxonomy): domain Eukaryota; kingdom Metazoa; phylum Chordata; class Actinopteri; family Embiotocidae; genus Embiotoca; species Embiotoca jacksoni. The sequence continues at coordinate 3,078,450 of NW_027185403.1, forward strand.
ACATTTGTGAACGGAACATTTCTGAGAATTAAAGGTAAATCTAATCAAATTTGTGTTTCTATGTATATCAATTATTTTCAACTATTATTTTTCTTAAAAGCTGATCAAAACATGTTTATAATTAGTTTTTGTATTTCCCAGGACCCGAACCAGACATCACTGCCGTCATTCAAGAGCTTCCATCTGATCCAGTCCATCCAGGAACCATAATGACTCTGCAGTGTTCAGTCCTCTCTGACTCTGAAAATAAAACGTGTCCTGGAGATCATCGTGTGTTCTGGTTCAGAGCCGGATCAGATGATTCTCATCCCAGTTTGATTTATGTTCATGGAGATAGTGGTGAAGAATGTGAAAGGAGTCCTGAGGCTCGCTCTGCACAGAAATGTTTCTATAACTTCTCCAAAAACGTCACATCCTCTGATGCTGGGACTTACTACTGCGTTGTGGCCACATGTGGAGAGATCATTTTTGGAAATGGAAGAAGAGTGGACGTTGAAGGTAACTGCACCACATTTCTATCTAACAATAATACAACATTTGTTCTTACTGAAATAATTATCATTATTGGGTGCCTCTATTTTCCAGCACTCAGCATGTGGGAATTGAAGAAAGCAAACATGGTTCTCATTCTGTTGTCTGTTGCTTTGGCTGCAAGTCTGATTGTTATAGTCTTCCTCATTTACACCATCAAGAACAAGACATGTCATCGCTGCAACGGTAAATGACATTTCCCACACATCACATCAATCTATCCACTGGTATTTGCCGTTTGTTGCGTGTCAATTGACCGACAGCGTCTTTCATGTTTATTGTCTCTGTTGCTCTGCAAACAGATGCTGTAACAGCCAGCGGTTATCAGCAAAATCAGCAGGTAACATTTATATTGGGAAATATCGTCATATTTTTCTCTCCAAATAGGTAAATAATATCTGCCCGCTCATAACTTTCTTTCATAATTTAACGTTTTTCCTCAGAGAGGTGAGGACTCATTGACTTATTCTGCAGCAACCTTCACCAGGAAGAAGGCCGGCAAAGCAGAGAGAAGAAATATGAATGCAGCAGAGAAAGACACCGTCTACTCTGAAGTCAGTGGTTCTAGGGTTGATTAAAAATTCACACACAGAATTTGTTCATTGTTTTTTTGACATTTTGACACAGTGTGGGAAATAATGGTAAAATAGCAATTCCTCTTTGATAAACATGAAGGTATTTTGAGCATCATTTGAATGTTTTACTGTTTGCAGTTGTTTTCTGGCTTTCTGAAAGTGTTTCTTCAGCAAAGGGATCATTACGGTGCAACAATATCGACATGTTTGTGACATCCTACAGCATTGTTCATCTCATATACTTCAGGAATTAATCAATTCTTGCTTCATTTTTGCTCGTTTGTTTTCCTTGCAATTTTAAGGATATTAACTGAACACTCTGATAGGTGTTTATGCAATTTAAAACCATTTTACTAAATGAAATCAATGTTTGTGTACATCTGTTGCTTCTTTCCTTAAAAGACAAGAATATAAATAAACTTTATATAAAACACAAAACATGTTTACTTCATTCTGAGTTGCATCATTTTCCATGTCTTTACTTTGTTGTTTCACGATTAATTTTTTCATCTATATTAAAGGAGCAACAGCAACAAAATTCCAAAAGACTCCAACAACATTATTTTTTGACTGAACCTCAACAGCAGGTCCAACCCAATACACACACGTGTCACTGACTTACTGAGTGACTGAGTGATTGAGTGATTGTTACATCGTTGTTGGGACAAATGCCACGACTTCCTGCATCCATTTCAATTAATAAGCCCTTATTTCAAATGAAAAGCCCCCACGCTATGTCTAACCATCGCGTGTATTAGGTTTTGACCTACTCTTGTTAATGTTTACCACCACCAAGGAGGTTATGTTTTTTGTTTGTCAACAAGACAACAGAAAGAGTAATATTGCACTAACCACTGTGGGCCGGCCCAACGTAGCCCCTGTTAGCCGTCCCTTTGCAGGTTCAGAGCAGCAAGAAAGCAGAGCTGACTGGGTGAGAGTACACAGGAAGCGTAACACAAAAGGGGTTGAGGTTGATGGCTGCCCACCCACGAGTCTAGTTATGTCTGAGGTTGCTTCTCGTTGATGGGATTTTGCTCTCCCCAAACGAAAGCTTTGGGGAGCCATTTCTACACCTTTTGACCAACTACAGAAGTTGTCTACTCTGATCAGACCTGACTATGAGCTTCAACAAACCAATGCATATGTAATCAAACAATAAACAATACTCATACTTGGTCTTTTTTTATTTTAATCTTATTCTGATTATGTCAGTGGTTATTTTTACAATGGATTTGTACAGATTGCAAGTCCATCAATGCACCAAGTGATGCAGCTGTGCAAGACCAGCTTTGTTAGATTAGAATGAGACAGGAAGCAAAGCCTCTCTGCAGCCGCACCTTTGCTTGAAAGCCCAACCACAGCAATGTTAAAGTTTCCACACATCACTGACGTGTCATTGATGACTTTGAATCTGTTTGTTTATAGTTGTTACTCTTGTGATAAAAAAAAAAAAACTTTCATCTGGGGCTCAATTTGGAGTCTGTTCTGTAGTTTTCAACAAAAAAATATTAAATATCGAAACTTTCATAATTTAAAAAAGAAAAAACTGTAAATAGTTATTTTAATCTTGTGATGAAAAACATTGCAATGAAGCTCAATTCTGGTGTCGTTCTATGAATATTTTTCTCCTAAATAATAAATTCAGCAATTTCTGATGAACCCATATCGATTTCATCACCGATCACTTTCGGATTAAGCCCCGCCCTCTACAGGTACGGTTAAGGATACAGGTAATTTAGTTGGTTTAACAAACACAGATAATGGTGTACTCACTGGTGTACTCGCTCGTCCCTCATATCAAGGAGCCAATTAGATTGCTCCGAAATTGTTTCCTCCCACTGGATATGATTACATTTAGGTGAATCATCTTTATTACGGTTTCAATTACAGCAGTCTCAAGTGGATTTATGAGAAAATGCTGATCATAGTGAATTCGTTGCTGATGCTCCAAGTTGGCTGTAAGTACATGTAGAAAGGTCAGATTTACTCCACATGTGTATTTAAAGTATTGTTGTTGTTTTCTGAGGATGAATTAGACGACAGCGTTTATGATTCTGTGTCTGTTGTTCATCATTGATCTGTTTGGTGTTTTTTCAGTTTGCACAGATGATCGTCTCTTTGAGACAAAGACTGTTCGTGTTGGAGATGATGTGACGTTGTCATGTGCCAACACTGTTCAGGGAAGCTTATTTTGGATCAGGCCTGTTTCTGGAAACTTTCCTGAAGTCTTAGGACGATCATACAGCTTCAGGAGTGTTCATCACCACATTTGAGCTCAAGTAGAGCACGGATCATTTCTTCTGTATATTTCAAAAGCAAACCTAAGTGATACGGCAGTTTACTACTGTGTAGAAGTACTAGAACAAAGTTTTAAATTTGTTAAAGGAACATCTCTAATCGTTGAAGGTAAGTACTCCTGAAAAAGCTCAAATTTCTTTAGGTTTCTCAAAACATGGTGAATTTACATACCTTCATTTCTTCAGTTGTGCATGTAAACTTTGTGCCTGTTTACATAATTCATATGAAGCAAAAACTAAACTGTCAAAATAGTTTTTTTTGTTTGATGATGAATATTTTCCATGTTTTCCTTTTATTTCTCAGGGCCAGAAGCTGCTCTCACAACAGTCCCTCCTCGTGATCTTGTCCCCCCAGAAGACTCAGTGACTCTACGGTGTTCGGTCCTCCGTGACTCTCAGAATAAAACATGTCCGGCAGATGACAGCATGTTCTGCTTTGGCTCTGAATCACACGAATCTCACCCAGATCTTAATTTAACTCACATGAACGATGGAGACGCGTATGAAAAGAACCCCGACGGAGTTTCATCAAAGAAATGTTTCTACAGCTACTTCAAAAACTTCACCTCCTCCGATTCTCGGACGTATTTCTGTGCTGTCGCCACATGTGGGAACATACTTTTTGGAAATAAATCAAAACTCAACCCTAAAGGTAACTGCATCATATTTTTATATAATGTGTTAAATTAGCATATGTGTTTGTTGGATTCGGATCAATAATTTAATTTGAATGTTCTGTAATGCCTCATTAAACAGCTAAATAATAAGCCACTCTTAATTACAATTTTATTAAATGTTAACTTTCCGTATTTACTCCTTTTCATTATATTCCAGCAGTAAACACGTGTGACCTGAAGACAGACAGAACAGTTCTCTATCTGTTATGTGCTGCTTTGGCAATAAGTCTGATGGTCATAGCCTTTCTCCTTTATTCAGTCAAGAAACTCACCAAAAAATCATATGGGCTTTGTAAAGGTAAGTAAATACATCAATCTGTCAAACAGTTCACAAAACCGGATTCACATTAATGCTGTTTTTTTTTTGTTATACAGCTGAAATTGATCTGCAAACAAACACAGCAGCCAGTGGTGATCAGGAAAACCAGCAGGTATTTATAAAGTAAATGTATAGCAGCACGTTATACTTTTTTTTTAAATGTGCAGGTGTAAATATCCTGCAGGCTCCAAATGTTTCTGTTTCCTCAGACAGATGAGGACTCGTTGGTTTATTCTGCACCAATTTTCACCAATAAAAAAGCTAGTAAAAGAGGAACAAGGGACAGAAAACCTACAGAGGAAGAGAGCATCTACACTGATGTCAAGGCTCTTGGGCTGGAACATCATCTTGACTCTGGACTTGCTAATTAATGTTTATTTAATTTTGTCTGTACACAGTATGAGAAATGTACTCTCTTTTTTCTTTTAAATCATTCTGCACTATTTATAGTTTTTGTTATTTATGAAAAAGTTCATCTTGACGCAACATAACAACGCCTTATAAATGTTTTTTTGTGGTTATTCTGGTTTTATTCTGGCAAATTTGGAAAAAAAACTCAACCAACGAAGGTACCTTTAACTTGAATAAAGACTGACTGCTTTGAAAGGTGCAGCATAACCAAATACCAAAAACGGTAATCATATTATATTTCTTGAATATTTTAGTTTTTGTTTATGTATATAACTCAAAATGCAGAGCTATGAACATCTGGGCATAACAAATAGACAAACAGAAGAAAACCTGAAGGTTAATTTGAGGTGAGCCTCATCACCACCCACTCATTCTGCAATAAAAACATGGTCAACAGGCCTCAGACACCACAATGGTTTCACGACTGTATGAATATATATTTCTATTAATTGAAATGACCAAAAGCAAATCATGTATCAAACAATGACTAAATTAAGAAAACTCATAAAATAAAAGTGCTGGAAGTTGCTGTACATGCTATTCAAACATACAGTCCATCCATACTGTTACACCACTGCTTTACATCCATTGGGCCACCCTACTGCATTTAAAGTGGCACTGTACAATTAAACTTTATTTAATTTGACTTGAGGACTACATTTAATTAGCAACAAGATGTGAAGGTAGCACTTGACCTTAAGAATTATAACAACATAGCAATGCATTATCAATTACACCTAATACCATGGAAAATCTGTCACAAAGATATTATATGACCATTTTCACATCAAACTTATCTTTATTATTAGACAGAGTCATAGCACAGAAACAGCACTGGTGAACGTCTTCTCAATATCTGTTATTGAATTGCAGAACATGAGTTTGAAGTTTAACTAGTCCTGTATAGCCTTCACTACAGTATGAAAATACGTGATTCAATAAACTAAACTTACCAAATTCTTCATATACTGTTCCTGGAGTTTGGTAGATGATCAATACAGTATTGATGATCAGACAGGATCAATTAGCCTGCATTGTTGCTATCACCGGTGCAGTCAATTCAGAATCTGCTGTTTGGTCGAGAAAACAAAAATTAAAAATATATCTGTGACGGACATCTTGCCGTCACCGTGGGTTCTTCCGGTCCAAACACACAACAACCAGCCACAGTATAGTTTGTTAATGGGTTTTATTCCACACAGCCAATGTCTTACATCCGTTGTGTTCTCCTGTCAGTCATGCAAGCACTTGCCCCATGCTCTGTCCCCAACCAGCCAGCCAGCCTGCTGCTCTGTGTCCTCCAGAGTGAGAGAGGTGTGGTGACCTGCTAGTGCTTGTATAGGGAGAGAGACAGCTCAGTAATTGCCTGCAGCTGTGCCAATTAAGCCTCTTCCTTGCACCATTCCCTGAACCACTCCCCCAATCACTCCCTCCTGCAGCTGAGCCAAACCACGCCCCGCCACCACAATAGCATTGATTCACAAAAAGATGAATACTAATAGTCGTGATGGCATGGCATCATCAATTTATGAATTCTATTTTTTAAAAACAATATTCTGCTGATTTGCTGTTTACCTCAATTTCCGAACAACGGCTCCTCTCATGTGACCACAGCACAGCAGTAAGTCCCAGCTTTTAAGAACAAATAAGTTCCACTCCAAGTATTCTCAGTCAAACCCGAGCTTTATATTTTCCACAATGTCAGAATTAGTTTCCTCATATTCTTTCTGATGATTAACGCTAATATGATTAACGCTTATGAGAAGCTCAGACAAGAAGACGTCAGAAATCACTAACTGCCGTTTTAACTACAAAACAGTCTTCCTGTATCTTACATCGTGATGACATTTTAGTGCTCACACAAAAAACAGAGTGCATAAAAAGTGCAATGATTACAAAAGCACTTTTTTTTGTGTTGATTGATACACCGCCTCATGTGAAGTGACCATATTCTAAAACAATATTTTGTCATTTTCCGGGTCCTTTGCTCTCATTGGATGCCTCTCTCAGGGTTTGTCATACTGTTGATTGATCTCGAAAAGCCCCACAGAACTTTTCATAATAATTTAAGTAATAAATTAAGTCCAACAATATCAGGGACTCCAACGAGTGAGGACGCCTCTACGGCTGCTCTAATCTAACAGGTTTCTTTGATGAGCATGAGCTGAAATTTGACGATGGACTGAAAAATAAAAGCTAAAATCTTACATTCAGATTTTGTAATTATTCTGATTGCTCTAGCACCACCATGGGGTTGACATGTGGGAATTTGAGTGAAGGATCTCAACAACTGCTGGATGGTTTGCCATGAAATGGACAGTAGCTCTGGTTTTTGTGAGGCTACACCATCTCTCTTGGACAGGGGACGTTGTTTGAGCTTTTGTTCCTGTAAGGGACATAATGTCAGAAAGATCCAGCCTGTTAATCTCTCCTTTAAAATACTGAATGTGATGCCTTTCAGATAATTCTTATACCACAAGAAGCACTAGTGACCGTGGCACTTGTTGCTTGCTTGTAGCTCCAAGTACAAAGACAACCAACCACCCAGAGATAGACAACTCTGGCTCAAGAGAGTCAAAAGTCAAAAATCTGAATCATTGCTACAAAAGGAAAGAGAGGTGATATGCAACTCAAAGCCCAGGATCACACAAAATGTGGCAGGAAGTGTGCTTATTCTGTTGCAACCAATCAGATGCTTTTTAAAGTCTGACTTATCACAACTGTCTAACCTCCTTTACTCACTGAGATACCAACTACATCCCCATGAAGACATCAATGTCATGATGGTCGTGTTATGGATTGCATTGCTATTTTTTCATCGAGCATGTAAGTGCTGCTTTTTTTCCGGCCAAAAAAATCTGCATTAGAGATTTTTCACACTCCTTTATTTAATGTTGTTCTGTTTTCTTTTAATTCAGATACCCTGGTTCCAGTAACGACAGTTCTGCTCGGAGAACCAGTGAACTTGACATGTGCTTTACTCAAGTTCAGCTCCGTACGATTCCAATGGTACAAGCAGAGCGCCGGGGATAATCTTAAATTAATTGTGAAACTCTTGACATCTAACAGTGAGTTTGGACCAGAGTTTCCTCAGTCAAGATTCCAAGTACATCTTCATGACGGTTTTAGCAACCTGACCATTCTGAGGACAGTCCAGGAGGATGAGGGGATGTATCACTGTACAAACGCAGAGTTCTTTAACACTGAATGGAATGGGACATATTTGTTAGTAAAAGGTAATAATGTGATTTTTTTTTTTTTTTTTTTACAGACTTGTGTTTCTATGCACATTTGAAAAAAAAACGCAAACTGTGTTACTGCAATTTTTATTACACAGGAAACAGTCAGACATCAAACTACACCGTCACTCAGTGGCCGACAGCATCAGGTCCAGGCCGAGACTCATCAACTCTCCAGTGTTCAATCCTCTCTGACCCTGAGCACATGAAGTGTCCAGGACATCACAGTGTATTCTGGTTCAGAGTCGGATCAGATGAGTCTCATCCAGACACCATCTTCACTGACGGAAATAGAAATAATGAATGTGACAAGAAATCTGACGCTCAGAAGAGCTGCGTTTATCGCTTCTCTAAGAACATCAGCTCCTCTAATGCTGGGACTTACTACTGTGCTGTGGCCACATGTGGAACGATATTATTTGGAAACATATCTAAGCTGCACCTTGGTAAGATTTTGAGTTCAGTAAGGGAAGACGTACTCTAATTATGTGGATACCACCGTGAACTGTTAAGAAGCACTGAATTTGTTGTTTTGTTTATTTTCTAGCTCAAACATCACATTCAGTATTAATTGAGAGGGTGATATTAATCGTCTGTTTGGCCATTTCTGTCATTGGAAATGTTGTTCTCATCTGCAAGCTAAGAGTATGTGAACAGTTGAGAGGTGAGTGAAGCCAAAAGTGTTGGAAAGACTAAAATTCTCCTGTGATATTTATATTATTAAATGTATAATAATTATATGTTATACATGCATTTTAAACGTAAGATCAGACAAACCTTTTCAAGTACTATTGTAAAATCATCAGGGCTCAGTCATTGTGCATATTTAAGAAATTGATGTAAAGTAGCAGTAGTTTTTTAAACATAGTCTTCCTTGCTATATTATATCATTCATTGCTCCTAATGATTTGTATTCTATGACTTTATTCTGTGAGGGAAAAGTGCAATAATTGATTATATTTTTGTTATTATAATTTGTTTTCAGCTTCAGGAACGGAAAGTGCTGTTTCAGAAGCACAAAAAGACGCCTCACAACAACCAATAGACGATACTGTAAGTTAAAATGACAAATGAAAATTATTATTCTGTAAATATATGTCTCCAAATCAACATATCAGTCTTTACGACTAATTTGTTAATTATTTTATTCACCACAGACTGAAGCTGAACACAGTCTGAACTATGCGCCACTAAATTTCTCTGAAAGAAAAGCAACAAGAGGGAGAAAGAAGAGAGAGTTTGCCGAGGACTGTGTCTACTCTCAAGTTAAACACTGACACCGGTGACCATGTGGAGGATCTCCTGAATTATGAATTAAACCTCACATGATACAGTTCCTGTACTGATTGTTTGGACTTTTTATTTTTCTTTCTTAGCTAAATATTCAGAAATATTCCGTGTTAACAGAGTTCAGTTGCTTCATCGCCGACAATATTTGGGTTCTCAAAGTGTAAAGATAGTTTTGTTGCATTTTCCATCCCTGGTTTTTAGGTAGGTAGGTAGGTATTTACTTTATTAATCCCCGAGGGGAAATTTTTTTGCTCCGGCAGCATACAGAAGCAATAAGATAACAATAGAATAATAGTAATAATAATTTAACTGTATTGACTCACTGTCTTGTCTTGTTTGTTGCAATTAAAGTTTATTACATGAAATGTCTTTCTGAGTTTTATGTTTGCAACCGTTTTATGAATGCAAACAAGAGGAGAAAGACAGACGAGCAGGCTAAAGAAGAAATCAGGTCAACTTTTGACGGCAATTTCATCGAGTTGGATTTAAAGATTTTATAATACCATGTAGTGTGCAGATATTCGACCCGTATTTTTAGACTGAAAGCCATTTATTCTGTCAAAATAATAAAAAAAAACTTAACAATGGCTTTATACAGACTCTGATAATATAAACACATTTTCATTCTACTGCATCCTGTCAGTGTGCTGAAGCCTCTCAAGAAATTTCCTTTGTGACGTTTCATTACACAAAATGTTTGTTCATTAGAGATGCTGACAAAGCCACATGTTGGTTGATTGTTATTGTGTTTGTGGAGTTTTTAAAATGTTCTGCTGGTAACAACCTGTTATCCACACTGCTGACCTATGATCTATGATCCAGCCTATGACCCAAATCTTAATAAATTGCTGTATTTTGCGTGTAGCAAAGAAGCTGTTGTTTGCCTTCCTCTCAAGAATACCTCAAACTTAGAGTTGGTATCACCTCCTGATTACTGCCAACGCTTACGTCTAGTAACTTGGAATAACGGAAAGAAAAGCATTACATGTAATCCTTGTCACTAAAACACGAACCCAAAGGTTATATATTTAATTTCTACTTCCTGAACCCCTCCCACTAAGATTCACGTTATCCACCTAACAGATTTGGTTCAGTTACAACACACAGTTCTCGTGTGCACTGATTGTTCCCATCGAACACATGAATAAATATTCACTGACGTCATTGCAACGTATGCCATAATGTTTCGAGCAATTCTCTGAGAGGTGACAAACGATGGAGAGAAGGAAAAAAGAGATTGACTGCTGCAAGCATGTGCAACTGAATGTGATACAAAACAGCCCTTTTTGTATTTGTTCTACAAATATTTGTATTTTATCGTAGCCTAAAATGCTAATTACATTTTCCGCAGTTTAAAGGCCCTGGACTTACACTAAATTTGCATAAGTACAAATACCATGTGAAAGTTAGTGTGTGGACTTCTTTTGAAACTAATTTAATTGTGGGAAATGTTCATTATAAATAAATACCCAATTAGACAAAGTCCGCTTTTATGTGGCCAAATCGAGACTCTGCCTTCATTACAGTATTCTGAGCCATGCTTCGTTTTATCTTTGACATTATTGGCCTGTTGCTCGAGTGATTCGTCATTCTGGTCCATCATAAAATATTTCAACAACTAACTACTGCACAGCTGGCAACGTCTCCTCTCCTCTCCTTTCAACAACAGCACCAGTACTTTTGTTGGTGTTTTGTTCTAATTTCTAGGGGTAATAACAAAGTGATGGTTTCAGTCCCTCCAGGAAATATCGATCTTGCAATCGCAATAATTAATGCAAATTCAAGCAAACTCTGCAATATTTGCGGGAACTTGCAATTTTTTTAAATTCCTGCAATTTTTCCTCAACAAATGTCTTCAGCAGAAACTGTGCTGAAAGCATTGACAGCATGAAGTTAGTCTTTTCAGACAAATCTGGCTTTATTAACACAAATAAGGGAAGACATACTCAAATTATGTTGATACCATTGTGAACAATGTTCACAATGTGGGAAATAATGTTTATTTTGTCTGATTTTTCATTCAAAATTCACTCGTAGTAATTTTACTTTTACAATCATCTCACCACTGTCTATGACTTTCATTGTTTCTTCCTTTTCATTCTGTTGTAGAATGCATGTTTTTACTGGAGGGCAGTACAGTTATTTTTACAGTAATTAATCTCTCTGTTTTAACTCATGTATTCAGATCAATAAAGACCATCAGTCTTTCTGGTGTCACTGCACTTTGTAAAGGACTTCTGCATGTCTGTCACGACAGCAACAAGTAAAGCTACTGTGGCAGACAAAAGCTGTGGTGGGCCGTTCCTCCACCCTTTGACCAACCACTGAAGCTGCTTACTCAGATCAGACCTGACTGTGAGCTTCAACCGGATATGAAGTGAGAGAGGAGCTACGAGGCTTCAGCAGGCTAATTTTAGTTTTAGTTTGAGTTGCTTGTTATTTAAAATAGAAATAGTATCTGATGTATTTTCCTGTGTGTGTTTCAAAGATACAGTCTACCATTATTTCCATCTGCAGTTTTGAAATATACAAGTTTTAGTGTAATTTTTTATTTTAACACCATTTTATTGATTTATTGATTCCACTGCATCACTGCACCAAACAATGGACTAAACAAGCACTGCTGTCAATCCTATTTGTTGTAACTTTACAATCAAAGTCCTGCTTTTGCCTAAAAGATCAGTAATAATTGACAAGCAGTGGTCCAGCTTTGTGAGATTAAAAGAGAGAGCGAGTCAGGAAGAAAAGCCCCTCATGTCGTTAGACCCTTGTTTGAAAGCCCAACCACCTTAAAGCTTGAGTTTCCACGCATCAACAGTGTTTATAGAAGTTGTTTTGTGTCTTGGGTGCAACCAGTGCTGTGCAAACAAAGAAAAGAAAGAGTAAAAAGGACACTGTAAAATAAACTACTTATTGTGCATTTTGTTTTTAACAATATGCGACAGTCATTATTTTTCCTGGTCCACCTTCTGTACGTTGTGAGCAGTGAAGCTGTGGACAGGAAACACATTTAACAATCGACCCCGGCTGGGATCAAACCGGTGATGCTGCGCTTATCTGTTAAGAAGATGTTGTGTTTTACGAACTACTTCATTGTCAGGCCAACATGTTGAGGCTTGTAGTCAACAGTATGTTGAGCCCTTTGAAGGCCACAAACCAAAATGTTCCAGTCTGATGAATGTGGCTGCAGGTTTTAACTCTTTCAGCTGCTTTCTCTTTACGCCTTTCAAATACTTTCGTTGCTCCATAAATCTACACCAGACCTACATGTTTTTTATGCCAGAGTCTCTTATGTATTACTTGACTGCATGATATTGTCAGGTGTTCCTGTCACTACTGTAGTGAAGCTGATTCACTCAGGATTTGTCCAAGTCAGTCACTTTTGGTTTTGATTATTTTACTGCAACCAAAAGCATTCTTTTCACGTAGAAAAAAACAACACTGTTTGTATATTCTCTAATGCTGCCTCACTGTCAGGTCTTTGTTCAGGTTTACAAGAGTTTTCTCCCTCACATCGTTACATGGACCATTTGAGTCAGAAACGTGTGATCTCTTCCAGGTGAATATGTTTCTGTGATAATGTGAGAGTGATGCTTTGAAGGGAGAGTAGAGGAAGGAGGGTGTGACCGCAGCCACCTCCCAACTCTGCATGCTTCTCACTTCCTGATGAAGTGACTGACAGGTAGAGTGGGCTGGTCATCATTGAAGACGTGCAGCTTCCTAATTGGCTGGCTTAAATATTGGAGATGGCTCCTTGTTCTTCGTGTATCATTGTGGCAAAAGGTTGGATTCATATTTATTAAGCTCACAGAAATAAAACAGAGCAACTATATTCCTTTTTAACTAAGTGCTACAAACAGTGTTGTAGGATTTACTATTAGGTGTAGGTACATATGTGAACATGTTAGATGTGGTGCATTTAAATTTGTAGTCTGGTAATGCCAGGGCCCTTTTAAAAGGACATCTTAACCGGTGTGGAAATACATTCAATGTGAATGTTATTCTCTATTTGTTGAATCATTTCACTTTCACTGAATGGTGACACTGATGTCAAGAAAGAGCAAATAGCTGCTTCTCTTTTGTAGTTTGTGTCCCATTCAGAAATACAGACAAAATGTAATGGCATGGGTTATACGGAGGAAATCAAGCCCAACCTAAACCCATCCCTGGGCTTTAAGAACAGCACTATAGACACAAAGCTTCATGAACTTTCACTTCAGGTTTCAATATTTACAGTATATTCAGGTCAATCTTAAAAGATGCAGTTATGTACTACTCAAGGAAGCTCGAAAGAATGAATGAATACTTTTGAGTTGCATTATCATAAATGTAGGATCCAGTCTGGAGCTTGACTCAATTCAAGCTCCAAAGAAAGATATTCTGACGAAAAGCGTTTCAAAATCAGAATATGTTGAACTATGCTGCTATAAATATTTTTGTAGATGGATATTCTCTGAATATATGATCCCCACAATATAAAATGCTGTTTCAAGTGGAGGATACGTGTGTTCGTTCCAAACAGCTTAACCTGAAAAGTCTAAATCTTCTTGGCAATGTTGTGGCCAAGAGTGTTTGGGTTCACATGTAGTTGATCTCTCTCTGAGAGTTATAGACACATGAAACAAAAGCTTACTGCTGCTGTTGTTTCATGTGTTTAGGTTAGAAAGATACTTGATATTATTTCCACTGTGGTAGTACAGCGAAGCACCAATGTATCAAGTGGCCAATCAGATCGTTCCAAAATTGTTCCCTCCCACTTATTGCAGTACATATTAAGGCAAATCAACGTATGAAATGTTCTAATGTAGATGCAGACACCAGTGGATTAATTGGAAAATGATGATCATATTTCATTTACTGCTGATGCTCAGAGTAGGGCGTAAGTATATAGAGCTTTTTTTCAAATATATATTTTCCATGTCATTTCTTGCACTAACGTTTTAGCACCAGACATACAATCTACCTCTCACTCTTGTTTTATTTTTATCTTCAGGAAGCACAGATTATCTCGTCTTTACAATGAAGACTGTGAATGTTGGAGATAATGTGACTCTTTCGTGTACTCGTCATCATAATGCTCTACACCAAGAAACCTTGTATTGGATCAAACATGTTTCTGGAAATTTGCCTGAGTTCTTGGGAGGAACATATACTTTTGATTACAAAGGTGGTAATAAGACTCCTCACGTTACAACAAAACAAGAACCTGGAACGTACATTCTGCATATTAACAAAGCTGAGCTCAGTGACACCGGTGTGTACTACTGTGTAAAAGTCAAGGATCTTGACATGACATTTGTGAACGGAACATCTCTGAGAATTAAAGGTAAATCTAATTAAATTTGTGTTTCTATGTATATCGATTATTTTCAACTATTATTTTTCTTAAAAGCTGATCAAAACATGTTTATAATTAGTTTTTGTATTTCCCAGGACCCGAACCAGACATCACTGCCGTCATTCAAGAGCTTCCATCTGATCCAGTCCATCCAGGAACCATAATGACTCTGCAGTGTTCAGTCCTCTCTGACTCTGAAAAGAAAACGTGTCCTGGAGATCACCGTGTGTTCTGGTTCAGAGCCGGATCAGATGATTCTCATCCCAGTTTGATTTATGTTCATGGAGGTAGTGGTGAAGAATGTGAAAGGAGTCCTGAGGCTCGCTCTGCACAGAAATGTTTCTATAACTTCTACAAAAACGTCACATCCTCTGATGCTGGGACTTACTACTGCGGTGTGGCCACATGTGGAGAGATCATTTTTGGAAATGGAAGAAGAGTGGACGTTGAAGGTAGCTGCACCACATTTCTATCTAACAATAATACAACATTTGTTCTTACTGAAATAATTATCATTATTGGGTGCCTCTATTTTCCAGCACTCAGCATGTGGGAATTGAAGAAAGCAAACATGGTTCTCATTCTGTTGTCTGGTGCTTTGGCTGCAAGTCTGATTGTTATAGTCTTCCTCATTTACACCATCAAGAACAAGACGTGTGATCGCTGCAACGGTAAATGACATTTCCCACACATCATATCAATCTATCCACTAGTATTTGCCGTTTGTTGCGTGTCAGTTGACCTACAGCATCTTTCATTTTTATTGTCTCTGTTGCTCTGCAAACAGATGCTGTAACAGCCAACGGTTATCAGCAAAATCAGCAGGTAACATTTATATCAGGAAATATCGTCATATTTTTCTCTCCAAATAGGTAAATAATATCTGCCCGCTCATAATTTTCTTTCATAATTTAACGTTTTTCCTCAGAGAAGTGAGGACTCATTGACTTATTCTGCACCAACCTTCACCAGGAGGAAGGCTGGCAAAGCAGAGAGAAGAAATATGAATGCAGCAGAGAAAGACACCGTCTACTCTGAAGTCAGTGGTTTTAGGGTTGATTAAAAATTCACACACAGAATTTGTTAATTGTTTTTTTGACATTTTGACACAGTGTGGGAAATAATGGTAAAATAGCAATTCCTCTTTGATAAACATGAAGGTATTTTATGCATCATTTGAATATTTTACTGTTTGCAGTTGTTTTCTGGCTTTCTGAAAGTGTTTCTTTGGCAAAGGGATTTAAATCATTACGGTGCAAAAATATCGACATGTTTGTGACATCCTACACAAATTTATATAATTTAAAACCATTTTACTAAATGAAATCAATGTTTGTGTACATCTTTTGCTTCTTTCCTTAAAAGACAAGAATATAAATAAACTTTATATAAAACACAAAACATGTTTACTTCATTCTGAGTTGCATCATTTTCCATGTCTTTACTTTGTTGTTTCACGGTTAATTTGTTTATCATTATTACAGGAGCAACAGCAACAAAATTCCAAAAGACTCCAACAACATTATTTTTTGACTGAACCTCAACAGCAGGTCCAACCCAATACACACACGTGTCATTGACTTACTGAGTGACTGAGTGATTGTTACATCGTTGTTGGGACAAATGCCACGACTTCCTGCATCCATTTCAATTAATAAGCCCTTATTTCAAATGAAAAGCCCCCACGCTATGTCTAACCATCGCTGTGTATTAGGTTTTGACCTACTCTTGTTAATGTTTACCACCACCAAGGAGGTTATGGTTTTTGTTTGTGAATAAGACAACAGAAAGAGTAATATTGCACTAACCACTGTGGGCCGGCCCAACGTAGCCCCTGTCAGCCGTCCCTTTGCAGGTTCAGAGCAGCAAGAAGCAGAGCTGACTGGGTGAGAGTACACAGGAAGCGTAACACAAAAGGGGTTGAGGCAGATGGCTGCCCACCCACGAGTCTAGTTATGTTTGAGGTTGCTTCTTGTTGATGGGATTTTGTTCTCCCCAAACGAAAGCTTTGGGGGGCCATTTCTACACCTTTTGACCAACTACAGAAGTTGTCTACTCTGATCAGACCTGACTATGAGCTTCAACAAACCAATGCATATGTTATCAAATAATAAACAATACTCATACTTGGTCTTTTTTTGTTTTAATCTTATTCTGATTATGTCAGTGGTTGTTTTTACAATGGATTTGTACAGATTGCAAGTCCATCAATGCACCAAGTGATGCAGCTGTGCAAGACCAGCTTTGTTAGATTAGAATGAGACAGGAAGCAAAGCCTCTCTGCAGCCGCACCTTTGCTTGAAAGCCCAACCACAGCAATGTTAAAGTTTCCACACATCATTGACGTGTCATTGATGACTTTGAATCTGTTTGTTTATAGTTGTTACTCTTGTGATTAAAAAAAAAAAAAAAAAAAAAATCAATTTGGAGTCTGTTCTGTAGTTTTCTAAAAAAAAAAAAAAAAAAAATGCTAGGTAAATAGTTATTTTAATCTTGTGATGAAAAACATTGCTATGAAGCTCAATTCTGGTGCCGTTCTATAAATAATGTTCTAATAAATAATAAATTCAGCAATTTCTGATGCACCCATATCGATTTCATCACCGATCACTTTCGGATTAAGCCCCGCCCTCTACAGGTACGGCTAAGGATACAGATGATTTAGTTGGTTTAACAAACACAGATAATGGTGAACTCACTGGTGTACTCGCTCGTCTCTCGTAACAAGGAGCCAATCAGATTGCTCTGAAATTGCTTCCTCCCACTTGATATGATTACATTTAGGTGAATCATCTTTATTACGGTTTCAATTACAGCAGTCTCAAGTGGATTTATGAGAAAATGCTGATCCTATTTTATTCCCTGCTGATGCTCCAAGTTGGCTGTAAGTACATGTAGAAAGGTCAGATTTACTCCAGATACGTATTTAAAGTATTGTTGTTGTTTTCTGAGGAAGACAGCGTTTATGATTCTGTGTCTGTTGTTCATCATTGATCTGTTTGGTGTTTTTTCAGTTTGCGCAGATGATCGTCTCTTTGACACAAAGACTGTTCGTGTTGGAGATGATGTGAAGTTGTCATGCGCCAACACTGTTTGGGGAAGCTTATTTTGGATCAGGCCTGTTTCTGGAAACTTTCCTGAAGTCTTAGGACGATCATACAGCTTCAGGAGTGTTCATCATCGCATTAGCACTGATATAGAGAATGGATCATTTCTGCTGTATATTTCAAAAGCAAAACTAAGTGATATGGCAGTTTACTGCTGTGTAAAGGCACTCCAACAAAGTTTTATATTTGTGAAAGGAACATCTCTAATCGTTGAAGGTAAGTACTCCTAAAAAAGCTCAAATTTCTTTAGGTTTCTCAAAACATGGTGAATTTACATACCGTATTTTTCGGACTATAAGGCGCACTTAAAATCCTTAAATTTTCTCAAAAATTGACAGTGCGCCTTATAATCCAGCGCGCCTTAGGTATGGTTACTTGTTGTGCTTATTGATCGATTTTATGTGGTACAATGCGCTCAAAAATCTGTCGAAATGTGTAAGTACGACTTTGGTAAGCAACGAAGCCGCTCCGCTCAATGGATATTCGGACCATTATGGTACGCTGTGTCACTACTTGATCGGCCTGTAACAGGAATGTAATGTCTGAACTAAAAGTGCATTCATGTAAGGCAGCCCGCGCCCGGAGTGTCCGTTAGCTGCAACAAACCAATCAGAGAACAGTATTTAGTACGCTTACCCCCTCCACTTTTTAAACATAATACTTACTGTGCTTCAACATTATATTACAGGACATTTGTGTGTACGTAAAAGGACTCCAAAAATGGCACCTGTTAAGAGGCATGCTTACGAAGCGGGTTTCAAACTCCAAGCAATTGGCTACGCTGAGTGAGTGTATTTTTCTGTACCGGTAATTGTTGTTACAACTGAGTTGAATAAAGTTTGATTTACCGGACTGTGTTGTTTTGCTTAATGCGCCTTATAATCCGGTGCGGTTTATGTGTGAACATGGACACGTTAATTCACAGTGCGCCTTATAGTCCGAAAAAGACGGTACCTTCATTTCTTCGTTTATGCATATAAACTTTGTCCCTGCCCAATCTATAATTGATTCTGAAAATGATGAATACTAATCATTTGTGATGGCATGGCGTCACCAATTTATGACTTCTATTTTTAAAAACACAATTCTGCTGATTTGCTGTTTACCTCAATTTCCAAATAACAGGTCCTCCCATGTGACCACAGCACAGCAGTAAGTCCCACCTTTTAAGGACAAATAGATTCCACTCCAAGTATTCTCAGTCAAACCTGAGGTTTATATTTGCCGCAGTGTCAGAATTAATTTCCAAATATTTTTTCTGTTTATCTCTCCTTTAAAATACTGAACGTGATACTTTTCAGATAATTCTTATACCACAAGCAGAACTAGTGACTGTGCCACTTATTGCTTGCTTGTAGCTCCAAGGACAAAGACAACCAACCACCCAGAGATAGACAAACCTTTCTCAAAAGAGTCAAAACTCAAAAATCTTTATCATTGCAACAAAAGGAAACAGAGGTGATATGCCTCTCAAAGCCCAGAATCACACAATATGTGCAGGAAGTGTGCTTATTCTGTCACAACCAATCAGATGCTTTTTAAAGTCTGACTTATCACAACCGTCTCACCTCCTTTACTCACTGAGATACCAACTACATCCCCATGAAGACATCAATGTCAAGATGATCGTGTTATGGATTCCATTGCTTTTTTTTCATCGAGCATGTAAGTGCTGCTTTTTTTCTGGCCAAAAATTCTGTGCATTAGAGATTTTACACACTCCTTTATTTAATGTCTTTGTTTTCATTTAATTCAGATACGCTGGTTCCAATAACAACAGTTCAGCTCGGAGAACCAGTGACCTTGACATGTTCTTTAATCAAATCCAGATCCGTACGATTCCAATGGTACAAGCAGAGCGCCGGGGATAATCTTAAATTAATTGTGACACTCTTGACATCTACCAGTGAGTTTGGACCAGAGTTTCCTCAATCAAGATTCCAAGCACATCTTCATGACGGTTTTAGCAACTTGACCATTCTGAGGACAGTCCAGGAGGATGAGGGGATGTATCACTGTACAAGCGCAGAGTTCATTAAACCTCAATGGAATGGGACATATTTGTTAGTAAAAGGTAATAATGTGATTTTTTTTTTTTTTTACAGACTTGTGTTTCTATGCACATTTGAAAAAAACGCCAACTGTGTTCCTGCAATTTTTATTACACAGGAAACAGTCAGACATCAAACTACACCGTCACTCAGTGGCCGACAGCATCAGGTCCAGGCCGAGACTCAGCAACTCTCCAGTGTTCAATCCTCTCTGACCCTGAGCACATGAAGTGTCCAGGACATCACAGTGTGTTCTGGTTCAGAGTCGGATCAGACAAGTCTCATCCAGACACCATCTACACTGACGGAAATAGAAATAATGAATGTGACGAGAAATCTGACGCTCAGAAGAGCTGCGTTTATCGCTTCTCTAAGAACATCAGCTCCTCTGATGCTGGGACTTACTACTGTGCTGTGGCCACATGCGGAAGGATATTATTTGGAAACATATCTAAGCTGCACCTTGGTAATATTTTGAGTTCAGTAATATAAGAGATACTCAAATTATGTTGATACCATCTTGAACAATACGGCTTTTAAGAAGCACTCAATTTATTGTTTATGAAAACATTAGAATTTTCAAGTGTCTGATTTTTCATGCAAAATTCACTTGTAGTAATTTTACTTTTCCAATCATCTAACCACTGTCTATGACTTTCATTGTTTCTTCCTTTTCATTCTGTTGTAGGATGCATGTTTTCACAGGAGGGCAGTGCAGTTATTTTTCTGCTCTGTGCTGTCTTGGCTATAAGTCTGATTGTTATTGCTGTCCTCATTCATGCCATCAAGACAAACAAGAGTGATTCTTGCAAAGGTGAAAGAAGTAATTCATATTTTCGATAGACAATGAAATTTAAATGATGGAACCTTCATTTATTGTTCTGTACTGTAATTTTTTTTGTTATCCAGCTGCTGTTGGCTTGCAGAAAAAACAGGTTGGACAGAAACATCAACAGGTAAAGCACTTTTATTGTTTTTTATCTCATCAAGTCAATAAAGGTTTTGATATTGCTCATATTTTTTTTTTTCATATATTTTGTCAGACAGATGAGGACACATGGATTTATTCTGCTGTCATCTTTACCGTGATGAAAGCTGAAAGAAATGCAGTAAAGAATGGGAAAGAAGAGAGAGAGAAGATCTACACTGCTATCAAGGCTTTGGGGTTGGATTAGACTGTTAACACATGCTTGGTGTTCATTTGCTTTGAATAATCAAGTTGATAAACTAGCTAAAGGGCTTCCTTTATGTTGCAGTACTGTACATACTATACTGTGTATCATCTTAATTCAAATTTGTGTTCTTTTGTTTAAATGTATTTACACAGAATTTATCTTTTTCACGTAAAAATTACAAATAAAACATACTTTCTAGTGCCAAACTGTTGCTGCTGGTGTGATCTGTTTGTCTTTCTAAACACTTACTAACGTCACAGAAATCAGTTCAACATTTAAATTGCGCTAAACGGTTGTTTATCAGGTTTGTAATCTTGTTAACATCACAGGGATTTAAAAATAATTTAATAATGCGATTATTCCTTCAAGCAAAGTATATAACATTCAATATATTTACACTTCAGGATAAGTTTTTTTTGTTCAATTTTAATAATGACTGTTACGAACCGATAGCCTGATGTGAACCAGAACACAGACAATTGGAATTCTTACTCCTGGAAGTTATAGCCTCCCTCTGCTCCATGCACGTTACTGTGCTGCGCTTTGTTCACGTGCAACAGGAACACTCTGAACTTTCTGATTCATCCTCGTACGAACAAACAAAAGTTGTCCTGATGTCAGCTTCACATATTTTTGCTGCTCTAAACAAAATCATACTGATTTATTGGACATATTAGTGTCTAACTTTTGTACAGATAAGTAATAACATGTAAACAAACTTGAGGGCAAGCTGTTTTTTCTTTTTTGTTTAAACCTTAAGTTGTAGGTTTTGTTTGTGTAATATCCTACAGAGAATCCGATATATAACATTTCAAATATTCTATAATTTTGGGGCGAATTGTGATGGTCAAATTGATAGAGGAAGGAAACAGGACGTCCGTAAAAAAACAAGCTACCACGTCTGTGTTCACCTGCAGGTTTTGGGGGCCTGTTGTAGGGTAGAAGTGAGAGGAAATATCACCAAAACCACACAGAAAGTCAAGAGATGTGGAGAACTCAAAGAGACTGTTTTAAAAAGACTGTGAGTCCCCTGCGATAATGGAATTTAAGTTAAGAGCCAGAAAGATTTTTCATCCATTTTTTTTTAAACGTAATTAATCTCTGTTTTAACTTATGTATTCAGATCAGTAAAGACCATCAGTCTTTCTGGTCTCACTGCACTTTGTAAAGGACTTCTGCATTTCGGTCATGACAGCAACAAATAAAGCTACTGTGGCAGACAAAAGCTGTGGTGGGCCGTTCCTCCACCCTTTGACCAACCACTGAAGCTGCTTACTCAGATCAGACCTGACTGTGAGCTTCAACCGGATATGAAGTGAGAGAGGAGCTACGAGGCTTCAGCAGGCTAATTTTAGGTTTAGTTTGACTTGCTTGTTATTAAAAGTACAAATAGTATCTGATGTATATTCCCTGTGTGTTTCAAAGATACAGTCTACAATTATTTGCATCTGCAGTCTTGAAATATGTCAATTTTAGTGTAATTTTTATTTTAACACCATTTTATTGATTTATTGATTCCACTGCATCACTGCACCATGAAATGGACTAAACAAGCAGTGCTGTCAATCCTATTTGTTGTAACTTTACAGTCAAAGTCCTGGCTTTGCCTAAAAGATCAGTAATCATTGACAAGCAGTGGTCCAGGTTTGAGAGATGAAAAGAGAGAGTGAGACAGGAAGAAAAGCCCCTCGTGTCGTTACACCCTTGTTTGAAAGCCCAACCACCTTAAAGCTTGAGTTTCCACGCATCAACAGTGTTTATAAAAGTTGTTTTGTGTCTCAGGTGCAACCAGTGCTGTGCAAACAAAGAAAAGACAGAGTAAAAAGGACACAGTGAAAAATAAACTCCTAATTGTGCATTTTGTTTTGAACAATATGCAACAGTCATTATTTTTCCTGGTCCGCCTTCTGTATGTTGTGAGCAGTGAAGCTGTGGACAGGAAACACATTTAACAATCGACCCCGGCTGGGATCAAACCGGTGACGTTGCACTTATCTGCTAAAAAGGTGTTGTGTTTTACGAACTACTTCATTGTCATGCCAACATGTTGAGGCTTGTAGTCAACAGTATGTTGAGCCCATTGAAGGCCACAAACCAAAATGTTCTAGTGTGATAAATGTGGCTGCAGGTTTTAACTCTTTCAGCTGCTTTCTCTTTACGCCTTTCAAATACTGTCGTTGCTCCATAAATCTACACCAGACCTATATGTTTTTTATGCCAGAGTCTCTTTGACTGCATGATATTGTCAGGTGTTCCTGTCACTACTGTAGTGAAGCTGAGTCACTCAGGATTTGTCCAAGTCAGTCACATTTGGTTTTGATTATTTTACTGCAACCAAAAGCATTCTTTTCAAGTAGAAAAAAACAACACTGTTTGTGTATTCTCTCATGCTGCCTCACTGTCACGTCTTTGTTCAGGTTTAAAAGAGTTTTCTCCCTCACATCGTTACATGGACCAGTTGAGTCAGAAACTTGTGATCTCTTCCAGGTGAATGTGTTTAAGTGATAATGTGAGAGTGATGCTTTGAAGGGGGAGTAGAGGAAGAGGGTGTGTCTGCAGCCACCTAGAAATATTTTTGTCGATGGATATTCTCTGAATATATGATCCCCACAATATAAAATGCTGTTTCAGGTGGAGTATACGTGTGTTCGTCCCAAACAGCTAAACCTGAAAAGTCTAAATGTTCTTGGCAATGTTGTGACCAAGACTGTTTGGGTTCACATGTAGTTGATCTCTCTGTGAGAGTTATAGACACATGAAACAAAAGCTTACTGCTGCTGTTGTTTCATGTGTTTAGGTTGGAAAGATAGTTGGTATTATTTCCACTGTGGTAGTACAGCGAAGCACCAACATATCGAGTGGCCAATCAGATCGTTCTAAAATTGTTCCCTCCCACTTATTGCGAGTACATATTAAGGCAAATCAACGTATATGTTCTAATGTAGATGCAGACACGAGTGGATTAATCAGAAAATGACGATCATATTTTACTTACTGCTGATGCTCAGAGTGGGATGTAAGTATATAGAGCTTGTTTTCAAATATATATTTTACGTGTCATTTCTTGCACTAACCTTTTAATCTCTCCTTTAAAATATTGCTTGGCTTGCTGCTGCGTTGCTTGCTTGTATCTCCAAGGACAAAGACAACCAACCACCCAGAGATAGACAAATCTGTCTCAAAACAGTAAAAAGTGAAAAATCTGAATCATTGAAACAAAGGGAAACAGAGGTGATGTGCTTCTCAAAGCCCATTATCACACAATATGTGGTAGGAAGTGTGCTTATTCTGTCACAACCAATCAGATGCTTTTTAAAGTCTGACTTAACACAACCGTCTCACCTCCTTTACTTACTGAGATACCAACTACATTCCCATGAAGACATCAATGTCATGATGCTCGTGTTATGGATTGCATTGCTTTTTCTTCATCGAGCATGTAAGTGCTGCTTTTTTTCCGGCCAAACATTTTTTGCATTTGAGATATTTCACACTCCTTTATTTTATGTTTTTCTGTTTTCTTTTAATTCAGATACGCTGGTTCCAGTAACGGCAGTTCAGATCGGAGAACCAGTGACCTTGACATGTTCTTTACCCAAAAACAGAAAAGTACTAGTCCAATGGTACAAGCAGAGCGCCGGGGATAATCTTAAGTTAATTGTGAAACTCTTGACATCTAACAGTGAGTTTGGACCAGAGTTTCCTCAATCAAGATTCCAAGTACATCTTTATGACGGTTTTAGCAACCTGACCATTCTGAGGACAGTCCAGGAGGATGAGGGGATGTATCACTGTACAAGCGCAGAGTTCATTAAACCTCAATGGAATGGGACATATTTGTTTGTAAAAGGTAATAATGTGATTTATTTTTTTTACAGACTTGTGTTTCTATGCACATTTGAAAAAAACGCCAACTGTGTTCCTGCAATTTTTATTACACAGGAAACAGTCAGACATCAAACTACACCGTCACTCAGTGGCCGACAGCATCAGGTCCAGGCCGAGACTCAGCAACTCTCCAGTGTTCAATCCTCTCTGACCCTGAGCACATGAAGTGTCCAGGACATCACAGTGTGTTCTGGTTCAGAGTCGGATCAGACAAGTCTCATCCAGACACCATCTACACTGACGGAAATAGAAATAATGAATGTGACGAGAAATCTGACGCTCAGAAGAGCTGCGTTTATCGCTTCTCTAAGAACATCAGCTCCTCTGATGCTGGGACTTACTACTGTGCTGTGGCCACATGCGGAAGGATATTATTTGGAAACATATCTAAGCTGCACCTTGGTAATATTTTGAGTTCAGTAATATAAGAGATACTCAAATTATGTTGATACCATCTTGAACAATACGGCTTTTAAGAAGCACTCAATTTATTGTTTATGAAAACATTAGAATTTTCAAGTGTCTGATTTTTCATGCAAAATTCACTTGTAGTAATTTTACTTTTCCAATCATCTAACCACTGTCTATGACTTTCATTGTTTCTTCCTTTTCATTCTGTTGTAGGATGCATGTTTTCACAGGAGGGCAGTGCAGTTATTTTTCTGCTCTGTGCTGTCTTGGCTATAAGTCTGATTGTTATTGCTGTCCTCATTCATGCCATCAAGACAAACAAGAGTGATTCTTGCAAAGGTGAAAGAAGTAATTCATATTTTCGATAGACAATGAAATTTAAATGATGGAACCTTCATTTATTGTTCTGTACTGTAATTTTTTTTGTTATCCAGCTGCTGTTGGCTTGCAGAAAAAACAGGTTGGACAGAAACATCAACAGGTAAAGCACTTTTATTGTTTTTTATCTCATCAAGTCAATAAAGGTTTTGATATTGCTCATATTTTTTTTTTCATATATTTTGTCAGACAGATGAGGACACATGGATTTATTCTGCTGTCATCTTTACCGTGATGAAAGCTGAAAGAAATGCAGTAAAGAATGGGAAAGAAGAGAGAGAGAAGATCTACACTGCTATCAAGGCTTTGGGGTTGGATTAGACTGTTAACACATGCTTGGTGTTCATTTGCTTTGAATAATCAAGTTGATAAACTAGCTAAAGGGCTTCCTTTATGTTGCAGTACTGTACATACTATACTGTGTATCATCTTAATTCAAATTTGTGTTCTTTTGTTTAAATGTATTTACACAGAATTTATCTTTTTCACGTAAAAATTACAAATAAAACATACTTTCTAGTGCCAAACTGTTGCTGCTGGTGTGATCTGTTTGTCTTTCTAAACACTTACTAACGTCACAGAAATCAGTTCAACATTTAAATTGCGCTAAACGGTTGTTTATCAGGTTTGTAATCTTGTTAACATCACAGGGATTTAAAAATAATTTAATAATGCGATTATTCCTTCAAGCAAAGTATATAACATTCAATATATTTACACTTCAGGATAAGTTTTTTTTGTTCAATTTTAATAATGACTGTTACGAACCGATAGCCTGATGTGAACCAGAACACAGACAATTGGAATTCTTACTCCTGGAAGTTATAGCCTCCCTCTGCTCCATGCACGTTACTGTGCTGCGCTTTGTTCACGTGCAACAGGAACACTCTGAACTTTCTGATTCATCCTCGTACGAACAAACAAAAGTTGTCCTGATGTCAGCTTCACATATTTTTGCTGCTCTAAACAAAATCATACTGATTTATTGGACATATTAGTGTCTAACTTTTGTACAGATAAGTAATAACATGTAAACAAACTTGAGGGCAAGCTGTTTTTTCTTTTTTGTTTAAACCTTAAGTTGTAGGTTTTGTTTGTGTAATATCCTACAGAGAATCCGATATATAACATTTCAAATATTCTATAATTTTGGGGCGAATTGTGATGGTCAAATTGATAGAGGAAGGAAACAGGACGTCCGTAAAAAAACAAGCTACCACGTCTGTGTTCACCTGCAGGTTTTGGGGGCCTGTTGTAGGGTAGAAGTGAGAGAAAATATCACCAAAACCACACAGAAAGTCAAGAGATGTGGAGAACTCAAAGAGACTGTTTTAAAAAGACTGTGAGTCCCCTGCGATAATGGAATTTAAGTTAAGAGCCAGAAAGATTTTTCATCCATTTTTTTTTAAACGTAATTAATCTCTGTTTTAACTTATGTATTCAGATCAGTAAAGACCATCAGTCTTTCTGGTCTCACTGCACTTTGTAAAGGACTTCTGCATTTCGGTCATGACAGCAACAAATAAAGCTACTGTGGCAGACAAAAGCTGTGGTGGGCCGTTCCTCCACCCTTTGACCAACCACTGAAGCTGCTTACTCAGATCAGACCTGACTGTGAGCTTCAACCGGATATGAAGTGAGAGAGGAGCTACGAGGCTTCAGCAGGCTAATTTTAGGTTTAGTTTGACTTGCTTGTTATTAAAAGTACAAATAGTATCTGATGTATATTCCCTGTGTGTTTCAAAGATACAGTCTACAATTATTTGCATC
Organism: Embiotoca jacksoni; assembly: GCF_022577435.1. NCBI lineage: Eukaryota > Metazoa > Chordata > Actinopteri > Embiotocidae > Embiotoca > Embiotoca jacksoni. The sequence continues at coordinate 3,105,907 of NW_027185403.1, forward strand.
TGCAGTCTTGAAATATGTCAATTTTAGTGTAATTTTTATTTTAACACCATTTTATTGATTTATTGATTCCACTGCATCACTGCACCATGAAATGGACTAAACAAGCAGTGCTGTCAATCCTATTTGTTGTAACTTTACAGTCAAAGTCCTGGCTTTGCCTAAAAGATCAGTAATCATTGACAAGCAGTGGTCCAGGTTTGAGAGATGAAAAGAGAGAGTGAGACAGGAAGAAAAGCCCCTCGTGTCGTTACACCCTTGTTTGAAAGCCCAACCACCTTAAAGCTTGAGTTTCCACGCATCAACAGTGTTTATAAAAGTTGTTTTGTGTCTCAGGTGCAACCAGTGCTGTGCAAACAAAGAAAAGACAGAGTAAAAAGGACACAGTGAAAAATAAACTCCTAATTGTGCATTTTGTTTTGAACAATATGCAACAGTCATTATTTTTCCTGGTCCGCCTTCTGTATGTTGTGAGCAGTGAAGCTGTGGACAGGAAACACATTTAACAATCGACCCCGGCTGGGATCAAACCGGTGACGTTGCGCTTATCTGCTAAAAAGGTGTTGTGTTTTACGAACTACTTCATTGTCAGGCCAACATTTTGAGGCTTGTAGTCAACAGTATGTTGAGCCCTTTGAAGGCCACAAACCAAAATGTTCCAGTCTGATAAATGTTGCTGCAGGTTTTAACTATTTCAGCTGCTTTCGCTTTATACCTTGCAAATACTGTACTTGCTCCAGAAACCTACACCAGACCTACATGTTTTTTTATGCCAGAGTCTCTTATGTATTACTTGGCTGCATGATATTGTCAGGTGTTCCTGTCACTACTGTAGTGAAGCTGAGTCACTCAGGATTTGTGCAAGTCATTCACTTTTGGTTTTCATTATTTTACTGTAACCAAAAGCATTCTTTTCATGTAGAAAAAAACAACACTGTTTGTATATTCTCTCATGCTGCCTCACTGTCACGTCTTTGTTCAGGTTTACAAGAGTTTTCTCCCTCACATCGTTACATGGACCAGTTGAGTCAGAAACTTGTGATCTCTTCCGGGTGAATGTGTTTCTGTCATAATGTGAGAGTGATGCTTTGAAGTGAGAGTAGAGGAAGAGGGTGTGACCGCAGCCACCTGGAAATATTTTTGTAGATGGATATACTCTGAAAATATGATCCCCACAATATAAAATGCTGTTTCAAGTGGAGAATACGTGTGTTCGTTCCAAACAGCTTAACGTGAAAAGTCTAAATCTTCTTGGCAATGTTGTGACCAAGAGTGTTTGGGTTCACATGTAGTTGATCTCTCTGTGAGAGTTATAGACACATGAAACAAAAGCTTACTGCTGCTGTTGTTTCATGTGTTTAGGTTAGAAAGATAGTTGGTATTATTTCCACTGTGGTAGTACAGCAAAGCACCAACATATCGAGTGGCCAATCAGATCATTCTAAAATTGTTCCCTCCCACTTATTGCGAGTACATATTAAGGCAAATCAACATATGATATGTTCTAATGTATATGCAGACACGAGTGGATTAATCGGAAAATGCTGATTATATTTCATTTGCTGCTGATGCTCAGAGTGGGGCGTAAGTATATAGAGCTTGTTTTCAAATATGTATTTTACGTGTCATTTCTTGCACTAACGTTTTAGCACATGACATACAATCTACCTCTCACTCTACTTTTATTTTAATCTTTAGGAAGCACAGATGATCTCGTCTTTGCAATGAAGACTGTGAGTGTTGGAGATAAGGTGACTCTTTCGTGTACTCGTCATCATAATGCTCTGCACAAAGAAACCTTGCATTGGATCAAACTTGTTTCTGGAAATTTGCCTGAGTTCTTGGGAGGAACATATACTTTTGATTACAAAGGTGTTAATAAGACTCCTCACGTTACAACAAAACAAGAACCTGGAACGTACATTCTGCATATTAACGAAGCCGAGCTCAGCGACACCGGTGTGTACTACTGTGTAAAAGTCAAGGATCTTGACATGACATTTGTGAACGGAACATCTCTGAGAATTAAAGGTAAATCTAATCAAATGTGTGTTTCTATGTATTTCGATTATTTTCAACTATTATTTTTCTTAAAAGCTGATCAAAACATATTTATAATTAGTTTTTTTTATTTCCCAGGACCCGAACCAGACATCACTGCCGTCATTCAAGAGCTTCCATCTGATCCAGTCCATCCAGGAACCATAATGACTCTGCAGTGTTCAGTCCTCTCTGACTCTGAAAATAAAATGTGTCCTGGAGATCACCGTGTGTTCTGGTTCAGAGCCGGATCAGATGATTCTCATCCCAGTTTGATTTATGTTCATGGAGGTAGTGGTGAAGAATGTGAAAGGAGTCCTGAGGCTCGCTCTGCACAGAAATGTTTCTATAACTACTCAAAAAACGTCACATCCTCTGATGCTGGGACTTACTACTGCGCTGTGGCCACATGTGGAGAGATCATTTTTGGAAATGGAAGAAGAGTGGACGTTGAAGGTAACTGCACCACATTTCTATCTAACAATAATACAACATTTGTTCTTACTGAAATAATTATCATTATTGGGTGCCTCTATTTTCCAGCACTCAGCATGTGGGAATTGCAGAAAGCAAAGACAGTTCTTGTCCTGTTGTCTTTTGCTTTGGCTGCAAGTCTGATTGTTATAGTCTTCCTCATTTACACCATCAAGAACAAGACAGGTGATCGCTGCAATGGTAAATGACATTTCCCACACATCACATCAATCTATCCACTGGTATTTGGCGTTTGTTGCGTGTCAATTGACCTACAGCGTCTTTCATGTTTATTGTCTCTGTTGCTCTGCAAACAGATGCTGTAACAGCCAGCGGTTATCAGCAAAATCAGCAGGTAACATTTATATCGGGAAATATCGTCATATTATCAAGTCAATAAAGGTTTTGATATTGCTCATATTTTTTTCATATATTTTGTCAGACAGATGAAGACACATGGATTTATTCTGCTGTCATCTTTACCATGATGAAAGCTGAAAGAAATGCAGAAAAGGATGGGAAAGCACAGAGAGAGAAGATCTACACTGCTGTCAAGGCTTTGGGGTTGGATTAGACTGTTAACACATGCTTGGTGTTCATTTGCTTTCAATAATCAAGTTGATAAACTAACCAAAGGGCTTCCTTTATGTCGCAGTACTGTACATACTATAATGTGTATCATCTTAATTCAAATTTGTGTTCTTTTGTTAAAATGTATTTACACAGAATTCATCTTTTTCACGTAAAAATTACAAATAAAAAACACTTTCTAGTGCCAAACTGTTGCTGCTGGTGTGATCTGTTTGTCTTTCTAAACACTTACGAACGTCACAGAAGTCAGTTCAGCATTTAAATTGTGCAAAACGGGTGTTTATCAGGTTTGTAATCTTGTTAACATCACAGGGATTGAAAAAATAATTTACTAAGGCGATTATTCCTCCAAGCAAAGTATATAACATTCAATATATTTACACTTCAGGATAAGTTATTTTTTGTTCAATTTTAACAATGACTGTTACGAACCGATAGCCTGATGCGAACCAGAAGACAGACAATTGGAATACTTACTCCTGGAAGTTATAGCCTCCCTCTGCTCCATGCACATTACTGTGCTGCGCTTTGTTCACGTGCAACAGGAACACTCTGAACTTTCTGATTCACCCTCGTACGAACAAACAAAAGTTGTCCTGATGTCAGCTTCACATATTTGTGTTGCTCTAAACAAAATCATACTGATTTATTGGACATATTAGTGTCTAACTTTAGTACAGATAAGTAATAACATGTAAACAAACTTGAGGGCAAGCTGTTTTTTCTGTTTTGTCTGAGCCTTAAGTTGTAGGTTTTGTTTGTATAATATCCTAGAGATAATCACATATACAGTATAACATTTCAAAGATTAAATATTTTTTTGAGAATTGTGACGTTCAAATTGATAGAGGAAGGAAACAGGACTTCTGTAAAAAAAAACAAGCTACCACATCTGTGTTCACCTGCAGGTTTTGGGGTCCTGTTGCAGGGTAGAAGTGAGGAAATGTCACCAAAACCACACAGAAAGTCAAGAGATGTGGAGAACTCAAAAATATTTTGAAAAAAAAGACTGTGAGTCCCCTGCGATAATATAATTTAAGTTAAGAGCCAGAAAGATTTTACATGCATTTTTTTAAAAACGTAATTAATCTCTGTTTTAACTTATGTATTCAGATCAGTAAAGACCATCAGTCTTTCTGGTCTAACTGCACTTTGTAAAGGACTTCTGCATTTCGGTCATGACAGCAACAAATAAAGCTACTGTGGAAGACAAAAGCTGTGGTGGGCTGTTCCTCCACCCTTTGACCAACCACTGAAGCTGCTTACTCAGATCAGACCTGACTGTGAGCTTCAACCGGATATGAAGTGAGAGAGGAGCTACGAGGCTTCAGCAGGCCAATTTTAGGTTTAGTTTGACTTGCTTGTTATTTAAAGTACAAATAGTATCTGATGTATATTTCCTGTGTGTGTTTCAAAGATACAGTCTACAATTATTTGCATCTACAGTTTTGAAATACATCATGTTTAGTGTAATTTGAATTTTAACATGACTTTATTGATTTATTGATTCCACTGCATCACTGCACCAAAGAATGGACTAAACAAGCAGTGTTGTCAATCCTATTTGTTGTAACTTTACAGTCAAAGTCCTGCCTTTGCTTAAAAGATCAGTAATAATTGATAAGCAGTGGTCCAGGTTTGTGAGATTAAAAGAGAGAGCGAGACAGGAAGAAAAGCCCCTCATGTCGTTACACCCTTGTTTGAAAGCCCAACCACCTTAAAGCTTGAGTTTCCACGCATCAACAGTGTTTATAAAAGTTGTTTTGTGTCTCAGGTGCAACCAGTGCTGTGCAAACAAAGAAAAGACAGAGTAAAAAGGACACAGTGAAAAATAAACTACTTATTGTGCATTTTGTTTTGAACAATATGCAACAGTCATTATTTTTCCTGGTCCACCTTCTGTATGTTGTGAGCAGTGAAGCTGTGGACAGGAAACACATTTAACAATCGACCCCGGCTGGGATCAAACCGGTGACGCTGTGCTTCTCTGCTAAGAAGGTGTTGTGTTTTATGAACTACTTCATTGTCAGGCCAACATGTTGAGGCTTGTAGTCAACAGTATGTTGAGCCCGTTGAAGGCCACAAACCAAAATGTTCCAGTCTGATAAATGTGGCTGTAGGTTTTAACTCTTTCAGCTGCTTTCTCTGTACGCCTTACAAATACTGTAGTTGCTCCAGAAACCTACACCAGACCTACATTTTTTTTATACCAGAGTCTCTTATGTATTACTTGACTGCATGATATTGTCAGGTGTTCCTGTCACTACTGTAATGAAGCTGAGTCACTCAGGATTTGTGCAAGTCAGTCATTTTTGGTTTTGATTATTTTACTGTAACCAAAAGCATTCTTTTCATGTAGAAAAAAACAACACTGTTTGTATATTCTCTCATGCTGCCTCACTGTCAGGTCTTTGTTCAGGTTTACAAGAGTTTTCTCCCTCACATCGTTACATGGACCAGTTGAGTCAGAAACTTGTGATCTCTTCCGGGTGAATGTGTTTCTGTCATAATGTGAGAGTGATGCTTTGAAGTGAGAGTAGAGGAAGAGGGTGTGACCGCAACCACCTGGAAATATTTTTGTAGATGGATATTCTCTGAATATATGATCCCCACAATATAAAATGCTGTTTCAGGTGGAGGATACATGTGTTCGTCCGAAACAGCTAAACCTGAAAAGTCTAAATCTTCTTGGCAATGTTGTGACCAAGACTGTTTGGGTTCACATGTAGTTGATCTCTCTGTGAGAGTTATAGACACATGAAACAAAAGCTTACTGCTGCTGTTGTTTCATGTGTTTAGGTTAGAAAGATAGTTGGTATTATTTCGACTGTGGTAGTACAGCAAAGCACCAACAAATCGAGTGGCCAATCAGATCATTCTAAAATTGTTCCCTCCCACTTATTGCGAGTACATATGAAGGCAAATCAACGTATGACATGTTCTAATGTAGATGCAGACACGAGTGGATTAATCAGAAAATGATGATCATATTTCATTTACTGCTGATGCTCAGAGTGGGGCGTAAGTATATAGAGCTTGTTTTCAAATATATATTTTACGTGTCATTTCTTGCACTAACGTTTTAGCACATGACATAAAATCTACCTCTCACACTTGTTTTATTTTAATCTTTAGGAAGCACAGATGATCTCGTCTTTGCAATGAAGACTGTGAGTGTTGGAGATAAGGTGACTCTTTCGTGTACTCGTCATCATAATGCTCTGCACAAAGAAACCTTGCATTGGATAAAACTTGTTTCTGGAAATTTGCCTGAGTTCTTGGGAGGAACATATACTTTTGATTACAAAGGTGGTAATAAGACTCCTCACGTTACAACAAAACAAGAACCTGGAACGTACATTCTGCATATTAACAAAGCTGAGCTCAGTGACACCGGTGTGTACTACTGTGTAAAAGTCAAGGATCTTGACATGACATTTGTGAACGGAGCATCTCTGAGAATTAAAGGTAAATCTAATTAAATTTGTGTTTCTATGTATATCGATTATTTTCAACTATTATTTTTCTTAAAAGCTGATCAAAACATGTTTATAATTAGTTTTTTTATTTCCCAGGACCCGACCCAGACATCACTGCCGTCATTCAAGAGCTTCCATCTGATCCAGTCCATCCAGGAACCATAATGACTCTGCAGTGTTCAGTCCTCTCTGACTCTGAAAATAAAACGTGTCCTGGAGATCACCGTGTGTTCTGGTTCAGAGCCGGATCAGATGATTCTCATCCCAGTTTGATTTATGTTCATGGAGATAGTGGTGAAGAATGTGAAAGGAGTCCTGAGGCTCGCTCTGCACAGAAATGTTTCTATAACTTCTTCAAAAACGTCAGATCCTCTGATGCTGGGACTTACTACTGCGGTGTGGCCACATGTGGAGAGATCATTTTTGGGAATGGAAGAAGAGTGGACGTTGAAGGTAACTGCACCACATTTCTATCTAACAATAATACAACATTTGTTCTTACTGAAATAATTATCATTATTGGGTGCCTTTATTTTCCAGCACTCAGCATGTGGGAATTGCAGAAAGCAAACATGGTTCTCATTCTGTTGTCTGTTGCTTTGGCTGCAAGTCTGATTGTTATAGTCTTCCTCATTTACACCATCAAGAACAAGACATGTGATCGCTGCAACGGTAAATGACATTTCCCACACATCACATCAATCTATCCACTGGTATTTGCCGTTTGTTGCGTGTCAGTTGACCTACAGCGTCTTTCATGTTTATTGTCTCTGTTGCTCTGCAAACAGATGCTGTAACAGCCAGCGGTTATCAGCAAAATCAGCAGGTAACATTTATATCGGGAAATATCGTCATATTTTTCTCTCCAAATAGGTAAATAATATCTGCCCGCTCATAACTTTCTTTCATAATTTAACGTTTTTCCTCAGAGAAGTGAGGACTCATTGACTTATTCTGCACCAACCTTCACCAGGAGGAAGGCCGGCAAAGCAGAGAGAAGAAATATGAATGCAGCAGAGAAAGACACCGTCTACTCTGAAGTCAGTGGTTTTAGGGTTGATTAAAAATTCACGCAGAATTTGTTCATTGTTTTTTTGACATTTTGACACAGTGTGGGAAATAATGGTAAAATAGCAATTCCTCTTTGATAAACATGAAGGTATTTTATGCATCATTTGAATATTTTACTGTTTGCAGTTGTTTTCTGGTTTTCTGAAAGTGTTTCTTTGGCAAAGGGATTTAAATCATTACGGTGCAAAAATATCGACATGTTTGTGACATCCTACAGCATTGTTCATCTCATATACTTCATGGATTAATCAATTCTCTCTTAATTTTTGCTCGTTTGTCTTCCTTGCAATTTTAAGGATATCAACTAAAGCATAACTCTGATAGGTGTTTATACAATTTAAAACCATTTTACTAAATGAAATCAATGTTTGTGTACATCTGTTGCTTCTTTCCTTAAAAGACAAGAATATAAATAAACTTGATATAAAACACAAAACATGTTTACTTCATTCTGAGTTGCATCATTTTCCATGTCTTTACTTTGTTGTTTCACGGTTAATTTGTTTATCATTATTACAGGAGCAACAGCAACAAAATTCCAAAAGACTCCAACAACATTATTTTTTGACTGAACCTCAACAGCAGGTCCAACCCAAAACACACACGTGTCATTGACTTACTGAGTGACTGAGTGATTGTTACATCGTTGTTGGGACAAATGCCACGACTTCCTGCATCCATTTCAATTAATAAGCCCTTATTTCAAATGAAAAGCCCCCACGCTATGTCTAACCATCGCCGTGTATTAGGTTTTGACCTACTCTTGTTAATGTTTACCACCACCAAGGAGGTTATGGTTTTTGTTTGTGAATAAGACAACAGAAAGAGTAATATTGCACTAACCACTGTGGGCCGGCCCAACGTAGCCCCTGTCAGCCGTCCCTTTGCAGGTTCAGAGCAGCAAGAAAGCAGAGCTGACTGGGTGAGAGTACACAGGAAGCGTAACACAAAAGGGGTTGAGGCAGATGGCTGCCCACCCACAGAGTCTAGTTATGTTTGAGGTTGCTTCTTGTTGATGGGATTTTGTTCTCCCCAAACGAAAGCTTTGGGGGGCCATTTCTACACCTTTTGACCAACTACAGAAGTTGTCTACTCTGATCAGACCTGACTATGAGCTTCAACAAACCAATGCATATGTTATCAAATAATAAACAATACTCATACTTGGTCTTTTTTTGTTTTAATCTTATTCTGATTATGTCAGTGGTTGTTTTTGCAATGGATTTGTACAGATTGCAAGTCCATCAATGCACCAAGTGATGCAGCTGTGCAAGACCAGCTTTGTTAGATTAGAATGAGACAGGAAGCAAAGCCTCTCTGCAGCCGCACCTTTGCTTGAAAGCCCAACCACAGCAATGTTAAAGTTTCCACACATCATTGACGTGTCATTGATGACTTTGAATCTGTTTGTTTATAGTTGTTACTCTTGTGATTAAAAAAAAAAAAAAAAAAAAAATGAAATGTCAAAACTTTCATTAAAAAAAAAAAAAAAAAAAACTTTAAAAAATGCTAGGTAAATAGTTATTTTAATCTTGTGATGAAAAACATTGCTATGAAGCTCAATTCTGGTGCCGTTCTATAAATAATGTTCTAATAAATAATAAATTCAGCAATTTCTGATGCACCCATATCGATTTCATCACCGATCACTTTCGGATTAAGCCCCGCCCTCTACAGGTACGGATAAGGATACAGATGATTTAGTTGGTTTAACAAACACAGATAATGGTGAACTCGCTGGTGTACTCGCTCGTCTCTCGTAACAAGGAGCCAATCAGATTGCTCTGAAATTGCTTCCTCCCACTTGATATGATTACATTTAGGTGAATCATCTTTATTACGGTTTCAATTACAGCAGTCTCAAGTGGATTTATGAGAAAATGCTGATCCTATTTTATTCCCTGCTGATGCTCCAAGTTGGCTGTAAGTACATGTAGAAAGGTCAGATTTACTCCAGATACGTATTTAAAGTATTGTTGTTGTTTTCTGAGGATGAATTAGAAGACAGCGTTTATGATTCTGTGTCTGTTGTTCATCATTGATCTGTTTGGTGTTTTTTCAGTTTGCACAGATGTTCGTCTCTTTGACACAAAGACTGTTCGTGTTGGAGATGATGTGAAGTTGTCATGCGCCAACACTGTTTGGGGAAGCTTATTTTGGATCAGGCCTGTTTCTGGAAACTTTCCTGAAGTCTTAGGACGATCATACAGCTTCAGGAGTGTTCATCATCGCATTAGCACTGATATAGAGAATGGATCATTTCTGCTGTATATTTCAAAAGCAAAACTAAGTGATATGGCAGTTTACTGCTATGTAAAGGCACTCCAACAAAGTTTTATATTTGTGAAAGGAACATCTCTAATCGTTGAAGGTAAGTACTCCTAAAAAAGCTCAAATTTCTTTAGGTTTCTCAAAACATGGTGAATTTACATACCGTATTTTTCAGAGTACAAGGTGCACTTAAAATCCTTAAATTTTCTCAAAAATTGACAGTGCACCTTATAATCCAGCGCGCCTTAGGTATGGTTACTTGTTGTGCTTATTGATCGATTTTATGTGGTACAATGCGCTCAAAAATCTGTCGAAATGTGTAAGTACGACTTTGGTAAGCAACGAAGCCGCTCCGCTCAATGGATATTCGGACCATTATGGTACGCTGTGTCACTACTTGATCGGCCTGTAACAGGAATGTAATGTCTGAACTAAAAGTGCATTCATGTAAGGCAGCCCGCGCCCGGAGTGTCCGCTAGCTGCAACAAACCAATCAGAGAACAGTATTTAGTACGCTTACCCCCTCCACTTTTTAAACATAATACTTACTGTGCTTCAACATTATATTACAGGACATTTGTGTGTACGTAAAAGGACTCCAAAAATGGCACCTGTTAAGAGGCATGCTTACGAAGCGGGTTTCAAACTCCAAGCAATTGGCTACGCTGAGTGAGTGTATTTTTCTGTACCGGTAATTGTTGTTACAACTGAGTTGAATAAAGTTTGATTTACCGGACTGTGTTGTTTTGCTTAATGCGCCTTATAATCCGGTGCGGTTTATGTGTGAACATGGACACGTTAATTCACAGTGCGCCTTATAGTCCGAAAAAGACGGTACCTTCATTTCTTCGTTTATGCATATAAACTTTGTCCCTGCCCAATCTATAATTGATTCTGAAAATGATGAATACTAATCATTTGTGATGGCATGGCGTCACCAATTTCTGACTTCTATTTTTAAAAACACAATTCTGCTGATTTGCTGTTTACCTCAATTTCCAAATAACAGCTCCTCCCATGTGACCACAGCACAGCAGTAAGTCCCACCTTTTAAGGACAAATAGATTCCACTCCAAGTATTCTCAGTCAAACCCGAGGTTTATATTTGCCGCAGTGTCAGAATTAATTTCCAAATATTTTTTCTGTTTATCTCTCCTTTAAAATACTGAACGTGTTGCTTTTCAGATAATTCTTATACCACAAGCAGAACTAGTGACTGTGCCACTTATTGCTTGCTTGTAGCTCCAAGGACAAAGACAACCAACCACCCAGAGATAGACAAACCTTTCTCAAAAGAGTCAAAACTCAAAAATCTTTATCATTGCAACAAAAGGAAACAGAGGTGATATGCCTCTCAAAGCCCAGAATCACACAATATGTGCAGGAAGTGTGCTTATTCTGTCACAACCAATCAGATGCTTTTTAAAGTCTGACTTATCACAACCGTCTCACCTCCTTTACTCACTGAGATACCAACTACATCCCCATGAAGACATCAATGTCAAGATGATCGTGTTATGGATTCCATTGCTTTTTTTTCATCGAGCATGTAAGTGCTGCTTTTTTTCTGGCCAAAAATTCTGTGCAATAGAGATTTTACACACTCCTTTATTTAATGTCTTTGTTTTCATTTAATTCAGATACGCTGGTTCCAATAACAACAGTTCAGCTCGGAGAACCAGTGAATTTGACATGTTCTTTAATCAAATCCAGATCCGTACGATTCCAATGGTACAAGCAGAGCGCCGGGGATAATCTTAAATTAATTGTGACACTCTGGAAATCTACGAGTGAGTTTGGACCAGAGTTTCCTCAGTCAAGAATGAAAGTACATCTTTATGACGGTTTTAGCAACTTGACCATTCTGAGGACAGTCCAGGAGGATGAGGGGATGTATCACTGTACAACCGCAGAGTTCATTGAACCTCAATGGAATGGGACATATTTGTTAGTAAAAGGTAATAATGTGATTTTTTTTTTTTTTTACAGACTTGTGTTTCTATGCACATTTGAAAAAAACGCCAACTGTGTTCCTGCAATTTTTATTACACAGGAAACAGTCAGACATCAAACTACACCGTCACTCAGTGGCCGACAGCATCAGGTCCAGGCCGAGACTCAGCAACTCTCCAGTGTTCAATCCTCTCTGACCCTGAGCACATGAAGTGTCCAGGACATCACAGTGTGTTCTGGTTCAGAGTCGGATCAGATGAGTCTCATCCAGACACCATCTACACTGACGGAAATAGAAATATTGAATGTGACGAGAAATCTGACGCTCAGAAGAGCTGCGTTTATCACTTCTCTAAGAACATCAGCTCCTCTGATGCTGGGACTTACTACTGTGCTGTGGCCACATGTGGAAGGATATTATTTGGAAACATATCTAAGCTGCACCTTGGTAATATTTTGAGTTCAGTAATATAAGAGATACTCAAATTATGTTGATACCATCTTGAACAATACGGCTTTTAAGAAGCACTCAATTTATTGTTTATGAAAACATTAGAATTTTCAAGTGTCTGATTTTTCATGCAAAATTCACTTGTAGTAATTTTACTTTTCCAATCATCTAACCACTGTCTATGACTTTCATTGTTTCTTCCTTTTCATTCTGTTGTAGGATGCATGTTTTCACAGGAGGGCAGTACAGTTAATTTTCTGCTCTGTGCTGTCTTGGCTATAAGTCTGATTGTTATTGCTGTCCTCATTCATGCCATCAAGACAAACAAGAGTGATTCTTGCAAAGGTGAAAGAAGTAATTCATATTTTCGATAGACAATGAAATTTAAATGATGGAACCTTCATTTATTGTTCTGTACTGTAATTTTTTTTGTTATCTAGCTGCTGTTGGCTTGCAGAAAAAACAGGTTGGACAGAAACATCAACAGGTAAAGCACTTTTATTGTTTTTTATCTCATCAAGTCAATAAAGGTTTTGATATTGCTCATATTTTTTTTTTCATATATTTTGTCAGACAGATGAGGACACATGGATTTATTCTGCTGTCATCTTTACCGTGATGAAAGCTGAAAGAAATGCAGTAAAGAATGGGAAAGAAGAGAGAGAGAAGATCTACACTGCTGTCAAGGCTTTGGGGTTGGATTAGACTGTTAACACATGCTTGGTGTTCATTTGCTTTGAATAATCAAGTTGATAAACTAGCTAAAGGGCTTCCTTTATGTTGCAGTACTGTACATACTATACTGTGTATCATCTTAATTCAAATTTGTGTTCTTTTGTTTAAATGTATTTACACAGAATTTATCTTTTTCACGTAAAAATTACAAATAAAACATACTTTCTAGTGCCAAACTGTTGCTGCTGGTGTGATCTGTTTGTCTTTCTAAACACTTACTAACGTCACAGAAATCAGTTCAACATTTAAATTGCGCAAAACGGTTGTTTATCAGGTTTGTAATCTTGTTAACATCACAGGGATTTAAAAATAATTTAATAATGCGATTATTCCTTCAAGCAAAGTATATAACATTCAATATATTTACACTTCAGGATAAGTTTTTTTTGTACAATTTTAATAATGACTGTTACGAACCGATAGCCTGATGTGAAACAGAACACAGACAATTGGAATTCTTACTCCTGGAAGTTATAGCCTCCCTCTGCTCCATGCACGTTACTGTGCTGCGCTTTGTTCACGTGCAACAGGAACACTCTGAACTTTCTGATTCATCCTCGTACGAACAAACAAAAGTTGTCCTGATGTCAGCTTCACATATTTTTGCTGCTCTAAACAAAATCATACTGATTTATTGGACATATTAGTGTCTAACTTTTGTACAGATAAGTAATAACATGTAAACAAACTTGAGGGCAAGCTGTTTTTTCTTTTTTGTTTAAACCTTAAGTTGTAGGTTTTGTTTGTGTAATATCCTACAGAGAATCCGATATATAACATTTCAAATATTCTATAATTTTGGGGCGAATTGTGATGGTCAAATTGATAGAGGAAGGAAACAGGACGTCCGTAAAAAAACAAGCTACCACGTCTGTGTTCACCTGCAGGTTTTGGGGGCCTGTTGTAGGGTAGAAGTGAGAGGAAATGTCACCAAAACCACACAGAAAGTCAAGAGATGTGAAGAACTCAAAGAGACTGTTTTAAAAAGACTGTGAGTCCCCTGCGATAATGGAATTTAAGTAAAGAGCCAGAAAGATTTTTCATCCATTTTTTTAAACGTAATTAATCTCTCTGTTTTAACTTATGTATTCAGATCAATAAAGACCATCAGTCTTTCTGGTCTCACTGCACTTTGTAAAGGACTTCTGCATTTCGGTCATGACAGCAACAAATAAAGCTACTGTGGCAGACAAAAGCTGTGGTGGGCCGTTCCTCCACCCTTTGACCAACCACTGAAGCTGCTTACTCAGATCAGACCTGACTGTGAGCTTCAACCGGATATGAAGTGAGAGAGGAGCTACGAGGCTTCAGCAGACTAATTTTAGGTTTAGTTTGACTTGCTTGTTATTAAAAGTACAAATAGTATCTGATGTATATTCCCTGTGTGTTTCAAAGATACAGTCTACAATTATTTTCATCTGCAGTCTTGAAATATGTCAATTTTAGTGTAATTTTTATTTTAACACCATTTTATTGATTTATTGATTCCACTGCATCACTGCACCATGAAATGGACTAAACAAGCAGTGCTGTCAATTCTATTTGTTGTAACTTTACAGTCAAAGTCCTGGCTTTGCCTAAAAGATCAGTAATAATTGACAAGCAGTGGTCCAGGTTTGAGAGATGAAAAGAGAGAGTGAGACAGGAAGAAAAGCCCCTCATGTTGTCACACCCTTGTACACCCAACCACCTTAAAGCTTGAGTTTCCACGCATCAACAGTGTTTATAAAAGTTGTTTTGTGTCTCAGGTGCAACCAGTGCTGTGCAAACAAAGAAAAGACAGAGTAAAAAGGACACTGTGAAAAATAAACTCCTAATTGTGCATTTTGTTTTGAATAATATGCAACAGTCATTATTTTTCCTGGTCCACCTTCTGTATGTTGTGAGCAGTGAAGCTGTGGACAGGAAACACATTTAACAATCGACCCCGGCTGGGATCAAACCGGTGACGTTGCGCTTATCTGCTAAGAAGGTGTTGTGTTTTACGAACTACTTCATTGTCAGGCCAACATTTTGAGGCTTGTAGTCAACAGTATGTTGAGCCCTTTGAAGGCCACAAACCAAAATGTTCCAGTCTGATAAATGTTGCTGCAGGTTTTAACTATTTCAGCTGCTTTCGCTTTATACCTTGCAAATACTGTACTTGCTCCAGAAATCTACACCAGACCTACATGTTTTTTTATGCCAGAGTCTCTTATGTATTACTTGACTGCATGATATTGTCAGGTGTTCCTGTCACTACTGTAGTGAAGCTGAGTCACTCAGGATTTGTGCAAGTCATTCACTTTTGGTTTTGATTATTTTACTGTAACCAAAAGCATTCTTTTCATGTAGAAAAAAACAACACTGTTTGTATATTCTCTCATGCTGCCTCACTGTCAGGTCTTTGTTCAGGTTTACAAGAGTTTTCTCCCTCACATCGTTACATGGACCAGTTGAGTCAGAAACTTGTGATCTCTTCCGGGTGAATGTGTTTCTGTCATAATGTGAGAGTGATGCTTTGAAGTGAGAGTAGAGGAAGAGGGTGTGACCACAACCACCTGGAAATATTTTTGTAGATGGATATTCTCTGAATATATGATCCCCACAATATAAAATGCTGTTTCAGGTGGAGGATACGTGTGTTCGTCCCAAATAGCTTAACCTGAAAAGTCTAAATCTTCTTGGCAATGTTGTGACCAAGAGTGTTTGGGTTCACATGTAGTTGATCTCTCTGAGAGTTATAGACACTTGAAACAAAAGCTTACTGCTGCTGCTGTTTCATGTGTTTAGGTTAGAAAGATAGTTGGTATTATTTCCACTGTGGTAGTACAGCGAAGCACCAACGTATCAAGTGGCCAATCAGATCATTCTAAAATTGTTCCCTCCCACTTATTGCGAGTACATATTAAGGCAAATCAACGTATGAAATGTTCTAATGTAGATGCAGACACGAGTGGATTAATCGGAAAATGATGATCATATTTCATTTACTGCTGATGCTCAGAGTGGGGCGTAAGTATATAGAGCTTGTTTTCAAATATATATTTCACTTATCATTTCTTGCACTAACGTTTTAGCACATGATATAAAATCTACCTCTCACACTTGTTTTATTTTTATCTTTAGGAAGCGCAGATGATCTCGTCTTTGCAATGAAGACTGTGAGTGTTGGAGATAATGTGACTCTTTCGTGTACTCGTCATCCTAATGCTCTATACCAAGAAACCTTGTATTGGATTAAACTTGGTTCTGGAAATTTGCCTGAGTTCTTGGGAGGAACATATACTTTTGATTACAAAGGTGGTAATAAGACTCCTCACGTTACAACAAAACAAGAACCTGGAACGTACATTCTGCATATTAACAAAGCTGAGCTCAGTGACACCGGTGTGTACTACTGTATAAAAGTCAAGAAGCTTGACATGACATTTGTGAACGGAGCATCTCTGAGAATTAAAGGTAAATCTAATCAAATGCGTGTTTCTACGTATATCGATTATTTTCAACTATTATTTGTCTTAAAAGCTGATCAAAACATGTTTATAATTAGTTTTTTTATTTCCCAGGACCCGAACCAGACA
Organism: Embiotoca jacksoni; assembly: GCF_022577435.1. Classification (NCBI taxonomy): domain Eukaryota; kingdom Metazoa; phylum Chordata; class Actinopteri; family Embiotocidae; genus Embiotoca; species Embiotoca jacksoni. The sequence continues at coordinate 3,122,532 of NW_027185403.1, forward strand.
TCACTGCCGTCATTCAAGAGCTTCCATCTGATCCAGTCCATCCAGGAATCATAATGACTCTGCAGTGTTCAGTCCTCTCTAACTCTGAAAATAAAACGTGTCCTGGAGATCACCGTGTGTTCTGGTTCAGAGCCGGATCAGATGATTCTCATCCCAGTTTGATTTATGTTCATGGAGATAGTGGTGAAGAATGTGAAAGGAGTCCTGAGCCTCGCTCTGCAAAGAAATGTTTCTATAACTTCTCCAAAAACGTCACATCCTCTGATGCTGGGACTTACTACTGCGGTGTGGCCACATGTGGAGAGATCATTTTTGGGAATGGAAGAAGAGTGGACGTTGAAGGTAACTGCACCACATTTCTATCTAACAATAACACAACATTTGTTCTTACTGAAATAATTATCATTATTGTGTGCCTCTATTTTCCAGCACTCAGCATGTGGGAATTGAAGAAAGCAAACATGGTTCTCATTCTGTTGTCTGTTGCTTTGGCTGCAAGTCTGATTGTTATAGTCTTCCTCATTTACACCATCAAGAACAAGACGTGTGATCGCTGCAACGGTAAATGACATTTCCCACACATCACATCAATCTATCCACTGGTATTTGCCGTTTGTTGCGTGTCAGTTGACCTACAGCGTCTTTCATGTTTATTGTCTCTGTTGCTCTGCAAACAGATGCTGTAACAGCCAGCGGTTATCAGCAAAATCAGCAGGTAACATTTATATCAGGAAATATCATCATATTTTTCTCTCCAAATAGGTAAATAATATCTGCCCGCTCATAACTTTCTTTCTTAATTTAACGTTTTTCCTCAGAGAGGTGAGGACTCATTGATTTATTCTGCACCAACCTTCACCAGGAAGAAGGCCGGCAAAGCAGAGAGAAGAAATATGAATGCAGCAGAGAAAGACACCGTCTACTCTGAAGTCAGTGGTTTTAGGGTTGATTAAAAATTCACGCAGAATTTGTTCAGTTTTTTTGACATTTTGACACAGTGTGGGAAATAATGGTAAAATAGCAATTCCTCTTTGATAAACATGAAGGTGTTTTATGCATCATTTGAATATTTTACTGTTTGCAGTTGTTTTCTGGCTTTCTGAAAGTGTTTCTTTGGCAAAGGGATTTAAATCATTACGGTGCAAAAATATCGACATGTTTGTGACATCCTACAGCATTGTTCATCTCATATACTTCATGGATTAATCAATTCTCTCTTAATTTTTGCTCGTTTGTCTTCCTTGCAATTTTAAGGATATTAACTAAAGCATAACTCTGATAGGTGTTTATACAATTTAAAACCATTTTACTAAATGAAATCAATGTTTGTGTACATCTTTTGCTTCTTTCCTTAAAAGACAAGAATATAAATAAACTTTATATAAAACACAAAACATGTTTACTTCATTCTGAGTTGCATCATTTTCCATGTCTTTACTTTGTTGTTTCACGATTAATTTTTTCATCTATATTAAAGGAGCAACAGCAACAAAATTCCAAAAGACTCCAACAACATTATTTTTTGACTGGACCTCAACAGCAGGTCCAACCCAATACACACACGTGTCACTGACTTACTGAGTGACTGAGTGATTGAGTGATTGTTACATCGTTGTTGGGACAAATGCCACGACTTCCTGCATCCATTTCAATTAATAAGCCCTTATTTCAAATGAAAAGCCCCCACGCTATGTCTAACCATCGCCGTGTATTAGGTTTTGACCTACTCTTGTTAATGCTTACCACCACCAAGGAGGTTATGGTTTTTGTTTGTGAATAAGACAACAGAAAGAGTAATATTGCACTAACCACTGTGGGCCGGCCCAACGTAACCCCTGTCAGCCGTCCCTTTGCAGGTTCAGAGCAGCAAGAAAGCAGAGCTGACTGGGTGAGAGTACACAGGAAGCGTAACACAAAAGGGGTTGAGGCAGATGGCTGCCCACCCACGAGTCTGGTTATGTTTGAGGTTGCTTCTTGTTGATGGGATTTTGTTCTCCCCAAACGAAAGCTTTGGGGGGCCATTTCTACACCTTTTGACCAACTACAGAAGTTGTCTACTCTGATCAGACCTGACTATGAGCTTCAACAAACCAATGCATATGTTATCAAATAATAAACAATACTCATACTTGGTCTTTTTTTGTTTTAATCTTATTCTGATTATGTCAGTGGTTGTTTTTACAATGGATTTGTACAGATTGCAAGTCCATCAATGCACCAAGTGATGCAGCTGTGCAAGACCAGCTTTGTTAGATTAGAATGAGACAGGAAGCAAAGCCTCTCTGCAGCCGCACCTTTGCTTGAAAGCCCAACCACAGCAATGTTAAAGTTTCCACACATCATTGACGTGTCATTGATGACTTTGAATCTGTTTGTTTATAGTTGTTACTCTTGTGATAACAAAAAAAAAACTTTCATTTGAAGCTCAATTTGGAGTCTGTTCTGTAGTTTCCTAAAAAATAAATGAAATATAAAAACTTTCATTAAAAAAAAAAAAAAAAAAAAACTTTAAAAAAACTAGGTAAATAGTTATTTGAATCTTGTGATCAAAAACATTGCTATGAAGCTCAATTCTGGTGCCGTTCTATAAATAATGTTCTAATAAATAATAAATACAGCAATTTCTGATAAACCCATATCGATTTCATCACCGATCACTTTCGGATTAAGCCCCGCCCTCTACAGGTACGGATAAGGATACAGATAATTTAGTTGGTTTAACAAACAGATAATGGTGTACTCACTGGTGTACTAGCTCGTCCCTCGTAACAAGGAGCCAATCAGATTGCTCTGAAATTGCTTCCTCCCACTTGATATGATTACATTTAGGTGAATCATCTTTATTACAGTTTCAATTACAGCAGTCTCAAGTGGATTTATGAGAAAATGCTGATCATATTGAATTCACTGCTGATGCTCCAAGTTGGCTGTAAGTACATGTAGAAAGGTCAGATGTACTGCACATATGTATTTAAAGCATTGTTGTTGTTTTCTGAGGATGAATTAGAAGACAGCGTTTATGATTCTGTGTCTGTTGTTCATCATTGATCTGTTTGGTGTTTTTTTCAGTTTGCACAGATGATCGTCTCTTTGACACAAAGACTGTTCGTGTTGGAGATGATGTGAAGTTGTCATGCGCCAACACAGTTCGGGGAAGCTTATTTTGGATCAGGCCTGTTTCTGGAAACTTTCCTGAAGTCTTAGGACGATCATACAGCTTCAGGAGTGTTCATCATCGCATTAGCACTGATATAGAGAATGGATCATTTCTGCTGTATATTTCAAAAGCAAAACTAAGTGATATGGCAGTTTACTGCTGTGTAAAGGCACTCCAACAAAGTTTTATATTTGTGAAAGGAACATCTCTAATCGTTGAAGGTAAGTACTCCTAAAGAAGCTCAAATTTCTTTAGGTTTCTCAAAACATGGTGAATTTACATACCGTATTTTTCGGACTATAAGGCGCACTTAAAATCTTTAAATTTTCTCAAAAATTGACAGTGCGCCTTATAATCCAGCGCGCCTTATGTATGGTTACTTGTTGTGCTTATTGATCGATTTTATGTGGTACAATGCGCTCAAAAATCTGTCGAAATGTGTAAGTACGACTTTGGTAAGCAACGAAGCCGCTCCGCTCAATGGATATTCGGACCATTATGGTACGCTGTGTCACTACTTGATCGGCCTGTAACAGGAATGTAATGTCTGAACTAAAAGTGCATTCATGTAAGGCAGCCCGCGCCCGGAGTGTCCGTTAGCTGCAACAAACCAATCAGAGAACAGTATTTAGTACGCTTACCCCCTCCACTTTTTAAACATAATACTTACTGTGCTTCAACATTATATTACAGGACATTTGTGTGTACGTAAAAGGACTCCAAAAATGGCACCTGTTAAGAGGCATGCTTACGAAGCGGGTTTCAAACTCCAAGCAATTGGCTACGCTGAGTGAGTGTATTTTTCTGTACCGGTAATTGTTGTTACAACTGAGTTGAATAAAGTTTGATTTACCGGACTATGTTGTTTTGCTTAATGCGCCTTATAATCCGGTGCGGTTTATGTGTGAACATGGACACGTTAATTCACAGTGCGCCTTATAGTCCGAAAAAGACTGTACCTTCATTTCTTCGTTTATGCATGTAAACTTTGTCCCTGCCCAATCTATAATTGATTCTGAAAATGATGAATACTAATCATTTATGATGGCATGGCGTCACCAATTTATGACTTCTATTTTTAAAAACACAATTCTGCTGATTTGCTGTTTACCTCAATTTCCAAATAACAGCTCCTCCCATGTGACCACAGCACAGCAGTAAGTCCCACCTTTTAAGGACAAATAGATTCCACTCCAAGTATTCTCAGTCAAACCCGAGGTTTATATTTTCCGCAGTGTCAGAATTAATTTCCAAATATTTTTTCTGTTTATCTCTCCTTTAAAATACTGAACGTGATACTTTTCAGATAATTCTTATACCACAAGCAGAACTAGTGACTGTGCCACTTATTGCTTGCTTGTAGCTCCAAGGACAAAGACAACCAACCACCCAGAGATAGACAAACCTTTCTCAAAAGACTCAAAACTCAAAAATCTTTATCATTGCAACAAAAGGAGACAGAGGTGATATGCCTCTCAAAGCCCAGAATCACACAATATGTGCAGGAAGTGTGCTTATTCTGTCACAACCAATCAGATGCTTTTTAAAGTCTGACTTATCACAACCGTCTCACCTCCTTTACTCACTGAGATACCAACTACATCCCCATGAAGACATCAATGTCATGATGATCGTGTTATGGATTCCATTGCTTTTTTTTCATCGAGCATGTAAGTGCTGCTTTCTTTCTGGCCAAAAATTCTGTGCATTAGAGATTTTACACACTCCTTTATTTAATGTCTTTGTTTTCATTTAATTCAGATACGCTGGTTCCAATAACAACAGTTCAGCTCGGAGAACCAGTGACCTTGACATGTTCTTTAATCAAATCCAGATCCGTACGATTCCAATGGTACAAGCAGAGCGCCGGGGATAATCTTAAATTAATTGTGACACTCTTGACATCTACCAGTGAGTTTGAACCAGAGTTTCCTCAATCAAGATTCCAAGCACATCTTCACGACGGTTTTAGCAACTTGACCATTCTGAGGACAGTCCAGGAGGATGAGGGGATGTATCACTGTACAAGCGCAGAGTTCATTAAACCTCAATGGAATGGGACATATTTGTTAGTAAAAGGTAATAATGTGATTTTTTTTTTTTTTTTACAGACTTGTGTTTCTATGCACATTTGAAAAAAACGCCAACTGTGTTACCGCAATTTTTATTACACAGGAAACAGTCAGACATCAAACTACACCGTCACTCAGTGGCCGACAGCATCTGGTCCAGGCCGAGACTCAGCAACTCTCCAGTGTTCAATCCTCTCTGACCCCGAGCACATGAAGTGTCCAGGACATCACAGTGTGTTCTGGTTCAGAGTCGGATCAGATGAGTCTCATCCAGACACCATCTACACTGACGGAAATAGAAATAATGAATGTGACGAGAAATCTGACGCTCAGAAGAGCTGCGTTTATCGCTTCTCTAAGAACATCAGCTCCTCTGATGCTGGGACTTACTACTGTGCTGTGGCCACATGCGGAAGGATATTATTTGGAAACATATCTAAGCTGCACCTTGGTAAGATTTAGAGTTCAGTAATATAAGAGATACTCAAATTATGTTGATACCATCTTGAACAATACGGCTTTTAAGAAGCACTCAATTTATTGTTTATGAAAACATTAGAATTTTCAAGTGTCTGATTTTTCATGCAAAATTCACTGGTAGTAATTTTACTTTTCCAATCATCTAACCACTGTCTATGACTTTCATTGTTTCTTCCTTCTCATTCTGTTGTAGGATGCATGTGTTCACAGGAGGACAGTACAGTTAATTTTCTCCTCTGTGCTGTCTTGGCTATAAGTCTGATTGTTATTGCTGTCTTCATTCATGCCATCAAGACAAACAAGAGTGATTCTTGCAAAGGTGAAAGAAGTAATTCATATTTTCGATAGACAATGAAATTTAAATGATGGAACCTTCATTTATTGTTCTGTACTGTAATTTTTTTTGTTATCCAGCTGCTGTTGGCTTGCAGAAAAAACAGGTTGGACAGAAACATCAACAGGTAAAGCACTTTTATTGTTTTTTATCTCATCAAGTCAATAAAGGTTTTGATATTGCTCATATTTTTTTTTTCATATATTTTGTCAGACAGATGAGGACACATGGATTTATTCTGCTGTCATCTTTACCGTGATGAAAGCTGAAAGAAATGCAGTAAAGGATGGGAAAGCAGAGAGAGAGAAGATCTACACTGCTGTCAAGGCTTTGGGGTTGGATTAGACTGTTAACACATGCTTGGTGTTCATTTGCTTTGAATAATCAAGTTGATAAACTAGCTAAAGGGCTTCCTTTATGTTGCAGTACTGTACATACTATACTGTGTATCATCTTAATTCAAATTTGTGTTCTTTTGTTTCAATGTATTTACACAGAATTTATCTTTTTCACGTAAAAATTACGAATAAAATACACTTTCTAGTGCCAAACTGTTGCTGCTGGTGTGATCTGTTTGTCTTTCTAAACACTTACTAACATCACAGAAATCAGTTCAACATTTAAATTGCGCAAAACTGTTGTTTATCAGGTTTGTAATCTTGTTAACATCACAGGGATTTAAAAATAATTTAATAATGCGATTATTCCTTCAAGCAAAGTATATAACATTCAATATATTTACACTTCAGGATAAGTTTTTTTTTGTTCAATTTTAATAATGACTGTTACGAACCGATAGCCTGATGTGAACCAGAACCCAGACAATTGAAATACTTACTCCTGGAAGTTATAGCCTCCCTCTGCTCCATGCACATTACTGTGCTGCGCTTTGTTCACGTGCAACAGGAACACTCTGAACTTTCTGATTCATCCTCATATGAACAAACAAAAGTTGTCCTGATGTCAGCTTCACATATTTTTGCTGCTCTAAACAAAATCATACTGATTTAGTGGACATATTAGTGTCTAACTTTAGTACAGATGAGTAATAACAGAAACAAACTTGAGGGCAAGCTGTTTTTTCTGTTTTGTCTAAGCCTTAATTTGTAGGTTTTGTTCGTATAATATCCTAGAGAGAATCACATATACAGTCTAACATTTCAAAGACTATATAATTTTTTGAGAATTGTGACGTTCAAATTGATAGAGGAAGGAAACAGGACTTCTGTAAAAAAAAAACAAGCTACCACATCTGTGTTCACCTGCAGATTTTGGGGTCCTGTTGCAGGGTAGAAGTGAGGAAATGTCACCAAAACCACACAGAAAGTCAAGACATGTGGAGAACTCAAAAATATTTTGAAAAAAAAGACTGTGAGTCCCCTGCGATAATATAATTTAAGTTAAGAGCCAGAAAGATTTTACATGCATTTTTTTTTAAACGTAATTAATCTCTGTTTTAACTTATGTATTCAGATCAGTAAAGACCATCAGTCTTTCTGGTCTCACTGCACTTTGTAAAGGACTTCTGCATTTCGGTCATGACAGCAACAAATAAAGCTACTGTGGCAGACAAAAGCTGTGGTGGGCCGTTCCTCCACCCTTTGACCAACCACTGAAGCTGCTTACTCAGATCAGACCTGACTGTGAGCTTCAACCGGATATGAAGTGAGAGAGGAGCTACGAGGCTTCAGCAGGCTAATTTTAGGTTTAGTTTGACTTGCTTGTTATTAAAACTACAAATAGTATCTGATGTATATTCCCTGTGTGTTTCAAAGATACAGTCTACAATTATTTTCATCTGCAGTCTTGAAATATGTCAAGTTTAGTGTAATTTTTATTTTAACACCATTTTATTGATTTATTGATTCCACTGCATCACTGCACCAAACAATGGACTAAACAAGCAGTGCTGTCAATCCTATTTGTTGTAACTTTACAGTCAAAGTCCTGCCTTTGCCTAAAAGATCAGTAATAATTGACAAGCAGTGGTCCAGCTTTGTGAGATTAAAAGAGAGAGTGAGACAGGAAGAAAAGCCCCTCGTGTCATTACACCCTTGTTTGAAAGCCCAACCCCCTTAAAGCTTGAGTTTCCACGCATCAACAGTGTTTATAAAAGTTGTTTTGTGTCTCAGGTGCAACCAGTGCTGTGCAAACAAAGAAAAGACAGAGTAAAAAGGACAAAGTGAAAAATAAACTCCTAATTGTGCATTTTGTTTTGAACAATATGCAACAGTCATTATTTTTCCTGGTCCACCTTCTGTATGTTGTGAGCAGTGAAGCTGTGGACAGGAAACACATTTAACAATCGACCCCGGCTGGGATCAAACCGGTGACGCTGCGCTTATCTGCAAAGAAGGTGTTGTGTCTTCCGAACTACTTCATTGTCAGGCCAACATGTTGAGGCTTGTAGTCAACAGTATGTTGAGTCCTTTCAAGGCCAAAAACCAAAATGTCCCAGTCTGATAAATGTTGCTGCAGGTTTTAACTATTTCAGCTGCTTTCTCTTTACACCTTGCAAATACTGTACTTGCTCCAGAAACCTACACCAGACCTACATGTTTTTTTATACCAGAGTCTCTTATGTATTACTTGACTGCATGATATTGTCAGGTGTTCCTGTCACTACTGTAATGAAGCTGAGTCACTCAGGTTTTGTCCAAGTCATTCACTTTTGGTTTTGATTATTTTACTGTAACCAAAAGCATTCTTTTCATGGAGAAAAAAACAACACTGTTTGTATATTCTCTCATGCTGACTCACTGTCAGGTCTTTGTTCAGGTTTACAAGAGTTTTCTCCCTCACATCGTTACATGGACCAGTTGAGTCAGAAACTTGTGATCTCTTCCGGGTGAATGTGTTTCTGTCATAATGTGAGAGTGATGCTTTGAAGTGAGCGTAGAGGAAGAGGGTGTGACCGCAACCACCTGGAAATATTTTTGTAGATGGATATTCTCTGAATATATGATCCCCACAATATAAAATGCTGTTTCAGGTGGAGGATACGTGTGTTCGTCCCAAACAGCTAAACCTGAAAAGTCTAAATCTTCTTGGCAATGTTGTGACCAAGAGTGTTTGGGTTCACATGTAGTTGATCTCTCTGTGAGAGTTATAGACACATGAAACAAAAGCTTACTGCTGCTGTTGTTTCATGTTTTTAGGTTAGAAAGATAGTTGGTATTATTTCCACTGTGGTAGTACAGCGAAGCACCAACATATCGAGTGGCCAATCAGATCGTTCTAAAATTGTTCCCTCCCACTTATTGCGAGTACATATTAAGGCAAATCAACGTATGAAATGTTCTAATGTAGATGCAGACACGAGTGGATTAATCGGAAAATGATGATCATATTTCATTTACTGCTGATACTCAGAGTGGGGCGTAAGTATATAGAGCTTGTTTTCAAATATATATTTTACGTGTCATTTCTTGCACTAACGTTTTAGCACATGATATAAAATCTACCTCTCACACTTGTTTTATTTTTATCTTTAGGAAGCGCAGATGATCTCGTCTTTGCAATGAAGACTGTGAGTGTTGGAGATAATGTGACTCTTTCGTGTACTCGTCATCATAATGCTCTATACCAAGAAACCTTGTATTGGATTAAACTTGTTTCTGGAAACTGGCCTGAATTCTTTGGAGGAACATTTACTTTTGATTATGAAGGTGGTAATAAGAATCCTCACGTTACAACAAAACAAGAACCTGGAACGTACATTCTGCATATTAACAAAGCTGAGCTCAGTGACACCGGTGTGTACTACTGTGTAAAAGTCAAGGATCTTGACATGACATTTGTGAACGGAACATTTCTGAGAATTAAAGGTAAATCTAATCAAATGCGTGTTTCTACGTATATCGATTATTTTCAACTATTATTTGTCTTAAAAGCTGATCAAAACATGTTTATAAGTAGTTTTTTTATTTCCCAGGACCCGAACCATACATCACTGCCGTCATTCAAGAGCTTCCATCTGATCCAGTCCATCCAGGAACCATAATGACTCTGCAATGTTCAGTCCTCTCTGACTCTGAAAATAAAATGTGTCCTGGAGATCACCGTGTGTTCTGGTTCAGAGCCGGATCAGATGATTCTCATCCCAGTTTGATTTATGTTCATGGAGGTAGTGGTGAAGAATGTGAAAGGAGTCCTGAGGCTCGCTCTGCACAGAAATGTTTCTATAACTTCTCCAAAAACGTCACATCCTCTGATGCTGGGACTTACTACTGCAGTGTGGCCACATGTGGAGAGATCATTTTTGGAAATGGAAGAAGAGTGGACGTTGAAGGTAACTGCACCACATTTCTATCTAACAATAATACAACATTTGTTCTTACTAAAATAATTATCATTATTGGGTGCCTCTATTTTCCAGCACTCAGCATGTGGGAATTGAAGAAAGCAAACATGGTTCTCATTCTGTTGTCTGGTGCTTTGGCTGCAAGTCTGATTGTTATAGTCTTCCTCATTTACACCATCAAGAACAAGACGTGTGATTGCTGCAACGGTAAATGACATTTCCCACACATCACATCAATCTATCCACTGGTATTTGGCGTTTGTTGCGTGTCAATTGACCTACAGCGTCTTTCATGTTTGTTGTCTCTGTTGCTCTGCAAACAGATGCTGTAACAGCCAGCGGTTATCAGCAAAATCAGCAGGTAACATTTATATCGGGAAATATCGTCATATTATCAAGTCAATAAAGGTTTTGATATTGCTCATATTTTTTTCATATATTTTGTCAGACAGATGAGGACACATGGATTTATTCTGCTGTCATCTTTACCATGATGAAAGCTGAAAGAAATGCAGTAAAGGATGGGAAAGCAGAGAGAGAGAAGATCTACACTGCTGTCAAGGCTTTGGGGTTGGATTAGACTGTTAACACATGCTTGGTGTTCATTTGCTTTCAATAATCAAGTTGATAAACTAACTAAAGGGCTTCCTTTATGTTGCAGTACTGTACATACTATACTGTGTATCATCTTAATTCAAATTTGTGTCCTTTTGTTTAAATGTATTCATACAGAATTCATCTTTTTCACGTAAAAATTACATATAAAACACACTTTCTAGTGCCAAGCTGTTGCTGCTGGTGTGATCTGTTTGTCTTTCTAAACACTTACTAACGTCACAGAAATCAGTTAAACATTTAAATTGCGCAAAACAGGTGTTTATAAGGTTTGTAATCTTGTTAACATCACAGAGATTTAAATATAATTTACTAATGCGATTATTCCTTCAAGCAAAGTATATAACATTCAATATATTTACACTTTAGGATAAGTTATTTTTTGTTCAATTTTAGCAATGACTGTTACGAACCGATAGCCTGATGTGAACCAGAACCCAAACAATTGGAATACTTACTCCTGGAAGTTATAGCCTCCCTCTGCTCCATGCACATTACTGTGCTGCGCTTTGTTCACGTGCAACAGGAACACTCTGAACTTTCTGATTCATCCTCGTTCGAACAAACAAAAGTTGTCCTGATGTCAGCTTCACATATTTTTGCTGCTCTAAACAAAATCATACTGATTTATTGGACATATTAGTGTCTAACTTTAGTACAGATAAGTAATAACGGAAACAAACTTGAGGGCAAGCTGTTTTTTCTGTTTTGTCTAAGCCTTATTTTGTAGGTTTTGTTCGTATAATATCCTAGAGATAATCACATATACAGTATAACATTTCAAAGACTATATATTTTTTGGAGAATTGTGACGTTCAAATTGATAGAGGAAGGAAACAGGACTTCTGTAAAAAAACAAGCTACCACATCTGTGTTCACCTGCAGGTTTTGGGGGCCTTTTTCAGGGTAGAAGTGAGGAAATGTCACCAAAACCACACAGAAAGTCAAGAGATGTGGAGAACTCAAAAATATTTTGAAAAAAAAGACTGTGAGTCCCCTGTGATAATGGAATTTAAGTTAAGAGCCAGAAAGATTTTTCATGCATTTTTTTTTTAAACGTAATTAATCTCTCTGTTTTAACTTATGTATTCAGATCAATAAAGACCATCAGTCTTTCTGGTCTCACTGCACTTTGTAAAGGACTTCTGCATTTCGGTCATGACAGCAACAAATAAAGCTACTGTGGCAGACAAAAGCTGTGGTGGGCCGTTCCTCCACCCTTTGACCAACCACTGAAGCTGCTTACTCAGATCAGACCTGACTGTCAGCTTCAACCGGATATGAAGTGAGAGAGGAGCTACGAGGCTTCAGCAGACTAATTTTAGGTTTAGTTTGACTTGCTTGTTATTTAAAGTACAAATAGTATCTTATGTACATTTCCTGTGTGTGTTTCAAAGATGCAATCTACAATTATTTGCATCTGCAGTTTTGAAATACATCATTTTTATTGTAATTTGAATTTTAACATGACTTTATTGATTTATTGATTCCACTGCATCACTGCACCAAACAATGGACTAAACAAGCAGTGCTGTCAATCCGATTTGTTGTAACTTTACAGTCAAAGTCCTGCCTTTGCTTAAAAGATCTGTACTAATTGATAAGCAGTGGTCCAGCTTTGTGAGATTAAAAGAGAGAGCGAGGCAGGAAGAGAAGCCCCTCGTGTCGTTACACCCTTGTTTGAAAGCCCAACCACCTTAAAGTTTGAGTTTCCACGCATCAACAGTGTTTATAAAAGTCGTTTTGTGTCTCAGGTGCAACCAGTGCTGTGCAAACATAGAAAAGAAAGAGTAAAAAGGACACAGTGAAAAAGAAACTACTTATTGTGCATTTTGTTTTGAACAATATGCAACAGTCATTATTTTTCCTGGTCCACCTTCTGTATGTTGTGAGCAGTGAAGCTGTGGACAGGAAACACATTTAACAATCGACCCCGGCTCGGATCAAACCGGTGACTCTGCGCTTATCTGCTAAGAAGGTGTTGTGTTTTATGAACTACTTCATTGTCAGGCCAACATGTTGAGGCTTGTAGTCAACAGTATGTTGAGCCCGTTGAAGGCCACAAACCAAAATGTTCCAGTCTGATAAATGTGGCTGTAGGTTTTAACTCTTTCAGCTGCTTTCGCTTTACACCTTACAAATACTGCAGTTGGTCCAGAAACCTACACCAGACCTACATGTTTTTTTTATACCAGAGTCTCTTATGTATTACTTGACTGCATGATATTGTCAGGTGTTCCTGTCACTACTGTAATGAAGCTGAGTCACTCAGGATTTGTGCAAGTCATTCACTTTTGGTTTTGATTATTTTACTGTAACCAAAAGCATTCTTTTCATGTAGAAAAAAACAACACTGTTTGTATATTCTCTCATGCTGCCTCACTGTCAGGTCTTTGTTCAGGTTTACAAGAGTTTTCTCCCTCACATCGTTACATGGACCAGTTGAGTCAGAAACTTGTGATCTCTTCCGGGTGAATGTGTTTCTGTCATAATGTGAGAGTGATGCTTTGAAGTGAGAGTAGAGGAAGAGGGTGTGACCGCAACCACCTGGAAATATTTTTGTTTATGGATATTCTCTGAATATATGATCCCCACAATATAAAATGGTGTTTCAGGTGGAGGATACGTGTGTTCGTCCCAAACAGCTTAACCTGAAAAGTCTAAATCTTCTTGGCAATGTTGTGACCAAGAGTGTTTGGGTTCACATGTAGTTGATCTCTCTGTGAGAGTTATAGACACATGAAACAAAAGCTTACTGCTGCTGCTGTTTCATGTGTTTAGGTTAGAAAGATAGTTGATATTATTTCCACTGTGGTAGTACAGCGAAGCACCAACATATCGAGTGGCCAATCAGATCATTCTAAAATTGTTCCCTCCCACTTATTGCGAGTACATATGAAGGCAAATCAACGTATGACATGTTCTAATGTAGATGCAGACACGAGTGGATTAATCAGAAAATGATGATCATATTTCATTTACTGCTGATGCTCAGAGTGGGGCGTAAGTATATAGAGCTTGTTTTCAAATATATATTTTACGTGTCATTTCTTGCACTAACATTTTGGCACATGACATACAATCTACCTCTCACTCTTCTTTTATTTTAATCTTTAGGAAGCACAGATGATCTCGTCTTTGCAATGAAGACTGTGAGTGTTGGAGATAAGGTGACTCTTTCGTGTACTCGTCATCATAATGCTCTGCACAAAGAAACCTTGTATTGGATCAAACTTGTTTCTGGAAATTTGCCTGAGTTCTTGGGAGGAACATATACTTTTGATTACAAAGTTGTTAATAAGACTCCTCACGTTACAACAAAACAAGAACCTGGAACGTACATTCTGCATATTAACGAAGCCGAGCTCAGTGACACCGGTGTGTACTACTGTGTAAAAGTCGATGATCTTGACATGACATTTGTGAACGGAACATCTCTGAGAATTAAAGGTAAATCTAATTAAATTTGTGTTTGTATGTATATCGATTATTTTTAACTATTAGTTTTTCTTAAAAGCTGATCAAAACATGTTTATAATTCGTTTTTTTATTTCCCAGGACCTGAACCAGACATCACTGCCGTCATTCAAGAGCTTCCATCTGATCCAGTCCATCCAGGAACCATAATGACTCTGCAGTGTTCAGTCCTCTCTGACTCTGAAAAGAAAACGTGTCCTGGAGATCACCGTGTGTTCTGGTTCAGAGCCGGATCAGATGATTCTCATCCCAGTTTGATTTATGTTCATGGAGGTAGTGGTGAAGAATGTGAAAGGAGTCCTGAGGCTCGCTCTGCACAGAAATGTTTCTATAACTTCTACAAAAACGTCAGATCCTCTGATGCTGGGACTTACTACTGCGGTGTGGCCACATGTGGAGAGATCATTTTTGGGAATGGAAGAAGAGTGGACGTTGAAGGTAGCTGCACCACATTTCTATCTAACAATAATACAACATTTGTTCTTACTGAAATAATTATCATTATTGTGTGCCTCTATTTTCCAGCACTCAGCATGTGGGAATTGAAGAAAGCAAACACGGTTCTCATTCTGTTGTCTGTTGCTTTGGCTGCAAGTCTGATTGTTATAGTCTTCCTCATTTACACCATCAAGAACAAGACGTGTGATCGCTGCAACGGTAAATGACATTTCCCACACATCACATCAATCTATCCACTGGTATTTGCCGTTTGTTGCGTGTCAGTTGACCTACAGCGTCTTTCATGTTTATTGTCTCTGTTGCTCTGCAAACAGATGCTGTAACAGCCAGCGGTTATCAGCAAAATCAGCAGGTAACATTTATATCGGGAAATATCGTCATATTATCAAGTCAATAAAGGTTTTGATATTGCTCATATCTGTTTCATATATTTTGTCAGACAGATGAGGACACATGGATTTATTCTGCTGTCATCTTTACCATGATGAAAGCTGAAAGAAATGCAGAAAAGGATGGGAAAGCACAGAGAGAGAAGATCTACACTGCTGTCAAGGCTTTGGGGTTGGATTAGACTGTTAACACATGCTTGGTGTTCATTTGCTTTCAATAATCAAGTTGATAAACTAACCAAAGGGCTTCCTTTATGTCGCAGTACTGTACATACTATAATGTGTATCATCTTAATTCAAATTTGTGTTCTTTTGTTTAAATGTATTCATACAGAATTCATCTTTTTCACGTAAAAATTACAAATAAAACACACTTTCCAGTGCCAAACTGTTGCTGCTGGTGTGATCTGTTTGTCTTTCTAAACATTTACTAACGTCACAGAAATCAGTTCGACATTTAAATTGCGCAAAACAGGTATTTATAAGGTTTGTAATCTTGTTAACATCACAGAGATTTAAAAATAATTTACTAATGCGATAATCCATTCAAGCAAAGTATATAACATTCAATATATTTACACTTTAGGATAAGTTATATTTTGTTCAATTTTAACAATGACTGTTACGAACCGATAGCCTGATGTGAACCAGAACACAGACAATTGGAATACTTACTCCTGGAAGTTATAGCCTCCCTCTGCTCCATGCACATTACTGTGCTGCGCTTTGTTCACGTGCAACAGGAACACTCTGAACTTTCTGATTCACCCTCGTTCGAACAAACAAAAGTTGTCCTGATGTCAGCTTCACATATTTTTGCTGCTCTAAACAAAATCATACTGATTTATTGGACATATTAGTGTCTAACTTTAGTACAGATAAGTAATAATGGAAACAAACTTGAGGGCAAGCTGTTTTTTCTGTTTTGTCTAAGCCTTAAGTTGTAGGTTTTGTTTGTATAATATCCTAGAGATAATCACATATACAGTATAACATTTCAAAGACTATATATTTTTTTGAGAATTGTGACATTCAAATTGATAGAGGAAGGAAACAGGACTTCTGTAAAAAAAACAAGCTACCACATCTGTGTTCACCTGCAGGTTTTGGGGGCCTGTTGCAGGGTAGAAGTGAGGAAATGTCACCAAAACCACACAGAAAGTCAATAGATGTGGAGAACTCAAAAATATTTTGAAAAAAAAAGACTGTGAGTCCTTTGTGATAATGGAATTTAAGTTAAGAGCCAGAAAGATTTTTTATGCATTTTTTTTTAAACGTAATTAATCTCTCTGTTTTAACTTATGTATTCAGATCAATAAAGACCATCAGTCTTTCTGGTCTCACTGCACTTTGTAAAGGACTTCTGCATTTCGGTCATGACAGCAACAAATAAAGCTACTGTGGCAGACAAAAGCTGTGGTGGGCCGTTCCTCCACCCTTTGACCAACCACTGAAGCTGCTTACTCAGATCAGACCTGACTGTCAGCTTCAACCGGATATGAAGTGAGAGAGGAGCTACGAGGCTTCAGCAGACTAATTTTAGGTTTAGTTTGACTTGCTTGTTATTAAAAGTACAAATAGTATCTGATGTATATTCCCTGTGTGCTTCAAAGATACAGTCTACAATTATTTTCATCTGCAGTCTTGAAATATGTCAATTTTAGTGTAATTTTTATTTTAACACCATTTTATTGATTTATTGATTCCACTGCATCACTGCACCATGAAATGGACTAAACAAGCAGTGCTGTCAATTCTATTTGTTGTAACTTTACAGTCAAAGTCCTGGCTTTGCCTAAAAGATCAGTAATAATTGACAAGCAGTGGTCCAGGTTTGAGAGATGAAAAGAGAGAGTGAGACAGGAAGAAAAGCCCCTCATGTTGTTACACCCTTGTTTGAAAGCCCAACCACCTTAAAGCTTGAGTTTCCACGCATCAACAGTGTTTATAAAAGTTGTTTTGTGTCTCAGGTGCAACCAGTGCTGTGCAAACAAAGAAAAGACAGAGCAAAAAGGACACTGTGAAAAATAAACTCCTAATTGTGCATTTTGTTTTGAATAATATGCAACAGTCATTATTTTTCCTGGTCCACCTTCTGTATGTTGTGAGCAGTGAAGCTGTGGACAGGAAACACATTTAACAATCGACCCCGGCTGGGATCAAACCGGTGACGTTGCGCTTATCTGCTAAGAAGGTGTTGTGTTTTACGAACTACTTCATTGTCAGGCCAACATTTTGAGGCTTGTAGTCAACAGTATGTTGAGCCCGTTGAAGGCCACAAACCAAAATGTTCCAGTCTGATAAATGTTGCTGCAGGTTTTAACTATTTCAGCTGCTTTCGCTTTATACCTTGCAAATACTGTACTTGCTCCAGAAACCTACACCAGACCTACATGTTTTTTTATGCCAGAGTCTCTTATGTATTACTTGACTGCATGATATTGTCAGGTGTTCCTGTCACTACTGTAATGAAGCTGAGTCATTCAGGATTTGTGCAAGTCATTCACTTTTGGTTTTGATTATTTTACTGTAACCAAAAGCATTCTTTTCATGTAGAAAAAAAACAACACTGTTTGTATATTCTCTCATGCTGCCTCACTGTCAGGTCTTTGTTCAGGTTTACAAGAGTTTTCTCCCTCACATCGTTACATGGACCAGTTGAGTCAGAAACTTGTGATCTCTTCCGGGTGAATGTGTTTCTGTCATAATGTGAGAGTGATGCTTTGAAGTGAGAGTAGAGGAAGAGGGTGTGACCACAACCACCTGGAAATATTTTTGTAGATGGATATTCTCTGAATATATGATCCCCACAATATAAAATGCTGTTTCAAGTGGAGGATACGTGTGTTCGTCCCAAATAGCTTAACCTGAAAAGTCTAAATCTTCTTGGCAATGTTGTGACCAAGAGTGTTTGGGTTCACATGTAGTTGATCTCTCTGAGAGTTATAGACACTTGAAACAAAAGCTTACTGCTGCTGCTGTTTCATGTGTTTAGGTTAGAAAGATAGTTGATATTATTTCCATTGTGGTAGTACAGCGAAGCACCAACATATCGAGTGGCCAATCAGATCATTCTAAAATTGTTCCCTCCCACTTATTGCGAGTACATATTAAGGCAAATCAACGTATGAAATGTTCTAATGTAGATGCAGACACGAGTGGATTAATCGGAAAATGATGATCATATTTCATTTACTGCTGATGCTCAGAGTGGGGCGTAAGTATATAGAGCTTGTTTTCAAATATATATTTCACTTGTCATTTCTTGCACTAACGTTTTAGCACATGATATAAAATCTACCTCTCACACTTGTTTTATTTTTATCTTTAGGAAGCGCAGATGATCTCGTCTTTGCAATGAAGACTGTGAGTGTTGGAGATAATGTGACTCTTTCGTGTACTCGTCATCATAATGCTCTATACCAAGAAACCTTGTATTGGATTAAACTTGGTTCTGGAAACTGGCCTGAATTCTTTGGAGGAACATTTAATTTCAAATATGAAGGTGGTAATAACACTCCTCACGTTACAACAAAACAAGAACCTGGAACGTACATTCTGCATATTAACAAAGCTGAGCTCAGTGACACCGGTGTGTACTACTGTGTAAAAGTCAAGGATCTTGACATGACATTTGTGAACGGAGCATCTCTGAGAATTAAAGGTAAATCTAATCAAATGTGTGTTTCTATGTATATCGATTATTTTCAACTATTATTTGTCTTAAAAGCTGATCAAAACATGTTTATAATTCGTTTTTGTATTTCCCAGGACCCGAACCAGACATCACTGCCGTCATTCAAGAGCTTCCATCTGATCCAGTCCATCCAGGAACCATAATGACTCTGCAGTGTTCAGTCCTCTCTGACTCTGAAAATAAAACGTGTCCTGGAGATCACCGTGTGTTCTGGTTCAGAGCCGGATCAGATGATTCTCATCCCAGTTTGATTTATGTTCATGGAGATAGTGGTGAAGAATGTGAAAGGAGTCCTGAGGCTCGCTCTGCACAGAAATGTTTCTATAACTTCTCCAAAAACGTCAGATCCTCTGATGCTGGGACTTACTACTGCGGTGTGGCCACATGTGGAGAGATCATTTTTGGGAATGGAAGAAGAGTGGACGTTGAAGGTAACTGCACCACATTTCTATCGAACAATAATACAACATTTGTTCTTACTGAAATAATTATCATTATTGTGTGCCTCTATTTTCCAGCACTCAGCATGTGGGAATTGAAGAAAGCAAACATGATTCTCATTCTGTTGTCTGGTGCTTTGGCTGCAAGTCTGATTGTTATAGTCTTCCTCATTTACACCATCAAGAACAAGACATGTCATCGCTGCAACGGTAAATGACATTTCCCACACATCACATCAATCTATCCACTGGTATTTGGCGTTTGTTGCGTGTCAGTTGACCTACAGCGTCTTTCATGTTTATTGTCTCTGTTGCTCTGCAAACAGATGCTGTAACAGCCAGCGGTTATCAGCAAAATCAGCAGGTAACATTTATATCAGGAAATATCATCATATTTTTCTCTCCAAATAGGTAAATAATATCTGCCCGCTCATAATTTTCTTTCATAATTTAACGTTTTTCCTCAGAGAAGTGAGGACTCATTGACTTATTCTGCACCAACCTTCACCAGGAAGAAGGCCGGCAAAGCAGAGAGAAGAAATATGAATGCAGCAGAGAAAGACACCGTCTACTCTGAAGTCAGTGGTTTTAGGGTTGATTAAAAATTCACACACAGAATTTGTTAATTGTTTTTTCGACATTTTGACACAGTGTGGGAAATAATGGTAAAATAGCAATTCCTCTTTGATAAACATGAAGGTATTTTACGCATCATTTGAATATTTTACTGTTTGCAGTTGTTTTCTGGCTTTCTGAAAGTGTTTCTTTGGCAAAGGGATTTAAATCATTACGGTGCAAAAATATCGACATGTTTGTGACATCCTACAGCATTGTTCATCCCATATACTTCATGGATTAATCAATTCTCTCTTAATTTTTGCTCGTTTGTCTTCCTTGCAATTTTAAGGATATTAACTAAAGCATAACTCTGATAGGTGTTTATACAATTTAAAACCATTTTACTAAATGAAATCAATGTTTGTGTACATCTGTTGCTTCTTTCCTTAAAAGACAAGAATATAAATAAACTTTATATAAAACACAAAACATGTTTACTTCATTCGGAGTTGCATCATTTTCCATGTCTTTACTTTGTTGTTTCACGATTAATTTTTTCATCTATATTAAAGGAGCAACAGCAACAAAATTCCAAAAGACTCCAACAACATTATTTTTTGACTGAACCTCAACAGCAGGTCCAACCCAATACACACACGTGTCATTGACTTACTGAGTGACTGAGTGATTGTTACATCGTTGTTGGGACAAATGCCACGACTTCCTGCATCCATTTCAATTAATAAGCCCTTATTTCAAATGAAAAGCCCCCACGCTATGTCTAACCATCGCCGTGTATTAGGTTTTGACCTACTCTTGTTAATGTTTACCACCACCAAGGAGGTTATGGTTTTTGTTTGTGAATAAGACAACAGAAAGAGTAATATTGCACTAACCACTGTGGGCCGGCCCAACGTAGCCACTGTCAGCCGTCCCTTTGCAGGTTCAGAGCAGCAAGAAAGCAGAGCTGACTGGGTGAGAGTACACAGGAAGCGTAAAACAAAAGGGGTTGAGGCAGATGGCTGCCCACCCACGAGTCTAGTTATGTCTGAGGTTGCTTCTTGTTGATGGGTTTTTGTTCTCCCCAAACGAATGCTTTGGGGAGCCATTTCTACACCTTTTGACCAACTACAGAAGTTGTCTACTCTGATCAGACCTGACTATGAGCTTCAAC
Source organism: Embiotoca jacksoni (assembly GCF_022577435.1). Lineage (NCBI taxonomy): Eukaryota > Metazoa > Chordata > Actinopteri > Embiotocidae > Embiotoca > Embiotoca jacksoni. Next base: position 3,143,687 of record NW_027185403.1, read on the forward strand.
AAACCAATGCATATGTTATCAAATAATAAACAATACTCATACTTGGTCTTTTTTTGTTTTAATCTTATTCTGATTATGTTAGTAGTTGTTTTTACAATAGATTTGTACAGATTGCAAGTCCATCAATGCACCAAGTGATGCAGCTGTGCAAGACCAGCTTTGTTAGATTAGAATGAGACAGGAAGCAAAGCCTCTCTGCAGTCACACCTTTGCTTGAAAGCCCAACCACAGCAATGTTAAAGTTTCCACACACCATTGACGTGTCACTGATGACTTTGAATCTGTTTGTTTATAGTTGTTACTCTTGTGATAAAAAAAAAAAAAAACTTTCATCTGAAGCTCAATTTGGAGTCTGTTCTGTAGTTTCCTAAAAAAAAAAAAACTAAAAAAAAATCAAAACTTTCATTAAAAAAAAAAAAAAAACTTAAAAAAAAAACTAGGTAAATAGTTATTTGAATCTTGTGATCAAAAACATTGCTATGAAGCTCAATTCTGGTGCCGTTCTATAAATAATTTTCTAATAAATAATAAATTCAGCAATTTCTGATGAACCCATATCGATTTCATCACCGATCACTTTCGGATTAAGCCCCGCCCTCTACAGGTACGGCTAAGGATACAGATAATTTAGTTGGTTTAACAAACAGATAATGGTGTACTCACTGGTGTACTCGCTCGTCCCTCGTAACAAGGAGCCAATCAGATTGCTCTGAAATTGCTTCCTCCCACTTGATATGATTACATTTAGGTGAATCATCTTTATTACGGTTTCAATTACAGCAGTCTCAAGTGGATTTATGAGAAAATGCTGATCCTATTTTATTCCCTGCTGATGCTCCAAGTTGGCTGTAAGTACATGTAGAAAGGTCGGATTTACTCCACATACGTATTTAAAGTATTGTTGTTGTTTTCTGAGCATGAATTAGAAGACAGCGTTTATGATTCTGTGTCTGTTGTTCATCATTGATCTGTTTGGTGTTTTTTCAGTTTGCACAGATGATCGTCTCTTTGACACAAAGACTGTTCGTGTTGGAGATGATGTGAAGTTGTCATGCGCCAACACAGTTCGGGAAAGCTTATTTTGGATCAGGCCTGTTTCTGGAAACTTTCCTGAAGTCTTAGGACGATCATACAGCTTCAGGAGTGTTCATCATCGCATTAGCACTGATATAGAGAATGGATCATTTCTGCTGTATATTTCAAAAGCAAAACTAAATGATATGGCAGTTTACTGCTGTGTAAAGGCACTCCAACAAAGTTTTATATTTGTGAAAGGAACATCTCTAATCGTTGAAGGTAAGTACTCCTAAAAAAGCTCAAATTTCTTTAGGTTTCTCAAAACATGGTGAATTTACATAGCGTATTTTTCGGACTACAAGGTGCACTTAAAATCCTTAAATTTTCTCAGAAATTGACAGTGCACCTTTTAATCCAGCGCGCCTTATGTATGGTTACTTGTTGTGCTTATTGATCGATTTTATGTGGTACAATGAGCTCAAAAATCTGTCGAAACGTGTAAGTACGACTTAGTTAAGGCAACGAAGCCGCTCCGCTCAATAGATATTCGGACCATTATGGCACGCTGTGTCACTACCTGATCGGCCTGTAACAGGAATGTAATGTCTGAACTAAAAGTGCATTCATGTAAGGCAGCCCGCGCCCGGAGTGTCCGTTAGCTGCAACAAACCAATCAGAGAACAGTATTTAGTACGCTTACCCCCTCCACGTAATACTTACTGTGCTTCAACATTATATTACAGGACATTTGTGTGTACGTAAAAGGACTCCAAAAATGGCACCTGTTAAGAGGCATGCTTACGAAGCGGGTTTCAAACTCCAAGCAATTGGCTACGCTGAGTGAGTGTATTTTTCTGTACCGGTAATTGTTGTTACAACTGAGTTGAATACAGTTTGATTTACCGGACTGTGTTGTTTTGCTTAATGCGCCTTATAATACGGTGCGGTTTATGTGTGAACATAGACACGTTAATTCACAGTGCGCCTTATAGTCCAAAAAATACAGTACCTTCATTTCTTCATTTATGCATATAAACTTTGTCCCTGCCCAATCTATAATTGATTCTGAAAATGATGAATACTAATCATTTCTGATGGCATGGCGTCACCAATTTATGACTTCTATTTTTAAAAACACAATTCTGCTGATTTGCTGTTTACCTCAATTTCCGAATAACAGCTCCTCCCATGTGACCACAGCACAGCAGTAAGTCCCACCTTTTAAGGACAAATAGATTCCACTCCAAGTATTCTCAGTCAAACCCGAGGTTTATATTTTCCGCAGTGTCAGAATTAATTTCCAAATATTTTTTCTGTTTATCTCTCCTTTAAAATACTGAACGTGATACTTTTCAGATAATTCTTATACCACAAGCAGAACTAGTGACTGTGCCACTTATTGCTTGCTTGTAGCTCCAAGGACAAAGACAACCAACCACCCAGAGATAGACAAACCTTTCTCAAAAGACTCAAAAGTCAAAAATCTTTATCATTGCAACAAAAGGAAAGAGAGGTGATATGCCTCTCAAAGCCCAGAATCACACAATATGTGGCAGGAAGTGTGCTCATTCTGTCACAACCAATCAGATGCTTTTTAAAGTCTGACTTATCACAACTGTCTCACCTCCTTTACTCACTGAGATACCAACTACATCCCCATGAAGACATCAATGTCAAGATGATCGTGTTATGGATTCCATTGCTATTTTTTCATCGAGCATGTAAATGCTGCTTTTTTTCCGGCCAAAAATTCTGTGCATTCGAGATTTTTCACACTCCTTTATTTAATGTCTTTGTTTTCGTTTAATTTAGATACGCTGGTTCCAGTAACAACAGTTCAGATCGGAGAACCAGTGACCTTGACATGTTCTTTACTCAAATTCAGCTCCGTACGATTCAAATGGTACAAGCAGAGCGCCGGGGATAATCTTAAATTAATTGTGACACTCTTGACATCTACAAGTGCGTTTGAACCAGAGTTTCCTCAATCAAGATTCCAAGCACATCTTCATGACGGTTTTAGCAACCTGACCATTCTGAGGACAGTCCAGGAGGATGAGGGGATGTATCACTGTACAAGCGCAGATTGGATTAACACTGCCTGGACTGGGACATATTTGTTAGTAAAAGGTAATAATGTGTTTTTTTTTTATTTTTTATTTTTTTATACAGACTTGTGTTTCTATGCACATTTGAAAAAAACGCCAACTGTGTTACTGCAATTTTTATTACACAGGAAAAAGTCAGACATCAAACTACACCGTCACTCAGTGGCCGACAGCATCAGGTCCAGGCCGAGACTCAGCAACTCTCCAGTGTTCAATCCTCTCTGACCCTGAGCACATGAAGTGTCCAGGACATCACAGTGTGTTCTGGTTCAGAGTCGGATCAGATGAGTCTCATCCAGACACCATCTACACTGACAGACATAGAAATAATGAATGTGACGAGAAATATGACGCTCAGAAGAGCTGCGTTTATCGCTTCTCTAAAAACATCAGCTCCTCTGATGCTGGGACTTACTTCTGTGCTGTGGCCACATGTGGAAGGATATTATTTGGAAACATATCTAAGCTGCACCTTGGTAAGATTTTGAGTTCATTAATATAAGACATATTCTAATTATGTTGATACCATTGTGAACAATATGGCTGTTAAGAAGCACTGAATTTGTTGTTTTGTTTATTTTCTAGCTCAAACAACACATTCAGTATTAATTGAGAGGGTGATTTTAATCGTGTGTTTGGCCATTTCTGTCATTGGAAATGTTGTTCTCATCTGCAAGATAAGAGTATGTGAACAGCGGAGAGGTGAGTGAAGCTAAAAGTGTTGGAAAGACTAAAATTCTCCTTTGACATTTATATTATTAAATGTATAATAATTATATGTTATACATGCATTTTAAAAACAAGCTCAGACAAACCTGTTCAAGTACTATTGTAAAATCATCAGGGCTCAGTCATTGTGCACATTTATGAAATTGACGTGAAGTAGCAGTAGTTTTTAAAAAATAGTCTTCCTTGCTAATTTATATCGTTCATTGCTCCTAATGATTTGTATTCTGTGACATTATACTGTGAGGGAAAAGTGCATTTATTGATTATATTTTTGTTATTATAATTTGTTTTTAGCCTCAGGAACGGAAAGTGCTCTTTCAGAAACACAAAAAGACGCCTCGCGACAACCAATAGACGATACTGTAAGTTAAAATGACAAATGAAAAGTATCATTCTGTAAATATATGTCTCCAAATCAGCATATCAGTCTTTACGACTAATTTGTTAATTGTTTTATTCACCACAGACTGAAGCTGAACACAATCTGAACTATGCGCCACTAAATTTCTCTGAAAGAAAAGCAACAAGAGGGAGAAAGAAGAGAGAGTTTGCCGAGGACTGTGTCTACTCTCAAGTTAAACACTGACACCGGTGACCATGTGGAGCATCTCCTGAATTATGAATTAAACCTCGCATGATACAGTTCCTGTACTGATTGTTTGGACTTTTTATTTTTCTATCTTAGCTAAATATTCAGAAATATCCCGTGTTAACAGAGTTCAGTTGCTTCATCGGCGACAATATTTGGGCTCTCAAAGCGTAAAGATAGTTTTGTTGCATTTTCCATCCCTGGTTTTTAACTGTATTGACTCACTGTCTTGTCTTGTTTGTTGCAATTAAAGTTTATGATATGAAATGTCTTTCTGAGTTTTATGTTTGCAACCGTTTTATGAACGTAAACGAGAGGAGAAAGACAGACGAGCGGGCTAAAGGAGAAATCTGGTCAACTTTTGACGGCAATTTCATCGAGTTGGATTTAAAGATTTTATAATACCATGTAGTGTGCAGATATTAGACCCGTATTTTTAGACTGAAAACCATTTATTCTGTCAAAATAATAAAAAACTTAACAATGGCTTTATACAGACTATGATAATATAAACACCTTTTCATTCTACTGCATCCTGTCAGTGTGCTGAAGCCTCTCAAGAAATTTCCTTTGTGACGTTTCATTACACAAAATGTTTGCTCATTAGAGATGCTGACAAAGCCACATGTTGGTTGATTGTTATTGTGTTTGTGGAGTTTTTACAATTTTCTGCTGGTAACAACCTGTTATCCACACTGCTCACCTATGATCTATGATCCAACCTATTACCCAAATCTTAATAAATTGCCATATTTTGCAAGAATACCTCAAACTTAGAGTTGGTATCACCTCCTGATTACTGCCAACATTTACGTCCAGTAACTTGGAATAATGGAAAGAAAAGCATTACATGTAATCCTTGTCACCAAAACACGAACCCACAGGTTATAGCCACAGCCTCTGCCAATTTCTACTTCCTGAACCCCTCCCACTAAGATTCACGTTATCCACCTAACAGATTTGGTTCAGTTACAACACACAGTTCTCGTGTGCACTGATTGTTCCCATCGAACACGTGAATAAATATTCACTGTTGTCATTGCCACATATGCCACAATCTCTCGAGCAATTCTCTGAGAGGTGACAAACGATAGAGAGAGAAGGAAAAAAGAGACTGACTGCTGCAAGCACGTGCAACTGCATGTGATACAAAACAGCCCTTTTTATATTTGTTCTACAAATATTTGTATTTTATCGTAGCCTAAAATGCTAATTACATTTTCCGTAGTTTAAAGGCCCTGGACTTACCCTAAATATATATAAGTATAAATACCATGTGAAAGTTAGTGTGTGGACTTCTTTTGAAACTAATTTAATTGTGGGAAAGGTTCATTATCAATAAATAACTGTGTTAAGTCCACTTTAATGTGGCCAAATCGAGACTCTGCCTTCATTACAGTATTCTGAGCCATGCTTCATTTTATCTTTGACATTATTGTCCTGTTGCTCGAGTGATTCATCATTCTGGTCCATCATAAAATATTTCAACAACTAACTACTGCACAGCTGGCAATGTCTCCTCTCCTCTCCATTCAACAACAGCACCAGTACTTTTGTTTGTGTTTTGTTCTAATTTCTAGGGGTAATAACAAAGGGATGGTTTCAGTCCCTCCAGGAAATCCCGATCTTGCGATCGCAATAATTAATGCAAATCCAAGCAAACTCTGCAATATTTGAAGGAGCTTGCACTTACTTAAAAATTCCTGCAATTTTTCCTCAACAAATGTCTTCAGCAGAAACTGTGCTGAAAGCATTGACAGCATTAAGTAAGTCTTTTCAGACAAATCTGGCTTTAATAACACAAATAACTCCTCGTTTACAGTCAGCACGGCTCTCCTCCTCTCATCTCCTCAACAAAACAAACCCTGTGTTCCGAATCGCATACAATTTCTTTTTACTTTTAGTATGGACTGCAGCTTCCCTTAAAACGTATATACTGTTGCATGTAGTATGTATATGTTAGAAAAATTACTCAGAGGCTGTATTCAAAATCAAACACATCAGACATTTATTCTTGCAAGAAGGAGCAAATACATACACACTCAAAGAAGGATATCCAGCATTGCTCAACGTCTGTCCTCCGTAGGGCAGCTTTTATACAGTGTGACAAGCAGTTGACATCCACCCCCATTTCCTTTACATCTGAGTTCAGTTGTAGGTCACAACATGAAGGTAAGCAGACGTCGTAAAATAAGGACATATGGACGTCGAAAATTAGACCATGCTGTGCACAGATAAATGGGTCCTTCCTGAGACAATAGGAACATGTTGTTCAATAGATAGACAAACATTCGACAAGTATGATGAGTTCATTATTTTTCCATCAGTATACAATTGGGACATACTACTACATCACAAAAATGCGTCTTGAACTTTGATGCACTTTGTCATATCCGTCACGATCCGTAGCGCAACGTTTGTGGTAAAAAGAAAAAGGATGCGATTTAGAACAAGTAAGATTCCTTTTAATGCCCCTTCTTCTTCTTCTTCTTCTTCTTCTTCTTCTTCTTCTTCTTCTTCTTCTTCTTCGTCTATCTTTTGTGGGCGGAGCATTAGCGCCATCAATTGTCTCGGTGGCTCAGTCAATGTGACGTCGACGTCTAACATACTATGTATTGGTACATACTAAATCTTGTTTTGGCCTACAAAATAGTATGCTGGTGAAAAGTGAAAAATCTGAATCATTGCAAACAAAATGAAAGAGAGGTGATATGCCTCTCAAAGCCGAGAATCACTCAAACTGTGGCAGGAAGTGTGCTCATTCTGTCACAACCAATCAGATGCTTTTTAAAGTCTGACTTATCACAACCGTCTCACCTCCTTTACTCACTGAGATACCAACTACATCCCCATGAAGACACCAATGTCAAGATGATTGTGTTATGGATTGCATTACTTTTTTTTCATCAAGCATGTAAGTGCTGCTTTTTTTCCAGCCAAAAATTCTGTGCATTAGAGATTTCACACACTCCTTTATTTAATGTTTTTCTGTTTTCTTTTATTCAGATACGTTGGTTCCAGTAACGACAGTTCAGCTCGGAGAACCAGTGACCTTGACATGTTCTTTACTCAAATTAAGCTCCGTAGGATTCCAATGGTACAAGCAGAGCGCCGGGGATAATCTTAAATTAATTGTGAAACTCTTGACATCTAACAGTGAGTTTGGACCAGAGTTTCCTCAATCAAGATTCCAAGCACATCTTTATGGCGGTTTTAGCAACCTGACCATTCTGAGGACAGTCCAGGAGGATGAGGGGATGTATCACTGTACAAGCGCAGAGTTCATTAAACCTCAATGGAATGGGACATATTTGTTAGTAAAAGGTAATAATGTGATTTTTTTTTTTACGGATTTGTGTTTCTATGCACATTTGAAAAAAATGCCAACTGTGTTACTGCCATTTTTATTACACAGGAAACAGTCAGACATCAAACTACACCGTCACTCAGTGGCCGACAGCATCAGGTCCAGGCCGAGACTCAGCAACTCTCCAGTGTTCAATCCTCTCTGACCCTGAGCACATGAAGTGTCCAGGACATCACAGTGTGTTCTGGTTCAGGTTCGGATCAGATGAGTCTCATCCAGACACCATCTACACTGACGGAGATAGAAATAATGAATGTGACGAGGAATCTGACGCTCAGAAGAGCTGCGTTTATCGCTTCTCTAAGAACATCAGCTCCTCTAATGCTGGGACTTACTACTGTGCTGTGGCCACATGTGGAAGGATATTATTTGGAAACATATCTAAGCTGCACCTTGGTAAGATTTTGAGTTCAGTAAAAAAAGACATACTCTAATTATGTTGATACCATTGTGAACAATATGGCAGTTAAGAAGCACTGAATTTGTTGTTTTGTTTGTTTTCTAGCTCAAACAACACATTCAGTATTAATTGAGGGGGTGATATTAATCGTCTGTTTAAGTCTGATTGTTATTGCTGTCCTCATTCACGCCATCAAGAAAAACAAGAGTGATTCTTGCAAAGGTAAAAGAAGTTACTCATATTTTCTCTAGACAATGAAATTTAAATGATTGAACCTTCATTTATTATTCTGTACTGTAATTTTTTTTTGTGATCCAGCTGCTGTTGGCTTGCAGAAAAAACGGGTTGGACAGAAACATCAACAGGTAAAGCACTTTTATTGTTTTTTATCTCATCAAGTCAATAAAGGTTTTGATATTGCTCATATTTTTTGTTCATATATTTTGTCAGACAGATGAGGACACCTGGATTTATTCTGCTGTCATCTTTACCATGATGAAAGCTGAAAGAAATGCAGTAAAGGATGGGAAAGCAGAGAGAGAGAAGATCTACACTGCTGTCAAGGCTTTGGGGTTGGATTAGACTGTTAACACATGCTTGGTGTTCATTTGCTTTGAATAATCAAGTTGATAAACTAGCTATAGGGCTTCCTTTATGTTGCAGTACTGTACATACTATAATGTGTATCATCTTAATTCAAATTTGTGTTCTTTTGTTTAAATGTATTTACACAGAATTTATCTTTTTCACGTAAAAATTACGAATAAAATACACTTTCTAGTGCCAAACTGTTGCTGCTGGTGTGATCTGTTTGTATTTCTAAACACTTTCTAATGTCACAGAAATCAGTTCAACATTTAAATTGCGCAAAACGGTTGTTTATCAGGTTTGTAATCTTGTTAACATCACAGGGATTTAAAAATAATTTAATAATGCGATTATTCCTTCAAGCAAAGTATATAACATTCAATATATTTACACTTCAGGATAAGTTTTTTTTTGTTCAATTTTAATAATGACTGTTACGAACCGATAGCCTGATGTGAACCAGAACACAGACAATTGAAATTCTTACTCCTGGAAGTTATAGCCTCCCTCTGCTCCATGCACATTACTGTGCTGCGCTTTGTTCACGTGCAACAGGAACACTCTGAACTTTCTGATTCACCCTCGTACGAACCAACAAAAGTTGTCCTGATGTCAGCTTCACATATTTTTGCTGCTCTAAACAAAATCATACTGATTTAGTGGACATATTAGTGTCTAATTTTAGTACAGATAAGTAATAACGGAAACAAACTTGAGGGCAAGCTGTTTTTTCTGTTTTGTCTAAGCCTTAATTTGTAGGTTTTGTTCGTATAATATCCTAGAGAGAATCACATATACAGTATAACATTTCAAAGACTATATAATTTTTTGAGAATTGTGACGTTCAAATTGATAGAGGAAGGAAACAGGACTTCTGTAAAAAAACAAGCGACCACATCTGTGTTCACCTGCAGGTTTTGGGGGCCTGTTGCAGGGTAGAAGTGAGGAAATGTCAGCAAAACCACACAGAAAGTCAAGAGATGTGGAGAACTCAAAAATATTTTGAAAAAAAAGACTGTGAGTCCACTGCGATAATAGAATTTAAGTTAAGAGCCAGAAAGATTTTACATGCAGTTTTTTTTTAAACGTAATTAATCTCTGTTTTAACTTATGCATTCAGATCAGTAAAGACCATCAGTCTTTCTGGTCTCACTGCACTTTGTAAAGGACTTCTGCATTTCTGTCATGACAGCAACAAATAAAGCTACTGTGGCAGACAAAAGCTGTGGCGGGCCGTTCCTCCACCCTTTGACCAACCGCTGAAGCTGCTTACTCAGATCAGACCTGACTGTGAGCTTCAACCGGATATGAAGTGAGAGAGGAGCTACGAGGCTTCAGCAGGCTAATTTTAGGTTTAGTTTAACTTGCTTGTTATTAAAAGTACAAATAGTATCTGATGTATATTCCCTGTGTGTTTCAAAGATACAGTCTACAATTATTTGCATCTACAGTTTTGAAATACATCATGTTTAGTGTAATTTGAATTTTAACATGACTTTATTGATTTATTGATTCCACTGCATCACTGCACCAAACAATGGACTAAACAAGCAGTGCTGTCAATCCTATTTGTTGTAACTTTACAGTCAAAGTCCTGCCTTTGCTTAAAAGATCAGTACTAATTGATAAGCAGTGGTCCAGCTTTGTGAGATTAAAAGAGACGGTTAGAAAGGAAGAAAAGCCCCTCATGTTGTTACACCCTTGTTTGAAAGCCCAACTACCTTAAAGCTTGAGTTTCCACGCATCAACAGTGTTTATAAAAGTTGTTTTGTGTCTCAGGTTCAACCAGTGCTGTGCAAACAAAGAAAAGACAGAGTAAAAAGGACACAGTGAAAAATAAACTCCTAATTGTGCATTTTGTTTTGAACAATATGCAACAGTCATTATTTTTCCTGGTCCACCTTCTGTATGTTGTGAGCAGTGAAGCTGTGGACAGGAAACACATTTAACAATCGACCCCGGCTGGGATCAAACCGGTGACGCTGTGCTTATCTGCTAAGAAGGTGTTGTGTTTTATGAACTACTTCATTGTCAGGCCAACATGTTGAGGTTTGTAGTCAACAGTATGTTGAGCCCTTTGAAGGCCACAAACCAAAATGTTCCAGTCTGATAAATGTGGCTGTAGGTTTTAACTCTTTCAGCTGCTTTCTCTGTACGCCTTACAAATACTGTAGTTGCTCCAGAAATCTACACCAGACCTACATGTTTTTTTTATACCAGAGTCTCTTATGTATTACTTGACTGCATGATATTGTCAGGTGTTCCTGTCACTACTGTAATGAAGCTGAGTCACTCAGGATTTGTGCAAGTCAGTCATTTTTGGTTTTGATTATTTTACTGTAACCAAAAGCATTCTTTTCATGTAGAAAAAAACAACACTGTTTGTATATTCTCTCATGCTGCCTCACTGTCAGGTCTTTGTTCAGGTTTACAAGAGTTTTCTCCCTCACATCGTTACATGGACCAGTTGAGTCAGAAACTTGTGATCTCTTCCGGGTGAATGTGTTTCTGTCATAATGTGAGAGTGATGCTTTGAAGTGAGAGTAGAGGAAGAGGGTGTGACCGCAACCACCTGGAAATATTTTTGTAGATGGATATTCTCTGAATATATGATCCCCACAATATAAAATGCTGTTTCAGGTGGAGGATACGTGTGTTCGTCCCAAACAGCTTAACCTGAAAAGTCTAAATCTTCTTGGCAATGTTGTGACCAAGAGTGTTTGGGTTCACAAGTAGTTGATCTCGCTGAGAGTTATAGACACATGAAACAAAAGCTTACTGCTGCTGCTGTTTCATGTGTTTAGGTTAGAAAGATAGTTAGTATTATTTCCACTGTGGTAGTACAGCAAAGCACCAACATATCGAGTGGCCAATCAGATCATTCTAAAATTGTTCCCTCCCACTTATTGCGAGTACATATTAAGGCAAATCAACGTATGAAATGTTCTAATGTAGATGCAGACACCAGTGGATTAATCGGGAAATGATGATCATATTTCATTTACTGCTGATGCTCAGAGTGGGGCGTAAGTATATAGAGCTTGTTTTCAAATATATATTTCACTTATCATTTCTTGCACTAACGTTTTAGCACATGATATAAAATCTACCTCTCACACTTGTTTTATTTTTATCTTTAGGAAGCGCAGATGATCTCGTCTTTGCAATGAAGACTGTGAGTGTTGGAGATAATGTGACTCTTTCGTGTACTCGTCATCCTAATGCTCTATACCAAGAAACCTTGTATTGGATTAAACTTGGTTCTGGAAATTTGCCTGAGTTCTTGGGAGGAACATATACTTTTGATTACAAAGGTAGTAATAAGACTCCTCACGTTACAACAAAACAAGAACCTGGAACGTACATTCTGCATATTAACGAAGCCGAGCTCAGTGACACCGGTGTGTACTACTGTATAAAAGTCAAGAAGCTTGACATGACATTTGTGAACGGAGCATCTCTGAGAATTAAAGGTAAATCTATTCAAATGTGTGTTTCTACGTATATCGATTATTTTCAACTATTATTTGTCTTAAAAACTGATCAAAACATGTTTATAATTAGTTTTTGTATTTCCCAGTACCCGAACCAGACATCACTGCCATCATTCAAGAGCTTCCATCTGATCCAGTCCATCCAGGAACCATAATGACTCTGCAGTGTTCAGTCCTCTCTGACTCTGAAAAGAAAACGTGTCCTGGAGATCACCGTGTGTTCTGGTTCAGAGCCGGATCAGATGATTCTCATCCCAGTTTGATTTATGTTCATGGAGGTAGTGGTGAAGAATGTGAAAGGAGTCCTGAGGCTCGCTCTGCAAAGAAATGTTTCTATAACTTCTCCAAAAACGTCACATCCTCTGATGCTGGGACTTACTACTGCGGTGTGGCCACATGTGGAGAGATCATTTTTGGAAATGGAAGAAGAGTGGACGTTGAAGGTAACTGCACCATATTTCTATGTAACAATAATACAACATTTGTTCTTACTGAAATAATTATCATTATTGGGTGCCTCTATTTACCAGCACTCAGCATGTGGGAATTGAAGAAAGCAAACACGGTTCTCGTTCTGTTGTCTGGTGCTTTGGCTGCAAGTCTGATTGTTATAGTCTTCCTCATTTACACCATCAAGAACAAGACATGTCATCGCTGCAACGGTAAATGACATTTCCCACACATCACATCAATCTATCCACTGGTATTTGGCGTTTGTTGCGTGTCAATTGACCGACAGCGTCTTTCATGTTTGTTGTCTCTGTTGCTCTGCAAACAGATGCTGTAACAGCCAGCGGTTATCAGCAAAATCAGCAGGTAACATTTATATCGGGAAATATCGTCATATTATCAAGTCAATAAAGGTTTTGATATTGCTCATATTTGTTTCATATATTTTGTCAGACAGATGAGGACACATGGATTTATTCTGCTGTCATCTTTACCATGATGAAAGCTGAAAGAAATGCAGTAAAGGATGAGAAAGCACAGAGAGAGAAGATTTACACTGCTGTCAAGGCTTTGGGGTTGGATTAGACTGTTAACACATGCTTGGTGTTCATTTGCTTTGAATAATCATGTTGATAAACTAGCTAAAGGTCTTCCTTTATGTTGCAGTACTGTACATACTATACTGTGTATCATCTTAATTCAAATTTGTGTTCTTTTGTTTAAATGTATTCACACAGAATTCATCTTTTTCATGTAAAAATTACAAATAAAACACACTTTCTAGTGCCAAACTGTTGCTGCTGGTGTGATCTGTTTGTCTTTCTAAACACTTACTAACGTCACAGAAATCAGTTCAACATTTAAATTGCGCGAAATGGGTGTTTATCAGGTTTGTAATCTTGTTAACATCACAGAGATTTAAAAATAATTTACTAATGCGATTATTCCTTCAAGCAAAGTATATAACATTCAATATATTTACACTTTAGGATAAGTTATTTTTTGTTCAATTTTAACAATGACTGTTTCGAACCGATAGCCTGATGTGAACCAGAACCCAGACAATTGGAATTCTTACTCCTGGAAGTTATAGCCTCCCTCTGCTCCATGCACGTTACTGTGCTGCGCTTTGTTCACGTGCAACAGGAACACTCTGAACTTTCTGATTCATCCTCGTACGAACAAACAAAAGTTGTCCTGATGTCAGCTTCACATATTTTTGCTGCTCTAAACAAAATCATACTGATTTATTGGACATATTAGTGTCTAACTTTAGTACAGATAAGTAATAACGGAAACAAACTTGAGGGCAAGCTGTTTTTTCTGTTTTGTCTAAGCCTTATTTTGTAGGTTTTGTTCGTATAATATCCTAGAGATAATCACATATACAGTATAACATTTCAAAGACTATATATTTTTTTGAGAATTGTGACGTTCAAATTGATAGAGGAAGGAAACAGGACTTCTGTAAAAAAACAAGCTACCACATCTGTGTTCACCTGCAGGTTTTGGGGGCCTTTTTCAGGGTAGAAGTGAGGAAATGTCACCAAAACCACAGAAAGTCAAGAGATGTGGAGAACTCAAAAATATTTTGAAAAAAAAGACTGAGTCCCCTGTGATAATGGAATTTAAGTTAAGAGCCAGAAAGATTTTTCATGCATTTTTTTTTTAAACGTAATTAATCTCTCTGTTTTAACTTATGTATTCAGATCAATAAAGACCATCAGTCTTTCTGGTCTCACTGCACTTTGTAAAGGACTTCTGCATTTCGGTCATGACAGCAACAAATAAAGCTACTCTGGCAGACAAAAGCTGTGGTGGGCCGTTCCTCCACCCTTTGACCAACCACTGAAGCTGCTTACTCAGATCAGACCTGACTGTGAGCTTCAACCGGATATGAAGTGAGAGAGGAGCTACGAGGCTTCAGCAGACTAATTTTAGGTTTAGTTTGACTTGCTTGTTATTTAAAGTACAAATAGTATCTTATGTACATTTCCTGTGTGTGTTTCAAAGATGCAATCTACAATTATTTGCATCTGCAGTTTTGAAATACATCATTTTTAGTGTAATTTGAATTTTAACATGACTTTATTGATTTATTGATTCCACTGCATCACTGCACCAAACAATGGACTAAACAAGCAGTGCTGTCAATCCTATTTGTTGTAACTTTACAGTCAAAGTCCTGCCTTTGCTTAAAAGATCAGTACTAATTGATAAGCAGTGGTCCAGCTTTGTGAGATTAAAAGAGACGGTTAGAAAGGAAGAAAAGCCCCTCATGTTGTTACACCCTTGTTTGAAAGCCCAACTACCTTAAAGCTTGAGTTTCCACGCATCAACAGTGTTTATAAAAGTTGTTTTGTGTCTCAGGTTCAACCAGTGCTGTGCAAACAAAGAAAAGACAGAGTAAAAAGGACACAGTGAAAAATAAACTGCTTATTGTGCATTTTGTTTTGAACAATAAGCAACAGTCATTATTTTTCCTGGTCCACCTTCTGTATATTGTGAGCAGTGAAGCTGTGGACAGGAAACACATTTAACAATCGACCCCGGCTGGGATCAAACCGGTTACGCTGCGCTTGTCTGCTAAGGTGTTGTGTTTTACGAACAACTTCATTGTCATGCCAACATGTTGAGGCTTGTAGTCAACAGTATGTTGAGCCCATTGAAGGCCACAAACCAAAATGTTCTAGTCTGATAAATGTGGCTGCAGGTTTTAACTCTTTCAGCTGCTTTCTCTTTACGCCTTTCAAATACTGTCGTTGCTCCATAAATCTACACCAGACCTATATGTTTTT
This sequence comes from Embiotoca jacksoni, assembly GCF_022577435.1. NCBI lineage: Eukaryota > Metazoa > Chordata > Actinopteri > Embiotocidae > Embiotoca > Embiotoca jacksoni. The sequence goes on from NW_027185403.1 coordinate 3,159,227, forward strand.
TATGCCAGAGTCTCTTTGACTGCATGATATTGTCAGGTGTTCCTGTCACTACTGTAGTGAAGCTGAGTCACTCAGGATTTGTCCAAGTCAGTCACTTTTGGTTTTGATTATTTTACTGCAACCAAAAGCATTCTTTTCATGTAGAAAAAAACAACACTGTTTGTGTATTCTCTCATGCTGCCTCACTGTCACGTCTTTGTTCAGGTTTAAAAGAGTTTTCTCCCTCACATCGTTACATGGACCAGTTGAGTCAGAAACTTGTGATCTCTTCCAGGTGAATGTGTTTAAGTGATAATGTGAGAGTGATGCTTTGAAGGGGGAGTAGAGGAAGAGGGTGTGTCTGCAGCCACCTAGAAATATTTTTGTCGATGGATATTCTCTTAATATATGATCCCCACAATATAAAATGCTGTTTCTGGTGGAGTATACGTGTGTTCGTCCCAAACAGCTTAACCTGAAAAGTCTAAATGTTCTTGGCAATGTTGTGACCAAGACTGTTTGGGTTCACATGTAGTTGATCTCTCTGTGAGAGTTATAGACACATGAAACAAAAGCTTACTGCTGCTGTTGTTTCATGTGTTTAGGTTGGAAAGATAGTTGGTATTATTTCCACTGTGGTAGTACAGCGAAGCACCAACATATCGAGTGGCCAATCAGATCGTTCTAAAATTGTTCCCTCCCACTTATTGCGAGTACATATTAAGGCAAATCAACGTATATGTTCTAATGTAGATGCAGACACGAGTGGATTAATCAGAAAATGACGATCATATTTTACTTACTGCTGATGCTCAGAGTGGGATGTAAGTATATAGAGCTTGTTTTCAAATATATATTTTACGTGTCATTTCTTGCACTAACCTTTTAATCTCTCCTTTAAAATATTGCTTGGCTTGCTGCTGCGTTGCTTGCTTGTATCTCCAAGGACAAAGACAACCAACCACCCAGAGATAGACAAATCTGTTTCAAAACAGTAAAAAGTGAAAAATCTGAATCATTGAAACAAAGGGAAACAGAGGTGATGTGCTTCTCAAAGCCCATTATCACACAATATGTGGTAGGAAGTGTGCTTATTCTGTCACAACCAATCAGATGCTTTTTAAAGTCTGACTTAACACAACCGTCTCACCTCCTTTACTTACTGAGATACCAACTACATTCCCATGAAGACATCAATGTCATGATGCTCGTGTTATGGATTGCATTGCTTTTTCTTCATCGAGCATGTAAGTGCTGCTTTTTTTCCGGCCAAACATTTTTTGCATTTGAGATATTTCACACTCCTTTATTTTATGTTTTTCTGTTTTCTTTTAATTCAGATACGCTGGTTCCAGTAACGGCAGTTCAGATCGGAGAACCAGTGACCTTGACATGTTCTTTACCCAAAAACAGAAAAGTACTAGTCCAATGGTACAAGCAGAGCGCCGGGGATAATCTTAAGTTAATTGTGAAACTCTTGACATCTAACAGTGAGTTTGGACCAGAGTTTAATCAATCAAGATTCCAAGCACATCTTTATGACGGTTTTAGCAACCTGACCATTCTGAGGACAGTCCAGGAGGATGAGGGGATGTATCACTGTACAAGCGCAGAGTTCATTAAACCTCAATGGAATGGGACATATTTGTTTGTAAAAGGTAATAATGTGATTTATTTTTTTTACAGACTTGTGTTTCTATGCACATTTGAAAAAAACGCCAACTGTGTTACTGCCATTTTTATTTCACAGGAAACAGTCAGACATCAAATTACACCATTACTCAGTGGCCGACAGCATCTGGTCCAGGCCGAGTCTCAGCAACTCTCCAGTGTTCAATCCTCTCTGACCCTGAGCACATGAAGTGTCCAGGACATCACAGTGTGTTCTGGTTCAGAGTCGGATCAGACGAGTTTCATCCAGACACCATCTACACTGACGGAGATAGAAATAATGAATGTGACGAGAAATTTGACGCTCAGAAGAGTTGCGTTTATCGCTTCTCTAAGAACATCAGCTCCTCTGATGCTGGGACTTACTACTGTGCTGTGGCCACATGTGGAAGGATATTATTTGGAAACATATCTAAGCTGCACCTTGGTAAGATTTTGAGTTCATTAATATAAGACATATTCTAATTATGTTGATACCATTGTGAACAATATGGCTGTTAAGAAGCACTGAATTTGTTGTTTTGTTTATTTTCTAGCTCAAACAACACATTCAGTATTAATTGAGAGGGTGATTTTAATCGTGTGTTTGGCCATTTCTGTCATTGGAAATGTTGTTCTCATCTGCAAGATAAGAGTATGTGAACAGCGGAGAGGTGAGTGAAGCTAAAAGTGTTGGAAAGACTAAAATTCTCCTTTGACATTTATATTATTAAATGTATAATAATTATATGTTATACATGCATTTTAAACGTAAGATCACACAAACATTTTCAAGTTCTATTGTGAAATCATCAGGGTTCAGTCATTGTGCATATTTAAGAAATTGATGTAAAGTAGCAGTAGTTTTTTAAACAGTCTTTCTTGCTATGTTATTTCATTCATTGCTCCTAATGATTCGTATTCTATGACTTTATACTGTGAGGGAAAAGTGCATTTATTGATTATATTTTTGTTATTATAATTTGTTTTTAGCCCTAGAAATGGAAAGTGCTCTTTCAGAAGCACAAAACGACGCATCACGACAACCAATAGACGACACTGTAAGTTAAAATGACAAATGGAAATTATTATTCTGTAAATATATGTCTCCAAATCAGCATATCAGTCTTTACGACTAATTTGTTAATTGTTTTATTCACCACAGACTGAAGCTGAACACAATCTGAACTATGCGCCACTAAATTTCTCTGAAAGAAAAGCAACAAGAGGGAGAAAGAAGAGAGAGTTTGCCGAGGACTGTGTCTACTCTCAAGTTAAACACTGACACCAGTGACCATGTGGAGCATCTCCTGAATTATGAATTAAACCTCGCATGATACAGTTCCTGTACTGATTGTTTGGACTTTTTATTTTTCTATCTTAGCTAAATATTCAGAAATATTCCTTGTTAACAGAGTTCAGTTGCTTCATCGGCGACAATATTTGGGCTCTCAAAGCGTAAAGATAGTTTTGTTGCATTTTCCATCCCTGGTTTTTAACTGTATTGACTCACTGTCTTGTCTTGTTTGTTGCAATTAAAGTTTATGACATGAAATGTCTTTCTGAGTTTTATGTTTGCAACCGTTTTATGAACGTAAACGAGAGGAGAAAGACAGACGAGCGGGCTAAAGGAGAAATCTGGTCAACTTTTGATGGCAATTTCATCGAGTTGGATTTAAAGATTTTATAATACCATGTAGTGTGCAGATATTCGACCTGTATTTTTAGACTGAAAGCCATTTATTCTGTCAAAATAATAAAATAACTTAACAATGGCTTTATACAGACTCTGATAATATAAACACCTTTTCATTCTACTGCATCCTGTCAGTGTGCTGAATCCTCTCTCAAGAAATTTCCTTTGTGACGTTTCATTACACAAAATGTTTGCTCATTAGAGATGCTGACAAAGCCACATGTTGGTTGATTGTTATTGTGTTTGTGGAGTTTTTACAATTTTCTGCTGGTAACAACCTGTTATCCACACTGCTCACCTATGATCTGTGATCCAACCTATGACCCAAATCTTAATAAATTGCCATATTTTGCAAGAATACCTCAAACTTAGAGTTGGTATCACTTCCTGATTACTGCCAACGTTTACATCCAGTAACTTGGAATAACGGAAAGAAAAGCATTACATGTAATCCTTGTCACCAAAACACTAACCCACAGGTTATAGCCACAGCCTCTGCCAATTTCTACTTCCTGAACCCCTCCCACTAAGATTCACGTTGTCCACCTAACAGATTTGGTTCAGTTACAACACACAGTTCTCGTGTGCACTGATTGTTCTCATCAAACACATGAATAAATATTCACTGATGTCATTGCCACATATGCCACAATCTCTCGAGCAATTCTCTGAGAGGTGACAAACAATGGAGAGAGAAGGAAAAAAGAGACTGACTGCTGCAAGCACGTGCAACTGAAAGTGATACAAAACAGCACTTTTTATATTTGTTCTACAAATATTTGTATTTTATCGTAGCCTAAAATGCTAATTACATTTTCCGTAGTTTAAAGGCTTACACTAAATATGTATAAGTATAAATACCATGTGAAAATTAGTGTGTGGAATTCTTTTGAAACTAATTTAATTGTGGGAAATGTTCATGATAAATAAATACCCAATTAGACAAAGTCCGCTTTAATGTGGCCAAATAGAGACTCTGCCTTCATTACAGTATTCTGAGCCATGCTTCGTTTTATCTTTGACATTATTGTCCTGTTGCTCGAGTGATTCGTCATTCTGGTCCATCATAAAATATTTCAACAACTAACTACTGCACAGCTGGCAACTTCTCCTCTCCCCTCCATTCAACAACAGCACCAGTACTTTTGTTTGTGTTTTGTTCTAATTTTTGGGGTAATAAGAAAGGGATGGTTTCAGTCCCTCCAGGAAATCCCGATCTTGCGATCACAATAATTAAAGCAAATTCAAGCAAACTCTGCAATAATTTCGGGAGCTTGCAATTTTTTTTTTAATTCCTGCAATTATTCCTCAACAAATGTCTTCAGCAGAAGCTGTGCAGAAAGCATTGACAGCATGAAGTAAGTCTTTTCAGACAAATCTGGCTTTATTAACACAAATAACTCCTCGTTTACAGTCAGCACGGCTCTCCTCCTCTCATCTCCTCAACAAAACAAACCCTGCGTTCCGAATCGCATACAATTTCTTTTTACTTTTAGTATGGACTACAGCTTCCCTTCAAAAGTATATACTGTTGCATGTAGTATGTATACAATTGGGACATACTACTCCATCATAAAAATGCATCTTGAACTTTGATGCACTTTGTTATATCCGTCACGATCCGTAGAAAAAGGATGCGATTTAGAAAAAGTAAGATTCCTTTTAATGCCTCTTCTTCTTCTTCTTCTTCTTCTTCTTCTTCTTCTTCTTCTTCTTCTTCTTCTTCTTCTTCTTCTATCTTTTGTGGGCAGAGCATTAGCGCCATCAACTGTCTCGGCAGTTCAGTCGACGTGATGTATCTTCTGCTGCGCAAAGGATTGTGAGTCAAAGCAGCTCGAGTGCCATGCTGGCCTGCATACTGCAAAATACGACCGGATGTAGTAGGACATCGTGGTACTTTTGGCATCCTACATCTGACTTTCTATGTATTGGTACATACTAAATCTTTTTTTGGCCTACTAAATAATATGCTTGTATGGATGTTGGAACGCAGGGCTACAAGAGCTTTCAGCTAATTAAATTTGGTTGAACTAATCGATTGTTTTTTAAAATACAAATGACGTCTATCATTCTTATGTTTTGTAGTTCCAGGCATCAACATCCATATGCATCTGTTATCATATAATAAGCAATATTCATCCTCGGTATGTTTTTCATTTAAATTCAATGTAATTATGTCATTGATTTATTTACAATGGATCTGGACTGACTGCAAGCAAGTCCATCAATATACCAAGTGAAGCACAGTGCAGCCGTACAAGACCAGCTTTGTTAGATTGAAAAAGAGAGTGAGACAGGAAGGTCGACGTGTGATTTTGATTGAAGTATCTCAACAACTGCTGGATGGTTTGCCATGAAATGGACAGTAGCTCTGGTTTTTGTGAGGCTACACCATCTCTCTTGGACAGGGGACGTTGTTTGAGCTTTTGTTCCTGTGAAGGACATGATGTCAGAAAGATCCAGCCTGTTAATCTCTCCTTTAAAATACTGCTTTACTTGCTACTGCGTTGCTTGCTTGTAGCTCCAAGGACGAAGGTTACCCAGAGATAGACAAATCTGGCTCACAGTGAAAAGTGAAAGATCTGAATCATCGCAACAGAAGAGAAGAGAGGTGATATGCCTCTCAAAGACCAGGATCACACAAAATGTGGCAGGAAATGTGCTTATTCTGTCACAACTAATCAGATGCTTTTTAAAGTCTGACTGATCACAACCATCTCACTGAAACACTAACTACATCCCCATGAAGACATCAATGTCATGATGGTCGTGTTATGGATTGCATTGCTTTTTTTTCATCAAGCATGTAAGTGCTGCTTTTTTTGCAGCCAAAAATTCTGTGCTTTAGAGATTTTTCACACTCCTTCATTTAATGTTTTTCTGTTTTCTTTTAATTCAGATACACTGGTTCCAGTAATGACAGTTCAGCTCAGAGAACCAGTGACCTTGACATGTTCTTTACTGAAATTCAGCTGCATAGGATTCCAATGGTACAAGCTGAGCGCCGGGTATAATCTTAAATTAATTGTGACACTCTTGATATCTACAAGTGCATTTGAACCAGAGTTTCCTCAATCAAGAATGCAAGTACATCTTTATGGCGGTTTTAGCAACCTGACCATTCTGTGGACAGTCCAGGAGGATGAGGGGATGTATCACTGTACAAGCGCAGAGTTCATTAAACCTCAATGGAATGGGACATATTTGTTCGTAAAAGGTAATAACGTGTTGTTTTGTTTTTTTACAGGCTTGTGTGTCCATGCACATTTGAAAAAAACGCCAACTGTGTTAATGCAATTTTTATTTAACAGGAAACAGTCAGACATCAAACTACACCGTCACTCAGTGGCCGACAGCATCAGGTCCAGGCCGAGACTCAGCAACTCTCCAGTGTTCAATCCTCTCTGACCCTGTGCACATGAAGTGTCCAGGACATCACAGTGTGTTCTGGTTCAGAGTCGGATCAGATGAGTCTCATCCAGACACCATCTACACTGACGGAAATAGAAATAATGAATGTGACGAGAAATCTGACGCTCAGAAGAGCTGTGTTTATCGCTTCTCCAAGAACATAATCTCTTCTGATGCTGGGACTTACTACTGTACTGTGGCCACATGTGGAAGGATATTATTTTTTGAACTTTCTGATCCACCCTCGTACGAACCAATAAAAGTTGTCCTGATGTCAGCTTAACATATTTTTGCTGCTCTAAACAAAATCATTCTGATTTATTGGTGTCTAACTTTAGTACAGATAAGTAATAACATACAAACAAACTTGAAGGCAAGCTGTTTTTTTCTGTTTTATCTGAGCCTTAAATTGTAGGTTTTGTTTTTGTAATATCTTAGAGAGAATCACATATATAGCATTTCAAAGACAATATGTTTATTTGAGAATTGTGACGTTCAAATTGATAGAGGAAGGAAACAGGACTTCTGTAAAAAAAACAGGTTACAAAGTCTGTGTTCACCTGCAGGTTTTGGGGGCCTGTTGTAGGGTAGAAGTGAAAGGAAATGTTACCAAAACCACAGAAAGTCAAGAGATGTGGAGAACTCAAAGAGACTGTTTAAAAAAGACTGAGTCCTCTGCGATAATGGAATTTAAGTTAAGAGTCTGAAAGATGTTTCATGCATTTTTTTTAAACGTAATTAATCTCTCTGTTTTAACTTGTGTATTCAGATCAATAAAGACCATCAGTCTTTCTGGTCTCACTGCACTTTGTAAAGGACTTCTGCATTTCTGTCATGACAGCAACAAGTAAAGTTACAATGGCAGACAAAAGCTGTGGTGGGCCGTTCCTCCACCCTTTGACCAACCGCTGAAGCTGCTTACTCAGATCAGACCTGACTTTGCACTTCAACCGGATATGAAGTGAGAGAGGAGCTACGAGGCTTCAGCAGGCTAATTTTAGTTTGACTTGCTTGTTATTTAAAGTACAAATAGTATCTGATGTATATTTTCTGTGTGTTTCAAAGGTATAGTCTATACTTATTTGCATCTGCAGTCTTGAAATATATAAGTTTCAGTGTAATTTTTATTTGAACACCATTTTATTGATTTATTGATTTATTGATTCCACTGCATCACTGCGCCAAGAAATGGACTAAACAAGCAGTGCTATCAATCCTATTTGTTGTAACTTTACAGTCAAATTCCTGCCTTTGCTTAAAAGATCAGCGTGGAACAAGTGAATAATTAGCACCTCCCTCATCTATCAGCAACTAGCACTGAAAAACACCAAACCGCAGAAAAGTGTGATAAAAAACGGTGGTGAAAGCACGACTGAGAAGGTGTGAGTGTGTCCATCCCTCTCGTACCCTTCATCTGCCCCTGTAAATTGTTCTAATAATAATGAAAACAATAATATATTGTTATTCAACTTGCCTTTTTTCAAAATAAAGTAGTGGTCTAGCTTTGTGAGATTAAAAGAGAGAGCGAGACAGGAAGAAAAGCCCCTCGTGTCGTTACACCCTTGTTTGAAAGCCCAACCACCTTAAAGTTTGAGTTCCCACGCATCAACAGTGTTTATAAAAGTTGTTTTGTGTCTCAGGTGCAACCAGTGCTGTACAAACATAGAAAAGACAGAGTAAAAAGGACAAAGTGAAAAAGAAACTACTTATTGTGCATTTTGTTTTGAACAATATGCAACAGTCATTATTTCCCCTGGTCTACCTTCTGTATGTTGTGAGCAGTGAAGCTGTGGACAGGAAACACATTTAACAATCGACCCCGGCTGGGATCAAACCGGTGACGCTGTGCTTATCTGCTAAGAAGGTGTTGTGTTTTACGAACTACTTCATTGACAGGCCAACATGTTGAGGCTTGTGGTCAACAGTATGTTGAGCCCGTTGAAGGCCACAAACCAAGATGTTCCAGTCTGATAAATGTGGCTGCAGGTTTTAACTCTTTCAGCTGCTTTCTCTTTACACCTTGCAAATACTGGAGTTGCGCCAGAAATCTACACCAGACCTACATGTTTTTTATACCAGAGTCTCTTATGTATTACTTGACTGCATGATATTGTCAGGTGTTCCTGTCACTACTGTAGTGAAGCTGATTCACTCAGGATTTGTCCAAGTCAGTCATTTTTGGTTTTGATTATTTTACTGTAACCAAAATCATTCTTTTCACGTAGAAAAAAACAACACTGTTTGTATATTCTCTAATGCTGCCTCACTGTCAGGTCTTTGTTCAGGTTTACAAGAGTTTTCTCCCTCACATCATTACATGGACCAGTTGAGTCAGAAACTTGTGATCTCTTCCAGGTGAATGTGTTTCTGTGATAATGTGAGTGATGCTCTGAAGGGAGAGTAGAGGAAGGAGGGTGTGACCGCAGCCACCTCACAACTCTACATGCTTCTCACTTCCTGATGAAGTGACTGACAGGCAGAGTGGGCGGGTCATCATTGAAGACGTGTAGCTTCCTAATTGGCTGGCTTAAATATTGGAGATGGCTCCTTGTTCTTCGTGTATCATTGTGGCAAAAGGTTGGATTCATATTTATTAAGCTCACAGAAATAAAACAGAGCAACTAAATTCCTTTTTAACTAAGTGCTACAAACAGTGTTGTAGGATTTACTATTAGGTGTACATATGTGAATATGTTACATGTGGTGCATTTAAATTTGAAGTGTGGTAATGCCAGGGCCCTTTTAAAAGGACATATTAACCGGTGTGGAAATACATTCAATGTGAATGTTATTCTCTATTTGTTGAATCATTTCACTTTCACTGAATGGTGACATTGATGTCAAGAAAGAACAAATAGCTGCTTCTCTTTTGTAGTTTGTGTCCCATTCGGAAATACAGACAAAGTATTTTTAATCAAAATGTATTGACATGGGTTATACAGAGGAAATCAAGCCCAATCTAAACCCATCCCTGGACTTTAAGAACAGTGCAATAGACACAAAGCTTCATGAACTTTCACTTCAGTTTTCAATATTTACAGTATATTCAGTTCAGTCTTAAAAGATGCAGTTATGTCCTACTCAAGGAAGCTCGAAAGAATGAATGAATACTTTTGAGTTGCATTATCATAAATGTAGGATCCAGTCTGGAGCTTGACTCAATTCATGCTCCAAAGAAAGATATTCTGATGAAAAGCGATTCAAAATCAGGATATGTTGAACTATGCTGCTAGAAATATTTTTGTAGATGGATATTCTCTGAATATATAATCCCCACAATATAAAATGCTGTTTCAGGTGGAGGATACGTGTGTTCGTCCAAAACAGCTTGATCTGAAAAGTCTAAATCTTCTTGGCAATGTTGTGACCAAGAGTGTTTGGGTTCGCACGTAGTTGATCTCTCTGTGAGAGTTATAGACACATGAAACAAAAGCTTACTGCTCCTGTTGTTTCATGTGTTTAGGTTGGAAAGATAGTTGATATTATTTCCACTGTGGTTGTACAGCGAAGCACCAACGTATCGAGTGGCCAATCAGATCGTTTTAAAATTGTTCCCTCCCACTTATTGCGAGTACATATTAAGGCAAATCAAACTATGATATGTTCTAATGTAGATGCAGACACGAGTGGATTAATCGGAAAATGATGACCATATTTCACTTACTGCTGATGCTCAGAGTGGGGCGTAAGTATATAGAGCTTGTTTTCAAATATATATTTTAAGTGTCATTTCTTGCACTAATGTTTTAATCTCTCCTTTAAAATCCTGCTTTGCTTGCTGCTGCATTGCTTGTTTGTATCTCCAAGGACAAAGACAACCAACCACCCAGAGATAGACAAATCTGTCTCAAAACAGTAAAAAGTGAAAAATCTGAAACATTGCAACAAAAGGAAACAGAGGTGATATGCTTTTCAAAGCCCAGGATCACACAATATGTGGCAGGAAGTGTGCTTATTCTGTCACAACCAATCAGATGCTTTTTAAAGTCTGACTTATCACAACAATCTCACCTCCTATACTCACTGAAACACTAACTGCATCCCCATGAAGACATCAATGTCATGATGGTCGTGTTATGGATTGCATTGCTTTTTTTTCATCGAGCATTTAATTGCTGCTTTTTTTCCGGCCAAACATTTTTTGCATTAGAGATTTTTCACACTCCTTTATTTAATGTTTTTCTGTTTTCTTTTAATTCAGATACGCTGGTTCCAGTAACGACAGTTCTGCTCGGAGAACCAGTGACCTTGACATGTTCTTTTCCGAAAAACAGCGAAATAATAGTCAAATGGTACAAGCAGAGCGCCGGGGATAATCTTAAATTAATTGTGAATCTCTTCACAACTACCACTGCGTTTGGACCAGAGTTTCCTCAATCAAGATTCCAAGCACATCTTCATGACGGTTTTAGCAACCTGACCATTCTGAGGACAGTCCAGGAGGATGAGGGGATGTATCACTGTACAAACTCTGAGTTCAATAAACCTCAATGGAATGGGACATATTTGTTAATAAAAGGTAATAATGTGATTTTTTTTAATTTTTTTGACAGACTTGTGTTTCTATGCACATTTGAAAATAACGCCAACTGTGTTACTGTCATTTTTATTACACAGGAAACAGTCAGACATCAAACTACACCGTCACTCAGTTGCCGACAGCATCAGGTCCAGGCCGAGACTCAGCAACTCTCCAGTGTTCAATCCTCTCTGACCCTGAGCTCATGAAGTGTCCAGGACATCACAGTGTGTTCTGGTTCAGAGTCGGATCAGATGAGTCTCATCTAGACACCATCTACACTGATGGAGATAGAAATAATGAATGTGACGAGAAATCTGACGCTCAGAAGAGTTGCGTTTACCGCTTCTCTAAGAACATCAGCTCCTCTGATGCTGGGACTTACTACTGTGCTGTGGCCACATGTGGAAGGATATTATTTGGAAACATATCTAAGCTGCACCTTGGTAAGATTTTGAGTTCAGTAATATAAGACATACTCTAATTATGTTGATACCATTGTGAACAATATGGCTGTCAAGAATCACTGAATTTGTTGTTTTTGTTTTGTTTTCTAGCTCAATCAACACATTCAGTATTAATTGAGAGGGTGATATTAATCGTGTGTTTGGCCATTTCTGTCATTGGAAATGTTGTTCTCATCTGCAAGATAAGAGTATGTGAACAGTGGAGAGGTAAGTGAAGCTAAAAGTGTTGGAAAGACTGACATTCTCCTGTGACATTTATATTATTAAATGTATAATAATTTTTGTTATACATGCATTTTAAACGTAAGATCAGACAAACATTTGCAAGTACTATTGTAAAATCATCAGGGCTCAGTCATTGTGCATATTTAAGAAATTGATGTAAAGTAGCAATAGTTTTTTAAACATAGTCTTCCTTGCTAATTGATATCATTCATAGCTCCTAATGATTTGTATACTATCACTTTATACTGTGAGGGAAAAGTGCATTTATTGATTATATTTTTGTTATTATAATTTGTTTTTAGCTTCAGGAACGGAAAGTGCTCTTTCAGAAACACAAAAAGACTCCTCACAACAACCAATAGACGATACTGTAAGTTAAAATGACAAATGAAAATTATTATTCTGAAAATATATGTCTCCAAATCAGCATATCAGTCTTTCCAATTAATTTGTTAATTGTTTTATTCACCACAGACTGAAGCTGAACACAATCTGAACTATGCGCCATTAAATTTCTCTGAAAGAAAAGCAACAAGAGGGAGAAAGAAGAGAGAGTTTGCCGAGGACTGTGTCTACTCTCAAGTTAAACACTGACACCGGTGACCATGTGGAGCATCTCCTGAATTATGAATTAAACCTCACATGATACAGTTCCTGTACTGACTCTTTAGACTTTTTATTTTTCTATCTTAGCTAAATATTCAGAAATATTCCATGTTAACAGAGTTCAGTTGCTTCTTCGCCGACAATATTTGGGTTCTCAAAGTGTAAAGATAGTTTTGTTGCATTTTCCATCCCTGGTTTTTAGGTAGGTAGGTAGGTAGGTATTTACTTTATTAATCCCCGAGGGGAATTTTTTTTGCTCCGGCAGCATACAGAAGCAATAAGATAATAATAGAATAATAGTAATAATAATTTAACTGTATTGACTCACTGTCTTGTCTTGTTTGTTGCAATTAAAGTTTATTACATGAAATGTCTTTCTGAGTTTTATGTTTGCAACCGTTTTATGAATGCAAACAGGAGGAGAAAGACAGACGAGCGGGCTAAAGGAGAAATCTGGTCAACTTTTGACGGCAATTTTAATTGAGTTGGATTTAAAGATTTTATAATACCATGTAGTGTGCATATATTAGACCCGTATTATTAGACTGAAAACCATTTATTCTGTCAAAATCATAAAAAAACTTAACAATGGCTTTATACAGACTCTGATAATATAAACACATTTTCATTCGACTGCATCCTATCAGTGTGCTGAAGCCTCTCAAGAAATTTCCTTTGTGACGTTTCATTACACAAAATGTTTGCTCATTAGAGATGCTGACAAAGCCACATGTTGGTTGATTGTTATTGTGTTTGTGGAGTTTTTACAATGTTCTGCTGGTAACACGCTGTTATCCACACTGCTCACCTATGATCTATGATCCAACCTATGACCCAAATCTTAATAAATTGCCATATTTTGCATGTAGCAAACAAGCTGTTGTTTGTCTTCCTCTCAAGAATACCTCAAACTTACAGTTGGTATCACTTCCTGATTACTGCCAACGTTTACGTCCAGTAACTTGGAATAACGGAAAGAAAAGCATTACATGTAATCCTTGTCACCAAAACACTAACCCACAGGTTATAGCCACAGCCTCTGCCATTTTCTACTTCCTGAACCCCTCCCACTAAGATTCACGTTATCCACCTAACAGATTTGGTTCAGTAACAACACAGTTCTAGTGTGCACTGATTGTTCCCATCGAACACATGAATAAATATTCACTGATGTCATTGCCACATATGCCACAATCTCTCGAGCAATTCTCTGAGAGGTGACAAACGATGGAGAGAGAAGTAAAAAAGAGATTGACTGCTGCAAGCACGTGCAACTGAATGTGATACAAAACAACCCTTTTTATATTTGTTCTACAAATATTTGTATTTTATCGTAGCCTAAAATGCTAATTACATTTTCCATAGTTTAAAGGCCCTGGACTTACACTAAATATGTATAAGTATAAATACCATGTGAAAATTAGTGTGTGGACTTCTTTTGAAACTAATTTAATTGTGGGAAATGTTCATTATAAATAAATACCCAATTAGACAAAGTCCGCTTTAATGTGGCCAAAAAGAGACTCTGCCTTCATTACAGTATTCTGAGCCATGCTTCATTTTATCTTTGACATTATTGTCCTGTTGCTCGAGTGATTCGTCATTCTGGTCCATCATAAAATATTTCAACAACTAACTACTGCACAGCTGGCAACGTCTCCTCTCCTCTCCTTTCAACAACAGCACCAGTACTTTTGTTTGTGTTTTGTTCTAATTTTTGGGGTAATAAGAAAGGGATGGTTTCAGTCCCTCCAGGAAATCCCGATCTTGCGATCGCAATAATTAAAGCAAATTCAAGCAAACTCTGCAATATTTGCGGGAGCTTGCAATTCTTTTTTTTAATTCCTGCAATTATTCCTCAACAAATGTCATCAGCAGAAGCTGTGCTGAAAACATTGACAGCATGAAGTTAGTCTTTTCAGACAAATCTGGCTTTATTAACACAAATAACTCCTCGTTTACAGTCAGCACGGCTCTCCTCCTCTCATCTCCTCAACAAAACAAACCCTGTGTTCCGAATCGAACACGATTTGTTTTTACTTTTAGTATGGACTACAGCTTCCCTTCAAAAGTATATACTGTTGCATGTAGTATGTATACAATTGGGACATACTACTCCATCATAAAAATGCGTCTTGAACTTTGATGCACTTTGTTATATCCGTCACGATCCGTAGAAAAAGGATGCGATTTAGAAAAAGTAAGATTCCTTTTAATGCCCCTTCTTATTATTATTATTCTTCTTTTTATTCTTCTTCTTCTTCTTCTTTTTCTTCTTCTTCTTCTTCTTCTTCTTCTTCTTCTTCTTCTTCTTCTTCTTCTTCTTCTTCTTCTTCTTCTATCTTTTGTGGGCGGAGCATTAGCGCCATCAACTGTCTCGGCGGCTCAGTCGATGTGACGTATCTTCTGCTGTGCAAAGGATTGTGTGTCAGAGCAGCTCGAGTGCCAT
Source organism: Embiotoca jacksoni (assembly GCF_022577435.1). Lineage (NCBI taxonomy): Eukaryota > Metazoa > Chordata > Actinopteri > Embiotocidae > Embiotoca > Embiotoca jacksoni. The sequence continues at coordinate 3,174,229 of NW_027185403.1, forward strand.
GCTGGCCTGCATACTGCAAAATACGACCGGATGTAGTAGGACATACTTGTACTTTTGGCATCCTACATCTGACATACTATGTGTTGGTACATACTAAATCTTTTTTTGGCCTACTAAATAGTATGCTAGTATGGATGTTGGAACGCAGGGCTACAAGAGCTTTCAGCTGACTAAATTTGGTTGAACTAATCGATTTTTTTTAAATTACAAATGACATCTATCATTCTTATGTTTTGTAGTTCCAGGCATCAACATCCATATGCATCTGTTATCATATAATAAGCAATATTCATACAAGGTATGTTTTTCATTTAAATTCAATGTAATTATGTTATTGATTTATTTACAATGGATCTGGACTGACTGCAAGTCCATCAATATACCAAGTGAAGCACAGTGCAGCCGTACAAGACCAGCTTTGTTGGATTGAAAAAGAGAGTGAGACAGAAAAGTCGACATGTGATTTTGATTGAAGTATCTCAACAACTGCTGGATGGTTTGCCATGAAATGGACAGTAGCTCTGGTTTTTGTGAGGCTACACCATCTCTCTTGGACAGGGGACGTTGTTTGAGCTTTTGTTCCTGTGAAGGACATGATGTCAGAAAGATCCAGCCTGTTAATCTCTCCTTTAAAATACTGCTTTGCTTGCTACTACGTTGCTTGCTTGTAGCTCCAAGGACAAAGACAACCAACCACCCAGAGATAGACAAATCTGGGTCAAAGTGAAAAGTGAAAGATCTGAATCATCGCAACAGAATAAAATAGAGGTCATATGCTTCTTAAAGCCCAGGATCACACAAAATGTGGCAGGAAGTGTGCTCATTCTGTCACAACCAATCAGATGCTTTTTAAAGTCTGACTTATCACAACCATCTCACTGAAACACTAACTACATCCCCATGAAGACACCAATGTCATGATGCTCGTGTTATGGATTGCATTGCTTTTTTTTCATCGAGCATGTAAGTGCTGCTTTTTTTGCAGCCAAAAATTCTGTGGTTTAGAGATTTTTTACACTCCTTTATTTAATGTCTTTCTGTTTTCTTTTAATTCAGATACGTTGGTTCCAGTAACGACAGTTCAGATCGGAGAACCAGTGAACTTGACATGTTCTTTACTCAAATTAAGCTCCTTAGGATTCCAATGGTACAAGCAGAGCGCCGGGGATAATCTTAAATTAATTGTGACACTCTTGATATCTACAAGTGCATTTGAACCAGAGTTTCCTCAATCAAGAATGCAAGTACATCTTTATGGCGGTTTTAGCAACCTGACCATTCTGAGGACAGTCCAGGAGGATGAGGGGATGTATCACTGTACAAGCGCAGACTGGTATGACGCTGAATGGATTGGGACATATTTGTCAGTAAAAGGTAATAATGTGATTTTTTTTTTTTTTTTTTTTTTTACAGGCTTGTGTGTCCATGCACATTTAAAAAAAAAAAACCGCCATCTGTGTTAACACAATTTTTATTTCACAGGAAACAGTCAGACATCAGACTACACCGTCACTCAGTGGCCGACAGCATCAGGTCCAGGCCGAGACTCAGCAACTCTCCAGTGTTCAATCCTCTCTGACCCTGAGCACATGAAGTGTCCAGGACATCACAGTGTGTTCTGGTTCAGAGTCGGATCAGATGAATCTCATCCAGACACCATCTTCACTGACGGAAATAGAAATAATGAATGTGACGAGAAATCTGACGCTCAGAAGAGCTGTGTTTATCGCTTCTCTAAGAGCATCATCTCTTCTGATGCTGGGACTTACTACTGTGCTGTGGCCACATGCGGAAGGATATTATTTTTTGAACTTTCTGATCCACCCTCGTACAAACCAACAAAAGTTGTCCTGATGTCAGATTCACATATTTGTGCTGCTCTAAACAAAGTCATACTGATTTATTGGACATATTAGTGTCAAACTTTAGTACAGATAAGTAATAACATACAAGCAAACTTGAGGGCACACTGTTTTTTTGCTGTTTTGTCTAAGCCTTAAATTGTAGGTTTTGTTTGTGTAATATCCTAGAGAGAATCACATATATAGCATTTCAAAGACAATATGTTTTTTGGAGAATTGTGACGTTCAAATTGATAGAGGAAGGAAACAGGACTTCTGTAAAAAACAGGCTACAACATCTGTGTTCACCTGCAGGTTTTGGGGGTCTGTTGTAGGGTAGAAGTGAAAGGAAATGTTACCAAAACCACAGAAAGTCAAGAGATGTGGAGAACTCAAAGAGACTGTTTAAAAAAGACTGTAAGTCCCCTGCGATAATGGAATTTAAGTTAAGAGTCTGAAAGATGTTTCATGCATTTTTTTTTAACGTAATTAATCTCTCTGTTTTAACTTATGTATTCAGATCAATAAAGACCATCAGTCTTTCTGGTCTCACTGCACTTTGTAAAGGACTTCTGCATTTCTGTCATGACAGCAACAAGTAAAGCTACTGTGGCAGACAAAAGCTGTGGTGGGCCGTTCCTCCACCCTTTGACCAACCACTGAAGCTGCTTCCTCAGATCAGACCTGACTGTCAGCTTCAACTGGACATGAAGTGAGAGAGGAGCTACGAGGCTTCAGCAGGCTAATTTTAGTTTTAGTTTGACTTGCTTGTTATTTAAAGTAAAAATAGTATCTGATGTATATTCCCTGTGTGTTTCAAACATACAGTCTACAATTATTTGCATCTGCAGTCTTGAAATATGTAAGTTTTAGTGTCATTTTTATTTGAACACCATTTTATTGATTTATTGATTCCAATGCATCACTGCGCCAAGAAATGGACTAAACAAGCAGTGCTGTCAATCCTATTTGTTGTACCTTTAAAGTCAAAGTCCTGCCTTTACCGAAAAGATCAGTGTGGAACAAGTGAATAATTAGCACCTCCCTCATCTATCAGCAACTAGCACTGAAAAACACCAAACCGCAGAAAAATGTGATAAAAAACGGTGGTGAAAGCACGACTGAGAAGGTGTGAGTGTGTCCATCCCTCTCGTACCTTTCATCTGCCCCTGTAAATTGTTCTAATAATAATGAAAACAATAATATATTGTTATTCAACTTGCCTTTTTTCAAAATAAAGCAGTGGTCCAGTTTTGTGAGATTAAAAGAGAGAGCGAGACAGGAAGAAAAGCCCCTCGTGTCATTACACCCTTGTTTGAAAGCCCAACCACCTTAAAGTTTGAGTTCCCGTGCATCAACAGTGTTTATAAAAGTTGTTTTGTGTCTCAGGTGCAACCAGTGCTGTACAAACATAGAAAAGACAGAGTAAAAAGGACAAAGTGAAAAAGAAACTACTTATTGTGCATTTTGTTTTGAACAATATGCAACAGTCATTATTTCCCCTGGTCTACCTTCTGTATGTTGTGAGCAGTGAAGCTGTGGACAGGAAACACATTTAACAATCGATCCCGGCTGGGATCAAACCGGTGACGCTGCGCTTATCTGCTAAAAAGGTGTTGTGTTTTACGAACTACTTCATTGTCAGGCCAACATGTTGAGGCTTGTAGTCAACAGTATGTTGAGCCCTTTGAAGGCCACAAACCAAAATGTTCCAGTCTGATAAATGTGGCTGCATGTTTTAACTCTTTCAGCTGCTTTCTCTTTACGCCTTTCAAATACTGTCGTTGCTCCAGAAATCTACACCAGACATATATGTTTTTTATGCCAGAGTCTTTTTGACTGCATGATATTGTCAGGTGTTCCTGTCACTACTGTAGTGAAGCTGAGTCACTCAGGATTTGTCCAAGTCAGTCACTTTTGGTTTTGATTATTTTACTGTAACCAAAAGCATTCTTTTCATGTAGAAAAAAAACAACACTGTTTGTATATTCTCTCATGCTGCCTCACTGTCAGGTCTTTGTTCAGGTTTACAAGAGTTTTCTCCCTCACATCGTTACATGGACCAGTTCAGTCAGAAACTTGTGATCTCTTCCAGGTGAATGTGTTTCTGTGATAATGTGAGAGTGATGCTCTGAAGGGAGAGTAGAGGAAGGAGGGTGTGACCGCAGCCACCTAGAAATATTTTTGTAGATGGATATTCTCTGAATATATGATCCCCACAATATAAAATGCTGTTTCAGGTGGAGTATACGTGTGTTCGTCCCAAACAGCTAAACCTGAAAAGTCTAAATGTTCTTGGCAATGTTGTGACCAAGACTGTTTGGGTTCACAAGTAGTTGATCTCTCTGTGAGAGTTATAGACACATGAAACAAAAGCTTACTGCTGCTGTTGTTTCATGTGTTTAGGTTGGAAAGATAGTTGGTATTATTTCCACTGTGGTAGTACAGCAAAGCACCAACATATCGAGTGGCCAATCAGATCGTTCTAAAATTGTTCCCTCCCACTTATTGCGAGTACATATTAAGGCAAATCAACGTATGAAATGTTCTAATGTAGATGCAGACATGAGTGGATTAATCGGAAAATGATGATCATATTTCATTTACTGCTGATGCTCAGAGTGGGGCGTAAGTATATAGAGCTTGTTTTCAAATAAAGTATATATTTTACGTGTCATTTCTTGCACTAACGTTTTAATCTCTCCTTTAAAATACTGCTTTGCTTGCTGCTGTGTTGCTTGCTTGTATCTCCAAGGACAAAGACAACCAACCACCCAGAGATAGACAAATCTGTCTCAAAAGAGTCAAAAGTCAAAAATCTGTATCATTGCAACAAAAGGAAAGAGAGGTGATATGCTTCTCAAAGCCCTGAATCACACAATATGTGGCAGGAAGTGTGCTCATTCTGTCACAACCAATCAGATGCTTTTTAAAGTCTGACTTATCACAACTGTCTCACCTCCTTTACTCACTGAGATACCAACTACATCCCCATGAAGACATCAATGTCATGATGGTCGTGTTATGGATTGCATTGCTTTTTTTTCATCGAGCATGTAAGTGCTGCTTTTTTTCCGGCCAAACATTTTTTGCATTTGAGATTTTTCACACTCCTTTATTTTATGTTTTTCTGTTTTCTTTTAATTCAGATACGCTGGTTCCAGTAACGACAGTTCAGATCGGAGAACCAGTGACCTTGACATGTTCTTTCCCCGAAAACAGAAAAGTACTCGTCCAATGGTACAAGCAGAGCGCCGGGGATAATCTTAAATTAATTGTGACACTCTTGACATCTACAAGTGCGTTTGGACCAGAGTTTCCTCAATCAAGATTCCAAGCACATCTTTATGACGGTTTTAGCAACCTGACCATTCTGAGGACAGTCCAGGAGGATGAGGGGATGTATCACTGTACAAGCGCAGAGTTCATTAAACCTCAATGGAATGGGACATATTTATTTGTAAAAGGTAATAATGTGATTTATTTTTTTTACAGACTTGTGTTTCTATGCACATTTGAAAATAACGCCAACTGTGTTACTGCCATTTTTATTTCACAGGAAACAGTCAGACATCAAACTACACCGTCACTCAGTGGCCGACAATGTTCACAATTTTGGGAAATAATGGTAATGCTGTTAAGAAGCACTCAATTTGTTGTTTATGAAAGTATTACAATTTCCAAATGTCTGATTTTTCATGCAAAATTAACTAGTAGTAATTTTACTTTTCCAATCATCTTACCACTGTCTATAACTTTCATTGTTTCTTCCTTCTCATTCTGTTGTAGCATGCATGTTTTCACAGGAGGTCAGTACAGTTATTTTTCTGCTCTGTGCTGTCTTGGCTATAAGTCTGATTGTTATTGCTGTCCTCATTCACGCCATCAAGAAAAACAAGAGTGATTATTGCAAAGGTAGAAGAAGTAAGTCATATTTTCTCTAGACAATGAAATTTAAATGATTGAACCTTCATTTATTGTTCTGTACTGTATATTATTTTTGTTATCCAGCTGCTGTTGGCTTGCAGAAAAAATGGGTTGGACAGAAACATCAACAGGTAAAGCATTTTTATTGTTTTTTATCTCATCAAGTCAATAAAGGTTTTGATATTGCTCATATTTTTTTTTCATATATTTTGTCAGACAGATGAGGACACATGGATTTATTCTGCTGTCATCTTTACCATGATGAAAGCTGAAAGAAATGCAGAAAAGGATGGGAAAGCAGAGAGAGAGAAGATCTACACTGCTGTCAAGGCTTTGGGGTTGGATTAGACTGTTAACACATGCTTGGTGTTCATTTGCTTTGAATAATCAAGTTGATAAACTAGCTAAAGGGCTTCATTTATGTTGCAGTACTGTACATACTATACTGTGTATCATCTTAATTCAAATTTGTGTTCTTTTGTTTAAATGTATTTACACAAAATGTATCTTTTTCACGTAAAAATTACAAATAAAACACACTTTCTAGTGCCAAACTGTTGCTGCTGGTGTGATCTGTTTGTCTTTCTAAACACTTACTAACATCACAGAAATCAGTTCAACATTTAAATTGCTCAAAACGGTTGTTTATCAGGTTTGTAATCTTGTTAACATCGCAGGGATTTAAAAATAATTTAGTAATGCGATTATTCCTTCAAGCAAAGTATATAACATTCAATATATTTACACTTCAGGATAATTTTTTATTTTTCAATTTTAACAATGACTGTTACGAACCGATAGCCTGATGCGAAACAGAACACAGTCAATTGGAAATCTTACTCCTGGAAGTTATAGCCTCCCTCTGCTCCATGCACATTACTGTGCTGCGCTTTGTTCACGTGCAACAGGAACACTCTGAACTTTGTGATCCACCCTCGTACAAACCAACAAAAGTTGTCCTGATGGCAGCTTCACATATTTTTGCTGCTCTAAACAAAATCATACTGATTTATTGGACATATTAGTGTCTAACTTTAGTACAGATAAGTAATAACATATAAACAAACTTGAGGGCAAGCTGTTTTTTCTGTTTTGTCTAAGCCTTAAGTTGTAGATTTTGTTTGTATAATATCCTAGAGAGAATCACGTATATAACATTTCAAATATTCTGTAATTTTGGGGCGAATTGTGATGGTCAAATTGATAGAGGAAGGACACAGGACGTCTGTAAAAAAAACAAGCTACCACGTCTGTGTTCACCTGCAGGTTTTAGGGGCCTGTTGCAGGGTAGAAGTGAGAGGAAATATCACCAAAACCACACAGAAAGTCAAGAGATGTGGAGAACTCAAAGCCTGAAAGATTTTTCATGCATCTCTTTTAAACATAATTAATTTCTGTGTTTTAACTTACATATTCAGATCAATAAAGACTATCATTCTTTCTAGTCTCACTGCACTTTGTAAAGGACTTCTGCATTTCTGTCATGACAGCAATAAGTAAAGCTACAGTGGCAGACAAAAGCTATTGTGGGCTGTTCCTCCACCCTTTGACCAACCACAGAAGTTGTTTACTCAGATCAAACCTGACTGTGCGCTTCAACCGGATATGAAGTGAGAGAGGAGCTACGAGGCTTCAGCAGGCTAATTTTAGTTTTAGTTTGAGTTGCTTGTTATTTAAAATACAAATAGCATCTGATATATTTTCCTGTGTGTTTCAAAGATACAATCTACAATTATTTGCATCTGCAGTTTTGAAATATGTCATTTTTAGTTTTATTTTAATTTTCACGTGATTTTATTGATTTATTGTTTCCACTGCATCACTGCACCAAGCAATGGACTAAACAAGCAGTGCTGTCAATCCTATTTGTTGTAACTTTACAGTCAAAGTCCTGCCTTTGCCGAAAAGATCAGTAATAATTGATAAGCAGTGGTCCAGCTTTGTGAGATTAAAAGAGAGAGTGAGACAGGAAGAAAAAGGCCCTTGTGTTTTTTATACCAGAATCTCTTATGTACAGTTGAAACCAGAAGTTTACATACACTGTGCAAAAAGACACATAACACTTTTTTTCTCACTGTCTGAAGTTAAATCAGACTAAACCTCTCCTGTTTCAGGTCCGTTAGGATTACCAAAATTATTTAACTTTTGCTAAATGTCACAATAATGAGAAAGATAATTTCTTCGAGAATTTTATATTACTTTCTTTCAGGTCAAAAGTTTACAAACACCAAAAGTACTATGTCTTTAAACAACGTGGGCAAGCCCAGATGATGATGTCATGGCTTTTGAAGCTCCTGATAGGTTAACTGACAACATGTGAGTTAATTGAAGGCACACCTGGGGATGTATTTTAAGGCCACACCTCAAACACTCTGCTTCCTTGTTTGAAATCATGGGAAAGTCAAAAGAAATCAGCCAAGAAATCAGGGAGAGAATCGTGGAGCTCCACAAGTCTGGTTCATCCTTGGGTGCAATTTCCAGATGCTTGAAGGTGCCACGTTCATCTGTGCAAACAATTATACGCAAGTATAAACATGGGAATGACCAGCCATCACACCGCTCAGGAAGGAAACGGGCTCTGTGTCCCAGAGATGAATGTGTTTTGGTCCGACATGTGCAAATCAACCCCAGAACAAAAGCTGAAGACCTTGTGACGATGATGGCTGAAGCTGGTAAGAAAGTGTCATTATCCACAGTAAAACGAGTCCTGCACCGACATGGGCTGAAAGGCTACTCAGCAAGAAGGAAGCCATTACTCCTAAAGAAACATAAAAAAGCCAGATTACAGTTTGCAAAAAGACACCAAGACAAAGACTTTAACTTCTGGAGACATGTCCTGTGGTCTGATGAAACTAAAGTGGAGCTGTTTGGCCATAATGACCACCGTTACATTTGGAGGAAAAAGGGGGAAGCTTGTAGACCTGAAAACACCATCCCAACTGTGAAGCATGGAGGTGACAGCATCATGTTGTGGGGCTGTTTTGCTGCAGCAGGAACTGGAGCTCTTCATAAAATAGACGGCATCATGAAGAAAGAACATTACCTGGAAATATTAAGGCAACATCTCAGGACATCAGCCAGGAAGCTAAAACTTGGGCGCAAATGGGTCTTCCAAATGGACAATGACCCTAAGCATACTGCCAAAATAGTTAAAAAGTGGCTTGAGGACAACAAAGTCAATGTCTTGGAGTGGCCATCACAAAGCCCTGACCTGAATCCCATCGAAAATTTGTGGGCAGATCTGAAAAGGCGTGTGCGAGCGAGGCGGCCAACAAACCTGACTCAGTTACACCAGTTCTGTCAGGAGGAATGGGCCAGAATTCCAGCAGAGTACTGTAAGAAGCTTGTGGAAGGATACCCAAAACGTTTGACCCAAGTCATGCAGTTCAAAGGCAATGCCACTAAATACTAAGGAACTGTATGTAAACTTTCGACCTTGAAGAAAGTAATGAAAAATTCTCTAAAATATTCTCTTTCTCATTATTGTGACATTTAGCAAAAGTTAAATAATTTTGGTAATCCTAACGGACCTGAAAAAGGAGAGGTTTAGTCTGATTTAACTTCAGACAGTGAGAAAAAAAGTGTTATGTGTCTTTTTGCACAGTGTATGTAAACTTCTGGTTTCAACTGTATTACTTGACTGCATGATATTGTCAGCTGTTCCTGTCACTACTGTAGTGAAGCTGATTCACTCAGGATTTGTCCAAGTCAGTCACTTTTGGTTTTGATTATTTTACTGTAACCAAAAGCATTCTTTTCACGTAGAAAAAAACAACACTTTGTATATTCTCTCATGCTGCCTCACTGTCAGGTCTTTGTTCAGGTTTACAAGAGTTTTCTCCCTCACACCGTTACATGGACCACTTGAGTCAGAAACTTGTGATCTCTTCCAGGTGAATGTGTTTCTGTGATAATGTGAGAGTGATGCTCTGAAGGGAGAGTAGAGGAAGGAGGGTGTGACCGCAGCCACCTCCCAACTCTGCATGCTTCTCGCTTCCTCATTAAGTGACTGACAAGCAGAGTGGGCGGGTTATCATTGATGACGTGCAGCTTCTGAATTGGCTGGCTTAAATATTGGAGATGGCTCCTCCTTCTTTCTGTATCATTGTGGCAAAAGGTTGGATTCATATTTATTAAGTTCACAGAAATAAAACAGCAACTAAATTCCTTTTTAACTAAGTGCTACAAACAGTGTTGTAGGATTTACTATTAGGTGTACATATGTGAATATGTTACATGTGGTGCATTTAAATTTGAAGTCTGGTAATGCCAGGGCCCTTTTAAAAGGACATATTAACCGGTATGGAAAAACATTCAACATGAATGTTATTCTCTATTTGTTGAATCATTTCACTTTCACTGAATGGTGACATTGATGTCAAGAAAGAGCAAATAGCTGCTTCTCTTTTGTAGTTTGTGTCCCATTTGTTAATACAAACTATTTTTAATCAAAATGTATTGGCGTGGGTTATACAGAGGAAATCAAACCCAATCTAAACTCATCCCTGGACATTAAGAACAGCGCTATTGTCACGAATTCTTCGCGGACAGAGACAATACGGTTACGACGCTCTTATTTTGAAACATTATTTTGACGCCGCGAACTGTTTCCGCTTCCGGTTGCGCTAATCGTATATGCTACTCAGGACCGACAGTTTAGTCAGATCGAGTCATTGATGATGTAAGTCAGAGTCCTGTAACTTTGGATTTACGTAGTGAAACGGTTCTGTTTACAGCTGTACTTATGTTCTTAAGTGCATTTAGTGTTAGTCAGTGTTTGTTATACAATTAGCCGTTTGAATAATAGCCCAACGTTGAGCTAAGTGGCTAATCTGGCTAGCGAGCCTGTATTCCTGTGAATGTGTGTATTAATGTTTAGTTAAGGTGAACTGTTGGTGATAATTCGGTTCTGTAATTCACTTTCTGTATTTATTTCAGAAACTCCATCTGTCGATAAATCCATCTGTCAATCCATCCATCTGTCAATCTGTCTCCAAGTTAAAATACTGTACGCCAAACTCAATACAGTAACGTGTGGATCAATCAGATGTCTGTGTTCTCTGACAGGAACCCTGCAGTGGTCAATACTCATCTTTACACCGGTCTCTCAGGGGTCGAATCCCCAACAAATGGTCCTTCGAGCCGGATTAATTGACGACTACAGAAGATGGCATCTGAAGATAGATTTACCCAACAGCCTCATTTCGAAGATCAACAGCGTCACGTGAGACATCATCGCGTCCCCAAACATCTTGAGGACTACGTCCTCGCCTACAATCCACAGCGACCTGCCCTTTCCTCCCACACTACAGAGGAGCAGAGAGGAGCAGCGGCCGCGGCAGGGGGCAGCCGAGCGGATGCAGCCTCTTATCTGGACAGACGTACAGCCTCACACAGCCCGAGCGCCGATGACCTGCTGAACACCACTTCACTTAAACGACTCATCGAATCCATCTCGAAGAATGAGAAGGAAGAGGACGCTGAAGTGGCTCAACTAACACACAAACTCCGGCAGTATGAAACCAGACGTCGTCGTCGTCAGGAGCTGCTGGAGCACATCACTTCCTTCCTGATGGAAGAACAGATGGATGAGGGTCATGACACCAGGAAGAGCACCTTCACCCCAGTGCTTCCAGCCTCATCAGAGCGTTCGGGCTCCTCGTGTTCTGTAATGTCATCAGACGTGATGACACCTGCTCTGGTCCAGCAGTACCCTACCAGGCCAGACCCATTGCAGCCTCATGCCTCAGGGCTGCCTCGCTCCTGTTGTGATACAGGACAAGTACGTGGACAGTTGATTGCTACTGCTCCGGTCCATGAGCCTATAGCGGTCTCTTACAGCTATCCAGCCGCACAGCATTACCACTCACCACAAGTGATGCCTCACGCCTCTTCCAACTATGGCCCAACTCACTACGTTACAGTGCCTTCATCAACACCAGCACTGGAGCAGACTCTACCTGTCCCCAGAGGTAATTCATCTACAGTTCATCAGATGCAGCTGCCATCAGGTCAGACTGTGACCCCACATAGCCCTGGTCTACAACACCCCTCTGCATACGGTGTGCCAATACTCAAAATCCCAGACTTCTCCACTGACAGCGAAAAGGAGTTTGCTAACCTGAAACTGGCTGTAGATAACCTGCTTGAGCCTCATACAGAACTGTCTGAGAAGTACAAATATCACGTGCTACTCGAACATCTTAAGCTGCCCGAGGCGCAGATGATTGGTCAGTCTTGTAGCCACCTTCCAAACCCATACTCAGCAACTATGCAAGCCTTGCAACTACAGTATGGTCAGCCACACCAGCTGGCACAAAGTGAGATAGCAGCCATTCTGACCACCTCAGACGTGAAGCCTGGTGATGCCCACACTTTCCAGAGTTTCGCCCTACGAGTCCACCTCCTAGTGAGTACACTGCTCTCCTTAGAGGGACCCAAAGGTATGGAGCTAAACTGCTGCTCTCATGTCGACCGCTTACTCAGTAAGCTGCCCAAGTACCACAGAGATGGGTTTATTGAGTATCTACAGGTGGAGGGAAAGCTGAATAGCACAAGTCTCAACCCCTACAATCTACAAGATCTTAATGGATGGCTATAAGGTAAAGCTCAACAGCAGCGTCTGTCCAGCAGATTGGTGCAGCGTTACCAAACCGGACAACCCCAAGTTAATGGAAGGGAGAAGATCACGTTGAAAGGCAAAGGTCAAGGTGTCTCTGTGTATCACAGTACAGGGCCCCCTCCGCAGAGCCCCTCCAGCAACCACACACAAGCAAAGAAACCATTCAAAATACAATGCCTCTTCTGTGACAGCAAAGAACATTATATCAGTCGCTGTCATAGTATCACAGAGCAGTCAGCAGTTGATCTGGACAAGTGGATAACAGAGGGAAGGCGCTGTTGGAAATGTGCACGAACACATGCTCCGGAGTCGTGCAACCTCAAGAAACCGTGCAGCGACTGCAATGGTATTCACCTCCAAGTCCTCCACGGCGTAGCGCAGCGTCGATCCATCAACTCACAGTCAGAGACCACAGAAAGCAGAGTCTACCTGACACTCAGCATTACATCAAGCAAAGTACTGCTGAAAGTGGTCCCCGTCCTGCTACACAGCAAGACCAAGTCTACGGAGACCTTTGCTATCTTGGATGATGGCGCACAGAGGACTATCATCCTACCACAGGCCGTCCAACAGCTCCAGTTGATCGGTGAGTCCGAGACTCTTGCCCTGCGCACAGTGCGGACAGAGCTTACACAGCTCCAAGGGTCAAAGGTCGACTTTGAAATCTCCCCCAAAGATAACTCACAGAAGCGCTACAAAGTACAGGGAGCATTTACAGCTGCAGGTCTAGACCTGGTAGAGCAGACCTATCCACTGCAAACACTCCAAAAACGACACAGTCACCTGCGCGGGATCCCACTGAAGACATTCTTTAATGCCAGTCCAATGGTGTTGCTTGGATCAGATCACGTACAACCGATTACTGCCACTAAGCCGGTGCGTAGAGGAGCTAACAGTGGACCTGTTGCCATCCACGCTGCCCTCGGATGGGCTTTGCAAGGTGCTGAAAGGTGTGGATCCCAGCCAACCGCAGTGCAGCAATGTCTTTTCACCACAGTTGTTCCTCCTAATGACCTCCTGTGCCGAAACGTGGAGAAGTTATGGCAACTCGACGTTCTGCCGTTTCGGAACGAGAAAGTGGTAGTTCGTTCCCGTGAGGACCAAGAAGCCATGAACCTCTTAGAGACAAGGACGCAGAGGGTCAACACTGAAGGAGTTCAACGCTATGCAACCCCCCTCCTGAGGAGGAGAGGAGCCCCTAAACTGAACAGCTCGACTCATTCAGTCATAGCTCATCTGCGAGCCACAGAGAAACGGCTCAAGAAAGATCCGGAGAAGGCAGCTATCTTTTCGGAGGAGATTGGCAAATTTATTCGGGCCGGTTACGTCAAGAAGCTTCTGCCTAACGAAGTGAGCCAGTCTGAGGAGGCATGGTATCTCCCTCATCACCTTGTGTGCCACAACAAGAAGCGACGACTGGTCTTCAACTGCTCCTACAGTTATCAGGGTGCCTCAATGAACGACCAGCTGCTACCTGGACCCACGTTGGGGCCCTCGCTGCTAGGTGTCCTCCTACGATTCAGACAGCATCAGGTTGCTGTGAGTGGGGACATCCGCGCAATGTTTCATCAAGTTTGTCTTCTGCCTGAAGATCGACCACTCCTCCGGTTCATCTGGAGGGACCCGCACTGTGAAGACCGGGACACCCGGAGCAACCCAGCCGACGACATAACCGAGGGTGAGACCCTCTTGGAACTAGCAGAGCCCGGTCGTTGGAGTCAAGGGCCTCCATTCTTAAAGCAGAGTGCTGAGCACTGGTCAAAGAAGCCTGAACATGCTACAGCAGTGAGCTCAGCCGAACTAAAGGGTATCACATTCTGCTGCCTCACAACAGTGGAACCTAAGGACAATCTCCCTGATGCTTCTCAGTTCAGTGTATGGAATGAACTGGTAGAGGCCACTCGTCAAGCAAGCCAGGGTGTTCAAGGGGCGGCCGAGGGTCCGAAATATCACCAAGCTACTAACCTCCAGGATGCGGAGATCCTTCTGCTGAAGAAGAGTCAAGCCCGTAGCTTCCCGGTGGAGGTCAGCGCTCTCAAAGCACAGAAACCGGTGCCAAACCACAGCTGATTGGTCAGCCTCGCCCCAGAATGGGACCCCTCAACCTGCTTAGTCCGGGTAGGAGGGAGGCTACGAAGGCTGCAGAATACAGACATAGGAGAGATCCATCCGATTGTGCTCGACCCAAAGCACCCAGCAACAAAGCTCCTCATCAAACATATGGACGAACGTTTGTTTCATCCGGGTACGGAGCGGGTGTATGCAGAACTGCGAAGGCGGTATTGGATCTTGCGAGGACGACAAGCTGTCAGACACCACCAGCTCATGTGTCCATCTTGCCAACGCTGGCGAGCTCAGCCCAAGGTCCCGCAGATGGCCACCTATACCACCAGATACCACCACAGCGCCTCCGGCTTCTCTGTCCACCTTTCTACTCAAGAGGTGTCGACTGTTTTGGCCCTTACCTGGTCAAGATAGGCAGGAGGACAGAAAAGCGCTGGGGTGCCATCTTTAAGTGTCTCACGACCCGCAGCATTCGCATTGAACTCCTCAACTCTCTAGATGTAGATGCCTTCCTCCTCGCTCTTCGTAGGTTCATCGCGAGACGCGGCAGACCGAAGGAGATACTGTCAGACTGCAGTACCAATTTCCGTGGCGCTGAGCGAGAACTCCGCGAGGCTTTTGCAGCCAAGGAACCACAGTTGAAGGAACAGCTGATGGAATACCGGATCGACTTCAAGTTCAACCCGCCAAGCGCTCCTCACTTCGGTGGAGTATGGGAGAGAGAGGTTCGTTCCATAAAAGCCGGCCTTCAAACTGCAGTTGGGAGCCAGTCAGTCTCCGAAGACGTCTTAGTGGAGGTCGAAGGGATCCTAAACTCAAAACCACTAGGGTATGTGTCGGCTGATATTGCTGACCCTGACCCCATCACTCCTAACATCCTTCTCATGGGGCGGCGGGATGCATCGCTGCCTCAAGTGGCCTATGCCCCCGCAGGCATAGGAAGACGGAGATGGCGCTACTGTCAAACGCTTGTGGACCAGTTTTGGATCCAGTTCACACAGAACTATCTGCCCACTCTTCAAACACGGCAGAAGTGGCAGAAGGCCACTGGTAACATCGCTGTGGGCTCAGTCGTCCTGATCGTCGATCCATTGCTTCCCGGGGCTCAGTGGCCCATTGGGAAGGTTTGTAAGACAGTCCCTAGTCAGGACGGATGTATCAGGACCGCAGAGGTCCTGGTGAACAGTAAGGTCTACACAAGACCAGTTGCTCGTCTGATCCAGCTCCCTGAGCTCAAGGATGATGCTAATGATGCATGAAGAATTCCTGTTGTTACACATTTGCTGCTCAAATGTGGGGGCGGCTGTTACGAATTCTTCACGGACAGAGACAATATGGTTACGACACTCTTATTTTGAAACATTATTTTGACGCCGCGAACTGTTTCCGCTTCCGGTTGCGCTAATCGTATATGCTACGCAGGACCGACAGTTTAGTCAGATCGAGTCATTGATGATGTAAGTCAGAGTCCTGTAACTTTGGATTTACGTAGTGAAACGGTTCTGTTTACAGCTGTACTTATGTTCTTAAGTGCATTTAGTGTTAGTAAGTGTTTGTTATACAATTAGCCGTTCGAATAATAGCCCAACGTTGAGCTAAGTGGCTAATCTGGCTAGCGAGCCTGTATTCCTGTGAATGTGTGTATTAATGTTTAGTTAAGGTGAACTGTTGGTGATAATTCGGTTCTTTAATTCACTTTCTGTATTTATTTCAGAAACTCCATCTGTCGATAAATCCATCTGTCAATCCATCCATCTGTCAATTGTGGAATATAGATCTGCTTAGTGCATATGAGGGCTCATATGTTGTACGATAATACAATATAATTTGGGTTGTCTTCCACCTAAAAGTCATGTATATTGATGTATTCTTTGTTGGTTGGTGGAGGTGGGGGTTGTCTTCCTTCACCCCCTGGAATCCTCCAGACAGCCGTCTGATAATGCCTCAAAGAACAACTGTATGTGACCCCACAGGTTGCAGACCTCCTACTGTGACCTTTTGGTTTGGCCAAGCAGTATCACTCACATTTACATACACAGCCTTTTGTCTACACCTTAAGATTGGTAGTGATGGTACGACCTATATGTAAGTGATATGATATGATATATATATATATATATGTGTTGTATTGTTGTAAACATATCCTAGCACAGAAGCTCAAAATATATACTGACTGTAAGCATTGTAGAACACATTGCTTATGCAGGAACTTATCACATTGGGGTCACAGTGGGGTGCAACTCACTATCAGATCAAAAGGGGGATGTGGTTCAAACGGAGGACAGTGGAAAAGTACTGAGACAAACATACTATGCAAATGTTCCCGACTCACTGTAGGTAACACCTCTTCCTATAGTATAAGTGTATGTGCCGGAAAGGGGGAAGTCAGAATCCAACAAAGAGACCTCAGGTTGATGTTGGGCTCTCCAAGATATCTTGTAAACTACGCTTAATAAAAATCAACTAAGACCGGTAAATGCCTAAAGACTGCTTCTATCAACGGACTCGGGGAAAACAATTGGGGACAACAATTTGAGATACAACAATTTGGGGGCTTCGTCCGGGATAGAGGCATATTCGGACCTGATTCAGTGAAGCACAGGCACTCAGAGACCAGGTCGACCGCACGAAGGTAAGCAGAAAACCGAGTTTAAACTGAATTTCTGCGATTGACTACTACTAAAAAAGTCTCTGTGAATCTGTGTAAACTGAATCGCTAAAAAGGCTAAATAAAGTTGTGGAGAGCGGAATCTCTCGGGAAGAGAAGCGAGTAAAGTCCAGGTCGTGGCGGACCAAACCAGGGCCTGACGGGGCACTGGTAAAGCTGGGTGAAAGGCCCGGGGGAAGTAAGGAAGCCCCCGAATTAAGTCCTGGTGGTGGCGGACCCTACCAGGGTCTGACGAGGCCTTGGCAAGCGCTGGGTTAGAGGCCCGGGGGGGATTTCAGGAACCCCCCGAATTCTGTGGGTTGGAAGGCCCGGGGAGCGTGAATCTGAACAAGAGAGTTAAAAAGAGTTGTAAAATATAATACTCAGAGAACGGCGACTCTCAAAAATAGAGTGGTTGAAATGCCCGGGGAGTAAATCTCTCAAAAATAGAGTGGTTGAGATGCCCGGGGAGTAAATCTCTCAAAAATAGAGCTAAATAGAGCAGTAGCGAAGCTCAGAGAGCGAATCTCTTAGAAATAACGTTAAATAGAGCTGTAGCTTTAATACTGGGAGAGCGGCGTCTCTCAGAAATAGCGTTAAATAGAGCTGTAGCTTTAATACTGGGAGAGCGGCGTCTCTCAGAAATAGCGTTAAATAGAGCTGTAGTTATAATACTGGGAGAGCGGTGAATCTCTCAGAAATAGTTTTTTTGTTTGTTTTGGGTCGAAACGCCCGGAGTGTATGAACTCAGAAATAGGTTTTTTTCTTTTGGGTTGAAAACGTGGGTGGCTTCCAAGAACTAAGCAAGTTTTATAGAGACATCCAGTCTCGGCAAGTTCTTGTTCTGTGGGGACAAAGGGTGGTGTTGGTGAAGAAGTGAGCGTGAATTAAAAGATTTGTGGTATCTGGGGTGACCCCTAGAGTGAGACCGGACTGAATTTATTCAGCCTAGAAGCTTGTCTCACTAGATCCACAAATTGACCTAAAGGAGTCATTCACACTCGATCTCCACGTGTGTGTTGAATTATCACTGTGTGGTAGTGTTGAATAAACAGTAAAAAACAAATTAAAAAAGGAAAAGGAAGAGATGCAGGATAGGAGAAGAAGTTTGCATAATATGGCATTAGTAGGCAGAGCCACACAGCAAGTGTGGGAGAGTAAAAGAAAAGACTAGATGAACAAAATTACTGAGAGAGAAGGATAACATAAACAGAGGCAGAATCTCAGTCAGAAATAACAAAAATTGAAGTAAGCAAAAAATAAAATCAGAACACAGTAAAACTAACGCTGAAAGATCGCGCTAAAAACTTAGAACAACGGAGACAGACAAATGACTAGAATAATCCAGAACGTAACAATATATAAATAAAAGAACGGGAACAATTAATAAAAGTGATAGTTAAAAAAACGAAATAATAAAAAAAAAAGATAGAGAAACAATATGGTTAAGAAAGCCAATTAAAAAAAAAAGAGAGAAACAAACAAATATGGGTTAAAAATTGAAGAAAATACATGAATAAACAAGAATAACCTAAGATAAGTGATAGCATAGAGATAACAGAGGAAAAAGCAACAGGAGGAGGAGCTGAGACAGGCACAGGCTCAGCTTTTAAAATTCCAATTAGATGACGCCAGACGCAAAAGCTACTGATAAGTAAAAAGGACACAAAACAATGGGGAGAGTAAGGGAGAAAATTAGGTTAGAGACAGCAAAATCTGCATCACAGCCCCGTGAGAGCCCTAAGGTGGGAAAATCAAACAAACCCACAGTAAAAACGAGAGCTATTATAAGATGCAAAGATCACGGACAGATTGAGAGGGTTTGGGTGTGGTAGCCAGAGAGGGAAGCAGGAGGACTCTACCAGTGCAGAGGAAAATTAAACTCTGCAACAACACAGTCAAGACACCCTGAGAGCAAAGGAGGCAATACAGCAGACCAGCACCATGTCTGCACCGCAAGAAGTGGACAGAGAGAGTGAGGACAGAGACAAACACTCCTCCTCGGAGCAACCACAAGCAACAGGCATCAAAATAAAGACCAATAAAAAAAGAAAAGGCACTGAAATCATGACAAGAGGCAGTAAAACACCGAGATGGATCCGGTGGCACAAGTACGGGAGGCACGGACAATCTGGGTGTCAGAAACAGTTGGCTGACCTCAACAGACTCCACCGACTCGAACTCCTTTTATACCTGTCACGTGATCACTGCTAAGAGACGCTAACAACAGAATGCTACAGGGGACAAAAGGGGGCGGTGATGTAGAAAAATGCGTTAAACAATCAAACAGGAAGTCTGATGAACCAGCAATTCAACTTCTGAAACAGTACCTGTCTCAGAAGAATAGTTGTTTGATTGGATAAGATAAAGTAAAATAAATCAACTTAAAATAATATGAGATTAGTTAGAGCTGAGTTAATAGAAAAGATAGAACGAAGTTAAGAGATCAAAGTTAAGGATAAGATAGATCAAAGAAAATAAGAGAATACTAAGTTTTAAGACGTAAAAGTTAAAATTTAAAGGGGCCCAAAGACAGTGTAGTATAGGAGAGCGCTAGTCACACCAGAAGTAGAAGGGCGGATTAGAATAAGTAGATAAATAATAATAGAACCACAATATAAATAAAAGAAAAGATAATGAGCAAAAGACTATGAGGAACCTTACTGCCGCCTTATTCTGGACCGCGCAAGCGGCAATGGTGTTTATATCACTCAAAAACGCTCTTAGCACTGTTTCTGATCTGGCTGTCCCGGACTACAAAGTTCCATTATATCTGGATGTTTCTGAAACAGCCCAGACAGCAAATGGTGTGCTGTTTCAGAGAAAGGGGGGGACAGGAAGGTGTTGATATACACAAGTGTGAAACAGGAAGGTGTTGATGTACGTAAGTGTGACACTAGATGCTACAGAGAAGTGACACTAGATGCTACAGAGAACAGACACCCCCATGCACCACACTCATACAGTACGTGGACGACCTATTACTGGCCTCTGACACAGCGGAGGATTGCCTCACTGACACACGGACACTCCTGTTGCATCTCTTTACACACGAGTTTAAGGTTAGTAAAAACAAACTACAAGTTGCACGACAGCAGGTGTCATTTTTGGGTCGATTAATATCACACCTGCACACCGAACATCAATCCTGCACCACACAAAGTCACTGACAGTCAAAACCATGCTCTCGTTTCTGGGCCTGATCGGATATAGTAGACACTATATACCTGATTTCACATGCCTCACCCAGAGCTTACGTAACATGGTGAGAGAGGTGGGCATGCATAATCTCACTGGGCCGCTAAAATGGACTATCACGGCCGAACAGGCATTCATTACACTTAAACAATTATTAGCCAACTCGTCCGAGCTGGCATTGGCGGACTACACTCTACTCTTTTATTTGGATGTTTCTGAAACAAACACAGTTGTAAATGGTGTGTTGTTTCAGAAAAAAGGAGGTGATAGGACAATATTGACATATTTAAGTGTCATGCTGGATCCAATGAAAAAAAGGCATCCATCATGCACAAGACATGCAGCAGGAGTAGCCAAACTCATTACAAAATGCGCGCACATAGTCATGGGACACCCACTACACATCCTAACATCACACAGCATAGTGGCATATGTGAACTCACAGACTTCTACCATGACATCACTGAGACAACAGCGACTCTCAAAAGTCTGGAAGCACCAAATCTGGTGTTCACACAGGAAGGAATCAACATGGCAGACAGAATAGGAGAAGGACTGGTACATGAATGCGTACGACGAGTAGAAGTAGAGGACAAAGCCAGCACTGGAACCGCAGTGGACCCTGGAAGAGGCGAGCACCGACGTCGCCACAAACACCTTGAGCCCGGCTGGGCCTGAAGACATCGCATCAAAAGGGGCAGAATAATCCCCTCAACGTTTAGATACCGAGACAGTCTACTCTCGGTATCCGAAGCAAGAAGACAGCCGACTCGAACGAGGGAGGGCTCGTTTGCATCAAGTGTCTGCCACGTCACTAGAAGATTGCAAGTTGATGATCCACATATATAAATTTATGTTTTGCTTGGCTATTGATACCTGTGCTGTTAATTGATGCAATAATTCTGTTGACAAATTAAGATGAACAAGAGAACCAGCCTCTGGGGTGACTGGAGATGAATCATGGCCTTGGGACTCATCTCTGCAGGTGTAGTATGTGTCATAATATGGGAGACAGAGGTTTCAGGTGTGCCATTGGGACCAGAGGAGCACCATAACTAGACAAGGGCACTCATCAGACGAAAAAGGGAACAACCACGCCGGGTACAGTTCACCCGAAGAACACAGACAGAGAAAAAGATATCAGGTCGTATGTAATAGTTGTGAATGTCATCTAGCTTAGCATTTTTTGTATTTTTGTGGTTAATAATACCTGTCAAAATGGTGATCTCTTAAATTGAGATCAAAAGGGGGATTGTGGAATATAGATCTGCTTAGTGCATATGAGGGCTCATATGTTGTACGATAATACAATATAATTTGGGTTGTCTTCCACCTAAAAGTCATGTATATTGATGTATTCTTTGTTGGTTGGTGGAGGTGGGGGTTGTCTTCCTTCACCCCCTGGAATCCTCCAGACAGCCGTCTGATAATGCCTCAAAGAACAACTGTATGTGACCCCACAGGTTGCAGACCTCCTACTGTGACCTTTTGGTTTGGCCAAGCAGTATCACTCACATTTACATACACAGCCTTTTGTCTACACCTTAAGATTGGTAGTGATGGTACGACCTATATGTAAGTGATATGATATGATATATATATATATATATGTGTTGTATTGTTGTAAACATATCCTAGCACAGAAGCTCAAAATATATACTGACTGTAAGCATTGTAGAACACATTGCTTATGCAGGAACTTATCACATTGGGGTCACAGTGGGGTGCAACTCACTATCAGATCAAAAGGGGGATGTGGTTCAAACGGAGGACAGTGGAAAAGTACTGAGACAAACATACTATGCAAATGTTCCCGACTCACTGTAGGTAACACCTCTTCCTATAGTATAAGTGTATGTGCCGGAAAGGGGGAAGTCAGAATCCAACAAAGAGACCTCAGGTTGATGTTGGGCTCTCCAAGATATCTTGTAAACTACGCTTAATAAAAATCAACTAAGACCGGTAAATGCCTAAAGACTGCTTCTATCAACGGACTCGGGGAAAACAATTGGGGACAACAATTTGAGATACAACACAATCCATCCATCTGTCAATCCATCCATCTGTCAATCTGTCTCCAAGTTAAAATACTGTACGCCAAACTCAATACAGTAACGTGTGGATCAATCAGATGTCTGTGTTCTCTGACAGGAACCCTGCAGTGGTCAATACTCATCTTTACACCGGTCTCTCAGGGGTCGAATCCCCAACAGCTATAGACACAAAGCTTCGTGAACTTTCACTTCAGGTTTCAATATTTACAGTATATTCAGTTCAGTCTTAAAAGATGCAGTTATGTACTACTCAAGGAAGCTCTAATGAATGAATGAATACTTTCGAGTTGCATTATCATAAATGTAGGATCCAGTCTGGAGCTTGACTCAATTCAAGCTCCAAAGAAAGATATTCTGATGAAAAGCGTTTCAAAATCAGGATATGTTGAACTATGCTGCTATAAATATTTTTGTAGATATATGAATATCTCTGAATATATGATCCCCACAATATAAAATGCTGTTTCAGGTGGAGTATACGTGTGTTCGTCTCAAACAGCTTAACCTGAAAAGTCTAAATCTTCTTGGCAATGTTGTGACCAAGAGTGTTTGGGTTGTTAGTTTGATCTCTCTGAGAGTTATAGACACATGAAACAAAAGCTTACTTCTGCAGTTGTTTCATGTGTTTAGGTTAGAAAGATAGTTGGTATTATTTCCACTGTGGTAGTACAGCGAAGCACCAGTGTATCGAGTGGCCAATCAGATCGTTCTAAAATTGTTCCCTCCCACTTATTGCGAGTACTTATTAAGGCAAATCAACCTATGATATGTTCTAATGTAGATGCAGACACGAGTGGATTAATCGGAAAATGATGATCATATTTAATTTACTGCTGATGCTCAGAGTAGGGCGTAAGTATATAGAGCTTGTTTTCGAATATATATTTTACATGTCCTTTCTTGCACTAACGTTTTAATCTCTCCTTTAAAATCCTGCTTTGCTTGCTGCTGCGTTGTTTTCTTGTACCTCCAAAGACAAAGACAACCAACCACCCAGAGATAGACAAATCTGTCTCAAAACAGTAAAAAGAGACAAATCTGAATCATTGCAACAAAGGGAAACAGAGGTGATATGTCTCTCAAAGCCCATTATCACGCAATATGTGGCAGGAAGTGTGCTTATTCTGTCACAACCAATCAGATGCTTTTTAAAGTCTGACTTATCACTACCTCTCACCTCCTTTCCTCACTGAGATACCAACTACATCCCCATGAAGACATCAATGTCATGATGCTCGTGTTATGGATTGCATTACTTTTTTTTCATCGAGCATGTAAGTGCTGCTTTTTTTTCCAGCCAAAACTTCTGTGCTTTAGAGATTTTTCACACTCCTTTATTTTATGTTGTTCTGTTTTCTTTTAATTCAGATACGATGGTTCCAGTAACGACAGTTCAGATCGGAGAACCAGTGACCTTGACATGTTCTTTACTCAAATCCAGATCCGAACAATTCAAATGGTACAAGCAGAGCGCCGGGGATAATCTTAAATTAATTGTGACACTCTTGACGTATACAAGTACGTTTGGACCAGAGTTTCTTCAATCAAGATTCCAAGCACATCTTTATGGCAGTTTTACCAACCTGACCATTCTGAGGACAGTCCAGGAGGATGAGGGGATGTATCACTGTACAAACGCAGACTGGTATGGCACTGAATGGAATGGGACATATTTGTCATTAAAAGGTAATGATGTGATTTTTTAAATTTTTTTTATATACAGACTTGTGTTTCTATGCACGTTTAAAAAAATCGCCAACTGTGTTACTGCAATTTTTATTACACAGGAAACAGTCAGACATCAAACTACACCGTCACTCAGTGGCCGACAGCATCTGGTCCAGGCCGAGACTCAGCAACTCTCCAGTGTTCAATCCTCTCTGACCCTGAGCACATGAAGTGTCCACGACATCACAGTGTGTTCTGGTTCAGAGTCGGATCAGATGAGTCTCATCCAGACACCATCTACACTGACGGAGATAGAAATAATGAATGTGACGAGGAATCTGATGCTCAGAAGAGCTGCGTTTATCGCTTCTCTAAGAACATCAGCTCCTCTGATGCTGAGACTTACTACTGTGCTGTGGCCACATGTGGAAGGATATTATTTGGAAACATATCTAAGCTGCACCTTGGTAAGATTTTGAGTTCCTTAATTTAAGACATATTCTAATTATGTTGATACCATTGTGAACAATATGGCTGTTAAGAAGCACTGAATTTGTTGTTTTGTTTGTTTTCTAGCTCAAACAACACATTCAGTATTAATGGAGAGGGTGATATTAATCGTCTGTTTGGCCATTTCTGTCATTGGAAATGTTGTTCTCATCTGCAAGCTAAGAGTATGTGAACAGTGGAGAGGTGAGTGAAGCTAAAAGTGTTGGAAAGACTAAAATTCTCCTGTGACATTTATATTATTAAATGTATAATAATTATATGTTATACATGCATTTTAAACGTAAGGTCAGACAAACATTTTCAAGTACTATTGTAAAATCATCAGGGCTCAGTCATTGTGCATATTTAAGAAATTGATGTAAAGTAGCAATAGTTTTTTAAACATAGTCTTCCTTGCTAATTGATATCATTCATTGCTCCTAATGATTTGTATTCTATGACTTTATACTGTGAGGGAAAAGTGCATTTATTGATTATATTTTTGTTATTATAATTTGTTTTTAGCTTCAGGAACGGAAAGTGCTTTTTCAGAAGCACAAAAAGACGCCTCGCGACAACCAATAGACGATACTGTAAGTTAAAATGACAACTGAAAATTATTATTCTGTCAATATATGTCTCCAAATCAGCATATCAGTCTTTATGACTAATTTGTTAATTGTTTTATTCACCACAGACTGAAGCTGAACACAATCTGAACTATGCGCCACTAAATTTCTCTGAAAGAAAAGCAACAAGAGGGAGAAAGAAGAGAGAGTTTGCCGAGGACTGTGTCTACTCTCAAGTTAAACACTGACACCGGTGACCATGTGGAGCATCTCCAGAATTATGAATTAAACCTCACATGATACAGTTCCTGTACTGACTCTTTAGACTTTTTATTTTTCTATCTTAGCTAAATATTCAGAAATATTCCATATTAACAGAGTTCAGTTGCTTCATCGCCGACAATATTTGGGCTCTCAAAGCGTAAAGATAGTTTTGTTGCATTTTCCATCCCTGGTTTTTAACTGTATTGACTCACTGTCTTGTCTTGTTTTTTTTTCAATTAAAGTTTATTACATGAAATGTCTTTCTGAGTTTTATGTTTGCAACCGTTTTATGAACGTAAACGAGAGGAGAAAGACAGACGAGAAGGCTAAAGGAGAAATCTGGTCAACTTTTGACGGCAATTTCATTGAGTTAGATTTGAAGATTTTATAATACCATATAGTGTGCAGATATCCGACCCATATTTTTAGACTGAAAACCATTTATTCTGTCAAAATAATAAAAAACTTAACAATGGCTTTGTACAGACTCTGATAATATAAACACATTTTCATTCGACTGCATCCTGTCAGTGTGCTGAAGCCTCTCAAGAAATTTCCTTTGTGACGTTTCATTACACAAAATGTTTGCTCATTAGAGATGCTGACAAAGCCACATGTTGGTTGATTGTTATTGTGTTTGTGGAGTTTTTAAAATGTTCTGCTGGTAACAACCTGTTATCCACACTGCTCACCTATGATCTATGATCCAACCTATGACCCAAATCTTAATAAATTGCCATATTTTGCGTGTAGCAAACAAGCTGTTGTTTGCCTTCCTCTCAAGAATACCTCAAACTTAGAGTTGGTATCACCTCCTGATTACTGCCCGTGTTTACGTTCAGTAACTTGGAATAACGGAAAGAAAAGCATTACATGTAATCATTGTCACCAAAACTCTAACCCAAAGGTTATAGCCAGAGCCTCTGCTAATTTCTACTTCCTGAACCCCTCCCACTAAGATTCACGTTATCCACCTAACAGATTTGGTTCAGTTACAACACACAGTTCTAGTGTGCACTGATTGTTCCCATCGAACACATGAATAAATATTCACTGATGTCATTGCCACGTATGCCATAATGTTTCGAGCAATTCTCTGAGAGGTGACAAACGATGGAGAGAGAAGGAAAAAAGAGACTGACTGCTGCAAGCACGTGCAACTGAATGTGATACAAAACAGCCCTTTTTATATTTGTTCTACAAATATTTGTATTTTATCATAGCCTAAAATGCTAATTACATTTTCCGCAGTTTAAAGGCCCTGGACTTACACTAAATATATATAAGTATAAATACCATGTGAAAGATAGTGTGTGGACTTCTTTTGAAACTAATTTAATTATGGGAAATGTTCATTATAAATAAATATTCAATCAGACAAAGTCCGCTTTAATGTGGCCAAATAGAGACTCTGCCTTCATTACAGTATTCTGAGCCATGCTTCATTTTATCTATGACATTATTGTCCTGTTGCTCGAGTGATTCGTCATTCTAGTCCATCATAAAAAATGTCAACAACTAACTACTGCACAGCTGGCAACGTCTCCTCTCCTCTCCATTCAACAACAGCACCAGTACTTTTGTTGGTGTTTTGTTCCAATTTGTAGGGGTAATAACAAAGGGATGGTTTCAGTCCCTCCAGGAAATCCCGATCTTGCGATCGCATTATTTAACGCAAATTCAAGCAACCTCTGCAATATTTGCGGGAGCTTGCAATTTTTTTTAATTCCTGCAATTATTCCTCAACAAATGTCTTCAGCAGAAGCTGTGCTGAAAGCATTGACAGCATGAAGTAAGTCTTTTCAGACAAATCTGGCTTTATTAACACAAATAACTCCTCGTTTACAGTCAGCATGGGTCTCCTCCTCTCATCTCCTCAACAAAACAGACCCTGTGTTCCGAATCGCACACGATTTGTTTTTACTTTTAGTATGGACTACAGCTTCCCTTAAAAAGTATATGCTGTTGCACGTAGTTTTTATACAATTGGGACATACTACTTCATAAAAATGCATCTTGAACTTTGATACACTTTGTTATATCCGTCACGATCCGTAGCGCAACGTTTGTAGTAAAAAGAAAAAGGATGCGCTTTAGAACAAGTAAGAGTCCTTTTAATGCCCCTTCTTCTTCTTCTTCTTCTTCTTCTTCTTCTTCTTCTTCTTCTTCTTCTTCTATCTTTTGTGGGCGGAGCATTAGTGGAAACAGAGGTGATATGCTTCTCAAAGCCCAGGATCACACAAACTGTGGCAGGAAGTGTGCTTATTCTGTCACAACCAATCAGATGCTTTTTAAAGTCTGACTTATCACTACCGTCTCACCTCCTTTACTCAATGAGATACCAACTATATCCCCATGCAGACATCAATGTCATGATGCTCGTGTTATGGATTGCATTGTTTTTTTTTCATCGAGCATGTAAGTGCTGCTTTTTTTTTTTTTTTTTCCGGCCAAAAATTCTGTGCTTTAGAGATTTCAAACACTCCTTTATTTAATGTTGTTCTGTTTTCTTTTAATTCAGATACGTTGATTCCAGTAACGACAGTTCAGATCGGAGAACCAGTGAACTTGACATGTTCTTTACTCAAATTCAGCTCCGTACGATTCCAATGGTACAAGCAGAGCGCCGGGGATAATCTTAAATTAATTGTGAATCTCTTCACATCTGCAAGTGCATTTGAACCAGAGTTTCCTCAATCAAGATTCCAAGCACATCTTTATGGCCGTTTTAGCAACCTGACCATTCTGAGGACAGTCCAGGAGGATGAGGGGATGTATCACTGTACAAACGCAGACTTCTTTAACACTGAATGGAATGGCACATATTTGTTAGTAAAAGGTAATAATGTGATTTTTTTTTTTTTTTTTTTTTTTTTTTTTTTATACAGACTTGTGTTTCTATGCACATTTGAAAAGAACGCCAACTGTGTTAC
Source organism: Embiotoca jacksoni (assembly GCF_022577435.1). Lineage (NCBI taxonomy): Eukaryota > Metazoa > Chordata > Actinopteri > Embiotocidae > Embiotoca > Embiotoca jacksoni. Next base: position 3,202,505 of record NW_027185403.1, read on the forward strand.
TGCAATTTTTATTACACAGGAAACAGTCAGACATCAAACTACACCGTCACTCAGTGGCCGACAGCATCAGGTCCAGGCCGAGACTCAGCAACTCTCCAGTGTTCAATCCTCTCTGACCCTGAGCACATGAAGTGTCCAGGACATCACAGTGTGTTCTGGTTCAGAGTCGGATCAGATGAGTCTCATCCAGACACCATCTTCACTGACGGAAATAGAAATAATGAATGTGACGAGGAATCTGATGCTCAGAAGAGCTGCGTTTATCGCTTCTCTAAGAACATCATCTCTTCTGATGCTGGGACTTACTACTGTGCTGTGACCACATGCGGAAGGATATTATTTGGAAACATATCTAAGCTGCACCTTGGTAAGATTTTGAGTTCAGTAATATAAGACTTACTCTAATAATGTTGATACTCACAATGTGGGAAATAATGGTAATGCTGTTAAGAAGCACTCAATTTGTTGTTTATGAAAATATTACAATTTTCAAGTGTCTGATTTTTCATGCAAAATTTACTAGTAGTAATTTTACTTTTCCAATCATCTAACCACTGTCTTTGACTTTCATTGTTTCTTTCTTCTCATTCTGTTGTAGGATGCATGTTTTCACAGGAGGACAGTACAGTTATTTTTCTCCTCTGTGCTGTCTTGGCTATAAGTCTGATTGTTATTGCTGTCTTCATTCACGCCATCAAGAAAAACAAGAGTGATACTTGCAGAGGTAAAAGAAGTAAGTCATATTTTCTCTAGACAATGAAATTTAAATGATGGAACCTTCATTTATTGTTCTGTACTGTAATTTTTTTTTGTTATCCAGCTGCTGTTGGCTTGCAGAAAAAATGGGTTGGACAGACACATCAACAGGTAAAGCACTTTTATTGTTTTTTATCTCATCAAGTCAATAAAGGTTTTGATATTGCTCATGTTTTTTTTTTTCATATATTTTGTCAGACAGATGAGGACACATGGATTTATTCTGCTGTCATCTTTACCATGATGAAAGCTGAAAGAAATGCAGTAAAGGATGGGAAAGAAGAGAGAGAGAAGATCTACACTTCTGTCAAGGCTTTGGGGTTGGATTAGACTGTTAACACATGCTTGGTGTTCATTTGCTTTGAATAATCAATTTGATAAACTAGCTAAAGGGCTTCCTTTATGTTGCAGTACTGTACATACTATAATGTGTATCATCTTAATTCAAATTTTTGTTCTTTTGTTTAAATGTATTTACACAGAATTCATCTTTTTCACGTAAAAATTACAAATAAAACACACTTTCTAGTGCCAAACTGTTGCTGCTGGTGTGATCTGTTTGTCTTTCTAAACACTTACTAACGTCACAGAAATCAGTTCAACATTTAAATTGCACAAAACGGTTGTTTATCAGGTTTGTAATCTTGTTAACATCACAGGAATTTAAAAATAATTTAATAATGCGATTATTCCTTCAAGCAAAGTATATAACATTCAATATATTTACACTTCAGGATAAGTTTTTTTGGTTCAATTTTAATGATGACTGTTACGAACCGATAGCCTGATGTGAACCAGAACACAGACAATTGGAATACTTACTCCTGGAAGTTATAACCTCCCTCTGCTCCATGCACGTTACTGTGCTGCGCTTTGTTCACGTGCAACAGGAACACTCTGAACTTTCTGATTCATCCTCGTACGAACCAACAAAAGTTGTCCTGATGTCAGCTTCACATATTTTTGCTGCTCTAAATAAAATCAGACTGATTTATTGGACATATTGGTGTCTAACTTTAGTACAGATAAGTAATAACATATAAACAAACTTGAGGGCAAGCTGTTTTTTCTGTTTTGTGTAAGCCTTAAGTTGTAGGTTTTATTTGTGTAATATCCTAGAGAGAATCACGTATATAACATTTCAAATATTCTGTAATTTTGGGGCGAATTGTGATGGTCAAATTGATAGAGAAAGGAAACATGACGTCTGTATAAAAAAAAAAAAAAAAAAAAAGCTACCACGTCTGTGTTCACCTGCAGGTTTTAGGGGCCTGTTGCAGGGTAGAAGTGAGAGGAAATATCACCAAAACCACAGAAAGTCATAGAGATGTGGAGATCTCAAAGCCTGAAAGATTTTTCATGCATCTCTTTTAAACATAATTAATTTCTATGTTTTAACTTGTGTATTGAGATCAATAAAGACCATCATTCTTTCTAGTCTCACTGCACTTTGCAAAGGACTTCTGCATTTCTGTCATGACAGCAATAAGTAAAGCTACAGTGGCAGACAAAAGCTGTGGTGGGCCGTTCCTCCACCCTTTGACCAACCACTGAAGCTGCTTACTCAGATCAAACCTGACTGTGCGCTTCAACCGGATATGAAGTGAGAGAGGAGCTACGAGGCTTCAGCAGGTTAATTTTAGTTTGAGTTTGAGTTGCTTGTTATTTAAAATACAAATAGTATCTGATATATTTTCCTGTGTGTGTTTCAAAGATACAATCTACAATTATTTGCATCTGCAGTTTTGAAATATGTTATTTTTAGTGTTATTTTAATTTTAATGTGATTTTATTGATTTATTGTTTCCACTGCATCACTGCACCAAGAAATGGACTAAACAAGCAGTGCTGTCAATCCTATTTGTTGTAACTTTACAGTCAAAGTCCTGCCTTTGCCGAAAAGATCAGTAATAATTGATAAGCAGTGGTCCAGCTTTGTGAGATTAAAAGAGAGAGCGAGACAGGATAAAAAAAGGCCCTCGTGTTTTTTATGCTAGAGTCTCTTATGTATTACCTGACTGCATGATATTGTCAGGTTTTCCTGTCACTACTGTAGTGAAGCTGAGTCACTCAGGATTTGTCCATGTCAGTCACTTTTGGTTTTGGTATTTTTCTGCGACCAAAAGCATTTTTTTCACGGAGAAAAAAACAACACTGTTTGTATATTCTCTCATGCTGCCTCACTGTCAGGTCTTTGTTCAGGTTTACAAGAGTTTTCTCCCTCACATCATTACATGGACCAGTTGAGTCAGAAACGTGTGATCTCTTCCAGGTGAATATGTTTATGTGATAATGTGAGTGATGCTCTGAAGGGAGAGTAGAGGAAGAGGGTGTGACTGCAACCACCTCCCAACTCTGCATGCTTCTCACTTCCTGATGAAGTGACTGACAGGCAGAGTGGGCGGGTCATCATTGATGACGTGCAGCTTCTGAATTGGCTGGCTTAAATATTGGAGATGGCTCCTTGTTCTTTGTGTATCATTGCGGCAAAAGGTTGGATTTATATTTATTAACTTCACAGACATAAAACAGAGCAACTAAATTCCTTTTTAACTAAGTGCTACAAACAATGTTGTAGGATTTACTATTAGGTGTATGTACATATGTGAACATGTTACATGTGGTGCATTTAAATTTGAAGTCTGGTAATGCCAGGGCCCTTTTAAAAGGACATCTTAATCGGTGTGGAAAAACATTCAATGTGAATGTTATTCTCTATTTGTTGAATCATTTCACTTTCACTGAATGGTGAGCATTGATGTCAAGAAAGAGCAAATAGCTGCTTCTCTTTTGTAGTTTGTGTCCCATTCGGAAATACAGACAAACAATTTTTAATCAAAATGTATTGGCGTGGATTATACAGAGGAAATCAAGCCCAATCTAAACCCATCCCTGGACTTTAAGAACAGCGCTATAGACACAAAGCTTCATGAACTTTCACTTCAGGTTTCAATATTTACAGTATATTCAGTTCAGTCTTAAAAGATGCAGTTATGTACTACTCAAGGAAGCTCTAATGAATGAATGAATACTTTTGAGTTGCATTATCATAAATGTAGGATCCAGTCTTGAGCTTTACTCAATTCAAGCTCCAAAGAAAGATATTCTGATGAAAAGCGATTCAAAATCAGGATATGTTGAACTATGCTGCTAGAAATATTTTTGTAAATGAAAATTCTCTTAATCTCTAATCCCCACAATATAAAATGCTGTTTTAGGTGGAGTATACGTGTGTTCGTCCCAAACAGCTTGATCTGAAAAGTCTAAATCTTCTTGGCAATGTTGTGACCAAGAGTGTTTGGGTTCGCACGTAGTTGATCTCTCTGTGAGAGTTACAGACACATGAAACAAAAGCTTACTGCTGCAGTTGTTTCATGTGTTTAGGTTAGAAAGATAGTCGGTATTATTTCCACTGTGGTAGTACAGCGAAGCACCAACATATTGAGTGGCCAATCAGATCGTTCTAAAATTGTTCCCTCCCACTTTTTGTGAGTACATATTAAGGCAAATCAATGTATGATATGTTCTAATGTAGATGCAGACACGAGTGGATTAATCGGAAAATGATGATCATATTTCACTTACTGCTGATGCTCAGAGTGGGGCGTAAGTATATAGAGCTTGTTTTCAAATACAGTATATATTTTACGTGTCATTTCTTGCACTAACGTTTTAATCTCTCCTTTAAAATACTGCTTTGCTTGCTGCTGTGTTGCTTGCTTGTATCTCCAAGGACAAAGACAACCAACCACCCAGAGATAGACAAATCTGTCTCAAAAGAGTCAAAAGTCAAAAATCTGTATCATTGCAACAAAAGGAAAGAGAGGTGATATGCTTCTCAAAGCCCTGAATCACACAATATGTGGCAGGAAGCATGCTCATTCTGTCACAACCAATCAGATGCTTTTTAAAGTCTGACTTATCACAACTGTCTCACCTCCTTTACTCACTTAGATACCAACTACATCCCCATGAAGACATCAATGTCATGATGCTCGTGTTATGGATTGCATTGCTTTTTTTTCATCGAGCATGTAAGTGCTGCTTTTTTTCCAGCCAAAAATTCTGTGCATTAGAGATTTTTCACACTCCTTTATTTAATGTTTTTCTGTTTTCTTTTAATTCAGATACATTGGTTCCAATAACGACAGTTCAGATCGGAGAACCAGTGACCTTGACATGTTCTTTACTCAAATTCAGCTCCGTACGATTCCAATGGTACAAGCAGAGCGCCGGGGATAATCTTAAATTAATTGTGAAACTCTGGACATCTACAAGTGAGTTTGAACCAGAGTTTCCTCAATCGAGATTCCAAGCACATCTTCATGACGGTTTTAGCAACCTGACCATTCTGAGGACAGTCCAGGAGGATGAGGGGATGTATCACTGTGCAAGCACAGGTTGGATTAACACTGCCTGGACTGGGACATATTTGTTAGTAAAAGGTAATAATGTGATTTATTTTTTTTTATTTTTTATTTTATACAGGCTTGTGTTTCTATGCACATTTGAAAAAAACACCAACTGTGTTCCTGCAATTTTTATTACACAGGAAACAGTCAGACATCAAACTACACCGTCACTCAGTGGCTGACAGCATCTGGTCCAGGCCGAGACTCAGCAACTCTCCAGTGTTCAATCCTCTCTGACCCTGAGCACATGAAGTGTCCAGGACATCACAATGTGTTCTGGTTCAGAGTCAGATCAGATGAGTCTCATCCAGACACCATCTACACTGACGGAAATAGAAATAATGAATGTGATGAGGAATCTGATGCTCAGAAGAGCTGCGTTTATCGCTTCTCTAAGAACATCAGCTCCTCTGATGCTGGGACTTACTACTGTGCTGTGGCCACATGTGGAAGGATATTATTTGGAAACATATCTAAGCTGCACCTTGGTAAGATTTTGAGTTCAGTAATAGAAGACATACTCTAATTATGTTGATACCATTGTGAACAATATGGCTGTTAAGAAGCACTGAATTTGTTGTTTTGTTTGTTTTCTAGCTCAAACAACACATTCAGTATTAATGGAGAGGGTGATATTAATCGTCTGTTTGGCCATTTCTGTCATTGGAAATGTTGTTCTCATCTGCAAGCTAAGAGTATGTGAACAGCGGAGAGGTGAGTGAAGCTAAAAGTGTTGGAAAGACTAACATTCTCCTGTAACATTTATATTATTAAATGTATAATAATTATATGTTATACATGCATTTTAAACATAAGATCAAACAAACCTTTTCAAGTACTATTGTAAAATCATCAGGGCTCATTCATTGTGCACATTTAAGAAATTGAAGTAAAGTAGCAGTAGTTTTTAAAAAATAGTCTTCCTTGCTAATTTATATCATTCATTGCTCCTAATGATTTGTATTCTATGACTTTATACTGTGAGGGAAAAGTGCATTTATTGATTATATTTTTGTTATTATAATTTGTTTTTAGCCTCAGGAACGGAAAGTGCTCTTTCAGAAGCACAAAAAGACTCCTCGCGACAACCAATAGACGATACTGTAAGTTAAAATGACAAATGAAAAGTATTATTCTGTAAATATATGTCTCCAAATCAGCATATCAGTCTTTCCAACTAATTTATTACTTGTTTTATTCACCACAGACTGAAGCTGAACACAATCTGAACTATGCACCACTAAATTTCTCTGAAAGAAAAGCAACAAGAGGGAGAAAGAAGAGAGAGTTTGCCGAGGACTGTGTCTACTCTCAAGTTAAACACTGACACCGGTGACCATGTGGAGGATCTCCTGAATTATGAATTAAACCTCGCATGATACAGTTCCTGTACTGATTGTTTGGACTTTTTATTTTTCTATCTTAGCTAAATATTCAGAAATATTCCTTGTTAACAGAGTTCAGTTGCTTCATCGGCGACAATATTTGGGCTCTCAAAGTGTAAAGATAGTTTTGTTGCATTTTCCATCCCTTCTTTTTAACTGTATTGACTCACTGTCTTGTCTTGTTTGTTGCAATTAAAGTTTATTACATGAAATGTCTTTCTGAGTTGTATGTTTGCAACCGTTTTATGAACGCAAACAGGAGGAGAAAGACAGACGAGCGGGCTAAAGGAGAAATCTGGTCAACTTTTGACGGCAATTTCATCGAGTTGGAATTAAAGATTTTATAATACCATGTAGTGTGCCGATATCCGACCCGTGTTTTTAGACTGAAAACCATTTATTCTGTCAAAATAATAAAAGACTTAACAATGGCTTTATACAGACTGATAATATAAACACATTTTCATTTTACTGCATCCTGTCAGTGTGCTGAAGCCTCTCAAGAAATTTCCTTTGTGACGTTTCATTACACAAAATGTTTGCTCATTAGAGATGCTGACAAAGCCACATGTTGGTTGATTGTTATTGTGTTTGTGGAGTTTGTACAATTTTCTGCTGGTAACAACCTGTTATCCACACTGCTCACCTATGATCTATGATCCAACATATGACCCAAATCTTAATAAATTGCTGTATTTTGCATGTTGCAAACAAGCTATTGTTTGCCTTCCTCTCAATAATACCTCAAACTTAGAGTTTGCATCACTTCCTGATTACTGCCAACGTTTACGTTCAGTAACTTGGAATAACGGAAAGAAAAGCATTACATGTAATACTTGTCACCAAAAGACCTACCCACAGGTTATAGCCACAGCCTCTGCCAATTTCTACTTCCTGAACCCCTCCCACTAAGATTCACGTTATCCACCTAACAGATTTGGTTCAGTTACAACACACAGTTCTAGTGTGCACTGATTGTTCCCATCGAACACATGAATAAATATTCACTGTTGTCATTGCCACATATGCCACAATCTCTCAAGCAATTCTCTGAGAGGTGACAAACGATGGAGAGAGAAGGAAAAAAGAGATTGACTGCTGCAAGCACGTGCAACTGAATGTGATACAAAACAACCCTTTTTATATTTGTTCTGCGAATATTTGTATTTTATTGTAGCCTAAAATGCTAATTACATTTTCCATAGTTTAAAGGCCCTGGACTTACACTAAATATGTATAAGTATAAATACCATGTGAAAGTTAGTGTGTGGACTTCTTTTGAAACTAATTTAATTGTGGGAAATGTTCATTATAAATAAATACCCATTTAGAAAAAGTCCGCTTTAATGTGGCCAAATAGAGACTCTGCCTTCATTACAGTATTCTGAGCCATGCTTCGTTTTATCTTTGACATTATTGTCCTGTTGCTCGAGTGATTCGTCATTCTGGTCCATCATAAAATATTTCAACAACTAACTACTGCACAGCTGGCAACGTCTCCTCTCCTCTCCTCTCCATTCAACAACAGCACCAGTACTTTTGTTTGTGTTTTGTTCTAATTTCTAGGGGTAATAACAAAGGGATTGTTTCAGTCCCTCCAGGAAATCCCGATCTTGCGATAGCAATATTTAACGCAAATTCAAGCAAACTCTGCAATATTTGCGGGAGCTTGCAATTTTTTTTTGATTCCTGCAATTATTCCTCAACAAATGTCTTCAGCAGAAGCTGTGCTGAAAGCATTGACAGCATGAAGTAAGTCTTTTCAGACAAATCTGGCTTTATTAACACAAATAACTCCTCGTTTACAGTCAGCACGGCTCTCCTCCTCTCATCTCCTCAACAAAACAAACCCTGTGTTCCGGATCGCATACGATTTCTTTTTACTTTTAGTATGGACTACAGCTTCCCTTAAAACGTATATACTGTTGCATGTAGTATGTATACAATTGGGACATACTACTCCATCATAAAAAATGTGTCTTGAACTTTGATGCACTTTGTTATATCCGTCACGATCCGTAGCACAACGTTTGTAGTAAAAAGAAAAAGGATGCGATTTAGAACAAGTAAGATTCCTTTTAATGCCCCTTCTTCTTCTTCTTCTTCTTCTTCTTCTTCTTCTTCTTCTTCTTCTTCTTCTGCTATCTCTTGTGGGCGGAGCATTAGCGCCATCAACTGTCTTGGCGGCTCAGTCGATGTGACGTATCTTCTGCTGCGCAAAGGATTGTGAGTCAGAGCAGCTCGAGTACCATGCTGGCCTGCATACTGCAAAATACGACCGGATGTAGTAGGACATCCTGGTACTTTTGGCATCCTACATCTAACATACTATGTATTGATACATATTAAATCTTTTTTTGGCCTACTAAACAGTATGCTAGTATGGATATTGGAAAGCAGGGCTACAAGAGCTTTCAGCTGACTAAATTTGGTTGAACTTATCAATTGTATTTTAACGTACTAATGATGTCTATCATTCTCGTGTTTTGTAGTTCCAGGCATCAACATCCATATGCATCTGTTATAATATAATAAGCAATATTCATACTAGGTTTGTTTTTCATTTAAATTCAATGTAATTATGTTATTGATTTATTTACAATGGATCTGGACTGACTGCAAGTCCATCAATATACCAAGTGAAGCACATTGCAGCCGTACAAGACCAGCTTTGTTAGATTGAAAAAGAGAGTGAGACAGGAAGGTCAACGTGTGATTTTGATTGAAGTATCTCAACAACTGCTGGATGGTTTGCCATGAAATGGACAGTAGCTCTGGTTTTTGTGAGGCTACACCATCTCTCTTGGACAGGGGATGTTGTTTGAGCTTTTGTTCCTGTGAAGGACATGATGTCAGAAAGATCCAGCCTGTTAATCTCTCCTTTAAAATACTGCTTTGCTTGCTACTGCGTTGCTTGCTTGTAGCTCCAAGGACAAAGACAACCAACCACCCAGAGATAGACAAATCTGGGTCAAAGTGAAAAGTGAAAAATCTGAATCATCGCAGCAAAAGGAAACATGTGATATGCCTCTCGAAGCCCAGGATCACACAAAATGTGGCAGGAAGTGTGCTCATTCTGTCACAACCAATCAGATGCTTTTTAAAGTCTGACTTATCACAACCATCTCACTGAAACACTAACTCCATCCCCATGAAGACTTCAATGTCATGATGGTCGTGTTATGGATTGCATTGCTTTTTTTTCATCGAGCATGTAAATGCTGCTTTTTTTTCCAGCCAAAAATTCTGTGCTTTACAGATTTTTCACACTCCTTTATTTAATGTCTTTCTGTTTTCTTTTAATTCAGATACGCTGGTTCCAGTAACGACAGTTCAGCTCGGAGAACCAGTGAACTTGACATGTTCTTTACTCAAATTCAGCTCTGTAGGATTCCAATGGTACAAGCAGAGTGCCGGGGATAATCTTAAATTAATTGTGACACTCTTGATATCTACAAGTGCATTTGAACCAGAGTTTCCTCAATCAAGAATGCAAGTACATCTTTATGGCGGTTTTAGCAACCTGACCATTCTGAGGACAGTCCAGGAGGATGAGGGGATGTATCACTGTACAAGCACAGAGTTCATTGAACCTCAATGGAATGGGACATATTTGTTAGTAAAAGGTAATAATGTGATTTTTTTTTTTACGGATTTGTGTTTCTATGCACATTTGAAAAAAATGCCAACTGTGTTACTGCAATTTTTATTACACAGGAAACAGTCAGACATCAAACTACACCGTCACTCAGTGGCCGACAGCATCAGGTCCAGGCCGAGACTCAGCAACTCTCCAGTGTTCAATCCTCTCTGACCCTGAGCACGTGAAGTGTCCAGGACATCACAGTGTGTTCTGGTTCAGAGTCGGATCAGATGAGTCTCATCCAGACACCATCTACACTGACGGAAATAGAAATAATGAATGTGACGAGGAATCTGATGCTCAGAAGAGCTGCGTTTATCGCTTCTCTAAGAACATCAGCTCCTCTGATGCTGGGACTTACTACTGTGCTGTGGCCACATGCGGAAGGATATTATTTTTTGAACTTTCTGATTCACCCTCGTACAAACCAACAAAAGTTGTCCTGATGTCAGATTCACATATTTGTGCTGCTCTAAACAAAATCATATTGATTTATTGGACATATTAGTGTCAAACTTTAGTACAGATAAGTAATAACATACAAGCAAACTTGAGGGCACGCTGTTTTTTTGCTGTTTTGTCTAAGCCTTAAATTGTAGGTTTTGTTTGTGTAATATCCTAGAGAGAATCACATATATAACATTTCAAAGACAATATGTTTTTTTGAGAATTGTGACGTTCAAATTGATAGAGGAAGGAAACAGGACTTCTGTATAAAACAGGCTACAACATCTGTGTTCACCTGCAGGTTTTGGGGGCCTGTTGCAGGGTAGAAGTGAAAGGAAATGTTACCAAAACCACAGAAAGTCAAGAGATGTGGAGAACTCAAAGAGACTGTTTAAAAAAGACTGAGTCCCCTGCGATAATGGAATTTAAGTTAAGAGTCTGAAAGATGTTTCATGCATTTTTTTTAAACGTAATTAATCTCTCTGTTTTAACTTGTGTATTCAGATCAATAAAGACCATCAGTCTTTCTGGTCTCACTGCACTTTGTAAAGGACTTCTGCATTTCTGTCATGACAGCAACAAGTAAAGTTACAATGGCAGACAAAAGCTGTGGTGGGCCGTTCCTCCACCCTTTGACCAACCACTGAAGCTGCTTACTCAGATCAGACCTGACTGTCAGCTTCAACCGGATATGAAGTGAGAGAGGAGCTACGAGGCTTCAGCAGACTAATTTTAGTTTTAGTTTGACTTGCTTGTTATTTAAAGTACAAATAGTATCTGATGTATATTCCCTGTGTGTTTCAAAGATACAGTCTACAATTATTTGCATCTGTAGTCTTGAAATATGTCAATTTTAGTGTCATTTTTATTTGAACACCATTTTATTGATTTATTGATTCCACTGCATCACTGCGCCAAGAAATGGACTAAACGAGCAGTGCTGTCAATCCTATTTGTTGTAACTTTACAGTCAAAGTCCTGCCTTTGCTTAAAAGATCAGCGTGGAACAAGTGAATAATTAGCACCTCCCTCATCTATCAGCAACTAGCACTGAAAAACACCAAACCGCAGAAAAGTGTGATAAAAAACGGTGGTGAAAGCACGACTGAGAAGGTGTGAGTGTGTCCATCCCTCTCGTACCCTTCATCTGCCCCTGTAAATTGTTCTAATAATAATGAAAACAAAAATATATTGTTATTCAACTTGCCTTTTTTCAAAATAAAGTAGCCGTCCAGCTTTGTGAGATTAAAAGAGAGAGTGAGACAGGAAGAAAAGCCCCTCGTGTCATTACACCCTTGTTTGAAAGCCCAACCACCTTAAAGCTTGAGTTTCCACGCATCAACAGTGTTTATAAAAGTCATTTTGTGTCTCGGGTGCAACCAGTGCTGTGCAAACAAAGAAAAGACAGAGTAAAAAGGACAAAGTGAAAAAGAAACTACTTATTGTGCATTTTGTTTTGAACAATATGCAACAGTCATTATTTTTCCTGGTCCACCTTCTGTATGTTGTGAGCAGTGAAGCTGTGGACAGGAAACACATTTAACAATCGACCCCGGCTGGGATCAAACCGGTGACGCTGCGCTTATCTGCTAAGGTGTTGTGTCTTACGAACAACTTAATTGTCAGGCCAACATGTTGAGGCTTGTAGTCAACAGTATGTTGAGCCCGTTGAAGGCCACAAACCAAAATGTTCCAGTCTGATAAATGTGGCTGCAGGTTTTAACTCTTTCAGCTGCTTTCTCTTTACACCTTGCAAATACTGGAGTTGCGCCAGAAATCTACACCAGACCTACATGTTTTTTATACCAGAGTCTTTTATGTATTACTTGACTGCATGATATTGTCAGGTGTTCCTGTCACTACTGTAGTGAAGCTGAGTCACTCAGGATTTGTCCAAGTCAGTCACTTTTGGTTTTGATTATTTTACTGCAACCAAAAGCATTCTTTTCACGTAGAAAAAAACAACACTGTTTGTATATTCTCTCATGCTGCCTCACTGTCAGGTCTTTGTTCAGGTTTAAAAGAGTTTTCTCCCTCACATCATTACATGGACCAGTTGAGTCAGAAACGTGTGATCTCTTCCAGTTGAATGTGTTTCTGTGATAACGTGAGAGTGATGCTCTGAAGGGAGAGTAGAGGAAGGAGGGTGTGACCGCAGCCACCTCCCAACTCTGCATGCTTCTCACTTCCTGATGAAGTGACTGACAGGCAGAGTGGGTGGGTCATCATTGAAGACGTGTAGCTTCCTAATTGGCTGGCTTAAATATTGGAGATGGCTCCTTGTTCTTCGTGTATCATTGTGGCAAAAGGTTGGATTCATATTTATTAAGTTCACAGAAATAAAACAGAGCAACTAAATTCCTTTTTAACTAAGTGCTACAAACAGTGTTGTAGGATTTACTATTAGGTGTACATATGTGAATATGTTACATGTGGTGCATTTAAATTTGAAGTCTGGTAATGCCAGGGCCCTTTTAAAAGGACACCTTAACTGGTGTGGAAATACATTCAATGTGAATGTTATTCTCTATTTGTTGAATCATTTCACTTTCACTGAATGTTGACATTGATGTCAAGAAAGAACAAATAGCTGCTTCTCTTTTGTAGTTTGTGTCCCATTCGGAAATACAGACAAAGTATTTTTAATCAAAATGTATTGGCATGGGTTATACAGAGGAAATCAAGCCCAATCTAAACCCATCCCTGGACTTTGAGAACAGCACAATAGACACAAAGCTTTGTGAACTTTCACTTCAGTTTTCAATATTTACAGTATATTCAGTTCAGTCTTAAAAGATGCAGTTATGTACTACTCAAGGAAGCTCGAAAGAATGAATGAATACTTTTGAGTTGCATTATTATAAATGTAGGATCCAGTCTGGAGCTTGACTCAATTCATGCTCCAAAGAAAGATATTCTGATGAAAAGCGATTCAAAATAAGGATATGTTGAACTTTGCTGCTAGAAATATTTTTGTAGATGGATATTCTCTGAATATATGATCCCCACAATATAAAATGCTGTTTCAGGTGGAGGATACGTGTGTTCGTCCAAAACAGCTTGATCTGAAAAGTCTAAATCTTCTTGGCAATGTTGTGACCAAGAGTGTTTGGGTTCGCACGTAGTTGATCTCTCTGTGAGAGTTATAGACACATGAAACAAAAGCTTACTGCTGCAGTTGTTTCATGTGTTTAGGTTAGAAAGATAGTTGATATTATTTCCATTGTGGTAGTACAGCGAAGCACCAGCATATCGAGTGGCCAATCAGATCGTTTTAAAATTGTTCCCTCCCACTTATTGCGAGTACATATTAAGGCAAATCAAACTATGATATGTTCTAATGTAGATGCAGACACGAGTGGATTAATCAGAAAATGATGACCATATTTCACTTACTGCTGATGCTCAGAGTGGGGCGTAAGTATATAGAGTTTGTTTTCAAATATATATTTTAAGTGTCATTTCTTGCACTAATGTTTTAATCTCTCCTTTAAAATCCTGCTTTGCTTGCTGCTGCGTTGCTTGCTTGTATCTCCAAGGACAAAGACAACCAACCACCCAGAGATAGACAAATCTGTCTCAAAACAGTAAAAAGTGAAAAATCTGAAACATTGCAACAAAAGGAAACAGAGGTGATATGCTTCTCAAAGCCCAGGATCACACAATATGTGGCAGGAAGTGTGCTTATTCTGTCACAACCAATCAGATGCTTTTTAAAGTCTGACTTATCACAACAATCTCACCTCCTATACTCACTGAAACAATAACTGCATCCCCACGAAGAGATCAATGTCATGATGGTCGTGTTATGGATTGCATTGCTTTTTTTTCATCGAGCATGTAATTGCTGCTTTTTTTCCGGCCAAACATTTTTTGCATTAGAGATTTTTCACACTCCTTTATTTAATGTTTTTCTGTTTTCTTTTCATTCAGATACGCTGGTTCCAATAACGACAGTTCTGCTCGGAGAACCAGTGACCTTGACATGTTCTTTCCCGAAAAACAGCGAAATACTAGTCAAATGGTACAAGCAGAGCACCGGGGATAATCTTAAATTAATTGTGAATCTCTTCAGAACTACCACTGCGTTTGGACCAGAGTTTCCTCAATCAAGAATCCAAGCACATCTTCATGACGGTTTTACCAACCTGACCATTCTGAGGACAGTCCAGGAGGATGAGGGGATGTATCACTGTACAAACGCTGAGTACAATAAACCTCAATGGAATGGGACATATTTGTTAATAAAAGGTAATAATGTGATTTTTTTTTTTTTTTTTGACAGACTTGTATTTCTATGCACATTTGAAAATAACGCCAACTGTGTTACTGTCATTTTTATTACACAGGAAACAGTCAGACATCAAACTACACCGTCACTCAGTGGCCGACAGCATCAGGTCCAGGCCGAGACTCAGCAACTCTCCAGTGTTCAATCCTCTCTGACCTTGAGCACATGAAATGTCCAGGACATTACAGTGTGTTCTGGTTCAGAGTCGGATCAGATGAGTCTCATCTGGACACCATCGACACTGACGGAAATAGAAATAATGAATGTGACGAGAAATCTGACGCTCAGAAGAGTTGCGTTTACCGCTTCTCTAAGAACATCAGCTCCTCTGATGCTGGGACTTACTACTGTGCTGTGGCCAAATGTGGAAGGATATTTTTTGGAAACATATCTAAGCTGCATCTTGGTAAGATTTTGAGTTCAGTAATAGAAGACATACTCTAATTATGTTGATACCATTGTGAACAATATGGCTGTTAAGAATCACTGAATTTGTTGTTTATGTTTTGTTTTCTAGCTCAATCAACACATTCAGTATTAATTGAGAGGGTGATATTAATCGTCTGTTTGGCCGTTTCTGTCATTGGAAATGTTGTTCTCATCTGCAAGCTAAGAGTATGTGAACAGTGGAGAGGTGAGTGAAGCTAAAAGTGTTGGTAAGACTAAAATTCTCCTGTGACATTTATATGATTAAATGTATAATAATTTTTGTTATACATGCATTTTAAACGTAAGATCAGACAAACATTTTCAAGTACTATTGTAAAATCATCAGGGCTCAGTCATTGTGCATATTTAAGAAATTGATGTAAAGTAGTAATAGTTTTTTAAACATAGTCTTCCTTGCTAATTGATATCATTCATAGCTCCTAATGATTTGTATACTATGACTTTATACTGTGAGGGAAAAGTGCATTTATTGATTATATTTTTGTTATTATAATTTGTTTTTAGCTTCAGGAACGGAAAGTGCTCTTTCAGAAACACAAAAAGACTCCTCACAACAATCAATAGACGATACTGTAAGTTAAAATGACAAATGAAAATTATTATTCTGTAAATATATGTCTCCAAATCAGCATATCAGTCTTTCCAATTAATTTGTTAATTGTTTTATTCACCACAGACTGAAGCTGAACACAATCTGAACTATGCGCCATTAAATTTCTCTGAAAGAAAAGCAACAAGAGGGAGAAAGAAGAGAGAGTTTGCCGAGGACTGTGTCTACTCTCAAGTTAAACACTGACACCGGTGACCATGTGGAGCATCTCCTGAATTATGAATTAAACCTCGCATGATACAGTTCCTGTACTGACTCTTTAGACTTTTTATTTTTCTATCTTAGCTAAATATTCAGAAATATCCCGTGTTAACAGAGTTCAGTTGCTTCATCGGCGACAATATTTGGGCTCTCAAAGCGTAAAGATAGTTTTGTTGCATTTTCCATCCCTGGTTTTTAACTGTATTGACTCACTGTCTTGTCTTGTTTGTTGCAATTAAAGTTTATGATATGAAATGTCTTTCTGAGTTTTATGTTTGCAACCGTTTTATGAACGTAAACTAGAGGAGAAAGACAGACGAGCGGGCTAAAGGAGAAATCTGGTCAACTTTTGACGGCAATTTCATCGAGTTGGATTTAAAGGTTTTATAATACCATGTAGTGTGCAGATATCCGACCCGTGTTTTTAGACTGAAAACCATTTATTCTGTCAAAATAATAAAAAAACTTAACAATGGCTTTATACAGACTCTGATAATATAAACACCTTTTCATTCTACTGCATCCTGTCAGTGTGCTGAAGCCTCTCAAGAAATGTCCTTTGTGACGTTTCATTCCACAAAATGTTTGCTCATTAGAGATGCTGACAAAGCCACATGTTGGGTGATTGTTATTGTGTTTGTGGGGTTTTTACAAAGTTCTGCTGGTAACAACCTGTTATCCACACTGCTCACCTATGATCTATGATCCAACCTATGACCCAAATCTTAATAAATTGCCATATTTTGCAAGAATACCTCAAACTTAGAGTTGGTATCACTTCCTGATTACTGCCAACGTTTACGTTCAGTAACTTGGAATAACGGAAAGAAAAGCATTACATGTAATCCTTGTCACCAATACACTAACCCACAGGTTATAGCCACAGCCTCTGCCAATTTCTACTTCCTGAACCCCTCCCACTAAGATTCACGTTATCCACCTAACAGATTTGGTTCAGTTACAACACACAGTTCTCGTGTGCACTGATTGTTCCCATCGAACACGTGAATAAATATTCACTGATGTCATTGCCACATATGCCACAATCTCTCGAGCAATTCTCTGAGAGGTGACAAACGATAGAGAGAGAAGGAAAAAAGAGACTGACTGCTGCAAGCACGTGCAACTGCATGTGATACAAAACAGCCCTTTTTATATTTGTTCTACAAATATTTGTATTTTATCATAGCCTAAAATGCTAATTACATTTTCCGTAGTTTAAAGGCCCTGGACTTACACTAAATATGTATAAGTATAAATACCATGTGAAAGTTAGTGTGTGGAATTCTTTTGAAACTAATTTAATTGTGGGAAATGTTCATTATAAATAAATACCCAATTAGACAAAGTCCGCTTTAATGTGGCCAAATTGAGACTCTGCCTTCATTACAGTATTCTGAGCCATGCTTCGTTTTATCTTTGACATTATTGTCCTGTTGCTCGAGTGATTCATCATTCTGGTCCATCATAAAATATTTCAACAACTAACTACTGCACAGCTGGCAACGTCTCCTCTCCTCTCCTCTCCATTCAACAACAGCACCAGTACTTTTGTTTGTGTTTTGTTCTAATTTTTGGGGTAATAAGAAAGGGATGGTTTCAGTCCCTCCAGGAAATCCCGATCTTGCGATCACAATAATTAAAGCAAATTCAAGCAAACTCTGCAATAATTTCGAGAGCTTGCAATTTTTTTTAAATTCCTGCAATTATTCCTCAGCAAATGTCTTCAGCAGAAGCTGTGCTGAAAGCATTGACAGCATGAAGTTAGTCTTTTCAGACAAATCTGGCTTTATTAACACAAATAACTCCTCGTTTACAGTCAGCACGGCTCTCCTCCTCTCATCTCCTCAACAAAACAAACCCTGTGTTCCGAATCGCATACGATTTATTTTTACTTTTAGTATGGACTACAGCTTCCCTTAAAAAGTATATACTGTTGCATGTAGTATGTATACAATTGGGACATACTACTCCATCATAAAAATGCGTCTTGAACTTTGATGCACTTTGTTATATCCGTCACGATCCGTAGAAAAAAGATGCGATTTAGAACAAGAAAGATTCCTTTTCATGGCCCTTCTTCTTCTTCTTCTTCTTCTTCTTCTTCTTCTTCTTCTTCTTCTTCTTCTTCTTCTTCTTCTTCTTCTTCTTCTTCTTCTATCTTTTGTGGGCAGAGCATTAGCGCCATCAACTGTCTCGGCGGCTCAGTCGACGTGATGTATCTTCTGCTACGCAAAGGATTGTGAGTCAGAGCAGCTCGAGTGCCATGCTGGCCTGCATACTGCAAAATACGACCGGATGTAGTAGGACATACTGGTACTTTTGGCATCCTACATCTAACATACTATGTATTGATACATATTAAATCTTTTTTTGGCCTACTAAACAGTATGCTAGTATGGATATTGGAAAGCAGGGCTACAAGAGCTTTCAGCTGACTAAATTTGGTTGAACTTATCAATTGTATTTTAACGTACTAATGATGTCTATCATTCTTATGTTTTGTAGTTCCAGGCATCAACATCCATATGCATCTGTTATCATATAATAAGCAATATTCATGCTAGGTTTGTTTTTCATTTAAATTCAATGTAATTATGGTATTGATTTATTTACAATGGATCTGGACTGACTGCAAGTCCATCAATATACCAAGTGAAGCACAGTGCAGCCGTACAAGACCAGCTTTGTTAGATTGAAAAAGAGAGTGAGACAGGAAGGTCGACGTGTGATTTTGATTGAAGTATCTCAACAACTGCTGGATGGTTTGCCATGAAATGGACAGTAGCTCTGGTTTTTGTGAGGCTACACCATCTCTCTTGGACAGGGGACGTTGTTTGAGCTTTTGTTCCTGTGAAGGACATGATGTCAGAAAGATCCAGCCTGTTAATCTCTCCTTTAAAATACTGCTTTGCTTGCTACTGCGTTGCTTGCTTGTAGCTCCAAGGACGAAGACAACCAACCACCCAGAGATAGACAAATCTGGGTCAAAGTGGAAAGTGAAAGATCTGAATCATCGCAACAGAAGAAAAGAGAGGTCATATGCCTCTCAAAGCCCAGGATCACACAAAATGTGGCAGGAAATGTGCTTATTCTGTCACAACTAATCAGATGCTTTTTAAAGTCTGACTTATCACAACCATGTCACTGAAACAGTAACTACATTCCCATGCAGACATCAATGTCATGATGCTCGTGTTATGGATTGCATTGCTTTTTTTTCATCGAGCATGTAAGTGCTGCTTTTTTTCCAGCCAAAAAGTCTGTGCTTTAGAGATTTTTCACACTCCTTTATTTAATGTTTTTCTGTTTTTTTTTAATTCAGATACGCTGGTTCCAATAACGACAGTTCAAATCGGAGAACCAGTGACCTTGACATGTTCTTTTCCCAAACACAGCAACGTAGGATTCCAATGGTACAAGCAGAGCGCCGGGTATAATCTTAAATTAATTGTGACACTCTTGCTGTCAATCCAATTTGTTGTAACTTTACAGTCAAAGTCCTGCCTTTGCCTAAAAGATCAGTAATAATTGATAAGCAGTGGTCCAGCTTTGTGAAATTAAAAGAGAGAGTGAGTCAGAAACGTGTGATCTCTTCCAGGTGAATGTGGTTCTGTGATAATGTGAGTGATGCTCTGAAGGGAGAGTCGAGGAAGGAGGGTGTGACCGCAACCACCTCCCAACTCTGCATGCTTCTGGCTTCCTGATGAAGTGACTGACAGGCAGAGTGGGCGGGTCATCATTGATGACGTGCAGCTTCTGAATTGGCTGGCTTAAATATTGGAGATGGCTCCTCCTTCTTTCTGTATCATTGTGGCAAAAGGTTGGATTCATATTTATTAAGTTCACAGAAATAAAACAGCAACTAAATTCCTTTTTAACTAAGTGCTACGAGCAGTGTTGTAGGATTTACTATTAGGTGTATATATGTGAATATGTTACACGTGGTGCATTTAAATTTGAAGTCTGGTAATGCCAGGGCCCTTTTAAAAGGACATCTTAACCGGTGTGGAAAAACATTCAACATGAATGTTATTCTCTATTTGTTGAATCATTTCACTTTCACTGAATGGTGACATTGATGTCAAGAAAGAGCAAATAGCTGCTTCTCTTTTGTAGTTTGTGTCCCATTTGTTAATACAAACTATTTTTAATCAAAATGTATTGGCGTGGGTTATACAGAGGAAATCAAACCCAATCTAAACTCATCCCTGGACTTTAAGAACAGCGCTATTGTTACGAATTCTTCACGGACAGAGACAATACGGTTACGACGCTCTTATTTTGAAACATTATTTTGACGCCGCGAACTGTTTCCGCTTCCGGTTGCGCTAATCGTATATGCTACTCAGGACCGACAGTTTAGTCAGATCGAGTCATTGATGATGTAAGTCAGAGTCCTGTAACTTTGGATTTACGTAGTGAAACGGTTCTGTTTACAGCTGTACTTATGTTCTTAAGTGCATTTAGTGTTAGTAAGTGTTTGTTATACAATTAGCCGTTTGAATAATAGCCCAACGTTGAGCTAAGTGGCTAATCTGGCAGGCGAGCCTGTATTCCTGTGAATGTGTGTATTAATGTTTAGTTAAGGTGAACTGTTGGTGATAATTCGGTTCTTTAATTCACTTTCTGTATTTATTTCAGAAACTCCATCTGTCGATAAATCCATCTGTCAATCTGTCTCCAAGTTAAAATACTGTACGCCAAACTCAATACAGTAACGTGTGGATCAATCAGATGTCTGTGTTCTCTGACAGGAACCCTGCAGTGGTCAATACTCATCTTTACACCGGTCTCTCAGGGGTCGAATCCCCAACAAATGGTCCTTCGAGCCGGATTAATTGACGACTACAGAAGATGGCATCTGAAGATAGATTTACCCAACAGCCTCATTTCGAAGATCAACAGCGTCACGTGAGACATCATCGCATCCCCAAACATCTTGAGGACTACGTCCTCGCCTACAATCCACAGCGACCTGCCCTTTCCTCCCACACTACAGAGGAGCAGAGAGGAGCAGCGGCCGCGGCAGGGGGCAGCCGAGCGGATGCAGCCTCTTATCTGGACAGACGTACAGCCTCACACAGCCCGAGCGCCGATGACCTGCTGAACACCACTTCACTTAAACGACTCATCGAATCCATCTCGAAGAATGAGAAGGAAGAGGACGCTGAAGTGGCTCAACTAACACACAAACTCCGGCAGTATGAAACCAGACGTCGTCGTCGTCAGGAGCTGCTGGAGCACATCACTTCCTTCCTGATGGAAGAACAGATGGATGAGGGTCATGACACCAGGAAGAGCACCTTCACCCCAGTGCTTCCAGCCTCATCAGAGCGTTCGGGCTCCTCGTGTTCTGTAGTGTCATCAGACGTGATGACACCTGCTCTGGTCCAGCAGTACCCTACCAGGCCAGACCCATTGCAGCCTCATGCCTCAGGGCTGCCTCGCTCCTGTTGTGATACAGGACAAGTACGTGGACAGTTGATTGCTACTGCTCCGGTCCATGAGCCTATAGCGGTCTCTTACAGCTATCCAGCCGCACAGCATTACCACTCACCACAAGTGACGCCTCACGCCTCTTCCAACTATGGCCCAACTCACTACGTTACAGTGCCTTCATCAACACCAGCACTGGAGCAGACTCTACCTGTCCCCAGAGGTAATTCATCTACAGTTCATCAGATGCAGCTGCCATCAGGTCAGACTGTGACCCCACATAGCCCTGGTCTACAACACCCCTCTGCATACGGTGTGCCAATACCCAAAATCCCAGACTTCTCCACTGACAGCGAAAAGGAGTTTGCTAACCTGAAACTGGCTGTAGATAACCTGCTTGAGCCTCATACAGAACTGTCTGAGAAGTACAAATATCACGTGCTACTCGAACATCTTAAGCTGCCCGAGGCGCAGATGATTGGTCAGTCTTGTCGCCACCATCCAAACCCATACTCAGCAACTATGCAAGCCTTGCAACTGCAGTATGGTCAGCCACACCAGCTGGCACAAAGTGAGATAGCAGCCATTCTGACCACCTCAGACGTGAAGCCTGGTGATGCCCACACTTTCCAGAGTTTCGCCCTACGAGTCCACCTCCTAGTGAGTACACTGCTCTCCTTAGAGGGACCCAAAGGTATGGAGCTAAACTGCTGCTCTCATGTCGACCGCTTACTCAGTAAGCTACTCAAGTACCACAGAGATGGGTTTATTGAGTATCTACAGGTGCAGGGAAAGCTGAATAGCACAAGTCTCAACCCCTACAACCTACAAGATCTTAATGGATGGCTATAAGGTAAAGCTCAACAGCAGCGTCTGTCCAGCAGATTGGTGCAGCGTTACCAAACCGGACAACCCCAAGTTAATGGAAGGGAGAAGATCACGTTGAAAGGCAAAGGTCAAGGTGTCTCTGTGTATCACAGTACAGGGCCCCCCTCCGCAGAGCCCCTCCAGAAACCACACACACGCAAAGGAACCATTCAAAATACAATGCCTCTTCTGTGACAGCAAAGAACATTATATCCGTCGCTGTCGTAGTATCACAGAGCAGTCAGCAGTTGATCTGGACAAGTGGATAACAGAGGGAAGGCGCTTTTGGAAATGTGCACGAACACATGCTCCGGAGTCGTGCAACCTCAAGAAACCGTGCAGCGACTGCAATGGTATTCACCTCCAAGTCCTCCACGGCGTAGCGCAGCGTCGATCCATCAACTCACAGTCAGAGACCACAGAAAGCAGAGTCTACCTGACACCCAGCATTACATCAAGCAAAGTACTGCTGAAAGTGGTCCCCGTCCTGCTACACAGCAAGACCAAGTCTATGGAGACCTTTGCTATCCTGGATGATGGCGCACAGAGGACTATCATCCTACCACAGGCCGTCCAACAGCTCCAGTTGATCGGTGAGTCCGAGACTCTTGCCCTGCGCACAGTGCGGACAGAGCTTACACAGCTCCAAGGGTCAAAGGTCGACTTTGAAATCTCCCCCAAAGATAACCCACAGAAGCGCTACAAAGTACAGGGAGCATTTACAGCTGCAGGTCTAGACCTGGTAGAGCAGACCTATCCAGTGCAAACACTCCAAAAACGACACAGTCACCTGCGCGGGATCCCACTGAAGACATTCTTTAATGCCAGTCCAATGGTGTTGCTTGGATCAGATCACGTACAACCGATTACTGCCACTAAGCCGGTGCGTAGAGGAGCTAACAGTGGACCTGTTGCCATCCACGCTGCCCTCGGATGGGCTTTGCAAGGTGCTGAAAGGTGTGGATCCCAGCCAACCGCAGTGCAGCAATGTCTTTTCACCACAGTTGTTCCTCCTAATGACCTCCTGTGCCGAAACGTGGAGAAGTTATGGCAACTCGACGTTCTGCCGTTTCGGAACGAGAAAGTGGTAGTTCGTTCCCGTGAGGACCAAGAAGCCATGAACCTCTTAGAGACAAGGACGCAGAGGGTCAACACTGAAGGAGTTCAACGCTATGCAACCCCCCTCCTGAGGAGGAGAGGAGCCCCTAAACTGAACAGCTCGACTCATTCAGTCATAGCTCATCTGCGAGCCACAGAGAAACGGCTCAAGAAAGATCCGGAGAAGGCAGCTATCTTTTCGGAGGAGATTGGCAAATTTATTCGGGCCGGTTACGTCAAGAAGCTTCTGCCTAACGAAGTGAACCAGTCTGAGGAGGCATGGTATCTCCCTCATCACCTTGTGTGCCACAACAAGAAGCGACGACTGGTCTTCAACTGCTCCTACAGTTATCAGGGTGCCTCAATGAACGACCAACTGCGACCTGGACCCACGTTGGGGCCCTCGCTGCTAGGTGTCCTCCTACGATTCAGACAGCATCAGGTTGCTGTGAGTGGGGACATCCGCGCAATGTTTCATCAAGTTTGTCTTCTGCCTGAAGATCGACCACTCCTCCAGTTCATCTGGAGGGACCTGCACTGTGAAGACCGGGACACCCGGAGCAACCCAGCCGACGACATAACCGAGGGTGAGACCCTCTTGGAACTAGCAGAGCCCGGTCGTTGGAGTCAAGGGCCTCCATTTTTAAAGCAGAGTGGTGAGCACTGGTCAAAGAAGCCTGAACATGCTACAGCAGTGAGCTCAGCCGAACTAAAGGGTATCACATTCTGCTGCCTCACAACAGTGGAACCTAAGGACAATCTCCCTGATGCTTCTCAGTTCAGTGTATGGAATGAGCTGGTAGAGGCCACTCGTCAAGCAAGCCAGGGTGTTCAAGGGGCGGCCGAGGGTCCGAAATATCACCAAGCTACTAACCTCCAGGATGCGGAGATCCTTCTGCTGAAGAAGAGTCAAGCCCGTAGCTTCCCGGTGGAGGTCACCGCTCTCAAAGCACAGAAACCGGTGCCAAACCACAGCTGATTGGTCAGCCTCGCCCCAGAACGGGACCCCTCAACCTGCTTAGTCCGGGTAGGAGGGAGGCTACGAAGGCTGCAGAATACAGACATAGGAGAGATCCATCCGATTGTGCTCGACCCAAAGCACCCAGCAACAAAGCTCCTCATCAAACATATGGACGAACGTTTGTTTCATCCGGGTACGGAGCGGGTGTATGCAGAACTGCGAAGGCGGTATTGGATCTTGCGAGGACGACAAGCTGTCAGACACCACCAGCTCATGTGTCCATCTTGCCAACGCTGGCGAGCTCAGCCCAAGGTCCCGCAGATGGCCACCTATACCACCAGATACCACCACAGCGCCTCCGGCTTCTCTGTCCACCTTTCTACTCAACAGGTGTCGACTGTTTTGGCCCTTACCTGGTCAAGATAGGCAGGAGGACGGAAAAGCGCTGGGGTGCCACCTTTAAGTGTCTCACGACCCGCAGCATTCGCATTGAACTCCTCAACTCTCTAGATGTAGATGCCTTCCTCCTCGCTCTTCGTAGGTTCATCGCGAGACGCGGCAGACCGAAGGAGATACTGTCAGACTGCGGTACCAATTTCCGTGGCGCTGAGCGAGAACTCCGCGAGGCTTTTGCAGCCAAGGAACCACAGTTGAAGGAACAGCTGATGGAATACCGGATCGACTTCAAGTTCAACCCGCCAAGCGCTCCTCACTTCGGTAGAGTATGGGAGAGAGAGGTTCGCTCCATAAAAGCCGGCCTTCAAACTGCAGTTGGGAGCCAGTCAGTCTCCGAAGACGTCTTAGTGGAGGTCGAAGGGATCCTAAACTCAAAACCACTAGGGTATGTGTCGGCTGATATTGCTGACCCTGACCCCATCACTCCTAACATCCTTCTCATGGGGCGGCGGGATGCATCGCTGCCTCAAGTGGCCTATGCCCCCGCAGGCATAGGAAGACGGAGATGGCGCTACTGTCAAACGCTTGTGGACCAGTTTTGGATCCAGTTCACACAGAACTATCTGCCCACTCTTCAAACACGGCAGAAGTGGCAGAAGGCCACTGATAACATCGCTGTGGGCTCAGTCGTCCTGATCGTCGATCCATTGCTTCCCGGGGCTCAGTGGCCCATTGGGAAGGTTTGTAAGACAGTCCCTAGTCAGGACGGATGTATCAGGACCGCAGAGGTCCTGGTGAACAGTAAAGTCTACACAAGACCAGTTGCTCGTCTGATCCAGCTCCCTGAGCTCAAGGATGATGCTAATGATGCATGAAGAATTCCTGTTGTTGCACATTTGCTGCTCAAATGTGGGGGCGGCTGTTACGAATTCTTCACGGACAGAGACAATACGGTTACGACGCTCTTATTTTGAAACATTATTTTGACGCCGCGAACTGTTTCCGCTTCCGGTTGCGCTAATCGTATATGCTACGCAGGACCGACAGTTTAGTCAGATCGAGTCATTGATGATGTAAGTCAGAGTCCTGTAACTTTGGATTTACGTAGTGAAACGGTTCTGTTTACAGCTGTACTTATGTTCTTAAGTGCATTTAGTGTTAGTAAGTGTTTGTTATACAATTAGCCGTTCGAATAATAGCCCAACGTTGAGCTAAGTGGCTAATCTGGCTAGCGAGCCTGTATTCCTGTGAATGTGTGTATTAATGTTTAGTTAAGGTGAACTGTTGGTGATAATTCGGTTCTTTAATTCACTTTCTGTATTTATTTCAGAAACTCCATCTGTCGATAAATCCATCTGTCAATCTGTCTCCAAGTTAAAATACTGTACGCCAAACTCAATACAGTAACGTGTGGATCAATCAGATGTCTGTGTTCTCTGACAGGAACCCTGCAGTGGTCAATACTCATCTTTACACCGGTCTCTCAGGGGTCGAATCCCCAACAGCTATAGACACAAAGCTTCGTGAACTTTCACTTCAGGTTTCAATATTTACAGTATATTCAGGTCAATCTTAAAAGATGCAGTTATGTACTACTCAAGGAAGCTCTAATGAATGAATGAATACTTTTCAGTTGCATTATCATAAATGTAGGATCCAGTCTGGAGCTTGACTCAATTCAAGCTCCAAAGAAAGATATTCTGATGAAAAGCGTTTCAAAATCAGGATATGTTGAACTATGCTGCTATAAATATTTTTGTAGATATATGAATATCTCTGAATATATGATCCCCACAATATAAAATGCTGTTTCAGGTGGAGGATACGTGTGTTCGTCTCAAACAGCTTAACCTGAAAAGTCTAAATCTTCTTGGCAATGTTGTGACCAAGAGTGTTTGGGTTCACATGTAGTTGATCTCTCTGAGAGTTATAGACACATGAAACAAAAGCTTACTGCTGCTGTTGTTTCATGTGTTTAGGTTAGAAAGATAGTTGGTATTATTTCCACTGTGGTAGTACAGCGAAGCACCAACATATCGAGTGGCCAATCAGATCGTTCTAAAATTGTTCCCTCCCACTTATTGCGAGTACATATTAAGGCAAATCAATGTATGATATGTTCTAATGTAGATGCAGACACGAGTGGATTAATCGGAAAATGACGATCATATTTAATTTACTGCTGATGCTCAGAGTGGGGCGTAAGTATATAGAGTTTGTTTTCGAATATATATTTTACATGTCCTTTCTTGCACTAACGTTTTAATCTCTCCTTTAAAATAGTGCTTTGCTTGCTGCTGCGTTGTTTTCTTGTACCTCCAAAGACAAAGACAACCAACCACCCAGAGATAGACAAATCTGTCTCAAAACAGTAAAAAGAGACAAATCTGAATCATTGCAACAAAAGGAAACAGAGGTGATGTGCTTTTCAAAGCCCATTATCACGCAATATGTGGCAGGAAGTGTGCTTATTCTGTCACAACCAATCAGATGCTTTTTAAAGTCTGACTTATCACTACCTCTCACCTCCTTTCCTCACTGAGATACCAACTATATTCCCATGAAGACATCAATGTCATGATGCTCGTGTTATGGATTGCATTGCTTTTTTTTCATCGAGCATGTAAGTGCTGCTTTTTTTTCCAGCCAAAACTTCTGTGCTTTAGAGATTTTTCACACTCCTTTATTTAATGTTGTTCTGTTTTCTTTTAATTCAGATATGCTGGTTCCAGTAACGACAGTTCAGATCGGAGAACCAGTGACCTTGACATGTTCTTTACTCAAATCCAGATCCGAACAATTCAAATGGTACAAGCAGAGCGCCGGGGATAATCTTAAATTAATTGTGACACTCTTGACGTATACAAGTACGTTTGGACCAGAGTTTCTTCAATCAAGATTCCAAGCACATCTTTATGACGGTTTTAGCAACCTGACCATTCTGAGGACAGTCCAGGAGGATGAGGGGATGTATCACTGTACAAACGCAGACTGGTATGGCACTGAATGGAATGGGACATATTTGTCATTAAAAGGTAATGATGTGATTTTTTTAAAAAATTTTATATACAGACTTGTGTTTCTATGCACGTTTAAAAAAATCGCCAACTGTGTTACTGCAATTTTTATTACACAGGAAACAGTCAGACATCAAAATACACCGTCACTCAGTGGCCGACAGCATCAAGTCCAGGCCGAGACTCAGCAACTCTCCAGTGTTCAATCCTCTCTGACCCTGAGCACATGAAGTGTCCAGGACATCACAGTGTGTTCTGGTTCAGAGTCGGATCAGACAAGTCTCATCCAGACACCATCTACACTGACGGAGATAGAAATAATGAATGTGACGAGGAATCTGATGCTCAGAAGAGCTGCGTTTATCGCTTCTCTAAGAACATCAGCTCCTCTGATGCTGGGACTTACTACTGTGCTGTGGCCACATGTGGAAGGATATTATTTGGAAACATATCTAAGCTGCACCTTGGTAAGATTTTGAGTTCAGTAATACAAGACATACTCTAATAATGTTGATACTCACAATGTGGGAAATAATGGTAATGCTGTTAAGAAGCACTCAATTTGTTGTTTATGAAAATATTACACTTTTCAAGTGTCTGATTTCTCATGCAAAATTTACTAGTAGTAATTTTACTTTTCCAATCATCTAACCACTATCTATGACTTTCATTGTTTCTTCCTTCTCATTCTGTTGTAGGATGCACGTGTTCACAGGAGGACAGTACATTTATTTTTCTGCTCTGTGCTGTCTTGGCTATAAGTCTGATTGTTATTGCTGTCCTCATTCACGCCATCAAGAAAAACAAGAGTGATACTTGCAGAGGTAAAAGAAGTAAGTCATATTTTCTCTAGACAATGAAATTTAAATGATTGAACCTTCATTTATTGTTCTGTACTGTAATTTTTTTTGTTATCCAGCTGCTGTTCGCTTGCAGAAAAAACGGGTTGGACAGAAACATCAACAGGTAAAGCACTTTTATTGTTTTTTATCTCATCAAGTCAATAAAGGTTTTGATATTGCTCATATTTTTTTTTTCATATATTTTGTCAGACAGATGAGGACACATGGATTTTTTCTGCTGTCATCTTTACCATGATGAAAGCTGAAAGAAATGCAGTAAAGGATGGGAAAGAAGAGAGAGAGAAGATCTACACTGCTGTCAAGGCTTTGGGGTTGGATTAGACTGTTAACACATGCTTGGTTTTCATTTGCTTTGAATAATCAATTTGATAAACTAGCTAAAGGTCTTCCTTTATGTTGCAGTACTGTACATACTATAATGTGTATCATCTTAATTCAAATTTTTGTTCTTTTGTTTAAATGTATTTACACAGAATTCATCTTTTTCACGTAAAAATTACAAATAAAACACACTTTCTAGTGCCAAACTGTTGCTGCTGGTGTGATCTGTTTGTCTTTCTAAGCACTTACTAACATCACAGAAATCAGCTCAACATTTAAATTGCGCAAAACGGTTGTTTATCAGGTTTGTAATCTTGTTAACATCACAGGAATTTAAAAATAATTTAATAATGCGATTATTCCTTCAAGCAAAGTATATAACATTCAATATATTTACACTTCAGGATAAGTTTTTTTGGTTCAATTTTAATGATGACTGTTACGAACCGATAGCCTGATGTGAACCAGAACACAGACAATTGGAATTCTTACTCCTGGAAGTTATAGCCTCCCTCTGCTCCATGCACATTACTGTGCTGCGCTTTGTTCACGTGCAACAGGAACACTCTGAACTTTCTGATTCATCCTCGTACGAACCAACAAAAGTTGTCCTGATGTCAGCTTCACATATTTTTGCTGCTCTAAATAAAATCAGACTGATTTATTGGACATATTAGTGTCTAACTTTAGTACAGATAAGTAATAACATATAAACAAACTTGAGGGCAAGCTGTTCTTTCTGTTTTGTGTCAGCCTTAAGTTGTAGGTTTTATTTGTGTAATATCCTAGAGAGAATCACGTATATAACATTTCAAATATTCTGTAATTTTGGGGCGAATTGTGATGGTCAAATTGATAGAGAAAGGAAATAGGACGTCTGTAAAAAAAAAAAAAAAAAGCTACCACGTCTGTGTTCACCTGCAGGTTTTAGGGGTCTGTTGCAGGGTAGAAGTGAGAGGAAATATCACCAAAACCACAGAAAGTCATAGAGATGTGGAGATCTCAAAGCCTGAAAGATTTTTCATGCATCTCTTTTAAACATAATTAATTTCTATGTTTTAACTTATGTATTGAGATCAATAAAGACCATCATTCTTTCTAGTCTCACTGCACTTTGTAAAGGACTTCTGCATTTCTGTCATGACAGCAACAAGTAAAGCTACTGTCGCAGACAAAAGCTATTGTGGGCTGTTCCTCCACCCTTTGACCAACCGCTGAAGCTGCTTACTCAGATCAGACCTGACTGTGCGCTTCAACCGGATATGAAGTGAGAGAGGAGCTACGAGGCTTCAGCAGGCTAATTTTAGTTTTAGTTTGAGTTGCTTGTTATTTAAAATACAAATAGTATCTGATATATTTTCCTGTGTGTTTCAAAGATACAATCTACAATTATTTGCATCTGCAGTTTTGAAATATGTTGTTTTTAGTGTTATTTTAATTTTAATGTGATTTTATTGATTTATTGTTTCCACTGCATCACTGCACCAAGAAATGGACTAAACAAGCAGTGCTGTCAATCCTATTTGTTGGAACTTTACAGTCAAAGTCCTGCCTTTGCTTAAAAGATCAGTAATAATTGATAAGCAGTGGTCCAGCTTTGTGAAATTAAAAGAGAGAGCGAGACAGGAAAAAAAAGGCCCTCGTGTTTTTTATGCTAGAGTCTCTTATGTATTACTTGACTGCATGATATTGTCAGCTGTTCCTGTCACTACTGTAGTGAAGCTGAGTCACTCAGGATTCGTCCATGTCAGTCACTTTTGGTTTTGATTATTTTACTGTCACCAAAAGCATTTTTTTCACGGAGAAAAAAACAACACTTTGTATATTCTCTCATGCTGCCTCACTGTCAGGTCTTTGTTCAGGTTTACAAGAGTTTTCTCCCTCACATCATTACGTGGACCAGTTGAGTCAGAAACTTGTGATCTCTTCCAGGTCAATATGTTTCTATGATAATGTGAGAGTGATGCTCTGAAGGGAGAGTAGAGGAAGGAGGGTGTGACCGCAGCCACCTCCCAACTCTGCATGCTTCTCTCTTCCTGATGAAGTGACTGACAGGCAGAGTGGGCGGGTCATCATTGATGACGTGCAGCTTCCTAATTGGCTGGCTTAAATATTGGAGATGGCTCATTGTGTATCATTGTGGCAAAAGGTTGGATTCATATTTATTAAGTTCACAGAAATAAAACAGCAACTAAATTCCTTTTTAACTAAGTGCTACAAACAGTGTTGTAGGATTTACTATTAGGTGTATGTACATATGTGAATATGTGAATATGTTACATGTGGTTCATTTAAATTTGAAGTCTGGTAATGCCAGGGCACTTTTAAAATGACATCTTAATCGATGTGGAAAAACATTCAATGTGAATGTTATTCTCTATTTGTTGAATCATTTCACTTTCACTGAATGGTGACATTGATGTCAAGAAAGAGCAAATAGCTGCTTCTCTTTTGTAGTTTGTGTCCCATTCAGAAATACAGACAAACTATTTTTAATCAAAATGTATTGGCATGGGTTATACAGAGGAAATCAAGCCCAATCTAAACCCATCCCTGGACTTTAAGAACAGCGCTATAGACACAAAGCTTCATGAACTTTCACTTCAGGTTTCAATATTTACAGTATATTCAGTTCAGTCTTAAAAGATGCAGTTATGTACTACTCAAGGAAGCTCTAATGAATGAATGAATACTTTTGAGTTGCATTATCATAAATGTAGGATCCAGTCTGGAGCTTGACTCAATTCAAGCTCCAAAGAAAGATATTCTGATGAAAAGCGATTCAAAATCAGGATATGTTGAACTATGCTGCTAGAAATATTTTTGTAGATAGATATTCTCTGAATATATGATCCCCACAATATAAAATGCTGTTTCAGGTGGAGGATACGTGTGTTCGTCCAAAACAGCTTGATCTGAAAAGTCTAAATCTTCTTGGCAATGTTGTGACCAAGAGTGTTTGGGTTCGCACGTAGTTGATCTCTCTGTGAGAGTTATAGACACATGAAACAAAAGCTTACTGTTGCAGTTGTTTCATGTGTTTACGTTAGAAAGATAGTTGATATTATTTCCACTGTGGTTGTACAGCGAAGCACCAGCGTATCGAGTGGCCAATCAGATCGTTTTAAAATTGTTCCCTCCCACTTATTGCGAGTACATATTAAGGCAAATCAAACTATGATATGTTCTAATGTAGATGCAGACACGAGTGGATTAATCGGAAAATGATGACCATATTTCACTTACTGCTGATGCTCAGAGTGGGGCGTAAGTATATAGAGCTTGTTTTCAAATATATATTTTCAGTGTCATTTCTTGCACTAACGTTTTAATCTCTCCTTTAAAATCCTGCTTTGCTTGCTGCTGCGTTGCTTGCTTGTATCTCCAAGGACAAAGACAACCAACCACCCAGAGATAGACAAATCTGTCTCAAAACAGTAAAAAGTGAAAAATCTGAAACATTGCAACAAAAGGAAACAGAGGTGATATGCTTCTCAAAGCCCAGGATCACACAATATGTGGCAGGAAGTGTGCTCATTCTGTCACAACCAATCAGATGCTTTTTAAAGTCTGACTTATCACAACTGTCTCACCTCCTTTCCTCACTGAGATACCAACTACATCCCCATGCAGACATCAATGTCATGATGATCGTGTTATGGATTGCATTGCTTTTTTTTCATCGAGCATGTAAGTGCTGTTTTTTTTCCGGCCAAAAATTCTGTGCTTTAGAGATTTTTCACACTCCTTTATTTAATGTTTTTCTGTTTTCTTTTAATTCAGATACGCTGGTTCCAGTAACGACAGTTCAGCTCGGAGAACCAGTGACCTTGACATGTTCTTTACTCAAATTCAGCGACAAACAGTTCAAATGGTACAAGCAGAGCGCCGGGGATAATCTTAAATTAATTGTGACACTCTTGACATCTACAAGTGCGTTTGAACCAGAGTTTCCTCAATCAAGAATCCAAGCACATCGTCATGACGGTTTTAGCAACCTGACCATTCTGAGGACAGTCCAGGAGGATGAGGGGATGTATCACTGTGGAAGCGCAGACTGGTATGACACTGAATGGATTGGGACATATTTGTTCGTAAAAGGTAATAATGTCTTTTTATATATATATGTATATATATGTACAGACTTGTGTTTCTATGCATATTTGAAAAAAATGCCAACTGTGTTACTGCAATTTTTATTACACAGGAAACAGTCAGACATCAAACTACACCGTCAC
Source organism: Embiotoca jacksoni (assembly GCF_022577435.1). Lineage (NCBI taxonomy): Eukaryota > Metazoa > Chordata > Actinopteri > Embiotocidae > Embiotoca > Embiotoca jacksoni. The sequence goes on from NW_027185403.1 coordinate 3,235,900, forward strand.
TCAGTGGCCGACAGCATCAGGTCCAGGCCGAGACTCAGCAACTCTCCAGTGTTCAATCCTCTCTGACCCTGAGCACATGAAGTGTCCAGGACATCACAGTGTGTTCTGGTTCAGAGTCGGATCAGATGAGTCTCATCCAGACACCATCTACACTGACGGAAATAGAAACAATGAATGTGACGAGAAATCTGACGCTCAGAAGAGCTGCGTTCATCGCTTCTCTAAGAACATCAGCTCCTCTGATGCTGGGACTTACTACTGTGCTGTGGCCACATGTGGAAGGATATTATTTGGAAACATATCTAGGCTGCAGCTTGGTAAGATTTTGAGTTCAGTAATATAAGACATACTCTAATAATGTTGATACCATTGTGAACAATATGGCAGTTAAGAAGCACTGAATTTGTTGTTTTTGTTTTGTTTTCTAGCTCAATCAACACATTCAGTATTAATTGAGAGGGTGATATTAATCGTCTGTTTGGCCATTTCTGTCATTGGAAATGTTGTTCTCATCTGCAAGCTAAGAGTATGTGAACAGTGGAGAGGTGAGTGAAGCTAAAAGTGTTGGAAAGACGAACATTCTCCTGTGACATTTATATTATTAAATGTATAATAATTATATGTTATACATGCATTTTAAACATAAGATCAGACAAACCTTTTCAAGTACTATTATAAAATCATTGGGGCTCAGTCATTGTGCATATTTAAGAAATTGATGTAAAGTAGCAATAGTTTTTTAAACATAGTCTTCCTTGCTAATTTATATCATTCATTGCTCCTAATGATTTGTATTCTCTGACTTTATACTGTGAGGGAAAAGTGCACGAATTGATTATGTTTTTATAATTATAATATTTTTTTACCTTTAGGAACCCAAAGTGCTCTTTCAGAAGCACAAAAAGATTCCTCGCGACAACCAATAGACGATACTGTAAGTTAAAATGACAAATTAAACATTTTATTCTGTAAAGATATGTCTCCTAATCAGCTTGTCAGTCTTTACAACTAATTTGTTAATTGTTTTATTCACCACAGACTGAAGCTGAACACAATCTGAACTATGCGCCACTAAATTTCTCTGAAAGAAAAGCAACAAGAGGGAGAAAGAAGAGAGAGTTTGCCGAGGACTGTGTCTACTCTCAAGTTAAACACTGACACCGGTGACCATGTGGAGAATCTCCTGAATTATGAATTAAACCTCACATGATACAGTTCCTGTATTGATTGTTCAGACTTTTTATTTTTCTATCTTAGCTAAATATTCAGAAATATTCCGTGTTAACAGAGTTCAGTTGCTTCATCGCCGACAATATTTGGGCTCTCAAAGCGTAAAGATAGTTTTGATGCATTTTCCATCCCTGGTTTTTAACTGTATTGACTCACTGTCTTGTCTTGTTTTTTTTCATTTAAAGTTTATTATATGAAATGTCTTTCTGAGTTTTATGTTTGCAACCGTTTTATGAACGTAAACTAGAGGAGAAAGACAGACGAGCAGGCTAAAGGAGAAATCTGGTCAACTTTTGACAACAATTTCATCAAGTTGGATTTAAAGATTTTATAATACCATGTAGTGTGCAGATATTCGACCCGTGTTTTTAGACTGAAAACCATTTATTCTGTCAAAATAATAGAAAACTTAACAATGGCTTTATACAGACTCTGATAATATAAACACCTTTGCATTCTACTGCATCCTGTCAGTGTGCTGAAGCCTCTCAAGAAATTTCCTTTGTGACGTTTCATTACACAAAATGTTTGCTCATTAGAGATGCTGACAAAGCCACATGTTGGTTGATTGTAATTGTGTTTGTGGAGTTTTTACAATTTTCTTCTCATAACAACCTGTTATCCACACTGCTGACCTATGATCTATGATCCAACCTATGACCCAAATCTTAATAAATTGCCATATTTTGCAAGAATACCTCAAACTTAGAGTTGGTATCACTTCCTGATTACTGCCAACGTTTACGTTCAGTAACTTGGAATAACGGAAAGAAAAGCATTACATGTAATCCTTGTCACCAAAACACTAACCCACAGGTTATAGCCACAGACTCCGCCAATTTCTACTTCCTGAACCCCTCCCACTAAGATTCACGTTATCCACCTAACAGATTTGGTTCAGTTACAACACACAGTTCTAGTGTGCACTGATTGTTCCCATCGAATACATGAATAAATATTAACTGATATCATTGCCACATATGCCACAATCTCTCGAGCAATTCTCTGAGGTGACAAACAATGGAGAGAGAAAGAAAAAAGAGATTGACTGCTGCAAGCACGTGCAACTGAATGTGATACAAAACAGCCCTTTTTGTATTTGTTCTACAAATATTTGTATTTTATCGTAGCCTAAAATGCTAATTACATTTTCCGTAGTTTAAAGGCCCTGGACTTACACTAAATATGTATAAGTATAAATACCATGTGAAAGTTAGTGTGTGGACTTCTTTTGAAACTAATTTAATTGTGGGAAATGTTCATTATAAATAAATACCCATTTAGAAAAAGTCCGCTTTAATGTGGCCAAATAGAGACTCTGCCTTCATTACAGTATTCTGAGCCATGCTTCATTTTATCTTTGACATTATTGTCCTGTTGCTCGAGTGATTCGTCATTCTGGTCCATCATAAAATATTTCAACAAATAACTACTGCACAGCTGGCAACGTCTCCTCTCCTCTCCTCTCCATTCAACAACAGCACCAGTACTTTTGTTTGTGTTTTGTTCTAATTTCTAGGGGTAATAACAAAGGGATTGTTTCAGTCCCTCCAGGAAATCCCGATCTTGCGATAGCAATATTTAACGCAAATTCAAGCAAACTCTGCAATATTTGCGGGAGCTTGCAATTTTTTTTTGATTCCTGCAATTATTCCTCAACAAATGTCTTCAGCAGAAGCTGTGCTGAAAGCATTGACAGCATGAAGTAAGTCTTTTCAGACAAATCTGGCTTTATTAACACAAATAACTCCTCGTTTACAGTCAGCACGACTCTCCTCCTCTCATCTCCTCAACAAAACAAACCCTGTGTTCCGGATCGCATACGATTTCTTTTTACTTTTAGTATGTACGACAGCTTCCCTTAAAACGTATATACTGTTGCATGTAGTATGTATACAATTGGGACATACTACTCCATCATAAAAAATGTGTCTTGAACTTTGATGCACTTTGTTATATCCGTCACGATCCGTAGCACAACGTTTGTAGTAAAAAGAAAAAGGATGCGATTTAGAACAAGTAAGATTCCTTTTAATGCCCCTTCTTCTTCTTCTTCTTCTTCTTCTGCTATCTCTTGTGGGCGGAGCATTAGCGCCATCAACTGTCTTGGCGGCTCAGTCGATGTGACGTATCTTCTGCTGCGCAAAGGATTGTGAGTCAGAGCAGCTCGAGTACCATGCTGGCCTGCATACTGCAAAATACGACCGGATGTAATAGGACATCCTGGTACTTTTGGCATCCTACATCTAACATACTATGTATTGATACATATTAAATCTTTTTTTGGCCTACTAAACAGTATGCTAGTATGGATGTTGGAACGCAGGGCTACAAGAGCTTTCAGCTGACTAAATTTGGTTGAACTTATCAATTGTATTTTAACGTACTAATGATGTCTATCATTCTCGTGTTTTGTAGTTCCAGGCATCAACATCCATATGCATCTGTTATAATATAATAAGCAATATTCATACTAGGTTTGTTTTTCATTTAAATTCAATGTAATTATGTTATTGATTTATTTACAATGGATCTGGACTGACTTCAAGTCCATCAATATACTAAGTGAAGCACAGTGCAGCCGTACAAGACCAGCTTTGTTAGATTGAAAAAGAGAGTGAGACAGGAAGGTCAACGTGTGATTTTGATTGAAGTATCTCAACAACTGCTGGATGGTTTGCCATGAAATGGACAGTAGCTCTGGTTTTTGTGAAGCTACACCATCTCTCTTGGACAGGGGATGTTGTTTGAGCTTTTGTTCCTGTGAAGGACATGATGTCAGAAAGATCCAGCCTGTTAATCTCTCCTTTAAAATACTGCTTTGCTTGCTACTGCGTTGCTTGCTTGTAGCTCCAAGGACAAAGACAACCAACCACCCAGAGATAGACAAATCTGGGTCAAAGTGAAAAGTGAAAAATCTGAATCATCGCAGCAAAAGGAAACAGGTGATATGCCTCTCGAAGCCCAGGATCACACAAAATGTGGCAGGAAATGTGCTCATTCTGTCACAACCAATCAGATGCTTTTTAAAGTCTGACTTATCACAACCATCTCACTGAAACACTTACTACATCCCCATGAAGACTTCAATGTCATGATGGTCGTGTTATGGATTGCATTGCTTTTTTTTCATCGAGCATGTAAATGCTGCTTTTTTTCCAGCCAAAAATTCTGTGCTTTAGAGATTTTTCACACTCCTTTATTTAATGTCTTTCTGTTTTCTTTTAATTCAGATACGCTGGTTCCAGTAACGACAGTTCAGCTCGGAGAACCAGTGAACTTGACATGTTCTTTACTCAAATTCAGCTCTGTAGGATTCCAATGGTACAAGCAGAGCGCCGGGGATAATCTTAAATTAATTGTGACACTCTTGATATCTACAAGTGCATTTGAACCAGAGTTTCCTCAATCAAGAATGCAAGTACATCTTTATGGCGGTTTTAGCAACCTGACCATTCTGAGGACAGCCCAGGAGGATGAGGGGATGTATCATTGTACAACCGCAGACTTCATTGAACCTCAATGGAATGGGACATATTTGTTAGTAAAAGGTAATAATGTGAATTTTTTTTTTTACGGATTTGTGTTTCCATGCACATTTGAAAAAAATGCCAACTGTGTTACTGCAATTTTTATTACACAGGAAACAGTCAGACATCAAACTACACCGTCACTCAGTGGCCGACAGCATCAGGTCCAGGCCGAGACTCAGCAACTCTCCAGTGTTCAATCCTCTCTGACCCTGAGCACATGAAGTGTCCAGGACATCACAGTGTGTTCTGGTTCAGAGTCGGATCAGATGAGTCTCATCCAGACACCATCTACACTGACGGAAATAGAAATAATGAATGTGACGAGGAATCTGATGCTCAGAAGAGCTGCGTTTATCGCTTCTCTAAGAACATCAGCTCCTCTGATGCTGGGACTTACTACTGTGCTGTGGCCACATGCGGAAGGATATTATTTGGAAACATATCTAAGCTGCACCTTGGTAAGATTTTGAGTTCAGTAATATAAGACATACTCTAATAATGTTGATACTCACAATGTGGGAAATAATGGTAATGCTGTTAAGAAGCACTCAATTTGTTGTTTATGAAAATATTACAATTTTCAAGTGTCTGATTTTTCATGCAAAATTTATTAGTAGTAATTTTACTTTTTCCAATCATCTAACCACTGTCTATGACTTTCATTGTTTCTTTCTTCTCATTCTGTTGTAGGATGCACGTGTTCACAGGAGGACAGTACAGTTATTTTTCTCCTCTGTGCTGTCTTGGCTATAAGTCTGATTGTTATTGCTGTCCTCATTCACGCCATCAAGAAAAACAAGAGTGATACTTGCAAAGGTAAAAGAAGTTACTCATATTTTCTCTGGACAATGAAATTTAAATGATTGAACCTTCAGTTATTGTCATGTACTGTATGTTATTTTTTGTTATCCAGCTGCTGTTGGCTTGCAGAAAACACAGGTTGGACAGAAACATCAACTGGTAAAGCACTTTTATTGTTTTGTATCTCATCAAGTCAATAAAGGTTTTGATATTGCTCATGTTTTTGTTTTTTTTTCATCTATTTTGTCAGACAGATGAGGACACATGGATTCATTCTGCTGTCATCTTTACCATGATGAAAGCTGAAAGAAATGCAGTAAAGGATGGGAAAGCAGAGAGAGAGAAGATCTACACTGCTGTCAAGGCTTTGGGGTTGGATTAGACTGTTAACACATGCTTGGTGTTCATTTGCTTTGAATAATCAAGTTGATAAACTAGCTAAAGGGCTTCCTTTATGTTGCAGTACTGTACATACTATACTGTGTATCATCTTAATTCAGATTTGTGTTCTTTTGTTTAAATGTATTTACACAGAATTCATCTTTTTCACGTAAAAATTACAAATAAAACACACTTTCTAGTGCCAAACTGTTGCTGCTGGTGTGATCTGTTTGTCTTTCTAAACACTTACGAACGTCACGGAAATCAGTTCAACATTTAAATTGCGCAAAACAGGTGTTTATCAGGTTTGTAATCTTGTTAACATCACAGGGATTTAAAAATAATTTAGTAATGCGATTATTCCTTCAAGCAAAGTATATAACATTCAATATATTTACACTTCAGGATAAGTTTTTTTTGTTCAATTTTAACAATGACTGTTACGAACCGATAGCCTGATGTGAACCAGAACGCAGACAATTGGAATACTTACTCCTGGAAGTTATAGCCTCCCTCAGCTCCATGCACGTTACTGTGCTGCGCTTTGTTCACGTGCAACAGGAACACTCTGAACTTTCTGATTCATCCTCGTACAAACCAACAAAAGTTGTCCTGATGTCAGCTTCACATATTTTTGCTGCTCTAAATAAAATCAGACTGATTTATTGGACATATTAGTGTCTAACTTTAGTACAGATAAGTAATAACATATAAACAAAGTTGAGGGCAAGCTGTTCTTTCTGTTTTGTCTAAGCCTTAATTTGTAGGTTTTATTTGTATAATATCCTAGAGAGAATCACGTATATAACATTTCAAATATTCTGTAATTTTGGGGCGAATTGTGATGGTCAAATTGATAGAGAAAGGAAATAGGACGTCTGTAAAAAAAAAAAAAAAAAGCTACCACGTCTGTGTTCACCTGCAGGTTTTAGGGGCCTGTTGCAGGGTAGAAGTGAGAGGAAATATCACCAAAACCACAGAAAGTCATAGAGATGTGGAGATCTCAAAGCCTGAAAGATTTTTCATGCATCTCTTTTAAACATAATTAATTTCTATGTTTTAACTTGTGTATTGAGATCAATAAAGACCATCATTCTTTCTAGTCTCACTGCACTTTGTAAAGGACTTCTGCATTTCTGTCATGACAGCAATAAGTAAAGCTACTGTCGCAGACAAAAGCTGTGGTGGGCCGTTCCTCCACCCTTTGACCAACCACTGAAGTTGTTTACTCAGATCAAACCTGACTGTGCGCTTCAACCGGATATGAAGTGAGAGAGGAGCTACGAGGCTTCAGCAGGCTAATTTTAGGTTTAGTTTGAGTTGCTTGTTATTTAAAGTACAAATAGTATCTGATGTATATTTTCTGTGTGTGTTTCAAAGATACAATCTACAATTATTTGCATCTGCAGTTTTGAAATATGTTATTTTTAGTGTTATTTTAATTTTAATGTGATTTTATTGATTTATTGTTTCCACTGCATCACTGCACCAAGAAATGGACTAAACAAGCAGTGCTGTCAATCCTATTTGTTGTAACTTTACAGTCAAAGTCCTGCCTTTGCTTAAAAGATCAGTAATAATTGACAAGCAGTGGTCCAGCTTTGTGAAATTAAAAGAGAGAGCGAGACAGGAAAAAAAAGGCCCTCGTGTTTTTTATGCTAGAGTCTCTTATGTACTACTTGACTGCATGATATTGTCAGCTGTTCCTGTCACTACTGTAGTGAAGCTGAGTCACTCAGGATTCGTCCATGTCAGTCACTTTTGGTTTTGATTATTTTACTGCAACCAAAAGCATTTTTTTCACGGAGAAAAAAACAACACTTTGTATATTCTCTCATGCTGCCTCACTGTCAGGTCTTTGTTCAGGTTTACAAGAGTTTTCTCCCTCACATCATTACATGGACCAGCTGAGTCAGAAACTTGTGATCTCTTCCAGGTGAATTTGTTTATGTGATAATGTGAGAGTGATGCTTTGAAGGGAGAGTAGAGGAAGGAGGGTGTGACTGCAACCACCTCCCAACTCTGCATGCTTCTCTCTTCCTGATGAAGTGACTGACAGGCAGAGTGGGCGGGTCATCATTGATGACGTGCAGCTTCTGAATTGGCTGGCTTAAATATTGGAGATGGCTCCTTGTTCTTTGTGTATCATTGTGGCAAAAGGTTGGATTCATGTTTATTAAGTTCACAGAAATAAAACAGAGCAACTAAATTCCTTTTTAACTAAGTGCTACAAACAGTGTTGTAGGATTTACTATTAGGTGTATGTACATATGTGAATATGTTACATGTGGTGCATTTAAATTTGAAGTCTGGTAATGCCAGGGACCTTTTAAAAGGACATCTTAATCGGTGTGGAAAAACATTCAATGTGAATGTCATTCTCTATTTGTTGAATCATTTCACTTTCACTGAATGGTGACATTGATGTCAAGAAAGAGCAAATAGCTGCTTCTCTTTTGTAGTTTGTGTCCCATTCGGAAATACAGACAAACTATTTTTAATCAAAATGTATTGGCGTAGATTATACAGAGGAAATCAAGCCCAATCTAAACCCATCCCTGGACTTTAAGAACAGCGCTATAGACACAAAGCTTCATGAACTTTCACTTCAGTTTTCAATATTTACAGTATATTCAGTTCAGTCTTAAAAGATGCAGTTATGTACTACTCAAGGAAGCTCTATTGAATGAATGAATACTTTTCAGTTGCATCATCATAAATGTAGGATCCAGTCTGGAGCTTTACTCAATTCAAGCTCCAAAGAAAGATATTCTGATGAAAAGCGATTCAAAATCAGGATATGTTGAACTATGCTGCTAAAAATATTTTTGTAAATGAAAATTCTCTTAATCTCTAATCCCCACAATATAAAATGCTGTTTCAGGTGGAGGATACGTGTGTTCGTCCCAAACAGCTTGATCTGAAAAGTCTAAATCTTCTTGGCAATGTTGTGACCAAGAGTGTTTGGGTTCGCACGTAGTTGATCTCTCTGTGAGAGTTACAGACACATGAAACAAAAGCTTACTGCTGCTGTTGTTTCATGTGTTTAGGTTAGAAAGATAGTCGGTATTATTTCCACTGTGGTAGTACAGCGAAGCACCAACATATTGAGTGGCCAATCAGATCGTTCTAAAATTGTTCCCTCCCACTTTTTGCGAGTACATATAAAGTCAAATCAATGTATGATATGTTCTAATGTAGATGCAGACACGAGTGGATTAATCAGAAATTGATGATCATATTTCACTTACTGCTGATGCTCAGAGTGGGGCGTAAGTATATAGAGCTTGTTTTCAAATACAGTATATATTTTACGTGTCATTTCTTGCACTAACGTTTTAATCTCTCCTTTAAAATACTGCTTTGCTTGCTGCTGTGTTGCTTGCTTGTATCTCCAAGGACAAAGACAACCAACCACCCAGAGATAGACAAATCTGTCTCAAAAGAGTCAAAAGTCAAAAATCTGAATCATTGCAACAAAAGGAAAGAGAGGTGATATGCTTCTCAAAGCCCTGAATCACACAATATGTGGCAGGAAGTGTGCTCATTCTGTCACAACCAATCAGATGCTTTTTAAAGTCTGACTTATCACAACTGTCTCACCTCCTTTACTCACTATGATACCAACTATATCCCCATGAAGACATCAATGTCATGATGGTCGTGTTATGGATTGCATTGCTTTTTTTTCATCGAGCATGTAAGTGCTGCTTTTTTTCCGGCCAAAAATTCTGTGCAATAGAGATTTTTCACACTCCTTTATTTAATGTTTTTCTGTTTTCTTTTAATTCAGATACGCTGGTTCCAGTAACGACAGTTCAGCTCGGAGAACCAGTGACCTTGACATGTTCTTTACTCAAATTCAGCGACAAACAGTTCAAATGGTACAAGCAGAGCGCCGGGGATAATCTTAAATTAATTGTGACACTCTTGACATCTACAAGTGCGTTTGAACCAGAGTTTCCTCAATCAAGATTCCAAGCACATCGTCATGACGGTTTTAGCAACCTGACCATTCTGAGGACAGTCCAGGAGGATGAGGGGATGTATCACTGTACAAACGCAGACTTCTTTAACACTGAATGGAATGGGACATATTTGTTAGTAAAAGGTAATAATGTCATTTTATATATATATATATATATATATATATATATATATATATATATATACATATATACAGACTTGTGTTTCTATGCACATTTGAAAAAAAACGCCAACTGTGTTACTGCAATTTTTATTACACAGGAAACAGTCAGACATCAAACTACACCGTCACTCAGTGGCCGACAGCATCAGGTCCAGGCCGAGACTCAGCAACTCTCCAGTGTTCAATCCTCTCTGACCTTGAGCACATGAAGTGTCCAGGACATCACAGTGTGTTCTGGTTCAGAGTCGGATCAGATGAGTCTCATCCAGACACCATCTACACTGACGGAAATAGAAATAATGAATGTGACGAGAAATCTGACGCTCAGAATAGCTGCGTTTATCGCTTCTCTAAGAACATCAGCTCCTCTGATGCTGGGACTTACTACTGTGCTGTGGCCACATGTGGAAGGATATTATTTGGAAACATATCTAAGCTGCACCTTGGTAAGATTTTATGTTCAATAATATAAGACATATTCAAATTATTTTGATACCATTGTGAACAATATGGCTGTTAAGAAGCACTGAAGTTGTTGTTTTTGTTTTGTTTTCTAGCTCAATCAACACATTCAGTTTTAATTGAGAGGGTGATATTAATCGTCTTTTTGGCCATTTCTGTCATTGGAAATGTTGTTCTCATCTGCAAGCTAAGAGTATGTGAACAGTGGAGAGGTGAGTGAAGTTAAAAGTGTTGGAAAAACGAACATTCTCCTGTGATATTTATATTATTAAATGTATAATAATTATATGTTATACATGCATTTTAAACATAAGATCAGACAAACCTTTTCAAGTACTATTATAAAATCATCAGGGCTCAGTCATTGTGCATATTTAAGAAATTGATGTAAAGTAGCAGTAGTTTTTTAAACATAGTCTTCTTTGCTATATTATATCATTCATTGCTCCTAATGATTTGTATTCTACGACTTTATTCTGTGAGGGAAAAGTGCATTTATTGATTATATTTTTGTTATTATAATTTGTTTTCAGCTTCAGGAACGGAAAGTGCTCTTTCAGAAACACAAAAAGACTCCTCACAACAACCAATAGACGATACTGTAAGTTAAAATGACAAATGCAAATTATTATTCTGTAAATATATGTCTCCAAATCAGCATATCAGTCTTTCCAACTCATTTGTTAATTGTTTTATTCACCACAGACTGAAGCTGAACACAATCTGAACTATGCGCCACTAAATTTCTCTGAAAGAAAAGCAACAAGAGGGAGAAAGAAGAGAGAGTTTGCCGAGGACTGTGTCTACTCTCAAGTTAAACACTGACACCGGTGACCATGTGGAGCATCTCCTGAATTATGAATTAAACCTCGCATGATACAGTTCCTGTACTGATTGTTTGGACTTTTTATTTTTCTATCTTAGCTAAATATTCAGAAATATTCCGTGTTAACAGAGTTCAGTTGCTTCATCGCCGACAATATTTGGGCTCTCAAAGCGTAAAGATAGTTTTGTTGCATTTTCCATCCCTGGTTTTTAACTGTATTGACTCACTGTCTTGTGTTTTTTTTTTCAATTAAAATTTATTACATGAAATGTCTTTCTGAATTTTATGTTTGCAACCGTTTTATGAACGTAAACAGGAGGAGAAAGACAGACGAGCGGGCTAAAGGAGAAATCTGGTCAACTTTTGACGGCAATTTAATCGAGTTGGATTTAAAGATTTTATAATACCATGTAGTGTGCAGATATCCGACCCGTGTTTTTAGACTGAAAACCATTTATTCTGTCAAAATAATAAAAAACTTAAGAATGGCTTTATACAGACTCTGATAATATAAACACCTTTTCATTCTACTGCATCCTGTCAGTGTGCTGAAGCCTCTCAAGAAATTTCCTTTGTGACGTTTCATTACACAAAATGTTTGCTCATTAGAGATGCTGACAAAGCCACATGTTGGTTGATTGTTATTGTGTTTGTGGAGTTTTTACAATTCTCTTCTGGTAACAACCTGTTATCCACACTGCTCACCTATGAGCTATTATCCAACCTTTGACCCATATCTTAATAAATTGCCATATTTTGCATGTTGGAAACAAGCCTTCCTCTCAAGATTACCTCAAACTAAGAGTTTGTATCACCTCCTGATTACTGCCAACGTTTACGTTCAGTAACTTGGAATAACGGAAAGAAAAGCATTACATGTAATCCTTGTCACCAAAACACTAACCCACAGGTTATAGCCACAGCCTCCACCAATTTCTACTTCCTGAACCCCTCCCACTAAGATTCACGTTATCCACCTAACAGATTTGGTTCAGTTACAACACAGTTCTAGTGTGCACTGATTTTTCCCGTCGAACACGTGAATAAATATTCACTGTTGTCATTGCCACATATGCCACAATCTCTCGAGCAATTCTCTGAGATGAGAAACGATGGAGAGAGAAGGAAAAAAAAATTGACTGCTGCAAGCATGTGCAACTGAATGTGATACAAAACAGCCCTTTTCATATTTGTTCTACAAATATTTGTATTTTATCGTAGCCTAAAACGCTAATTACATTTTCCACAGTTTAAAGGCCCTGGACTTACACTAAATATGTATAAGTATAAATACCACGTGAAAGTTAGTGTGTGGACTTCTTTTGAAACTAATTTAATTGTTGGAAATGTTCATTATTAAATAAATATTCAATCAGACAAAGTCCGCTCTAACGTGGCCAAATTGAGACTCTGCCTTCATTACAGTATTCTGAGCCATGCTTCATTTTATCTTTGACATTATTGTCCTGTTGCTCGAGTGATTCATCATTCTGGTCCATCATAAAATATTTCAACAAATAACTACTGCACAGCTGGCAACGTCTCCTCTCCCCTCCATTCAACAACAGCACCAGTACTTCTGTTTGTGTTTTGTTCTAATTTCTAGGGGTAATAACAAAGTGATGGTTTCAGTCCCTCCAGGAAATCCCGATCTTGCGATCGCAATAATTAAAGCAAATTCAAGCAAACTCTGCAATATTTGTGGGAGCTTGCAATTTTTTTTAATTCCTGAGATTATTCCTCAAAAAATGTCATCAGCAGAAGCTGTGCTGAAAGCATTGACAGCATGAAGTTAGTCTTTTCAGACAAATCTGGCTTTATTAACACAAATAACTCCTCGTTTACAGTCAGCACGGCTCTCCTCCTCTCATCTCCTCTACAAAACAAACCCTGCGTTCCGGATCGCATACGATTTCTTTTTACTTTTAGTATGGACGACAGCTTCCCTTCAAAAGTATATACTGTTGCATGTAGTATGTATACAATTGGGACATACTACTCCATCATAAAAAATGTGTCTTGAACTTTGATGCACTTTGTCATATCCGTCACGATCCGTAGCGCGACGTTTGTAGTAAAAAGAAAAAGGATGCGATTTAGAACAAGTAAGATTCCTTTTAATGCCCCTTCTTCTTCTTCTTCTTCTTCTTCTTCTTCTTCTTCTTCTTCTTCTTCTTCTTCTTCTTCTTCTGCTATCTCTTCTGGGCGGAGCATTAGCGCCATCAACTGTCTCGGCCGCTCAGTCGTTGTGACGTATCTTCTGCTGCGCAAAGGATTGTGAGTCAGAGCAGCTCGAGTACCATGCTGGCCTGCATACTGCAAAATACGACCGGATGTAGTAGGACATACTGGTACTTTTGGCATCCTACATCTAACATACTATGTATTGATACATATTAAATCTTTTTTTTGGCCTACTAAATAGTATGCTAGTATGGATATTGGAAAGCAGGGCTACAAGAGCATTCAGCTGACTAAATTTGGTTGAACTTATCAATTGTATTTTAAAGTACAAATGATGTCTATCATTCTTATGTTTTGTAGTTCCAGGCATCAACATCCATATGCATCTGTTATCATATAATAAGCAATATTCATACTAGGTTTGTTTTTCATTTAAATTCAATGTAATTATGGTATTGATTTATTTACAATGGATCTGGACTGACTGCAAGTCCATCAATATACCAAGTGAAGCACATTGCAGCCGTACAAGACCAGCTTTGTTAGATTGAAAAAGAGAGTGAGACAGGAAGGTCAACGTGTGATTTTGATTGAAGTATCTCAACAACTGCTGGATGGTTTGCCATGAAATGGACAGTAGCTCTGGTTTTTGTGAGGCTACACCATCTCTCTTGGACAGGGGATGTTGTTTGAGCTTTTGTTCCTGTGAAGGACATGATGTCAGAAAGATCCAGCCTGTTAATCTCTCCTTTAAAATACTGCTTTGCTTGCTACTGCGTTGCTTGCTTGTAGCTCCAAGGACAAAGACAACCAACCACCCAGAGATAGACAAATCTGGGTCAAAGTGAAAAGTGAAAAATCTGAATCATCGCAGCAAAAGGAAACATGTGATATGCCTCTCGAAGCCCAGGATCACACAAAATGTGGCAGGAAGTGTGCTCATTCTGTCACAACCAATCAGATGCTTTTTAAAGTCTGACTTATCACAACCATCTCACTGAAACACTAACTCCATCCCCATGAAGACTTCAATGTCATGATGGTCGTGTTATGGATTGCATTGCTTTTTTTTCATCGAGCATGTAAATGCTGCTTTTTTTTCCAGCCAAAAATTCTGTGCTTTACAGATTTTTCACACTCCTTTATTTAATGTCTTTCTGTTTTCTTTTAATTCAGATACGCTGGTTCCAGTAACGACAGTTCAGCTCGGAGAACCAGTGAACTTGACATGTTCTTTACTCAAATTCAGCTCTGTAGGATTCCAATGGTACAAGCAGAGCGCCGGGGATAATCTTAAATTAATTGTGACACTCTTGATATCTACAAGTGCATTTGAACCAGAGTTTCCTCAATCAAGAATGCAAGTACATCTTTATGGCGGTTTTAGCAACCTGACCATTCTGAGGACAGTCCAGGAAGATGAGGGGATGTATCACTGTACAAGCACAGAGTTCATTGAACCTCAATGGAATGGGACATATTTGTTAGTAAAAGGTAATAATGTGATTTTTTTTTTTACGGATTTGTGTTTCTATGCACATTTGAAAAAAATGCCAACTGTGTTACTGCAATTTTTATTACACAGGAAACAGTCAGACATCAAACTACACTGTCACTCAGTGGCCGACAGCATCAGGTCCAGGCCGAGACTCAGCAACTCTCCAGTGTTCAATCCTCTCTGACCCTGAGCACGTGAAGTGTCCAGGACATCACAGTGTGTTCTGGTTCAGAGTCGGATCAGATGAGTCTCATCCAGACACCATCTACACTGACGGAAATAGAAATAATGAATGTGACGAGGAATCTGATGCTCAGAAGAGCTGCGTTTATCGCTTCTCTAAGAACATCAGCTCCTCTGATGCTGGGACTTACTACTGTGCTGTGGCCACATGCGGAAGGATATTATTTGGAAACATATCTAAGCTGCACCTTGGTAAGATTTTGAGTTCAGTAATATAAGACATACTCTAATAATGTTGATACTCACAATGTGGGAAATAATGGTAATGCTGTTAAGAAGCACTCAATTTGTTGTTTATGAAAATATTACAATTTTCAAGTGTCTGATTTTTCATGCAAAATTTACTAGTAGTAATTTTACTTTTTCCAATCATCTAACCACTGTCTTTGACTTTCATTGTTTCTTTCTTCTCATTCTGTTGTAGGATGCACGTGTTCACAGGAGGACAGTACAGTTATTTTTCTCCTCTGTGCTGTCTTGGCTATAAGTCTGATTGTTATTGCTGTCCTCATTCACGCCATCAAGAAAAACAAGAGTGATACTTGCAAAGGTAAAAGAAGTTACTCATATTTTCTCTGGACAATGAAATTTAAATGATTGAACCTTCATTTATTGTTATGTACTGTATGTTATTTTTTGTTATCCAGCTGCTGTTGGCTTGCAGAAAACACAGGTTGGACAGAAACATCAACTGGTAAAGCACTTTTATTTATTTTTGTATCTCATCAAGTCAATAAAGGTTTTGATATTGCTCATGTTTTTTTTTTTTTTCATATATTTTGTCAGACAGATGAGGACACATGGATTTATTCTGCTGTCATCTTTACCATGATGAAAGCTGAAAGAAATGCAGTAAAGAATGGGAAAGCAGAGAGAGAGAAGATCTACACTTCTGTCAAGGCTTTGGGGTTGGATTAGACTGTTAACACATGCTTGGTGTTCATTTGCTTTGAATAATCAAGTTGATAAACTAGCTAAAGGGCATCATTTATGTTGCAGTACTGTACATACTATACTGTGTATCATCTTAATTCAGATTTGTGTTCTTTTGTTTAAATGTATTTACACAGAATTCATCTTTTTCACGTAAAAATTACAAATAAAACATACTTTCTAGTGCCAAACTGTTGCTGCTGGTGTGATCTGTTTGTCTTTCTAAACACTTACTAACGTCACGGAAATCAGTTCAACATTTAAATTGTGCAAAATGGGTGTTTATCAGGTTTGTAATCTTGTTAAAATCACAGGGATTTAAAAATAATTTAATAATGTGATTATTCCTTCAATCAAAGTATATAGCATTCAATACATTTACACTTCAGGATAAGTTTTTTTTGTTCAATTTTAACAATGACTGTTACGAACCGATAGCCTGATGTGAACCAGAACACAGACAATTGGAATTCTTACTCCTGGAAGTTATAACCTCCCTCTGCTCCATGCACATTACTGTGCTGCGCTTTGTTCACGTGCAACAGGAACACTCTGAACTTTCTGATTCACCCTCGTACGAACCAACAAAAGTTGTCCTGATGTCAGCTTCACATATTTTTGCTGCTCTAAATAAAATCAGACTGATTTATTGGACATATTAGTGTCTAACTTTAGTACAGATAAGTAATAACATATAAACAAACTTGAGGGCAAGCTGTTCTTTCTGTTTTGTCTAAGCCTTAATTTGTAGGTTTTATTTGTATAATATCCTAGAGAGAATCACGTATATAACATTTCAAATAGTCTGTAATTTTGGGGCGAATTGTGATGGTCAAATTGATAGAGAAAGGAAACAGGACGTCTGTAAAAAAAAAAAAAAAAAAAGCTACCACGTCTGTGTTCACCTGCAGGTTTTAGGGGTCTGTTGCAGGGTAGAAGTGAGAGGAAATATCACCAAAACCACAGAAAGTCAAGAGATGTGGAGATCTCAAAGCCTGAAAGATTTTTCATGCATCTCTTTTAAACATAATTAATCTCTCTGTTTTAACTTATGTATTCAGATCAATAAAGACCATCATTCTTTCTAGTCTCACTGCACTTTGTAAAGGACTTCTGCATTTCTGTCATGACAGCAATAAGTAAAGCTACAGTGGCAGACAAAAGCTGTGGTGGGCCGTTCCTCCACCCTTTGACCAACCACTGAAGCTGCTTACTCAGATCAGACCTGACTGTGCGCTTCAACCGGATATGAAGTGAGAGAGGAGCTACGAGGCTTCAGCAGGTTAATTTTAGTTTTAGTTTGAGTTGCTTGTTATTTAAAATACAAATAGTATCTGATATATTTTCCTGTGTGTTTCAAAGATACAATCTACAATTATTTGCATCTGCAGTTTTGAAATATGTTATTTTTAGTGTTATTTTAATTTTAATGTGATTTTATTGATTTATTGTTTCCACTGCATCACTGCACCAAGAAATGGACTAAACAAGCAGTGCTGTCAATCCTATTTGTTGTAACTTTACAGTCAAAGTCCTGCCTTTGCTTAAAAGATCAGTAATAATTGATAAGCAGTGGTCCAGCTTTGTGAAATTAAAAGAGAGAGCGAGACAGGAAAAAAAAGGCCCTCGTGTTTTTTATGCTAGAGTCTCTTATGTATTACCTGACTGCATGATATTGTCAGCTGTTCCTGTCACTACTGTAGTGAAGCTGAGTCACTCAGGATTCGTCCATGTCAGTCACTTTTGGTTTTGATTATTTTACTGCAACCAAAAGCATTTTTTTCACGGAGAAAAAAACAACACTTTGTATATTCTCTCATGCTGTCTCACTGTCAGGTCTTTGTTCAGGTTTAAAAAAGTTTTCTCCCTCACATCATTACATGGACCAGTTGAGTCAGAAACTTGTGATCTCTTCCAGGTGAATTTGTTTATGTGATAATGTGAGAGTGATGCTCTGAAGGGAGAGTAGAGGAAGGAGGGTGTGACCGCAGCCACCTCCCAACTCTACATGCTTCTCACTTCCTGATGAAGTGACTGACAGGCAGAGTGGGCGTGTCATCATTGATGACATGCAGCTTCTGAATTGGCTGGCTTAAATATTGGAGATGGCTCCTTGTTCTTTGTGTATCATTGTGGCAAAAGGTTGGATTTATATTTATTAAGTTCACAGAAATAAAACAGAGCAACTAAATTCCTTTTTAACTAAGTGCTACAAACAGTGTTGTAGGATTTACTATTAGGTGTACATATGTGAATATGTTACATGTGGTGCATTTAAATTTGAAGTCTGGTAATGCCAGGGCCCTTTTAAAAGGACATCTTAATCGGTGTGGAAAAACATTCAATGTGAATGTTATTCTCTATTTGTTGAATCATTTCACTTTCACTGAATGGTGACATTGATGTCAAGAAAGAACAAATAGCTGCTTCTCTTTTGTAGTTTGTGTCCCATTCAGAAATACAGACAAACTATTTTTAATCAAAATGTATTGGCATGGGTTATACAGAGGAAATCAAGCCCAATCTAAACCCATCCCTGGACTTTAAGAACAGCGCTATAGACACAAAGCTTCATGAACTTTCACTTCAGGTTTCAATATTTACAGTATATTCAGTTCAGTCTTAAAAGATGCAGTAATGTACTACTCAAGGAAGCTCTAATGAATGAATGAATACTTTTGAGTTGCATCATCATAAATGTAGGATCCAGTCTTGAGCTTTACTCAATTCAAGCTCCAAAGAAAGATATTCTGATGAAAAGCGATTCAAAATTAGGATATGTTGAACTATGCTGCTAGAAATATTTTTGTAAATGAAAATTCTCTTAATCTCTAATCCCCACAATATAAAATGCTGTTTCAGGTAGAGGATACGTGTGTTCGTCCCAAACAGCTTAACCTGAAAAGTCTAAATCTTCTTGGCAATGTTGTGACCAAGAGTGTTTGGGTTCGCACGTAGTTGATCTCTCTGTGAGAGTTATAGACACATGAAACAAAAGCTTACTGCTGCTGTTGTTTCATGTGTTTAGGTTGGAAAGATAGTTGGTATTATTTCCACTGTGGTAGTACAGCGAAGCACCAGCGTATCGAGTGGCCAATCAGATCGTTCTAAAATTGTTCCCTCCCACTTTTTGCGAGTACATATTAAGGCAAATCAATGTATGATATGTTCTAATGTAGATGCAGACACGAGTGGATTAATCGGAAAATGATGATCATATTTCACTTACTGCTGATGCTCAGAGTGGGGCGTAAGTATATGGAGCTTGTTTTCAAATACAGTATATATTTTAAGTGTCATTTCTTGCACTAATGTTTTAATCTCTCCTTTAAAATACTGCTTTGCTTGCTGCTGTGTTGCTTGCTTGTATCTCCAAGGACAAAGACAACCAACCACCCAGAGATAGACAAATCTGTCTCAAAAGAGTCAAAAGTCAAAAATCTGAATCATTGCAACAAAAGGAAAGAGAGGTGATATGCTTCTCAAAGCCCTGAATCACACAATATGTGGCAGGAAGTGTGCTCATTCTGTCACAACCAATCAGATGCTTTTTAAAGTCTGACTTATCACAACTGTCTCACCTCCTTTACTCACTGAGATACCAACTACATCCCCATGAAGAGATCAATGTCATGATGGTCGTGTTATGGATTGCATTGCTTTTTTTTCATCGAGCATGTAAGTGCTGCTTTTTTTCAAGCCAAAAATTCTGTGCATTAGAGATTTTTCACTCTCCTTTATTTAATGTTTTTCTGTTTTCTTTTAATTCAGATACGTTGGTTCCAATAACGACAGTTCAGATCGGAGAACCAGTGACCTTGACATGTGCTTTACTCAAATTTAGCTCCGTACGATTCCAATGGTACAAGCAGAGCGCCGGGGATAATCTTAAATTAATTGTGACACTCTTGACATCGACAAGTACGTTTGAACCAGAGTTTCCTCAATCAACAATCCAAGCACATCTTTATGGCGGTTTTAGCAACCTGACCATTCTGAGGACAGTCCAGGAGGATGAGGGGATGTATCACTGTACAAGCACAGATTGGATTAACACTGACTGGATTGGGACATATTTGTTAATAAAAGGTAATAATGTGATTTTTTTTTTTTTTTTTTATACAGACTTGTGTTTCTATGCACATTCGAAAAAAACGCCAACTGTGTTACTGCCATTTTTATTACACAGGAAACAGTCAGACATCAAACTACACCGTCACTCAGTGGCCGACAGCATCAGGTCCAGGCCGAGACTCAGCAACTCTCCAGTGTTCAATCCTCTCTGACCCTGAGCACATGAAATGTCCAGGACATCACAGTGTATTCTGGTTCAGAGTCGGATCAGATGAGTCTCATCCAGACACCATCTACACTGACGGAAATAGAAATAATGAATGTGACGAGAAATCTGACGCTCAGAAGAGCTGCATTTATCGCTTCTCTAAGAACATCAGCTCCTCTGATGCTGAGACTTACTACTGTGCTGTGGCCACATGCGGAAGGATATTATTTGGAAACATATCTAAGCTGCACCTTGGTAAGATTTTGAGTTCAGTAATATCAGACATCCTCTAATTATGTTGATACCATTGTGAACAATATGGCAGTTAAGAAGCACTGAATTTGTTGTTTTGTTTGTTTTCTAGCTCAAACAACACATTCAGTATTAATTGAGAGGGTGATATTAATCGTCTGTTTGGCCATTTCTGTCATTGGAAATGTTGTTCTCATCTGCAAGCTAAGAGTATGTGAACAGTGGAGAGGTGAGTGAAGCTAAAAGTGTTGGAAAGACTAAAATTCTCCTGTGACATTTATATTATTAAATGTATAATAATTATATGTTATACATGTATTTTAAACACAAGCTCAGACAAGCCTTTTCAAGTACTATTGTAAAATCATCAGGGCTCAGTCATTGTGCATATTTAAGAAATTGATGTAAAGTAGTAGTAGTTTTTTAAACATAGTCTTCTTTGCTATATTATATCATTCATTGCTCCTAATGATTTGTATTCTATGACTTTATACTGTGAGGGAAAAGTGCATTTATTGATTATATTTTTGATATTATAATTTGGTTTTAGCTTTAGAAACGGAAAGTGCTCTTTCAGAAGCACAAAAAGATTCCTCGCGACAACCAATAGACGATACTGTAAGTTAAATTGACAAATGAAAATTATTATTCTGTAAATATATGTCTCCAAATCAGCATATCAGTCTTTCCAACTAATTTGTTAATTGTTTTATTCACCACAGACTGAAGCTGAACACAATCTGAACTATGCGCCATTAAATTTCTCTGAAAGAAAAGCAACAAGAGGGAGAAAGAAGAGAGAGTTTGCCGAGGACTGTGTCTACTCTCAAGTTAAACACTGACACCGGTGACCATGTGGAGCATCTCCTGAATTATGAATTAAACCTCACATGATACAGTTCCTGTACTGACTCTTTAGACTTTTTATTTTTCTATCTTAGCTAAATATTCAGAAATATTCCATATTAACAGAGTTCAGTTGCTTCATCGGCGATAATATTTGGGCTCTCAAAGCGTAAAGATAGTTTTGATGCATTTTCCATCCCTGGTTTTTAACTGTATTGACTCACTGTCTTGTCTTGTTTTTTTTCATTTAAAGTTTATTATATGAAATGTCTTTCTGAGTTTTTTGTTTGAAATCAGTTTATGAACGCAAACGAGAGGAGAAAGACAGACGAGCGGGCTAAAGGAGAAATCTGGTCAACTTTCAACGGCAATTTAATCTAGTTCGATAAAAAGATTTTATAATACCATGTAGGATGCAGATATCCGACCCGTGTTTTTAGACTGAAAACCATTTATTCTGTCAAAATAATAAAAAACTTAACAATGGCTTTATACAGACTGATAATATAAACACCTTTTCATTCTACTGCATCCTGTCAGTGTGCTGAAGCCTCTTAAGAAATTTCCTTTGTGACGTTTCATTACACAAAATGTTTGCTCATTAGAGATGCTGACAAAGCCACATGTTGGTTGATTGTTATTGTGTTTGTGGAGTTTTTACAAAGTTCTGCTGGTAACAACCTGTTATCCACACTGCTCATCTATGATCTATGATCCAACCTCTGACCCAAATCTTAATAAATTGCCATATTTTGCAAGAATTCCTCAAACTTAGAGTTTGTATCACCTCCTGATTACTGCCAACGTTTACGTTCAGTAACTTGGAATAACGGAAAGAAAAGCATTACATGTAATCCTTGTCACCAAAACATTAACCCACAGGTTATAGCCACTGCCTCCGCCAATTTCTACTTCCTGAACCCCTCCCACTAAGATTCACGTTATCCACCTAACAGATTTGGTTCAGTTACAACACAGTTCTAGTGTGCACTGATTGTTCCCATCGAATACATGAATAAATATTCACTGATGTATTCAATACAAAATAAAGGAAAAAGATCATGGATTTCCTCTTCAGTAACAGTATGATATTGTTTTGCATTATTCATATTTATTTCAAATATTGAGAGGTTACACGAGATCCGTCTGATAAGAAATAATAATCATAACAATAATAAAAAAAACATACAAATAATAGTAACATCATGATGAAGATCTACCTTCAGTTTACACAACCAATATTAGAAAAATCAAATGCTACCTATTCAAATCTTTTTCATCAGGCCATTAACAATAACATCGCAGCAAAAATCGAATCCGTCCTCACCATGCATTTTTTTATTGCATGTCTCATCCTGTTTCATTCACCTCAACAGGAATAACATGCTGGATTTGTGTGAAGATATTTTAAATGTCCATTATTCAGGGGGACATCCCTTTACTGGTGTTCTCTTGTGTCAGAGTATATACACTCCTCTGGTAGGTCCCTCTTGTTCTTATGTCTTATAGCTTTTCTTGAGGGAAAATCCAGCGCCGCATAGTTTCTTTCTTCTGCTTCACCATCCTGCAAATTAATAATATTAGCGATCAGAGTTTAATATCATAACCAATTACTTTTAGAACATTTTTAAACTACACATTAAAAGCTATCGGACCCAGAGACCTATAAAGCATCCAAAGATTGATGATTTCCATTCTAACCACATTATTGAACCAGAATGAACTTTGTTTTGGTCAACTGTTTAGTTGAAGTAGCATAAAAACACAGAACAAAGCCATCCAGTAACTGCAAATTTCTCCTGTACTCAATCCCAGGTTTCCCATTCTGTGTTTTTCAACCTTAAAAATAAGGGTTCACTTTGTCCTCCATGATATTTATCTGATGTCAAAGAACCACGTCTTAGGATTCAAGTCTAGTCATCCATTTGTGAATGTTTAAATTATATTTACCGCATTTCTTGGTTGATTGTCAGCTGATCTGTCCCGTTCAGCATGATTGGAAGCCGTTACTTCTCCTGTTCATCAAAACAAGACATTAACTGTAATATACCTTGTTTTGCAGTCCAGGATTTAAAGAACTAATCATGATAAGGCCTCCCTTTGCTCTCCAAACAGCTGGTTTCTGTTCTTGACTGGTACTCTGCTGTTGTTGTCTATCCTGCTCAAGGTTTTCTGATTTCTGGTAAAGAGTGGTGAGTTACCCTGTCTTTTTCTTACCCCCAACCAGTCTGGCTGTTCACCTTTAATCTCTCCTCGACAAGTTACTTTTGTCCACAGAACTGATGCTCACTGGATGTTGTTTTGTTTTCTGTATCTCTCTGAGTAAACTAGACATTGTTGTGGTGAAAATCTCAGGAGATATGATGCCAACAATCTGGCATGTTGTTCCCAGACCACAATTCACTGTGAAAATAGACCGGATCTGGAAGAGCTCCATTGGGGATCGTTTCAAGTCGTTGGATCCTACTGGGCGTAGACCTAGGGTTCATTTTAAAACTATTGGAGGAGCCATTAACCAATCAGCATTGACTGCCATAAGTCGTATGTGGTGCGCTGAAACTTTTCCAACCTCTGCCGTTGTTGGAACAACTTGGTCATCACACTAAGCCACTCTGACTGGCCGTTTCTTTATCCATCATCCAGAATGGCGTGCCAAACATTAATGCGAACAGGATTTCCAGACTAAAATCACAGCCAAGACTCAATCTGTGGGCAATAGTTAAGCAGAGCCAGGCCAACAATCATGCATTTTTTTTCTGGATATTTGAAGTGAACGTTAACTGAAGCTCCTTACATATATCTGTGTGATCAATGCAATATACAGATGCCAAGTGATTGGCTGCCTGAATAATCCTAATCTTACTGAATAAGTAGCATGCAGGTGTTCCTAATAAAGTGCCAGTGATTTATTTGTTCTTTTGACAAACCTACCTTTACCATATTTACAACCTGGCTTTTGCTTTCTGGTGAGAATCAGAGCGGTATTCAGGAGCACAGAGCAGGTGAGCAGTGTCCCGAGCACAATGACAAGGAACAGTTCTTGCCCTGAAATGAGAAGACGTGTGTTCTGCTTTTAGTGAATTGTTAGAAGTTGTCAACATTAACAAAACTGACTGAGCTCAATCCTTACTGAGTTTCATACAGATAGTTTTTATCAGTCAAATTAGGACTCAGACTTTTTTTTTTCAGGAAAAGCCGAAAGCAACCGTTTAAAGACACCAGTGACGTATTGTCCACTTGATGATTTCAGGTTAATTTCGATTTTTAGGCTGGAGTTTATGGCATTTTAATCTTGGATTGTGTTGCATTGTAATGTCTCATGTTAACAACACCCCAGTGACATGATCACAGGAGAAATTATGTAAGCTCTGTCAAATTGAGCCCCACAGGAAATGGTGGAAAACACATACAAAAGAACAAAGAGAATTAGGTTAGCGGAAGCAGCTAAACTCAACCTCAGAGAGAACAAGTCCATCTGCAACCCAGGGCTATTCAATTTCAATAGTAAGAGGTCCGTATAGGAAGATTACTGGGGCCCAAGGGCCGCACTTAATATTTTATGAATTAATGTCTACAAATAATTCTTAACGTTAATAGATATATTAGTGCATGGAATAAACCAATAAACCATCCTTTTCATGGTATCAGTTTTAGACAGTAAAACACAAGAATGAACATAGTAAAACATTATGTGCCTGTTTATGATACTATCAAAACAACTCCAAGCAGACATAAAGTGCTTATCTTAGGTCCATATCCACATTTGTTTAAGGTGAAACAGTGAAACAGGATCCACACAGGCATTTTCTTGCAGGCGACAGAAAATTTTAAGCGGGTCGTGTCCAGTCACAGTTTCAGTAGCCCTGCTTTAAACTATATTAACTAGTTCATTGTCTATTTTTTTTTCTTTTTATTGTGACCCTTTAAAAAAAATAGAAAGTCTACTCACTGCCCCTTAACAAATACATTATATACAGTATTTCTAACAGTGAGGACTTCAACCAGATCTAATTTGGATCAACTTTCAAGGCCTGATGAGATAAAAAAAAAAAATAAATAAATAAAAATAACGACACAAACATGTTATTATTTTTCTATTAGCTTGTCTCTTACCCATATTCACAAAAATCAGTAGAATAAATGTGATCAATATAGATGCATATTGACTTTGATGAAACTGTAAATACATACTTATTTCCACTTTAGTTCCTTCACCAAACAGGATCTCTCCACATGTGTCCACAGCACAGTAGTAGGTCCCAGCATCAGAAGAGTCTCTTATGGTTTTGGACAGACGGTAAACGCATCTCCTTTCCTTTTGTTCATAACTGCTGATATTGTCGGTGTAAATGATTCCTGGAAGGGATTGGGATCGGGCTTTGAACCAGTGCACATTGCATGCACCTGGACACTGATCTGTGTTTTCTTGGTTCTTGGAGAGAAATGAACACTGCAGAGTCACTGGCTCGCCCAGCCGGACCGACTCCACATCTGGACTTTGTTTCACGTAGACAGATTTCTGCACATTTTTACGATCTGATTCACAAAAATAACATGAAAAGAAATTAACTATAGTTCTTTGGGTATTCACACAGTTATAGAAAACACAGTAAAATGAATATTCTTTACCTTTCACAGCCAAGAGTGTGCCATTAATAAAAGCTAATTTGTATGCCGATCCTGCTTGACAGAAATATGTTCCTTCATCTTCTTTGCTTATGTTTCTTATGGTAAGAGAATGCATTTTACCCACTTTTGTGACATCAAATCTTGGGTTGTCAAATTGTTCTGCGAGGTTTAATTTGGCAAAAATTCCCATGGCAACTGTTTGGACCATGTATCCAAAATACAGCCTGTACCAGTAGAACAAGCTTGTTCCATCCTCAATGACTGTACATGTTACAGTAAAAGTATCACCAAGTTCAGCCACAGTCAAAGAGACCTGTTGAGGAACCTTCTGAGTTTGCGTCAAACCTAAAGAAAAGAGACCAACAATAATAAGACAGGGAAAAACAACAACTCAATCTTAACCTAGAAAAAAAAAAAAAGTGGTTTACACTGGTTCTTATCTTACAGTACACAAGAACTGTACTCACATAATGTACATAGAAGAATCAAAGCAGAAAGTCTTCCGATCATCACGCTACTCTTGCACAACTGATCTTCCCACTCAAAATGGAAAATGTAGTCACAAAATGATCAAGGTATGCAAAATGGAAATCCGGGTGATTGGCTGAAACATAGAAAACGTGCTTCCTGTACAGTTTTTTTTTTCATTGAAAGGTGAAGATTCTGAAGCAATATTCGAACAACATAATTATGACTGAAAAATCTATTTTATCTATGATTATATTTAGTAATCCTGTTATACAGGCAAACATAAATATCATTTGATTTTCAAAAAACTGTATTTTAAAACTGAATGTTTTTAGTGTCTTTTTTGATATCCAGTTTGTACTAAGCACATGGTCAAGAAAGTGTTTTAGGTCCAACACAAAACTATCAATAAACAAATAGCCTGGAGTTGTAGTCACAGACCAGTGTTATTAGGACAAAACAGTAGTTACTTATTTCTGCAAATTTATAGAGTGGTCTTGAAGCAAAGGCAACAATTCGGAAGAGATTAAATAAAAGATATATCAAAATTAATATTTTTAGTGTCCATAATGTGTTGGACAATAATACAGTGGATAATCTAGCTGGATTATTCAATTAAGTAATTTTTTTTTTTGCAGTTTTAAGGCATTTCAAACCTTTTTTTTTTATTCACTCAAACTGATAATGAAACTCGCAAAGTTTCTTGTAAAAAGCTCGGAGGTTCCTTCAGGAAATTCATTGAGACATTTAGAGTAACTGTCTCCTCTTCCTCTGAAAGCCTCTGATCCTTTGCTGCACCAGTGTAGTCTTTAGTGCAGGGTTGTTGGAGGACTGAAAGCCATTAATGGAAAGTAACAACATTTACTCGATAACTGTAATCGGTCAAGTGATGTAACTTTCAACCTCTCCAATACATTTCTGTGAAAAATATTAGTACTCCTTAACCTTACTGTATGATACTACAGTGTCTGGCTACTTTTCATATTAAGATTTACATTTAAAACATTTCATCATTTGTAAGTTTAATGCATCAAATTAGCAAAAGATTTGTTTAAAATTAGGTCCTGCTCAATCAACTACTACATTAATGAATACAAGTACACAGGACTGACAGGGGTCATTCCTGTAGTAGTAATAGTAGTAGTAGTACTTTTAGAGTGCTGTATTGCCACTTTATTCAATCATCTGAATTCTTCTTTCACCACTGCTAAAACCATTGTAGTGTGATTTTACAAATGATCAAATAAATTACTTATTGTAAGTCGAATCCAAGTGGTAACCCAAGGTGACATCAACCACTAGTTTGTGGAGGCCTTACTGTTGTTTTGAAGCCTCCAGTCTGGCACCTTGGATGTCACCATCTTGTTTTTTTGGAGCCCGAAGTGACCGTATTCGGAAGGGCTAGGGAGAAGCGAGCGGTGAATTTGACTCAGCATCAAGCAGCAACAGTGATGTAACCCATTGGTTTTTGAGTGGCCATTATGAAGCTTCGATTTCGGATTTTGGCCTGCGCCATCTTGCCAGTTCGCAGCGGATTTTGAGCCAGCAGTGACCATATTTGGATGAGATGGGGGGGGGTGGAGCGAGTGGTGAATCTGACTCAGTCTGATTTGAAACCCGGTGATACACATCCCGCCCACCGATATCTGTAACCTCACTGCACCAACAGGCCTGTCAATCAACCAGACACAACCCAAAACCACGGCTTTTTGGAGTTTATTTTCTCATTAATGATGGGATTGTTTTCAGATGGACAGCCAGAACACTAATAACAGCAGTGACTTTAGCTCACAAAACCGAAATAACTCATGGAAAAAATTTATTGATTTAGAATTTGAATGGGAGTCTATGGAGCCGGAGCCAACCTCCAGCTGCACTCGGGGGTATTGCAGTTTAAGGCACTTCTGCATCGGTCTCATTTTTCATACCCAGAAGCTCCAGCCACTTTTCTATACAAGCGATTCTAAGACCTCGAGGGTACTATGCCCCGCCCACCTTTACCAGAAATTTGTCTGCTCCCCAGGCATTTCAATTAAACCAGACACACCCTCAAACATAGCTCTCTTTGAGGCCTGATATCTAATTAATTCTGATAGACGTATCAGACTTTTCAGAGCCACAGTCTACAGTGGGTACGGAAAGTATTCAGACCCCTTTACATTTTTTACTCTTTGTTTCATTGCAGCCATTTGCTGAAATCAAAAAAGTTCATTTTATTTCTCATTAATGTACACTAAGCACCCCATCTTGACAGAAAAAAACAGAAATGTAGAAATTTGTGCAAATTTATTAAAAAAGAAAAACTGAAATATCACATGGTCATAAGTATTCAGACCCTTTGCTGTGACACTCATATTTAACTCACATGCTGTCCATTTCTTCTGATCCTCTTTGAGATGGTTCTACTCCTTCATTGGAGTCCAGCTGTGTTTAATTAAACTGATTGGACTTGATTATGAAAGGCACACACCTGTCTATATAAGACCTTACAGCTCACAGTGCATGTCAGAGCAAATGAGAATCATGAGGTCGAAGGAACTGTCCAAGGAGCTCAGAGACAGAATTGTGGCAAGGCACAGATCTGGCCAAGGTTACAACATAATGTCTGTAGCACTCAAGGTTCCTAAGAGCACAGTGGCCTCCATAATCCTTAAATGGAAGAGGTTTGGGACGACCAGAACTCTTCCTAGACCTGGCCGTCCAGCCAAACTGAGCAATCGTGGGAGAAGAGCCTTGGTGAGAGAGGTAAAGAAGAACCCAAAGATCACTGTGGCTGAGCTCCAGAGATGCAGTAGGGAGATGGGAGAAAGTTACACAAAGTCAACTATCACTGCAGCCCTCCACCAGTCGGGGCTTTATGGCAGAGTGGCCCGACGGAAGCCTCTCCTCAGTGCAAGACATATGAAAGCCCGCATAGAGTTTGCCAAAAAACACATGAAGGACTCCCAGACTATGAGAAATAAGATTCTCTGGTCTGATGAGACCAAGATTGAACTTTTTGGCGTTAATTCTAAGCGGTATGTGTGGAGAAAACCAGGCACTCCTCATCACCTGCCCAATACAATCCCAACAGTGAAACATGGTGGTGGCAGGATCATGCTATGGGAGTGTTTTTCAGCTGCAGGGACAGGACGACTGGTTGCAATTGAAGGAAAGATGAATGCGGCCAAGTACAGAGATATCCTGGAAGAAAACCTCTTCCAGAGTGCTCTGGACCTCAGACTGGGCCGAAGGTTCACCTTCCAACAAGACAATGACCCTAAGCACACAGCTAAAATAACAAAGGAGTGGCTTCGGAACAACTCTGTGACCATTCTTGACTGGCCCAGCTAGAGCCCTCACCTAAACCCAATTGAGCATCTCTGGAGAGACCTGAAAATGGCTGTCCACCAACGTTCACCATCCAACCTGACAGAACTGGAGAGGATCTGCAAGGAAGAAGGGCAGAGGATCCGCAAATCCAGGTGTGAAAAGCTTGTTGCATCATTCCCAAGAAGACTCATGGCTGTACTAGCTCAAAAGGGTGCTTCTACTCAATACTGAGCAAAGGGTCTGAATACTTATGACCTTGTGATATTTCAGTTTTTCTTTTTTAATAAATTTGCACAAATTTCTACATTTCTGTTTTTTTCTGTCAAGATGGGGTGCTGAGTGTACATTAATGAGAAATAAAATTAACTTTTTTGATTTTAGCAAATGGCTGCAATGAAACAAAGAGTGAAAAATTTAAAGGGGTCTGAATACTTTCCGTACCCACTGTATGTGAATATGTTACACGTGGTTCATTTAAATTTGAAGTCTGGTAATGCCAGGGCCCTTTTAAAAGGACATCTTAACCGGTGTGGAAAAACATTCAATGTGAATGTTATTCTCTATTTGTTGAATCATTTCACTTTCACTGAATGGTGACATTGATGTCAAGAAAGAGCAAATAGCTGCTACTCTTTTGTAGTTTGTGTCCCATTCGGAAATACAGACAAACTATTTTTAATCAAGATGTATTGGCATGGGTTATACAGAGGAAATCAAGCCCAATCTAAACCCATCCCTGGACTTTAAGAACAGCGCTATAGACACAAAGCTTCATGAACCTTCACTTCAGGTTTCAATATTTACAGTATATTCAGTTCAGTCTTAAAAGATGCAGTTATGTACTACTCAAGGAAGCTCTAATGAATACTTTTGAGTTGCATCATCGTAAATGTAGGATCCAGTCTGGAGCTTTACTCAATTCAAGCTCCAAAGAAAGATATTCTGATGAAAAGCGATTCAAAATCAGGATATGTTGAACTATGCTGCTAGAAATATTTTTGTAAATGGAAATTCTCTTAATCTCTAATCTCCACAATGTAAAATGCTGTTTCAGGTGGAGTATACGTGTGTTCGTCCCAAACAGCTTGATCTGAAAAGTCTAAATCTTCTTGGCAATGTTGTGACCAAGAGTGTTTGGGTTCGCACGTAGTTGATCTCTCTGTGAGAGTTATAGACACATGAAACAAAAGCTTACTGCTGCTGTTGTTTCATGTGTTTAGGTTGGAAAGATAGTTGGTATTATTTCCACTGTGGTAGTACAGCGAAGCACCAACGTATCGAGTGGCCAATCAGATCGTTTTAAAATTGTTCCCTCCCACTTTTTGCGAGTACATAAATCAATGTATGATATGTTCTAACGTAGATGAAGACACGAGTGGATTAATCGGAAAATGATGATCATATTTCATTTACTGCTGATGCTCAGAGTAGGGCGTAAGTATATAGAGCTTGTTTTCAAGAGCTTGTTGTGGCAGGAAGTGTGCGTATTCTGTCACAACCAATCAGAAGCTTTTTAAAGTCTGACTTATCACAACTGTCTCACATCCTTTACTCACTGACATACCAACTACATTCCCATGAAGACATCAATGTCATGATGGTCGTGTTATGGATTGCATTGCTTTTTTTTCACCGAGCATGTAAGTGCTGCTTTTTTTCTGGCCAAAAATTCTGTGCATTAGAGATTTTTCACACTCCTTTATTTAATGTTTTTCTGTTTTCTTTTAATTCAGATACGCTGGTTCCAGTAACGACAGTTCAGATCAGAGAACCAGTGACCTTGACATGTTCTTTTCCCAAACACAGTAACGTACGATTCCAATGGTACAAGCAGAGCGCTGGGGATCACCTTAAATTAATTGTGACACTCTTCACATCTGCAAGTGCGTTTGAACCAGAGTTTCCTCAATCAAGAATCCAAGCACATCGTTATGGCAGTTTTAGCAACCTGACCATTCTGAGGACAGTCCAGGAGGATGAGGGGATGTATCACTGTACAAACGCAGAGTTATTTAACAGTCAATGGAATGGGACATATTTGCTAGTAAAAGGTAATAATGTCATTTTGTTTTTTACACACTTGTGTTTCTATGCACACTTGAAAAAAACGCCAACTGTGTTACTGCCATTTTTATTACACAGGAAACAGTCAGACATCAAACTACACCGTCACTCAGTGGCCGACAGCATCAGGTCCAGGCCGAGACTCAGCAACTCTCCAGTGTTCAATCCTCTCTGACCCTGAGCACATGAAGTGTCCAGGACATCACAGTGTGTTCTGGTTCAGAGTCGGATCAGATGAGTCTCATCCAGACACCATCTACACTGACGGAAATAGAAATAATGAATGTGACGAGAAATCTGACGCTCAGAAGAGCTGCGTTTATCGCTTCTCTAAGAACATCAGCTCCTCTGATGCTGGGACTTACTACTGTGCTGTGGCCACATGTGGAAGGATATTATTTGGAAACATATCTAAGCTGCACGCTGGTAAGATTTTGAGTTCAGTAATATAAGACATCCTCTAATTATGTTGATACCATTGTGAACAATATGGCTGTTAAGAAGCACTGAATTTGTTGTTTTGTTTGTTTTCTAGCTCAAACAACACATTCAGTATTAATTGAGAGGGTGATATTAATCGTCTGTTTGGCCATTTCTGTCATTGGAAATGTTGTTCTCATCTGCAAGCTAAGAGTATGTGAACCGTGGAGAGGTGAGTGAAGCTAAAAGTGTTGGAAAGACGAGCATTTTCCTGTGACATTTATATTATTAAATGTATAATAATTGTGTTTTATACATGCATTTTAAACATAAGATCAGAAAAACCTTTTCAAGTACTATTGTAAAATCATCAGGGCTCAGTCATTGTGCATATTTGATAAATTGATGTAAAGTAGCAGTAGCTTTTTAAACATAGTCTTCCTTGCTAATTTATATCATTCATTGCTCCTAATGATTTGTATTCTCTGACTTTATACTGTTTGGGAAAAGTGCATTTATTGATGATGTTTTTATAATTATAATATTTTTTTACCTTTAGGAACCCAAAGTGCTCTTTCAGAAGCACAAAAAGACACCTCGCGACAACCAATGAACGATACTGTAAGTTAAAATGACAAATGAAAATTATTATTCTGTAAATATATGTCTCCAAATCAGCATGTCAGTCTTTACAACTAATTTGTTAATTGTTTTATTCATCACAGACTGAAGCTGAACACAATCTGAACTATGCGCCACTAAATTTCTCTGAAAGAAAAGCAACAAGAGGGAGAAAGAAGAGAGAGTTTGCCGAGGACTGTGTCTACTCTCAAGTTAAACACTGACACTGGTGACCATGTGGAGCATCTCCTGAATTATGAATTAAACCTCACATGATACAGTTCCTGTACTGATTGTTCAGACTTTTTATTTTTCTATCTTAGCTAAATATTCAGAAATATCCCGTGTTAACAGAGTTCAGTTGCTTCATCGCCGACAATATTTGGGCTCTCAAAGCGTAAAGATAGTTTTGATGCATTTTCCATCCCTGGTTTTTAACTGTATTGACTCACTGTCTTGTCTTGTTTTTTTTCAATTAAAGTTTATTATATGAAATGTCTTTCTGAGTTTTATGTTTGCAACCGTTTTAAGAATGCAAACAGGAGGAGAAAGACAGACGAGCGGGCTAAAGGAGAAATCTGGTCAACTTTTGACGGCAATTTCATCAAGTTGGATTTAAAGATTTTATAATACCATGTAGTGTGCAGATATTCGACCCGTGTTTTTAGACTGAAAACCATTTATTCTGTCAAAATAATAAAAAAACTTAAGAATGGCTTTATACAGACTCTGATAATATAAACACATTTTCATTCGACTGCATCCTGTCAGTGTGCTGAAGCCTCTCAAGAAATTTCCTTTGTGACGTTTCATTACACAAAATGTTTGCTCATTAGAGATGCTGACAAAGCCACATGTTGGTTGATTGTTATTGTGTTTGTGGAGTTTTTACAAAGTTCTGCTGGTAACAACCTGTTATCCACACTGCTCATCTATGATCTATGATCCAACCTATGACCCAAATCTTAATAAATTGCTGTATTTTGCGTGTAGCAGACAAGCTGTTGTTTGCCTTCCTCTCAAGAATACCTCAAACTTAGAGTTTGTATCACCTCCTGATTACTGCCAACGTTTACGTCCAGTAACTTGGAATAACGGAAAGAAAAGCATTACATGTAATCATTGTCACCAAAACACTAACCCACAGGTTATAGCCACAGCCTCTGCTAATTTCTACTTCCTGAAGCCCTCCCACTAAGATTCACGTTATCCACCTAACAGATTTGGTTCAGTAACAACACAGTTCTGGTGTGCACTGATTGTTCCCATCGAACACATTAATAAATATTCACTGATGTCATTGCCACGTATGCCACAATCTCTCGAGCAATTCTCTGAGAGGTGACAAACGATGGAGAGAGAAGGAAAAAAGAGATTGACTGCTGCAAGCATGTGCAACTGAATGTGATACAAAACACCCCTTTTTGTATTTGTTCTACAAATATTTGTATTTTATCATAGCCTAAAATGCTAATTACATTTTCCGCAGTTTAAAGGCCCTGGACTTACACTAAATATGTATAAGTATAAATACCATGTGAAAGTTAGTGTGTGGACTTCTTTTGAAACTTATTTAATTGTGGGAAAGGTTCATTATAAATAAATACCCAATTAGACAAAGTCCGCTTCTATGTGGCCAAATCGAGACTCTGCCTTCATTACAGTATTCTGAGCCATGCTTCATTTTATCTTTGACATTATTGTCCTGTTGCTCGAGTAATTCGTCATTCTGGTCCATCATAAAATATTTCAACAACTAACTACTGCACAGCTGGCAACGTCTCCTCTCCTCTCCATTCAACAACAGCACCAGTACTTTTGTTTGTGTTTTGTTCTAATTTCTAGGGATAATAACAAAGGGATGGTTTCAGTCTCTCCAGGAAATCCCGATCTTGCGATCGCAATAATTAACACAAATTCAAGCAAACTCTGCAATATTTGCGGGAGCCAGCAATTTTTTTTAATTCCTGCAATTATTCCTCAACAAATGTCTTCAGCAGAAGCTGTGCTGAAAGCATTGACAGCATGAAGTTAGTCTTTTCAGACAAATCTGGCTTTATTAACAAAAATAACTCCTCGTTTACAGTCAGCACGGCTCTCCTCCTCTCATCTCCTCAACAAAACAAACCCTGTGTTCCGGATCGCGTACGATTTGTTTTTACTTTTAGTATGGACTACAGCTTCCCTTAAAAAGTATATGCTGTTGCACGTAGTTTTTAAACAATTGGGACATACTACTCCATCATAAAAATGCATCTTGAACTTTGATGCACTTTGTTATATCCGTCACGATCCGTAGCGCAACGTTTGTAGTAAAAAGAAAAAGGATGCGCTTTTGAACAAGTAAGATTCCTTTTAATGCCCCTTCGTCTTCTTCTTCTTCTTCTTCTTCTTCTTCTTCTTCTTCTATCTTTTGTGGGCGGAGCATTAGTGGAAACAGAGGTGATATGCCTCTCAAAGCCCAGGATCACACAAACTGTGGCAGGAAGTGTGCTTATTCTGTCACAACCAATCAGATGCTTTTTAAAGTCTTGACTTATCACTACCGTCTCACCTCCTTTCCTCACTGAGATACCAACTACATCCCCATGCAGACATCAATGTCATGATGATCGTGTTATGGATTGCATTGCTTTTTTTTCATCGAGCATGTAAGTGCTGCTTTTTTTCCAGCCAAAAATTCTGTGCTTTAGAGATTTTTCACACTCCTTTATTTAATGTTGTTCTGTTTTCTTTTAATTCAGATACGTTGGTTCCAGTAACGACAGTTCAGATCGGAGAAGCAGTGAACTTGACATGTGCTTTACTCAAATTCAGCTCCGTACGATTCCAATGGTACAAGCAGAGCGCCGGGGATAATCTTAAATTAATTGTGAATCTCTTCACATATACCAGTGCATTTGAACCAGAGTTTCCTCAATCAAGATTCAAAGCACATCTTTATGACCGTTTTAGCAACCTGACCATTCTGAGGACAGTCCAGGAGGATGAGGGGATGTATCACTGTACAAACGCAGACTTCTTTAACACTGAATGGAATGGCACATATTTGTTAGTAAAAGGTAATAATGTGATTTTTTTTTTTTTTTTAATTTTTTTTTTTTATACAGACTTGTGTTTCTATGCACATTTGAAAAGAACGCCAACTGTGTTACTGCAATTTTTATTACACAGGAAACAGTCAGACATCAAACTACACCGTCACTCAGTGGCCGACAGCATCAGGTCCAGGCCGAGACTCAGCAACTCTCCAGTGTTCAATCCTCTCTGACCCTGAGCACATGAAGTGTCCAGGACATCACAGTGTGTTTTGGTTCAGAGTCGGATCAAATGAGTCTCATCCAGACACCATCTTCACTGACGGAAATAGAAATAATGAATGTGACGAGGAATCTGATGCTCAGAAGAGCTGTGTTTATCGCTTCTCTAAGAACATCAGCTCCTCTGATGCTGGGACTTACTACTGTGCTGTGACCACATGCGGAAGGATATTATTTGGAAACATATCTAAGCTGCACGCTGGTAAGATTTTGAATTCAGTAATATAAGACTTACTCTAATAATGTTGATACTCACAATGTGGGAAATAATGGTAATGCTGTTAAGAAGCACTCAATTTGTTGTTTATGAAAATATTACAATTTTCAAGTGTCTGATTTTTCATGCAAAATTTACTAGTAGTAATTTTACTTTTCCAATCATCTAACCACTGTCTTTGACTTTCATTGTTTCTTCCTTCTCATTCTGTTGTAGGATGCACGTGTTCACAGGAGGACAGTTCATTTATTTTTCTGCTGTGTGCTGTCTTGGCTATAAGTCTGATTGTTATTGCTGTCTTCATTCACGCCATCAAGAAAAACAGGAGTGATACTTGCAGAGGTAAAAGAAGTAAGTCATATTTTCTCTAGACAATGAAATTTAAATGATTGAACCTTCATTTATTGTTCTGTACTGTAATTTTTTTTGTTATCCAGCTGCTGTTGGCTTGCAGAAAAAATGGGTTGGACAGAAACATCAACAGGTAAAGCACTTTTATTGTTTTTTATCTCATCAAGTCAATAAAGGTTTTGATATTGCTCATGTTTTTTTTTTCATATATTTTGTCAGACAGATGAGGACACATGGATTTATTCTGCTGTCATCTTTACCATGATGAAAGCTGAAACAAATACAGTAAAGAATGGGAAAGCAGAGAGAGAGAAGATCTACACTGCTGTCAAGGCTTTGGGGTTGGATTAGACTGTTAACACATGCTTGGTGTTCATTTGCTTTCAATAATCAAGTTGATAAACTAACTAAAGGGCTTCCTTTATGTTGCAGTACTGTACATACTATAATGTGTATCATCTTAATTCAAATTTGTGTTCTTTTGTATAAATGTATTTACACAAAATGTATCTTTTTCACATAAAAATTACAAATAAAACACACTTTCTAGTGCCAAACTGTTGCTGCTGGTGTGATCTGTTTGTCTTTCTAAACACTTACTAACATCACAGAAATCAGTTCAACATTTAAATTGCGCAAAACGGTTGTTGATCAGGTTTGTAATCTTGTTAACATCACAGGAATTTAAAAATAATTTAATAATGTGATTATTCCTTCAAGCAAAGTATATAACATTCAATATATTTACACTTCAGGATAAGTTTTTTTTGTTCAATTTTAACAATGACTGTTACGAACCGATAGCCTGATGTGAACCAGAACGCAGACAATTGGAATACTTACTCCTGGAAGTTATAGCCTCCCTCTGCTCCATGCACATTACTGTGCTGCGCTTTGTTCACGTGCAACAGGAACACTCTGAACTTTGTGATCCACCCTCGTACGAACCAACAAAAGTTGTCCTGATGCCAGCTTCACATATTTTTGCTGCTCTAAACAAAATCATACTGATTTATTGGACATATTAGTGTCTAACTTTTGTACAGATAAGTAATAACATGTAAACAAACTTGAGGGCAAGCTGTTTTTTCTTTTTTGTTTAAACCTTAAGTTGTAGGTTTTGTTTGTGTAATATCCTACAGAGAATCCGATATATAACATTTCAAATATTCTATAATTTTGGGGCGAATTGTGATGGTCAAATTGATAGAGGAAGGAAACAGGACGTCCGTAAAAAAACAAGCTACCACGTCTGTGTTCACCTGCAGGTTTTGGGGTCCTGTTGCAGGGTAGAAGTGAGAGGAAATATCACCAAAACCACACAGAAAGTCAAGAGATGTGGAGAACTCAAAGAGATTGTTTAAAACGACTGTGAGTCCCCTGCGATAATGGAATTTAAGTTAAGAGCCTGAAAGATTTTTCATGCATCGCTTTTAAACAAAATTAATTTCTATGTTTTAACTTGTGTATTCAGATCAATAAAGACCATCAGTCTTTCTGGTCTCACTGCACTTCGTAAAGGACTTCTGCATTTCTGTCATGACAGCAACAAGGAAAGCTACTGTGGCAGACAAAAGCTGTGGTGGGCCGTTCCTCCACCCTTTGACCAACCACTGAAGCTGCTTACTCAGATCAGACCTGACTGTCAGCTTCAACCGGATATGAAGTGAGAGAGGAGCTACGAGGCTTCAGCAGACTAATTTTAGGTTTAGTTTGAGTTGCTTGTTATTTAAAGTACAAATAGTATCTGATGTATATTTTCTGTGTGTGTTTCAAAGATACAGTCTACAATTATTTGCATCTGCAGTCTTGAAATATATAAGTTTTAGTCTAATTTTTTTTATTTTTAACATGACTTTATTGATTTATTGATTCCACTGCATCACTGCACCAAACAATGGACTAAACAAGCAGTGCTGTCAATCCTATTTGTTGTAACTTTACAGTCAAAGTCCTGGCTTTGCTTAAAAGATCAGTACTAATTGATAAGCAGTGGTCCAGCTTTGTAAGATTAAAAGAGACAGTTAGACAGGAAGAAAAGCCCCTCATGTCATTACACCCTTGTTTGAAAGCCCAACCACCTTAAAGCTTGAGTTTCCACGCATCAACAGTGTTTATAAAAGTCATTTTGTGTCTCGGGTGCAACCAGTGCTGTGCAAACAAAGAAAAGACAGAGTAAAAAGGACAAAGTGAAAAAGAAACTACTTATTGTGCATTTTGTTTTGAATAATATGCAACAGTCATTATTTTCCCTGGTCCACCTTCTGTATGTTGTGAGCAGTGAAGCTGTGGACAGGAAACACATTTAACAATCGACCCCGGCTGGGATCAAACCGGTGACGCTGCGCTTATCTGCTAAGAAGGTGTTGTGTTTTACGAACTACTTCATTGTCAGGCCAACATGTTGAGGCTTGTAGTCAATAGTATGTTGAGCCCGTTGAAGGCCACAAACCAAAATGTTCCAGTCTGATAAATGTGGCTGCAGGTTTTAACTCTTTCAGCTGCTTTCTCTTTACACCTTACAAATACTGTAGTTGCTCCAGAAATCTACACCAGACCTACATGTTTTTTATACCAGAGTCTCTTATGTATTACTTGACTCCATAATATTGTCAGGTTTTCCTGTCACTACTGTAGTGAAGCTGATTCACTCAGGATTTGTCCAAATCAGTCATTTTTGGTTTAGATTATTTTACTGCAACCAAAATCATTCTTTTCATGTCGAAAAAAACAACACTGTTTGTATATTCTCTCATGCTGCCTCACTGTCAGGTCTTTGTTCAGGTTTACAAGAGTTTTCTCCCTCACATCATTACATGGACCAGTTGAGTCAGAAACGTGTGATCTCTTCCAGGTGAATATGTTTATGTGATAATGTGAGAGTGATGCTCTGAAGGGAGAGTCAAGGAAGGAGGGTGTGACCGCAGCCACCTCACAACTCTGCATGCTTCTCACTTCCTGATGAAGTGACTGACAGGCAGAGTGGGCGGGTCATCATTGAAGACGTGCAGCTTCCTAATTGGCTGGCTTAAATATTGGAGATGGCTCCTTGTTCTTTGTGTATCATTGTGGCAAAAGGTTGGATTCATATTTATTAAGTTCACAGAAATAAAACAGAGCAACTAAATTCCTTTTTAACTAAGTGCTACAAACAGTGTTGTAGGATTTACTATTAAGTGTATATATGTGAATATGTTACATGTTGTGCATTTAAATTTGAAGTGTGGTAATGCCAGGGCCCTTTTAAAAGGACATCTTAACCGGTGTGGAAAAACATTCAATGTGAATGTTATTCTCTATTTGTTGAATCATTTCACTTTCACTGAATGGTGACATTGATGTCAAGAAAGAGCAAATAGCTGCTTCTCTTTTGTAGTTTGTGTCCCATTCAGAAATACAGACAAACTATTTTTAATCAAAATGTATTGGTGTGGGTTATACAGAGGAAATCAATCCCAATCTAAACCCACCCCTGGACTTTAAGATCAGCACTATAGACACAAAGCTTCATGAACTTTCACTTCAGGTTTCAATATTTACAGTATACTCAGTTCAGTCTTAAAAGATGCAGTTATGTACTACTCAAGGAAGCTCGAAAGAATGAATGAATACTTTTGAGTTGCATTATCATAAATGTAGGATCCAGTCTGGAGCTTGACTCAATTCAAGCTTCAAAGAAAGATATTCTGATGAAAAGAGTTTCAAAATCAGGATATGTTGAACGATGCTGCTAGAAATATTTTTGTAGATGGATATTCTCTGAATATATGATCCCCACAATATAAAATGCTGTTTCAGGTGGAGGATACGTGTGTTCGTCCCAAACAGCTTAACCTGAAAAGTCTAAATCTTCTTGGCAATGTTGTGACCAAGAGTGTTTGGGTTCACATGTAGTTGATCTCGCTGAGAGTTATAGACACATGAAACAAAAGCTTACTGCTGCTGTTGTTTCATGTGTTTAGGTTGGAAAGATAGTTGGTATTATGTCCACTGTGGTAGTACAGCGAAGCACCAACGTATCGAGTGGCCAATCAGATCGTTCTAAAATTGTTCCCTCCCACTTATTGCGAGTACATATTAAGGCAAATCAACCTATGATATGTTCTAATGTAGATGCAGACACGAGTGGATTAATCGGAAAATGATGATCATATTTAATTTAAGGCTGATGCTCAGAGTGGGGCGTAAGTATATAGAGCTTGTTTTCAAATATATGTTTTACGTGTCATTTCTTGCACTAACGTTTTAATCTCTCCTTTAAAATACTGCTTTGCTTGCTGCTGCGTTGTTTGCTTGTAGCTCCAAGGACAAAGACAACCAACCACGCAGAGATAGAAAAATCTGGCTGAAAACAGTAAAAAGAGAAAAATTTGAATCATTGCAACAAAAGGAAACAGAGGTGATATGCTTTTCAAAGCCCAGGATCACACAATATGTGGCAGGAAGTGTGCTTATTCTGTCACAACCAATCAGATGCTTTTTAAAGTCTGACTTATCACAACTGTCTCACCTCCTTTACTCACTGAGAAACCAACTACATCCCCATGAAGACATCAATGTCATGATGCTCGTGTTATGGATTGCGTTGCTTTTTTTTCATCGAGCATGTAAGTGCTTCTTTTTTTCCGGCCAAAAATTCTGTGCTTTAGAGATTTTTCACACTCCTTTATTTAATGTCTTTCTGTTTTCTTTTCATTCAGATACGCTGGTTCCAATAACGACAGTTCAGATCGGAGAACCAGTGACCTTGACATGTTCTTTACTCAAATCCACATCCGTACGATTCAAATGGTACAAGCAGAGCGCCGGGGATAATCTTAAATTAATTGTGACACTCTTGACATCTACAAGTGCGTTTGAACCAGAGTTTCCTCAATCAAGAATCCAAGCACATCTTTATGACGGTTTTAGCAACCTGACCATTCTGAGGACAGTCCAGGAGGATGAGGGGATGTATCACTGTACAAGCACAGATTGGATTAACACTGACTGGATTGGGACATATTTGTTAATAAAAGGTAATAATGTGATTTTTTTTTTTTTTACAGACTTGTGTTTCTATGCACATTCGAAAAAAACGCCAACTGTGTTACTGCAATTTTTATTACACAGGAAACAGTCAGACATCAAACTACACCGTCACTCAGTGGCCGACAGCATCAGGTCCAGGCCAAGTCTCAGCAACTCTCCAGTGTTCAATCCTCTCTGACCCTGAGCACATGAAGTGTCCAGGACATCACAGTGTGTTCTGGTTCAGAGTCGGATCAGATGAGTCTCATCCAGACACCATCTACACTGACGGAAATAGAAATAATGAATGTGACGAGGAATCTGACGCTCAGAAGAGCTGCGTTTATCGCTTCTCTAAGAACATCAGCTCCTCTGATGCTGGGACTTACTACTGTGCTGTGGCCACATGTGGAAGGATATTATTTGGAAACATATCTAAGCTGCACGCTGGTAAGATTTTGAGTTCAGTAATATAAGACATCCTCTAATTATGTTGATACCATTGTGAACAATATGGCTGTTAAGAAGCACTGAATTTGTTGTTTTGTTTGTTTTCTAGCTCAAACAACACATTCAGTATTAATTGAGAGGGTGATATTAATCGTCTGTTTGGCCATTTCTGTCATTGGAAATGTTGTTCTCATCTGCAAGCTAAGAGTATGTGAACAGTGGAGAGGTGAGTGAAGCTAAAAGTGTTGGAAAGACTAAAATTCTCCTGTGACATTTATATTATTAAATGTATAATAATTATATGTTATACATGCATTTTAAACGTAAGATCAGACAAACATTTTCAAGTACTATTGTAAAATCATCAGTGCTCTCAGTCATTGTGCATATTTAAGAAATTGATGGAAAGTAGCAGTAGTTTTTTAAACATAGTCTTCCTTGCTAATTTATATCATTCCTAGCTCCTAATGATTTGTATTCTATGACTTTATACTGTGAGGGAAAAGTGCATTTATTGATTATATTTTTGTTGTTATAATTTGTTTTTAGCTTTAGAAACGGAAAGTGTTCTTTCAGAAACACAAAAAGTCTACTCACAACAACCAATAGACGATACTGTAAGTTAAAATGACAAATGAAAATTATTATTCTGTAAATATATGTCTCCAAATCAGCATATCAGTCTTTCCAACTAATTTGTTAATTGTTTTATTCACCACAGACTGAAGCTGAACACAATCTGAACTATGCGCCACTAAATTTCTCTGAAAGAAAAGCAACAAGAGGGAGAAAGAAGAGAGAGTTTGCCGAGGACTGTGTCTACTCTCAAGTTAAACACTGACACCGGTGACCATGTGGAGCATCTCCTGAATTATGAATTAAACCTCACATGATACAGTTCCTGTACTGACTCTTTAGACTTTTTATTTTTCTATCTTAGCTAAATATTCAGAAATATTCCGTGTTAACAGAGTTCAGTTGCTTCATCGCCGACAATATTTGGGCTCTCAAAGCGTAAAGATAGTTTTGTTGCATTTTCCATCCCTTGTTTTTAACTGTATTGACTCACTGTCTTGTCTCGTTTGTTGCAAATTAAAGTTTATTACATGAAATGTCTTTCTGAGTTTTTTGTTTGAAATCAGTTTATGAACGCAAACGAGAGGAGAAAGACAGACAAGCGGGCTAAAGGAGAAATCTGGTCAACTTTCAACGGCAATTTAATCTAGTTCGATAAAAAGATTTTATAATACCATGTAGTGTGCAGATATCCGACCCGTGTTTTTAGACTGAAAACCATTTATTCTGTCAAAATAATAAAAAACTTAACAATGGCTTTATACAGACTCTGATAATATAAACACCTTTTCATTCTACTGCATCCTGTCAGTGTGCTGAAGCCTCTCTTAAGAAATTTCCTTTGTGACGTTTCATTACACAAAATGTTTGCTCATTAGAGATGCTGACAAAGCCACATGTTGGTTGATTGTTATTGTGTTTGTGGAGTTTTTACAATTTTCTGCTGGTAACAACCTGTTATCCACACTGCACACTGTAACAACACAGTTCTAGTGTGCACTGATTGTTCTCATCGAACACATGAATAAATATTCACTGATGTCATTGCCACATATGCCACAATCTCTCAAGGAATTCTCTGAGGTGACCATCGA
Organism: Embiotoca jacksoni; assembly: GCF_022577435.1. Taxonomy (NCBI): domain Eukaryota; kingdom Metazoa; phylum Chordata; class Actinopteri; family Embiotocidae; genus Embiotoca; species Embiotoca jacksoni. Next base: position 3,280,053 of record NW_027185403.1, read on the forward strand.
TGGAGAGAGAAGGAAAAAAGGGATTGACTGCTGCAAGCACGTGCAACACACAGTTGTAACTGAACCAAATCTGCATTGCACTGATTGTTCCCATCGAGTACATGAATAAATATTCACTGATGTATTCAATACAAAATAAAGGAAAAAGATCATGGATTTCCTCTTCAGTAACAGTATGATATTGTTTTGCATTATTCATATTTATTTCAAATATTGAGAGGTTACACGAGATCAGTCTGATAAGAAATAATAATCATAACAATAATAAAAAAAAAAAAAAAAACATACAAATAATAGTAACATCATGATGAAGATCTACCTTCAGTTTACACAGTCAATATTAGAAAAATCAAATGCTACCTATTCAAATCTTTTTCATCAGGCCATTAACAATAACATCACAGCAAAAATCGAATCCGTCCTCACCATGCATTTTTTTATTGCATGTCTCATCCTGTTTCATTCACCTCAACAGGAATAACATGCTGGATTTGTGTGAAGATATTTTAAATGTCCATTATTCAGGGGGACATCCCTTTACTGGTGTTCTCTTGTGTCAGAGTATATACACTCCTCTGGTAGGTCCCTCTTGTTCTTATGTCTTATAGCTTTTCTTGAGGGAAAATCCAGCGCCGCATAGTTTCTTTCTTCTGCTTCACCATCCTGCAAATTAATAATATTAGCGATCAGAGTTTAATATCATAACCAATTACTTTTAGAACATTTTTAAACTACACATTAAAAGCTATCGGACCCAGAGACCTATAAAGCATCCAAAGATTGATGATCTCCATTCTAACCACATTATTGAACCAGAATGAACTTTGTTTTGGTCAACTGTTTAGTTGAAGTAGCATAAAAACACAGAACAAAGCCATCCAGTAACTGCAAATTTCTCCTGTACTCAATCCCAGGTTTCCCATTCTGTGTTTTTCAACCTTAAAAATAAGGGTTCACTTTGTCCTCCATGATATTTATCTGATGTCAAAGAACCACGTCTTAGGATTCAAGTCTAGTCATGCATTTGTGAATGTTTAAATTATATTTACCGCATTTCTTGGTTGATTGTCAGCTGATCTGTCCCGTTCAGCATGATTGGAAGCCGTTACTTCTCCTGTTCATCAAAACAAGACATTAACTGTAATATACCTTGTTTTGCAGTCCAGGATTTAAAGAACTAATCATGATAAGGCCTCCCTTTGCTCTCCAAACAGCTGGTTTCTGTTCTTGACTGGTACTCTGCTGTTGTCGTCTATCCTGCTCAAGGTTTTCTGATTTCTGGTAAAGAGTGGTGAGTTACCCTGTCTTTTTCTTACCTCCAACCAGTCTGGCTGTTCACCTTTAACCTCTCCTTGACAAGTTACTTTTGTCCACAGAACTGATGCTCACTGGATGTTGTTTTGTTTTCTGTATCTCTCTGAGTAAACTAGACATTGTTGTGGTGAAAATCTCAGGAGATATGACGCCAACAATCTGGCATGTTGTTCCCAGACCACAATTCACTGTGAAAATAGACCGGATCTGGAAGAGCTCCATTGGGGATCGTTTCAAGTCGTTGGATCCTACTGGGCGTAGACCTAGGGTTCATTTTAAAACTATTGGAGGAGCCATTAACCAATCAGCATTGACTGCCATAAGTCGTATGTTGTGCGCTGAAACTTTTCCAACCTCTGCCGTTGTTGGAACAACTTGGTCATCACACTAAGCCACTCTGACTGGCCGTTTCTTTATCCATCATCCAGAATGGCGTGCCAAACATTAATGCGAACAGGATTTCCAGACTAAAATCACAGCCAAGACTGAATCCGTGGGCAATAGTCAAGCAGAGCCAGGCCAACAATCATGCATTTTTTTTCTGGATATTTGAAGTGAATGTTAACTGAAGCTCCTTACATATATCTGTGTGATCAATGCAATATACAGATGCCAAGTGATTGGCTGCCTGAATAATCCTAATCTTACTGAATAAGTAGCATGCAGGTGTTCCTAATAAAGTGCCGGTGATTTATTTGTTCTTTTGACAAACCTACCTTTACCATATTTACAACCTGGCTTTTGCTTTCTGGTGAGAATCAGAGCGGTATTCAGGAGCACAGAGCAGGTGAGCAGTGTCCCGAGCACAATGACAAGGAACAGTTCTTGCCCTGAAATGAGAAGACGTGTGTTCTGCTTTTAGTGAATTGTTAGAAGTTGTCAACATTAACAAAACTGACTGAGCTCAATCCTTACTGAGTTTCATACAGATAGTTTTTATCAGTCAAATTAGGACTCAGACTTTTTTTTTCAGGAAAAGCCAAAAGCAACCGTTTAAAGACACCAGTGACGTATTATCCACTTGATGATTTCAGGTTAATTTCGATTTTTAGGCTGGAGTTTATGGCATTTTAATCTTGGATTGTGTTGCATTGTAAGGTCTCATGTTAACAACACCCCAGTGACATGATCACAGGAGAAATTATGTAAACTCTGTCAAATTGAGCCCCACAGGAAATGGTGGAAAACACATACAAAAGAACAAAGAGAATTAGGTTAGCGGAAGCAGCTAAACTCAACCTCAGAGAGAACAAGTCCATCTGCAACCCAGGGCTATTCAATTTCAATAGTAAGAGGTCCGTATAGGAAGATTACTGGGGCCCGAGGGCCACACTTAATATTTTATGAATTAATGTCTACAAATAATTCTTAACGTTAATAGATATATTAGTGCATGGAATAAACCAATAAACCATCCTTTTCATGTTATCAGTTTTAGACAGTAAAACACAAGAATGAACATAGTAAAACATTATGTGCCTGTTTATGATACTATCAAAACAACTCCAAGCAGACATAAAGTGCTTATCTTAGGTCCATATCCATATTTGTTAAAGGTGAAACAGTGAAACAGGATCCACACAGGCATTTTCTTGCAGGCGACAGAAAATTTTAAGCGGGTCGTGTCCAGTCACAGTTTCAGTAGCCCTGCTTTAAACTATATTAACTAGTTCATTGTCTATTTTTTTTTCTTTTTATTGTGACCCTTTAAAAAAAATAGAAAGTCTACTCACTGCCCCTTAACAAATACATTATATACAGTATTTCTAACAGTGAGGACTTCAACCAGATCTAATTTGGATCAACTTTCAAGGCCTGATGAGATAAAAAAAAAAATAAAAATAAAAAAAAAATAACGACACAAACATGTTATTATTTTTCTATTAGCTTGTCTCTTACCCATATTCACAAAAATCAGTAGAATAAATGTGATCAATATAGATGCATATTGACTTTGATGAAACTGTAAATACATACTTATTTCCACTTTAGTTCCTTCACCAAACAGGATCTCTCCACATGTGTCCACAGCACAGTAGTAGGTCCCAGCATCAGAAGAGTCTCTTATGGTTTTGGACAGACGGTAAACGCATCTCCTTTCCTTTTGTTCATAACTGCTGATATTGTCGGTGTAAATGATTCCTGGAAGGGATTGGAATCGGGCTTTGAACCAGTGCACACTGCATGCACCTGGACACTGATCTGTGTTTTCTTGGTTCTTGGAGAGAAATGAACACTGCAGAGTCACTGGCTCACCCAGCCGGACCGACTCCACATCTGGACTTTGTTTCACGTAGACAGATTTCTGCACATTTTTACGATCTGATTCACAAAAATAACATGAAAAGAAATTAACTATAGTTCTTTGGGTATTCACACAGTTATAGAAAACACAGTAAAATGAATATTCTTTACCTTTCACAGCCAAGAGTGTGCCATTAATAAAAGCTAATTTGTATGCCGATCCTGCTTGACAGAAATATGTTCCTTCATCTTCTTTGCTTATGTTTCTTATGGTAAGAGAATGCATTTTACCCACTTTTGTGACATCAAATCTTGGGTTGTCAAATTGTTCTGCGAGGTTTAATTTGGCAAAAATTCCCATGGCAACTGTTTGGACCATGTATCCAAAATACAGCCTGTACCAGTAGAACAAGCTTGTTCCATCCTCAATGACTGTACATGTTACAGTAAAAGTATCACCAAGTTCAGCCACAGTCAAAGAGACCTGTTGAGGAACCTTCTGAGTTTGCGTCAAACCTAAAGAAAAGAGACCAACAATAATAAGACAGGGAAAAACAACAACTCAATCTTAACCTAGAAAAAAAAAAAAAGTGGTTTACACTGGTTCTTATCTTACAGTACACAAGAACTGTACTCACATAATGTACATAGAAGAATCAAAGCAGAAAGTCTTCCGATCATCACGCTACTCTTGCACAACTGATCTTCCCACTCAAAATGGAAAATGTAGTCACAAAATGATCAAGGTATGCAAAATGGAAATCCGGGTGATTGGCTGAAACATAGAAAACGTGCTTCCTGTACAGTTTTTTTTTTCATTGAAAGGTGAAGATTCTGAAGCAATATTCGAACAACATAATTATGACTGAAAAATCTATTTTTTCTATGATTATATTTAGTAATCCTGTTATACAGGCAAACATAAATATCATTTGATTTTCAAAAAACTGTATTTTAAAACTGAATGTTTTTAGTGTCTTTTTTGATATCCAGTTTGTACTAAGCACATGGTCAAGAAAGTGTTTTAGGTCCAACACAAAACTATCAATAAACAAATAGCCTGGAGTTGTAGTCACAGACCAGTGTTATTAGGACAAAACAGTAGTTACTTATTTCTGCAAATTTATAGAGTGGTCTTGAAGCAAAGGCAACAATTCGGGAGAGATTAAATAAAAGATATATCAAAATTAATATTTTTAGTGTCCATAATGTGTTGGACAATAATACAGTGGATAATCTAGCTGGATTATTCAATTAAGTAATTTTTTTTTTTGCAGTTTTAAGGCATTTCAAACCTTTTTTTTTTATTCACTCAAACTGATAATGAAACTTGCAAAGTTTCTTGTAAAAAGCTCGGAGGTTCCTTCAGGAAATTCATTGAGACATTTAGAGTAACTGTCTCCTCTTCCTCTGAAAGCCTCTGATCCTTTGCTGCACCAGTGTAGTCTTTAGTGCAGGGTTGTTGGAGGACTGAAAGCCATTAATGGAAAGTAACAACATTTACTCGATAACTGTAATCGGTCAAGTGATGTAACTTTCAACCTCTCCAATACATTTCTGTGAAAAATATTAGTACTCCTTAACCTTACTGTATGATACTACAGTGTCTGGCTACTTTTCATATTAAGATTTACATTTAAAACATTTCATCATTTATAAGTTTAATGCATCAAATTAGCAAAAGATTTGTTTAAAATTAGGTCCTGCTCAATCAACTACTACATTAATGAATACAAGTACACAGGACTGACAGGGGTCATTCCTGTAGTAGTAATAGTAGTAGTAGTACTTTTAGAGTGCTGTATTGCCACTTTATTCAATCATCTGAATTCTTCTTTCACCACTGCTAAAACCATTGTAGTGTGATTTTACAAATGATCAAATAAATTACTTATTGTAAGTCGAATCCAAGTGGTAACCCAAGGTGACATCAACCACTAGTTTGTGGAGGCCTTACTGTTGTTTTGAAGCCTCCAGTCTGGCACCTTGGATGTCACCATCTTGTTTTTTTGGAGCCCGAAGTGACCGTATTCGGAAGGGCTAGGGAGAAGCGAGCGGTGAATTTGACTCAGCATCAAGCAGCAACAGTGATGTAACCCATTGGTTTTTGAGCGGCCATTATGAAGCTTCGATTTCGGATTTTGGCCTGCGCCATCTTGCCAGTTCGCAGCGGATTTTGAGCCAGCATTGACCATATTTGGATGAGATGGGGGGGGGGGGAGCGAGTGGTGAATCTGACTCAGTCTGATTTGAAACCCGGTGATACACATCCCGCCCACCGATATCTGTAACCTCACTGCACCAACAGGCCTGTCAATCAACCAGACACAACCCAAAACCACGGCTTTTTGGAGTTTATTTTCTCATTAATGATGGGATTGTTTTCAGATGGACAGCCAGAACACTAATAACAGCAGTGACTTTAGCTCACAAAACCGAAATAACTCATGGAAAAAATTTATTGATTTAGAATTTGAGTGGGAGTCTATGGAGCCGGAGCCAACCTCTAGCGGCACTCGGGGGTATTGCAGCTTAAGGCACTTCTGCATCGGTCTCATTTTTCATACCCAGAAGCTCCAGCCACTTTTCTATACAAGCGATTCTAAGACCTCGAGGGTACTATGCCCCGCCCACCTTTACCAGAAATTTGTCTGCTCCCCAGACATTTCAATTAAACCAGACACACCCTCAAACATAGCTCTCTTTGAGGCCTGATATCTAATTAATTCTGGGATTATTTTCAGAAGGACCACCAGAACTGTGATAATAAGAAGTGAATTCAGCAAATGATGTCATTATGACTAGTGGAATAAATTAAGTAAATTTACACTTTTTCAATGGGACTCTTTTGGAAATGTTTTTTTTCAAGCCCCTTGTACCGTCAGAGGTATTGCACTTTAAGGCACTTTTGCATTCGCCTCACTTTTCAGAGCCACAGTCTACGTACCTTTTTATATAACTAAAGTCTATGGTTTACTCTGTTTTCACTGGTCTACATTGAGAACAACTTTAAATTGTGCATGGACACAAAACAAGGATTTCTGAGGCTTAAATTGTTGAGTGACCCACAACGTCCACGACCAACAATTCGCGTATCTTTGTCTGACAGGATTTTGCAAGCATTTACAGTAATCTGCAAGAAACCACAACTTCTTGAGCAATTCTCTGTGGTGACAAACGATGGAGAGAGAAAACAAAAAGAGACCGATGGCTGCAAGCACTTGCGCAACCGAATGTGATGCAAATCTGCCCTTTTTATATTTGTTCTACAAATTTTTGTCATTTATCGTAGCCGGAAATGCAAATTACATTTTCCGCAGTTTGAAAGCCCTTGAAGAGAAATTTACCCGATTGTATAGACTTACACTAAATGTACCTGAAAGTTAGTGTCTGGACTTCTTCGAAACTAATTTAATTGTGGGAAATGTTCATTATAAAAAAATATCCAATCAGACAAAGTCAGCTTTAACGTGGAGAAATAGAGACTGTGCCTTCATCACAGTATTCTGAGCCATGCTTTGTTTTATCTATGACATTGTTGGCCTGTTGCTCGAGTGATTCGTCACGCTGGTCCATTCTAAAGTATTTCAACAATTAACTGATGCACAGAAAGTTTTGATGAAATTTTGCTCACACATCTGAGGTCCCCACAGGATGAATTATACCGATGTTTGTTATATCCCGACGTTCACCCTCAGAATTTTTTGTTTGTTTGTATTAACACCGCCAACACCTGGAACACTAAAGTGATGCTGCTCTACAGCTGGCAACGTCTCCTCTCCATTCAACAACAGCACCAGTACTTTTGTTTGTGTTTTGTTCTAATTTCTAGGGGTAATAACAAAGGGATGGTTTCAGTCCCTCCAGGAAATACCGATCTTGCGATCGCAACAATTAACACAAATTCAAGCAAACAATATTTTTTTATTCCCACGATTTTTCTGCAAACAATGTCATCAGCAGAAGCTGTGCTGAAAGCATTGACAGCATGAAGTAAGTCTTTTCAGGCAAATCTGGCTGTATTAACACAAATAATTCCTCGTTTACAGTCAGCACGGCTCTCCTCCTCTCATTTACCTCAACAAAACAAACCCTGCGTTCCGGATCGCATACGATTTATTTTTACTTTTAGTATGGACTACAGCTTCCCTTAACAAGTACTGTATATACTGTTGCATGTAGTATGTATACAATTGGGACATACTACTCCATCATAAAAATGTGTCTTGAACTTTGATGCACTTTGTTATATCCGTCACGATCCGTAGCGCAACGTTTGTAGTAAAAAGAAAAAGGATGTGATTTAGAACAAGTAAGATTCCTTTTAATGCCGCTTCTTCTTCTTCTTCTTCTTCTTCTATCTTTTGTGGGCGGAGCATTAGCGCCATCAACTGTCTCAGCGGCTCAGTCGATGTGACGTATCTTCTGCTGCGCAAAGGATTGTAAGTCAGAGCAGCTCGAGTACCATGCTGGCCTGCATACTGCAAAATACGACCAGATGTAGTAGGACATACTGGTACTTTTGGCATCCTACATCTAACATACTATGTATTGGTACATACTAAATCTTTTTTTGGCCTACTAAACAGTATGCTAGTATGGATATTGGAACGCAGGGCTACAAGAACTTTCAGCTGACTAAATTTGGTTGAACTAATTGATTGTTTTTTAAAGTACAAATGATGTCTATCATTCTTGTGTTTTGTAGTTCCAGGCATCAACATCCATATGCATCTGTTATCATATAATAAGCAATATTCATACTAGGTTTGTTTTTCATTTAAATTCAATGTAATTATGTTATTGATTTATTTACAATGGATCTGGACTGACTGCAAGTCCATCAATGTACCAAGTGAAGCACAGTGCAGCCGTACAAGACCAGCTTTGTTAGATTGAAAAAGAGAGTGAGACAGGAAGGTCGACGTGTGATTTGGATTGAAGTATCTCAACAACTGCTGGATGGTTTGCCATGAAATGGACAGTAGCTCTGGTTTTTGTGAGTCTACACCATCTCTCTTGGACAGGGGACGTTGTTTGAGCTTTTGTTCCTGTGAAGGACATGATGTCAGAAAGATCCAGCCTGTTAATCTCTCCTTCAAAATACTGTTTTGCTTGCTACTGCGTTGCTTGCTTGTAGCTCCAAGGACAAAGACAACCAACCACCCAGAGATAGACAAATCTGGGTCACAGTAAAAAGTGAAAAATCTGAATCATCGCAACAAAAAGAAAGAGAGGTGATATGCCTCTCAAAGCCCAGGATCACACAAAATATGGCAGGAAGTGTGCTTATTCTGTCACAACCAATCAGATGCTTTTTAAAGTCTGACTTATCACAACCGTCTCACCTCCTTTACTCACTGAGATACCAACTACATCCCCATGAAGACATCAATGTCATGGTGGTCGTGTTATGGATTGCATTGCTCATTTACAGTCAGCACAACTCTCCTCCTCTCATCTCAACAAAACAAATTTTGCGTTCCAAATTGCATAAGATTTATTTTTACTTTTAGTATAGACTACAGCTTTTCTTAAAATGTATCTACTGTTGCTTGTAGCATGTATACAATTGGGACATACTACTCCATCATAAAAATGCATATTGAACTTTGATCCACTTTGTCATATCCGTCACGATCCATAGCGCGACGTTTTCAGTAAAAAGAAAAAGGATGTGAAGAAAAGGCATTAAAAGGAAGCTTACGCGTTAACTTCCATGCCTTTTCTTCTTCTTCTCCTCCTTCTATCTTTTGTGGGCGGAGCATTAGCGCCATCAACTGTCTCGGCCTTATGTTCTTCTAACACAGCATAGCAACTTATTGTAGTCCAGGTTTTTGCTTCTTGTGTGTCAAAAATCTGTCATTTCATCAAAAAAACACAATGATCCTTGGTCCCTTAGACTTTATCCCCCTCCATGCAGATACACTAACCAACTTTAGTTAGTCCTATGAGTAATCTGACTACATAACCCTTCTCTGTCTAACATACTGTACAATGTTCGGAAATTATTATCCAGGAACTAAAGAACAGTCTCTGTGAAATGGGAAAGTAATTTGTTTTTTAGTTATGTCTGGTTCCCCCTCAGCATGTTGAATAACCCTGTTTTAACATACATTTGACATTTAGATTTGTGGGCCATTATTGAGGTGTGAAGTTTGTGGATTTGGTCAATATAACTTCTCATACAACTAAAAACTAAATCATTTGTTTTCTAAATAGGAGTTTGTCCTACTGTCTCTGTCTTTCTCAAAAGGATTCATTTTTTAAATATAGAGACAGAAATGAAGACATGTGAGATAATAGTTCTTCCTCAGACCTTAAAGCACATCAGGTAGCCAACTTTGTGCTTTGATGATGAAAGCTCACTTTAAGCACGCTTGTTAAGCACCACTTCAGAGCAGACATGTAATCTTATCATCTCTGAAACTAAGAGAAATATGAGACACTGCCTATGCTACATAAATAGAGCTGGTCTGAAGTAACTGATGTCAATCTGTCTTTTCTGTGAATATAAAAATAACAAATACCACTAATTTATCATGATTCAATAGATATTTTTCATGCACACAGCTTGATCTGTGATGGAGGCACACATATGATAGTACATGATCCAAGAGTTTGCTCTTATCCAAAATTTCAAATTAGATTTACAGATGTGCATCCACAGTAATTAACAACTCAGTATATCAAATGTGAAACCTTAATAAGGATGGGGAGTGAAATCACAGAGCAAGCGTCCATTAAGCCTGCAAAGAGAACCTGTTAATGGATGGAAATTGTTTCTTGCCAGATGTGCTAACAACAGCTAAGTCAAGGGTCTTTCCTTTTGTCATTTCAAAGCGCTGTGGTATTTGTATACGTCAGTGCCTGTGAAACAAACTAAGCCACATAGGGCGGCTGAGCTGTAAGATCTTGACAGTAGCAGTCCATTTCTCTGCTTCTGACAGACCACCGAGCATGTTTACTCAGAATGTTCATGACTTTGGGTAATAACAGGATATGTATCTTGTGCACAAGTGGCATCGGTGGGCTAAATTTAGCAGAAACGTTTAACCTGTGCGTTTCAGTTCTGTCTTCCTGCATGAGGACTTGTTTAGTACAAATCCAAACACAAAAATACTTTTAACTACTCACACACATGGACAACTATTTGTTAATGGGGAATTGTTATTTGCAGTTTTGACGTACACAGCATAAGAAGGCATTAGACATTATAAGACTTTTGCTTCTCTAAGGAACTAATGAACAAGAGAACCACATGCCTGATTACTGCAGTGGAAACACTAAAAGCACAACTCTTTGTCTGCTCAACCACCATTTTTTGTGACCATTTCTGCAAGCAGTAACAATGTAGTATTTCCTCCCTGTCGATTCACAGCTCTGACCATACAACCACACGGCTGCTGAATTTTCCATTCACCGTTGTTTGTTTCTCACTGACTCTGCATGTGAAAATGTCAACCAAAGTATCTCATGTAAATTCTGTATTATTTTATTTACATAAAATTAACTTATGGAGAAGAAAAAAAACTTAATCGATCACTAAAAACCCCATATCGGCTTTTGTCATATTTTATTGTCCTTTTGTTAACATTCCTCATAGACAGGAAGTTAAACAGAAAGTGGAAACAATGCAGTAACAAGTGCCAAACTCAAACCAACACTGTCTTAGTATGTGTTATATGTCTCAGCCCACTGTTTCCCCTGAAAAAAAAATGTTTCACACTAAAACTGTTTATCATTTCATTTCATTTTGAATAACATAGTTGTGTTGTTTGTTAGAGTCAGCTCTATCAGTGAATTTAGAGTAACTCAAGATGCTTGAAGTAACTCTTGATATCTACCTGGCAGATTTAAAACACAACTTTTACACCACACTGAGTACAGTAGCAGCTACTCCAAAGACTGCTATTTTTCTTACAAATGTTAATACACCGAAATAGATGAATAATAGTGATTTTGATTGCTATAATTAGCTGCTCTATAACAGAGTCATAACTGAATAGAAAATCAACAAATCAGTTTAAGTTGCACCGAGTGCAGCGATAACTCTGTAGCCCAACAATTTGAACCAGTATCAAAAACTACTCCGATGCCACCTGATGTTAAGTTGTTAATTTCTCTTAAAGATTATTGTTGTGTCCTTCTACTTCTTTGTAAAAATTGACATCACATGATGATGATGAATTAAATTGGTTATTTTTACTGTAGTCTTCATGTTTGCTGTCAGTGCTGGGTTAACTGGTCCACCTTAAAGGTCAGTCCTCCTTAAACCTGATTAGGCTAAATAAGCATCACGTGTAGCTCCCCATGCTCTGTTATAGTATCCAGTATGTAGCCTTAGATATTCTATATATAGATGTGGCTTCCATGACATCACCCACAGATTTCCTGATGACAGGTTTTGAAGCTCAGTTCTGGGTGGCTCTGCGGTAGTCCCAAAAATAGGCAAAGAGGTGGTGCATGGGTGGAGCTGAGGTGAGCCAAATGAAGCCTGGTTGCTCACCAACGGTGACGGCACCTATTTGAAACTCAAAGCAGCCCCACCTTTAAACTTTAAACCTTAATTAAATTTAAACAAGCAAGTTCTATACAAATTCAGCCTACAGATGAACTTGGAAATTAGCTATTGTGACCAAAATCGTTTTTATACCAGACTGTAAGCACAGTTATTTCCTCTTAAAGTTGGGCAATTTAACACAGGGGTCTGTAGGCACAACTCGCTCAAGTGGCAATTCGAGGAACTGCAATTTCTGGCACTTCCGTGATAGCTTTGGTTTTTCAGCCCTGTAGGTTGCTGGTTGTATAAAGCAGACAATGAAAACCTCTTATGGAGTTTAGGTATTTATTTGAGCTTTTATAACATGTTGGATAATTGATTTACTTGTTTAGTGTTCTTCTCTTGACTTCTAGCACATCCTCTCTGTTGTTTTTAGGATGATGAAAACGGTATTTGTAACAGGACACAAATTTTGTGGTTTGGTGTGAAACAGTTCTGAAGTCACTTCTTGGAGAACGCCAACAAGTTACACACTTTAGGTTTGGAATTGTGCCCTAAATTAACTTTAAAATTTAAAAACATCCGGCCATGACAGAGTAGAAGGTGTAAATACCTTAACTAAACAGAGTTACATTTTTGGCTTTCTGTTTCTATACAACTTAGAGAATTTATTGTTTAATAAAGTGGGGATAAAACAGATTTTTACAAGGTGAGTTGTGAATAAGTGGCAGAGTTTTTCTGAACAAGGGGTCATTAGTGCCCGATGAATCTGTCAGACGAGTAAACAGCGACCCATTCTCAGTGTACTCAGCAATGTACAGTACATATTTACTCTCTTGCATTACTTCCTGCAAAGTCAGTGAAAGACAGATCATAAATTCTTCTAATTTTCTGAAGCCCTTATCAACTATCACCACACTCACAGCAGAAAGGACTTTTTCTCAGCAGGTGTGTCATCCCGCGTCGTTCATCAAAACAAAAATGGATTAATATTAATTAAGGTTATCAACCATAAAATTGAACAGTGCAGCTTTGTTGGGATGGTGATAAATTTCTCGCCACCACACCTTGTTTGTGTGAGTGTACAGTGAGCCGGTTACCACCTGCTAGGGCCAATCCGTTTTCTATGAGGGTTTACACTGCCTGTCCTCCTTGAGAGTACAGCATGAGAACGGGCAGATTGTATATTTTTTAAATAATTATAATGACAAAGCTTTGGCACATGGTCTATCTGACTATCTGTCATTTTCAGACTCATTTTCAGACTCAGGTAAACCAAAATATCCAAAATCCAAAACAGAGTTATGCAAACTGTCTTTTTCGTGGGGGTTCTACCTAATAAGAAAAAGTACATAATTAAAAACAAATCCCCTCAACTGGGGATATGTCTCATTTCTAGACCGGATGGTGTCGTTATCATCACACCCTCTGATGAGGACGTAGCTTTGGAGATCACTGTGACTAACAAGAACGGGGATGACGCACACCAGAGTCACTCAGTCATTATGCTTCCAGATACACTGCACTACTCATCTGTTGTCTACAAAAGAGCAGCAGTGAGTACAGAACAACTTCACTATGAAGATACAGGAGTTTGGTCTGAGGAAACGAGGAAACTGTGGTCGAAATAAGTTGATTGTATGACATGTAATGTTTATTAAAAATGCTGGATGTCTTTGATGGGTCATTTTTGTATATTTATTTGATGTTCGGATATGCATGTGCGTGCTTGTATCCACAGGAAACACAAGTGAGTTGTATGGCCAATGACAAAGGAACATTGATAGACTGTGAACTGGGAAAGCCCCTCCAAAAAGATGCTGAGGTGAGAAGCCTCGATTAGCTTCCTCCGTCTTGGTGTCACCATTTGCAGTGTTTGATGGTTTTTTTTAATTTCTTTCAGGTTACTTTTTATGCCATACTCACAACTTCCGGCATTTCACTCAGTACAAAACATGTCAACGTCACCCTACAGCTTCAGACGTGAGTAGACTGGTCAGGGTGTTAATTGGCACCAGTTAATGGTCATTGGGCCGCGAATGATTATGAATTAACATGTTATTCCTGTGATGTAGGACAAGTGTGCAGACCATACAGCCAGTTGAGGCTTTAGCCAAAGTGGTGTTTGAGCTTGAGTTGCAAGTATATGGGTAGGTACTGCTCGTTGTCTATATTGTTTTCTTATGCAATTATTGTCTGTTGTTTTATTGTTTTGTTTTTTGGAGAAAAAAAATCGCAAAGGGGTGTTTCAAAAAGCTTGTAACAATAAATTTGTTCCTACAAAATGCATTAAACGGTTTGGATTGATAGATGAAGATGACTAATGATAATAAATAATGTCTGTTTCTTCATCAGGCTCGCCAGGCCGTCCCAAGTGTCATTTGGTGAGAACTTGATTGGTAAAAGTGCCATAAAATCAGTGGATGAAATTGGAACCCCAGTTCAATATGAATTTAGGGTGAGGTGTTATTTGTTGCTGATGGAAAATGTATTTAGTCACTTCAAAAAAAAATTCACCCATGGATCAAAAGAGAAGTCAAGTCATTTTTCTTAACAGATAACAAATTTGGGCAGACCACTGAAGTCTTTTGCAAATGTATCACTGAACTGGCCGAAGGAGAACTCTTTGGGAAAGTGGCTTCTGTACTTGAATCATATCAGCAGTAAAGGTTTGCAGTCTGTCCCCTGCTCACCTGTAAACGAGGTCAACCCACTTAAACATGTAAAGGTAATAGAAATATGGCACATTTTGGGGTCATTGTTCAAAATAGAAACCATGCTTGTCATAAACATATCTAAACTAATGAACCGATGTTGGATTTTAAGGGTTGGCACACTCCAGCGAGGCAAAGACGTGAAGCGGAACATGAAGCCCTCTCCACTGATGGATTCACATTTCTTCCAACAAAAAGAAAATACAAAACATTGGTAGGAAATTGTCATTATTATTGTTATTGTTATGAAGCTGAAAGGTTTAATCAAAGAAAAGGTTGTAGGTTTTCATTTGTCTCAACCCAAACTGTTCTTGTGGTTCTTTTGTATAAGTAAAGGATTATGTAAAGAAAGTGTATGTATGTAAACAGCATAGTGGAGCTCATCACCATCTTCTCTGTGAATCATCTGTTTGATGTCAAATGTCACCATGTGTACTTCAGGCCTGTGTTTCTTCCTTTCAGGCCTGTTCAGATGGACTGAAGTGTGTGGAGATACACTGCCTTCTGCTGGGTCTGGACAGTACTGCACTAATTACTCTGCATTCATACCTTTGAAACACAACATTAACAGAGGTGCTTCAAATGCTTTTTTTTTCCAATATGAATGAGACAATGAATTGTGCAAGGTAACACTGAGATTGGCATTAATTTAATTTTTTTTAAAGTGGCCATTTTCATATCAAATAACAGTGTGAATCGTCATGAAAGGGATTAAATGTAGAGATGAATCATCAAAATCTCCCAGTTTTATAGCAAGTCTGTGCTCTATTGTTCAGCTGACAGCCCACAGCTTCACTGTCTGCGTTCACTTAGCATTGTTTTTGGCACATGTGCAGGCCAGTGATGCTAAACACATCCCTGCCTGTGATTTCACTGATATTCAGGTGAGGATTAGAAACACAGCAACAAAATCTGTAAAAACAAACAACAACATGACTATAAACAATCCAGGTTACTAACTTTTAAGAAAAATTAACTCTTCAAGTGTTTCATGAGGGAGGAATACACATCATGTTGTGGTGAACAACGTTTAACTCCACAGGGGTCCTTTAATTTCAGAACCGTTTATTGTTGTCACCAAAAGGCCCAAAAAAGAAAAGTTCCTGCAGGGTTTAAATCTTTTAGCTTTGTGGCTCGCCCTGTTGCCAGCCTGTCCATCAATATTACTCTACTACAACCACTCACTCATTTATTTTTTTCCTCTCCCATTTAGGATTACAGCTCTTTGAACTACCTTGACATTGTCGTAGATGCGACTATGAGTCTGACCAGTTCTCAGGAGAACATTGGAATTAAACCAGAGAAGGCCGAGACACAGGTAAATCACTTGTTTTAAAATTATTAAAATAAAAGATTTTGTTGGAATATAAAGTTATTGTTATTATATGAAGCTACCAGTTGGGTTTGGACAGTGAATAAATGTAGAGAAATATTAGGTACCATCATATTGTATGTGACATTGCAGTATAAACAGCTTTTCTGAGGTTCCTGCAGTCTAAACATATAAAAATATATTGATTGATTTTGAGTCTGAACATATGATTTCATTGTCCGTAGGTAAGACTGACAGTGTTCCTTGAGAAAAAGACAAAATTCTTCACCAAAATTGCATGGTGGATAATCTTCCTGACAGTCATTGCATTGCTGCTGTTGTTGGTGTTTCTTGGCATCTTGTTGTAGAAGGTAACAAATAATATGAAGATGTATAGCAGAGTTGGTAGAAAGTTGAGCCAAAACAGCTATGGGAAATTTATTTCCTACATAATACTGTTATTTCCTGTATCCATATTTCTTGAAGTTCTTTTATTTCATTGATCCAGTCGTCTATTTTAGCCGACTGTTCAGTTGTAATTTTCTGATTTCTGCATCCATTCTCAAGTCTTTATACAGTCTCTATATTTCAATGCACTGAATTAAAAAACAAGCTCTAAAATATACAGGGTCAGTAGTTATTCAATTGTTTCAATTCAGTCTCCCCATTTTTGAAGAATTTGAAGCTCTATATTTTCTATCTGTCTTTCAAGTTAGCAGTAATGGCAAGATTTTCCAGCTGTTGTGGACAATTAAGCTGAATTTAACTCTGACCATAGTTTATCTACTAAATTATGAATAATATGCATCCAAAATATAGTATTTTGATTGCCTCAATGTGAAAGCACTCAAGTGTGGTGCAGATCTAGGTAATGCTTTTATAGATTTATTGACTGTGTATTGAGCCAATTGTCACTATAAGTTATGAATTAATGTACCTTATAAAAACATTATTATTTACTGCCTCAGTAAATGTAGTATGTTAATTGTTGCAATGACTCTCTTTTGTCTTGTCAGCGTGGTTGCATCCACTGCCTCGCTCACAACAAGAAGCCCTAACACTGACACGGCTCCCCTCAAAGGCTGAAAAGAGAACCAAAGGACCTTTGTAATAATAAAAAAAAAACATCAACTACTTTTCTTTGTTTTTTTTTAATGAAGCAGAAAATATCACTTGTTTGATACCAAAAAACTGTTACAACAACATGAAAAAAAGTTGTGCTATACTTTCACCATGAAGGAATGTGTGAGTAGTGGGAAGGGATGAGAGGTTTTACTAAAGATCAACTTTTCTGAAGTTCAGTGGAAATACTGCAGCCGCTATCGAAGGACCAATGATCATTGAAAACAACACGGCTGCTTCCGAAATACTGTGAAACACTTTTTTTCATTTGTGTTTGTGCAATATAATACTGTGTGTAGTGAAGTCTTGTACTAGGCTCCTACTGTCTTGGAAGGCTTTCATTCCAAACTGACATAACCTCTGACTGCTGGCATCAATCACATACTACTGAATTTACGTCTTTCACTGAGCATTTTCAAAGGAGTGCCAGAAAAAACATGTTAATATTTTTGGCAAAAACAGATATGTTTTAGAATGAAATCCTTCTCAAGCGTTTCCTCGTATTGTGCAGGTATAATAGTCCAAATTACAAGTGTCATTCTGTTGCAACCAAGTGGGATTTCACAATTCTTCATTCAACAGAAGTGTCCTTTCACAGCATTTTTACATTTTTTTTATACCATCAGTGTCCCTGTTCTCTTCTGGGGTCCTGCAAACTGACTTTCCAGATCTGTTCAGTTCAACATTTTGGGAAATATGCACATTTACTTTAGTCCAGTGGTAACAACTTGGACCTACCAGCCCCTCCAAAACACAAAATAACATGTTATACATTGTTTAACACAATTTATTATCCATGCAAAAACTGAAGTGAAAAAATGATAGTGGAGTTATAAACTGGACTATTTTTGTATCCAGTTTCCTCTACTTGGCTCCCAGCCAAGAAATAGTGTGGCACACAACCCCTGTAAAACAGCCCATTGTCGTTTTTACACATATGAAATATATTTAACAAGGTAAATGTGAATTTGTGTTTAATTTGCTGGTCTGTAGATTTAATTCCTTTCAGACAGAGCCAGGCAGACAGTTTTCCCGCATTTACAATCTCTGTGCTAAGTTAATCAGCTGCTGGATGCATCTTCACATTTCTTTATTTTTTTAATCAATCTTTTCATCCAATTCTCTCCAAGTGAAACATATTTCCCAAAATGTCAAACTAATACTTTCAGCTCACTCTCCTTTCTTAGTCTGTACATGATGACAACCCCCCTCATACTTTGCTTTCTTTCTTGAACATTTTCGGATCTCATCTTCATCATAACACATTCACCAAATAAAAAATGAAGAGCCATTGTCTCAGAGTTCTTGACATCGTTTGTCTTTCTGTAACCATTCAATCTAATGTTATACCACATCATGACTCACTGTTTCCATTCACCTTTTGTTGCTTTTAGGAAAAACAAGTAGAAAAACGCATTATTAAAAACATCCCAAAATCTTCTCAACATGACCTCAGAGCTGTAACTTGAAACCAGAACATATAACAAACAATATAAAATCACCATACAAACACACAATCACACACACAGTACTCCTTAACAATCTCTGATTAAGACAAAAGACACCAGACAAACAAACTACAGCTGATAATAAACGTTTTGTTAATGGTGTGATAATATCCCAAAGTTATTGATTTACAAAAAGTATTGATGAATACAAGTAGACTTTTGTTTTTTAACCAGAGAAAGTTAAAGACAAACTTCTTTTAGCAGATAAAACACTCAACCTTTGCCTTGAAATGATAATAACAGTAGGAAAAACATAATGTTACAAATAAATTAAAATTATCAATATATTACATTAATACAAGCAACTCAAATCAGTTTGAGCTTTTACATTCAAATCAGCTCCTTGTTTGGTTTTACTTTCGCCTCTTTTTTTTTTTCTTCAAATTTCCGAGTCAAAACACAGAGGTTTAATGGAGCACGTAAATTAAAACTACAGGATAAAAAATGAACAAAATGAACCGCAGCCTGACTGAAACCAAATCAATTAAATTAATGAACTGAGTTCCAGGAAAAAGTCAGCCAACAAATACACTCAGATCAGATCAGCTGCTCATTGAAACTACACAGTCATTACTGGCACTAATCTCTACCTCAAAGACCACCAAACCATCAGCTCCATCACCTGAACGTGCTGTCAATTCACTTGATAATATAAAATGGTTGTTAACGTTTTAAACACCCGCACATCATACCATTCAGCATCAGATTCCGATAGATCAAACATCTCAAAATTGGCACGAAAAAAAATGTCAGTTCTTATTAAGTTTTGTTTGAAATTATCAATGCGTGGTCATGTCTCTTTTTTTTTTTTTTTTTTTTTTGCTTGGGGAGTAGGAAAAATATTGACTTTAACCTTTTTATTTAGTGCTGTAAACAGGTTTTGGATTATTGCTAAATTAGCCTGTTTTGTTTGTTTGTTTTCTGCTGGTGAAATCAAATGGAATGGTATTACATTTTTCTTCATTGTGTGCTTCAGACTCCAGCATGACAGAATATTCCCTTCACCTCCAACCTGTAATAACCAGCTATCTCCACATGGGGGCAACAGTGACCATGAAAGGTAAAGACAACAAAGGAACCAGAGGGAGGGTGAGCAGACTGGCTGCAGATCTGCGTCCATGGCCGTTGTTTCTGTTCCACTTGGGCCCATTTTTGTCTCGGCCTCGAGGAGGCTTTCCAGGATTGGAGGCGGGGTTACGTGGCGGTTTGCTGTAGGGCGGAGAGTAAGGCCCGTAACCTGGCCAATCATCATTGTACCTTTCACCTTGATCCCCACCCCCTGAGCCACTGCCCTCTTCACCTGAAACAAGGCAAGAGATTTCCAAATTTATTTGTGAAGTGTAAAAAAGAAAGTGCTGAGGTTAATGAACAAACTCCTTTATGAATTTATACATATATCATTTTTGACTGTCAGGAACACTCACTGTCCATGAAGTCCATGTCCTGTCCGCTCTGAGCATGCCTCAGTTTGTTGGTCACCACCCTCAGTTCCATGATCAGCTGTCTGGTCCTCACATCTGGACGGGCGATGTCCACCTCCACCTCAGGGTTGTTGATCTGGCTGACGAGCCCGTCACCTGTCACATCCGGGAGGTACCTAAGCGTGCACACACACAGGCATGAATGTATATAGTTTATTCTCGCATTAACCATGCTGTTTATAAGGGGAGAAACTTATTCTCCACCATCAAATCGCAGAAATGTAATGAAAGAAACCCATAAAGTAATTGAATTTGGCATGGCAGACTGTATTAGCTTTTCGAATGTGAACAAATCTATGTTTCTTGAGCTGCCTGCTGTTTCCTGACACACAGTGTGGCTCTAAAGATGGTTATGGTTGATCAGCCCCCTACTTTGGTTAGGACTCAAATTTCTCAAGAGCTATCTGATGGATTTGCCTTGACATTCACGGTCCCAGAGGATGAATCCTGATGATTTTGGTCATCGCCTGACTGTCTGCCGCCAGCGGATTTACATTTTTAGAAACTCTCTAAGCAGCTACTGGTTGGATTTATATGAAATGTGGTACAATTGTTGGGGAGTTACTAGTTAATGGTAGCAGCATTATGTAGTTCAATTACCAAATAATAGTAATTGTAATCAGTTACTGAGAAAAACATTGTTAATAAATTATAGTTACTCTTCAAAATATTGGTGATTACAAAGTTGTTGTTTTTTTGTAAAAAGCTTATATGTAAACTATAATATTCATTTTGTTGCTTTATATTTTTCCGATGAGCAGGAATTCCTTATGTCTACGTCTAGACCGGCTCCTTTCATTTGGCAGTATGTACTTCAAAGTTTGAGCATTGTTTTTATTTGTTTCTCTTTTTTTAAATATGCACTGCCTCTCGCCTGCCAATCAAATCAATGTGCATTACTCCAAGCAACCATGCTGAGGCTGTGGCCGTGTTGTCGGACAAGAACACCTTTCACAATTACTCGCCCCGTTTAAAACATTTGTTAGAAAAGTCATCAAAAAGTCATCAATTAGCAAAAAGTAAACAAAAGATTAAGGAACATTACACTGGTAAAGTCATTAGTTAAGTCATTAGTTACATTACTTATTACATTTTTAATAGGATAACTTGTAATCTGTAACCTATTACATTTCAAAAGTAAACTTCCCAAGACTGACAATATTTAATAACTGTGATGCATTCACTTAAATTTGGTGTCATCATCAGGTTAAAACATTTACATTAAAAGCTGCACCGTATTTCCTTAAAACTACAAAACATTTTACTCATGTTTTCTGATAAAAGTTCAAAAAAGTTGTTTTTTTCACTGGTTTACTTAGTGTAAGTATTGTATCCCATTTTAGCAAAGAATAATGATGAGTAATGTGATATGTTTATATTTTTGACTGAGTTATTTATAGCAGTATAAATTGTGATCCCATCACTTGTCTTGCTGATGTCCCACTTTGTTATTAAATCTGTTAAGGTGGGTGTGGATTAATTGGAAGTGTTGGCTAAGGCAGTTGGAATATCAAAGACACCAAATCTGCCGTTATGCAGACAGACTCATTTATCTTTGTATCTCTCACACAACACACAGGACTCCACCGTGTCTCTACACCAGCTCTGATACATGGTGTGTGCTGTATCTGTGTGCATAAAGGCAAACAGACCCACGCAGAGAGCATGTGGGTGACTGGTGGTGGCAAAATTAAATAAACTCAGTTCCATCTGTTGCATCCTTCCACCTCTGCACCATCACTCACTCCTCCTCCTCTGCCTCTACTAACCCCCCCCCCCCCCCCCCCCCCCCCCCTCCCTTCAGCCCTTTGCTCTGATCTTGCTCACCTCCCCCGGGTCTGCCCGTTCCAGCAGCGATCCTCATTAGTGACGTCGGCAGCCATCTTCTCGTCATTGCAGATGGTGTGTGGGAGGGACACCCAGAACTCCCGCATGGGCCGCAGTCGCTCCTTCAGCTCGGTAACCTGTGTGGAGGTGGAAGGAAATTGGTTATGACTCAGACCTGGTTTGAAAGTATCCTTGTTTTGTATGGAAGCTGTAGTGCTGATGAAAAACTGACATGACACTGCTTCGGGGTCAGTGCTTTAACCACACAGCATTTTCTGTTTTATAAATTGATATAAATCCCTACTATCCTCCCCCTCTCTCCTCGGCTCTTGAGTTCATATGTTTTTCAAACACCTTCATCTTGTAAGACCACTCCAGTCACATGGATGATGTCTGGGCTCTGACCGCTGCACTCTTTGATAATAGTTGCTTGTACAAAGCTTGGACTTATTTTGTCCTCTTATTTCTTTCTGCTCAGCTCCTGTGTCTGAATCCTGATGCATGTTTGACATTGTGAATTGCAGTTTCAGATCGTCCTCAAACGTCAACCCAAAGCTGACCCATAGAAAAACATTTCAAATTGATTATATATGAGTATTTTAAAGCTGTGCTAATCAATACCATATCACTCATTGTGTAGTGTAAAAAGTATCATTCATGATTAACCTATAGATATTTTTAACTCATCAGCAGTTTCCTTTAACTTCGCAGAGGGTTTTAGCATCTTTCAGCTCATTGTTTTTACTTCTTTACTTTACTTTAGTGTTTTGTTTCACTCTCTCAGCACTCATTAGGGTCACTTTTAAGTTAAAAAAAAAAAAAAAACTCTAAAAGCCTAATGTATGCTACCTGTCCAGCACCAAACAGCAGATATGCAAAGTCAGTAATTAGCTGGTGAACATCTGCGTGCATTTAAAGCTAACGTATTTGCTCCACTGTTTCTTTCTCACCAGACGGTCCAGGTTTGTGCCTGCAGCAGTGGTGGGTTTCTCTTCAGGTGTGTACGTGCGGAAGGGCCTCCTGTTGCTTCCTGACTCTTTGGGTGAGCGTTTGGACCTTGCTGGAGCTGGCCGGGGGTTTCCGCAACCTTGGAACACCTGAGGTAAACAACAACAAAGCAACACCACTGTAAACAGCTTTGTAATGAGTAATTTTAGGTTTACCACAACCATGCAATAATATAAAGAAATTGGATATTCTTAAACGGATACTGTGTAGCCTCCAGAACATAGCTTGTCATAAAATGTTGAAAATATATATATTTTTTTTATCACACACACTCTCCTTTAACCTGTGTTGTAACCCTCTGCTTCATTTAGCAATTATTTTGTGACCACTATGGCTTCAGAATTCGCGTCCCAAAAGCGACCTTTATTGTTTTCTTTTCTCTCTCTATGAAAACCTCAAAAAGATTATTGTTATTACATTATGATTATTTTTCCCAACAGCCTCTGACAACACCCCGAGATCAGGTGCAAAGCAGTTATTTCTCCTTTTGAGAGAATCAAAGTGTTTTAATCGTGACGCTGTAGGATACAACCATACAGTAATTCAAGGTTCTGTGCTGTTTTTTTTAAGGTCACTTTAATAAAAGCTGAAGAAGGGAGTCAGTGGGGTTTCTGAATCAAAACTTAGCTCCCAGAAAACCAGAGTCTACCCCAAAAAGGTTGCAACTGAAACGTAACAATGAACACTGTTGAAAAGGTTTTCTATAATCTCAATTGTCATCATTTCACAAACTCCGGACACTGGCCTGCTATACTCACACCTCAGCTCAATGGAACATTACACAGACTTTACACAGGGGAGCTGGTAAAGTCTATTTAATGTCCTGTCCAAGTAATTTGGACATTTGCATTCTCACAAACAGCCCCTCTGTGTAATGTCAGGAGAAGTTAAGGGTTGTAGTGCATGTGTGAAAGCATCTTTGATCACCTACAAACCTACAACCCACCTACAAAGCCAGCCTGTAAAGGCCTGTTCCTCAAAGCACTGCCACCACAAACCAGGACCTCTTCTGTTTCAAAGAGGATGTGGGTGTCTCTCTGGTGGATTCACTCCTGGGATGTCTGGCGTGTGTTAATAATCCTTTGAGGCTGTCATGCTCTCTGTGTATAATCCCTGTCAATTTATACTGAATCCTGTCTCATTAAGAAGATTAAAGTTAAAATTAAACACTAATTAAGATTATAGCTTTGATTTATAACAGTGGATTACTGACAGCAGATGATGATTTTAATGCACTCTCAAAGGTTCAGTAAAACGATTTTGTTAAGATTTTGCAAAGGCCACTAAAATGCATCAGTGTTCATTTTATTTTCCTTTTCATGTCCTTATCTCTTTCTTACCTTATTGGAGATGCCAACACTGTTTTCCTGCATGTGCATAATGGCCTCTGACACTTTCACAGAGATGGAGTCGGCTGCAAGCTCCATGTTAAATGGCCCCTCCAACTTCTCCGAAATCTGGTACAGAGCATCTAAAAGAGGAGAAAGCAGGAGACAAAGAGAGAGATGACAGGGGGAAAAGTTTTCTATGATTACAATTGTTCTCATTGTCTGGTAATACATGCAAAGAAAACCTCTCTGTTGGTGGCCTATTGTACACCTTGATAAATGTCAAGATAATAGTTCCCTGTGCCTAGAATCTCTCACTGGCCAACCAGCGAAAAGGGTTTGATTTACATCTCTTAAGGAGGCGTTCAGTATGATCAGGAAGCAAGCCATCATCATATAAAGAGAATTGTGAAAAAGAGAGGAGAATGGTAGTTGGAGAAAAAGCGGTATATGAGGGTAAAATGTGTTTGAGTGCGGTAGACATGGATGGAGGGATGAAAGGTAAGAGGAAGCAGTGCACATGAAAAGAGAAAAGAAATGGAGGGAATGTATGGGTTTGATGAAAGGGGAAAGGAAACACGGGAAGACAGATCAATTGTGAAGGAGCAGAGAGGCATGAATGATTAATGGAGGAGGAATTCATTATGGGAAAAGGAAGTGCAAGTAAATCAGTGACAGACGCAATTAAAAGGATTCTACTTTTAGGTATGCTCAGTTTAATAATGATAATAATTCAAAAAGCTGTCAATTCATTTGGGTGCCGACATTTTTGCTTAAGGATCTAAAATCTTGCTTAAGGATCTCAAATCATTGAAACTTAAGGTTTTGAGATGCGAGCGCTTTAGCCGAAATACTGAAACCAAGAACATAATAAATTTATCATCACTTGACCCTACTCTGTAAACAACAAATCAGCATGTCTCATTACATATTCCCAAAGCCCGCCCCTTCCCCTCACCCACCAATGAAATTGTTCCATTCTGTGTTCAGGTCAGCCTGATTGGCTAAGCACCCCTTCATCACGTTAAGGCACAGGGAGTGGCAGGGCCGCAGGGAGGGCATGCCTCGGCACAGTGGGCAGTACCACTGACGCATCAGGCCACGCACACACTCTGAATCTGCAGTCAACTGAAAAACAATGCAGTGGAGAAGGTAGAATTAATAAGACAGCACAGCATCACCATTATTACTGCCACTAAACAATATGTGTTTGTAGCCACAGTTTGAAAACTTTAAACTTTGATGCTTTGAAAACAAGCCCTGTCTCAGTCTGGGTTTCTTTGGATATGGACTCTTTTTGTGCAGGTTCTATAGGACACTTTTTCTTTGCTCCCATGTTTTAATTTTTCATTTGAAATACTGATAGTTAATCTGATCATTTAATATGGGTAAACAGAACTACTTTGCACTGCCTTAAATGATATGCAGGATTTTTGGATGTAGAGCTATTCAGTAATACACAATATATACAGTTGATTAATAAAATTGTATTTATAATTACATATTAGTTGTTTTTAGAAAATAATATGTTTTAATATGCCATTTTTTTCTATAACAAGCTTGTCATGGCACTTTAGACAGCAGAACAATATTCTTTTGGAAAAAATTTGTTGTCCAAAATGAGTGTGAGGGGATTGTGAATAGGAACCACTCACTTTTGTTGCTTTGTTCACAATATCCCGGCCAGTAGCCAAGCCCTGAGATAGTGCTCTAGCTGCGATGAAAGCCCTGGACACCTGAATAGGAAACCAAAGATAACAGAATGAGATCAGTCCCATATTACAGCATACTGTCATTCTACATAACTAGGCACAGTCACATGGTGAGTCTAAGCTACTGTATGTGTTTCTGGTAGAGTGCATATCAACTGTGTAGACTTTACTGTGTACACACTTGTACACGAAGTTTGCGGGGTACATCCCCAAACGGCTGCAGCTGTTCAGTGTGTTTGCTGACGCACTCCAGGTAGTCCTCACTGAACTGATACTGGGGGTTGACCAGAGAGAAGACCCGCTCCACCAGTCGGGACCAGAAATCGGAGAGAACCTCTTGCAGACTTACACTGCCCCCTGTGGACAAAAGAGTAACTGTTAGCATCTGTCAAAATACAGTTTTTCTTCGCTGAGAAATGAAATTCAATCACCACAAGGTGGACACCCACAATTAGTGTCACCAATTCAGCATCTGACCAAATGTGAAATATGATCGCTATCTCGCCTTGTGTTCCTGAAATTATGGCAATTCGTTCAGACTTCTGAATGGGACGTACATGAGGTCAAAGTGACCTTTGACCACCAAAAATCTAATCAGCGTATTCTTCGGTCAAAGCAAATGTTGGAGCCAAATTTAAAGAAATTCCCTCAAGGCGTTCCTGTGATATCAAGTTCACAAGAATGGGATGAATGGATGGCATAGATGTACGGTCACAGTGACCTTAACCTTTGACCTTTAAATATCAAAATCTATCCTGTTCATGCTTAGGTCAAAGTGAATGTTGGTGCCAAATTTAAAGATATATGTTGTCTGTTTTTTTCCTTCCTTCCTCCCTTTAGGTGTGCTCGGGTGTCAGTACAGTGCGTATGCATCTCTCCCATCTGCAGTCTACTATACAACCTCAAATTAGCCATACATGCTGTTTGGCAGACAAAGACAGGTTGACTAAGCACAAACAGCCTGCAGATGGACTCGACAGTGAGCAGCCGCCACGCCAAAACAGAGCAATCCGGAACAGAAATAGAAACGGTCTGGCATCCGTGGGAATCTGATTCTCTCTCTCTCTCCTTCCAATTTTTTTTGGCATTTGAGGGCGCCTCAAAAGACAATGATGCTTTTTCAGTCCAGAGACTGTGGATTTACCAGAACAGGGAAATGGACTGATAGAAATAGACTAAACCGTCAGTGCAGCAAGGAATTATTACAGCTCCTCACCAGAGTGCTTTATTATCTTTAACCAGACTAACACCAAACAGGTTTTTTTTTTTTTTAAATGTGCAGTTATTTATCCCTCATGGTGGGGCTGGAGGGCAGAGTAGACTACAAAAGCCAGGTGCTGTCCCTGAATAGATGTGTCCTGAAACCGTTTCCTCCATTTGTTTGATGACAGCTAAACCACCAAGAACGCTCCGAAGCTTAAGTGTTTTATAATGTAGATCCAATCCAGCTCCTATCGCCTTTGCAAAGACCGTCTGAATACATTAAACTGAGGCCAGGTGGCTAAAGATGTGATTAAACCAACCAGAATAATATCTGCGGAGCTCCACGAACAGCTCCTGGAAGACGTGTGCGTTCTGAGTGAAGAGCCGGCCGTAGGTCTTGGTAAACATCTGGTTCATGGACTTCTCTGAGAGGTCTATGAGCTCCCTGAAGAACTCTGCACAGAGACAAGAAATGCACAAATTATCATTCACCCACCTTCTTTTCTTCTAATATCTTCGACAGGTTTGTATGTAGGCACTCCATCATGCCCTCCCCTCCCCTGAAGTTTTAACAGTTACATCAGATCCTGCACACTGCTAAATGAGTGTAACGTGTTCTCTATTTAAAATCCATCTTTAAGACTCATCTGCAGTCTCCCACTCCTAAAGCGTCTGTACATGACTCATCACATACATTATATAAAAGTGTGAGGAGGGAGGGGAAAAAAAGGTGATAGCAGTCCACCGCAAGGAGGAGAGGCTGTGCCGAGCTGTGGCTGCTACAAACCTGCAGCCGTATCAACAGAATCTGAGACAACGAGGGAGAAATTCTCTCAGGACGTTCATGAAACTTGTTCAGCTTTCTAAACTCCTAAAGTGGTACTAAGCTAATTCTATACATGAAGGCGAGTTCACAGGCTGGGGTTAGTCCTACTCAGCCTGTGGAAAAAAAGTCTGAGGATCTGATTAACCCTGGTGATGTCATAGTGATGTCATCATGGTTGATTTAGCTTGGGTTAGGAGACTACAGATGTTTAAGAAAAGGTATGCAGTGGTGATGCAAATGTTTAAAAATGTGGGTTTTTACCAGGCAGAAAGAGTCCAGTTAAATGCACTTTTGAGTTGCACTATGGGAAATGTAGTCTCCAGTCTTTCTGTTGATCAAACCTACCAGAGTCAGGATATCTGGGCCTTTGTTGCTACAATTGTGACTGTTATTTTTATAATCAACCTCATGTGACATCATAAAATTTGTGAAATTGCAAAATAAAAATGTATCAAAAATAATTAACATCCACCTGTGATGTGACTTCTGTATCTTGGAGTCAATTTTGTGGCTCAGATATCTCACCATCAGAGTGGAACTGTGCAGTCAGAGGTCCTAAATAAGTTTTTAATCAGCTGTCACTCATTTTTAACTCAGCAGTTGATAAGGGGGAGATAAGGAGAATCAGAGTGTATTTTTTCCTTCCATGGCTTCATTAAGAATACTTGTGTTTCAATCAATTTCAAACTAGATCATGCTACCATTTAAAATCATGATGAATTACTGTACAAGTGTCCGCCTCTTACCATCAAACCTGCGGTGTCTCTGTGTAAAGGTGGTCAAGAGGAACTGGCTGTTGTCCTCGATGCCTTTGAGGAAGTCTCTCTCGCTCTGGAGGGCCAGCGTCTCTTCCATCTGACTGGAGCAGCAGGTGTAGTCCTGAGGACAGAGCCGCAGGTGCTCACCTAAAACCAACATAAAAAAAAAAAACAGGACGGAAGAAGAAACAAGGTAAGGATGGATCACACATGTTTAGATAAAGTATAATTACATGCTTTTGCTTTGAATCTGTACAGTAATCTTGGTTTTGTGAAGCACATTGGGCTTTATTTCTAGCTAGAAAGTTATTATTTATACCACAACGCCGACCAAGGCCTCTTTTCAATAATGTCAGTGGCTCCGTTATCAGGTCAAAGCAGATATTTTTAGTGAGAAAGACCATTCCTGAACTCATCAGTCTGTCCATTCGGGAAATCTTATCAAAGATAACGGTGTGATAGAAAATTGTAATTTCCCTGCATGAATTATTCAGCTTCAATCTGTCTTTCTTTGTCAGCTCAGGTTGGGTCTTTGATATGTCTGAGGTAATGATGTATGCAAACGACAACCAGGAGGAGGAGGAGGAGGAGTGGGGGGGTGTGTGTGTGGTGGGGGGGAATAACACAGCACTCAGAACGTGGAGAAGGTTTGGATTCTTTGTTACAATCCTTTTACATCCAAAATGAATATTGCAGCTGGTAATACAGTTGAAAGTCTCATTCTCAACTCCACCCTGACTGATGTTCCTCTCTGCCTCTTTTGTTCTCGCTGTGTGTCTCACTATTAGCCCTCTCTCATCCCTCTATTTCCATTTCTAAACTGCCTCCCTTCATCCTTCACTCTCCCGGCCATCTGCTCCCCTGGCCCATGGGACAGTGAGCCAAGACTCAGGCAGTGATAGCTCAACACACGCTCAACACACACACACACACACACACACACACACACACACAATCAATTCTGCTGTTGCCTCACACTCAGCTCAATTGCCATGAAATAAAACCTCTGCAAACATACATTTTACTCGCAATTACTTTTAATAGGAGCTCCATGTCTGCCAGGGAGACACGTTCTCTCACTACTAATTTACATGCAAAGCTAAACCTCCAAGAAGTAGACTACACCTTCAGACTCCCACTCACATGGTCAGACATTTTAACAATTTAACATTTCCATCTCGACCCCACTTCCCTTCAACCCCCCCTTCTCCCTCTATCCTATTCCCTCACATAAACTTCAAATTATCCAAAATCCAACTGCTTGTAATCCACATGATATCTTTTCTTTTTGAAGATAAGATTATCTCCAGTGAGCAGAGCCTAGGGGCATATGCAGGGATTTAAACAGTGAGCCAGTAGGCAAAGACTAATTAGGGGCGAGGTTCTTTGTTGCACCGGTGTTGGCAATTTGCTCATCCCCTTAATCATCCTATTTAAACCGCACAGAGGGGAGGAGGGGGCGGGTGTAATTTGTTTTAAACCACACTCTAGTCTTTCTCTTGAGGAAAACGCACCATGATGCTCCTACACTGTCTCTCTGAGAAGTGAGTTTAGAGCCACCTTGTACTTTTCTTGACATCACTTCCAATGACTTGTTGTGTGTCTGGGATCTATGGGACACTTTCCTGCAATATAATATTCCCTTAATGATGTATGCTGTGTCTGTGGTGCTTACTTCGCACTGACCTTAATGTGCATCATGTTAATTTTATCCCTGCTCAGACAAATTAGAGCATGCTGACGCGCCTACATTTCTGCTGCGACATCATGTCTTGAATTTTATTTAGAAATTAGCCCAATATTTCATAATAGATGACGGTGTAACTGTTCTGCATGAGTTCAAAGACTCTAATGGTTTAATTTTTTCATCGCCGCGGGCTGCATGCAGAGTCTTACCGGAGATTTGAGTCATCGGAGCGGTGCCTGTGCTGTACCCCTTCTCCGCATACACCTGCCGGGTGTCAGAGCAGCTCCTCACCGCTGCAGCCACGGGGCTCCAGGTCCACAACAGGGCAGAGACTGCGTAGAGCAGCACCAGCAGCCGGTACCTGTGGAAAGACAGCCGGGTATCCATCCTCACCGCAGGACTCCAAAACAGACACCGGCTGAGGGGGTGGGTTTATCTAAAACCAGACTATGGGTGCAGCAGGCTTATAAATGAATAAATGACTGGCCGGTTTAGATGCACGCAAAAGTAAAAAGAGTAACAGGATCCCAGTCGTTTGAAACAGTCATAGTTTCCCCCGAAAAGTGCGATTAACATCCGGGCTGGGTTTTTACATCTCGCATATGTTTCCACTGGCCGTGTCCACTTAATTTGTCCTTCCTGGGAGATCCGCTGTTGTACGTAAATATAAAGGGAGCGTGAATGAGGCACTCCCGGCGCTCAGCATCATCTGACGCCCAAACTGCGTCAAACTCAAAGGAGGTAGCCAGGGTGATACCGGATAAATAACGGATTTCAAAATAATTTTTGGCAAGTTGAGTTGCATAGTGATAAGGCAATTGAAACGCTGAAATAAAATGTCAACGAAGCACAAGGAAGTATAAGAAGAAAATTGTAATATTCAGAAGAAACAAAAAATTAGAAGTGCTGAATTCCTTTCAACAACAGATCCTTAACTACATAAAGAGCCTCCAATAAAGGTATTGGTACAATACAACAATGTAAAAATACTCAATTACAAGTAAAAATCCGGCATGAAAAACAACTACACAAGTAACAAATAGTGTCAAATGGAAACTCTCAAGTAAAGTTCAAGTACCTCAAAATTGTTGGCTACCTAAGTACAGTTATTGAGTTAACGCACTTTCTTTCTACTACTGATAAACATCTGCTTTGAGCCTCTTAATGTTTTTTGCGTTGTTTGTTTCAGTATTGGTTGGCTATTGTAGGAAAGGAAACAGAATAATATCTGTTCCAAAAAACGTGTTCAAATAGTTTTGCAATTGTAATACATGTTTGTCCTCAAGACTTGCTTTGGTGTAAAAGATATATAATCGTTACCCTGCTTACTTTTTTTTTTCAGTACCCTTAGTCACTACTTAAACGTGATGCACCCTTTTATATACAGTCTGTGGATGCGTCCGACTTTTTAAAACGACAGCAACAGCTTATTGAGCAAAAGCTGACAAGCTAGTTGGATCCAAAATATGAGAATGTCTAAGTATTAAGTGCTCCTGTCTTGCACAATATGCAAATTAAATACTATTTTCAGCCCAAATTTGATTTTGCAGGTGGCACCAACATAAAAAGAAAGAAATGGAAACAGTAATTCCTATAATCATATTTGGAACTAATGTCCAATTGAGAGCTTTGTCTATTTTGTGGTTTAATAACATGGTGAAGCACAGGAATTGGGTATTTTATTTTGAAGGTTCGGTCCAGAAGCAGTGTGTCACCCTCGCTGTTTTGACTGTAATCTTCATAGCCTTTCAAACACAGAACAATGAACCGTGGTGAGGACCAACAGGGGGAGAAAGGGGAGAAGGGCGGGGAGCAGCTGAGACAACTACCTCAGGGTGCTAAAAACTGGACAGAGACACACAGAATGGACAACCTGAAATATTATACACGGATACGACATAGAAACTGATTTTTATTTAAAAAAATAAATAAATATATATATATATATATATATATATATATATATATATATATATATATATATATATATATATATATATATATATATATATATATATATATATATATATATATATATATATAAAATGAGGAAAACTACAAAAAAAAATATCCATAATGACCACTGAGTAACCAGTATACGGAATGACCTATGGGCATCAAGTGACCTTCTGAAAGGACCAATCATGTTCTGGTCCGAGGAGCCGCTTGGCCAATCAGCGTTCAGAATTACGTTTGCGTACTTTTGCGCGCCCTTAATTCTCACCGGTTTACGGAAGAGGCAAGAATTAAGCAAAGGCCCACAAGAAAGGAACACTACCGATTAATAACGTCATTATCAGCCGGTAAAGTGTTATTATTAGTTAGCTAATAGTAGTTATGGATTAGTTTTAGTCGAAGTTGTTAGCTGACTACTGTCTTGAAAGGTTTTTTTTTTTTTTTTTAATAGGGTAAGGATAGGCTACTAAGGGGTTAGCAGCTGTTAGCCGAACAGGATTTCCTTTGCGACCACATTTAGTCCCAACTATGCTCTAATCTGTGAAATGTGTGTTAATTGAGGAATTTAAAATGCAATTCGTTTTAATATTATCGTTATAACCTTTGAATTACTGTCAATGTTACGTAGCTATTTGGTTATTGCTATGATTTAACAAAGTTTTGCTTGTTGTGTAGCTTGCTCATTTTTTTTTTTGGTCTCCTTTCCCACACAGTCGCTCTCTCTGCTTTAAAAAAAAAAAAAAAGTGTGAAGAAACATCCTGCTAACCAGCAATCTGAAGTCCTCTTACATCCCTGTTGCTTCTTTCAGCCAAAAATGCCAACTGGAAGCTCAGATTTGGACAGGTAAATTTAACTTAGCGTATTTATGCCGCTACTGGGCTGTCTGAATGTGTTTTGTGAGCTTCATAAAGTAAAACCTGAACATTTAAAGTCGCCCTCGAACATATTTTTGCACTAAGCATTTATCACAAGTGCATGTGTTTTGAAGTTGTGTGCACAATTGAACAGAAACAGCTTGCAAATCCTCTCAAAGTTAAGAGATGTTAACAGGCAAAACCAAAGTTAATTCTCCACGTCTCAACTACCTCATTAGGCTGAGTTTGAATGGTTTTCTGATGTTGAGGCATTTCTTTATTCAATTGTTTTCCTTGTCTTGCCAGTCCTGAGGAGTCAGAGGACTTCTCAGACTCCGGCAGTGACTACGAGGCTACAATAAAGGGCTTGAAGCGGAAAAAACTGGCAGTACCTAGGCCTCAGGTAATTTATTTTATTCTTTTAAAAGATAGTTAATTTATGTTTACATATTATTTATTTTTGCTAGGGAGTAGTTTAGGGGATATGAGCTTGTCTAGGTTTGGGAAATGTCATGGTGTTTGAATGAAACTGCCAATCAGATCAAATCGTTTTCGTAAAAGATCAAACGTGTAGATTTTGTGTGATAGATCTCATCTAATTCCTACCTCTTATATTGTCACGATTACCACCAGTTCAGTTGACTACATCAATTCAGTCTAAATCCCAAAATAAATCTCTTTCATTTCAAGCCACCCAAGAGACTCAGACGTAATGCTGCACTGAGGGTGACGTCCCGCCCCAATAGCAGCCCCATCCCCGATCCTCCAGACACCTCCCTGCAGCAGCAGCCCTCCCGGGGGACACCCAGGCAGGCCTCCCCTCGACCTGTCAGACGCGTGAACGAGGGGAACCAGGGTATCAGTGCAAAGGATATCTATGATGCTGTCCACTTTGGGAAGAGTGCCATGGTGGTGAGCAAACCCCACAGATGAAGAGCATGGGGGACCATGGGGGAAGGTAGCACAGAGATAAACACATGAAGGGAGGGAGGTGCTGAAGGAGGCATGTGTAATGAGAAGAGAAACAAACTGACAATGAAAGAGGTTATCATGTGTTGTCAGTGGCTGACTGATGTGATCCTACTGAATTGCCTTTGATACGCAGAGAGGAAAGAGGCGCTCTCATTGGCTCATGTAGTCAATAATTGGCAGCACTCGTCCATCCAAAGTATTGTTGTGCTGTGGCCAGTCTCTTCTGGGTAGCCTGCAAAAGAGGGACCACATAAAAAAAAATAACAAAAAAAGTGTGGTGAGCAGTAGTAAAGAGTCTGCCCCTACAGTGTAGAGCTACAAAAAAAATTGCAAATGATGACTCTGGGTGAAGGCAAACTCTTAGCACATTTAGAAAATCTGGTAAAATGCAGTTAAATGTTTCTTTTTTTTGTGAAGGTATCTTAGTTCCCAGCTAAATTTAGCCCTTTATTCAAAACGTACACCATCATTAAGATCAGAACAGATTCTGTGAAGGCGTGTCTTTGTATGTGTAGTGGTGTAATGGTTGACAAAAGTGATGATGCAAAGGAGTGGGTGAATAAAACTGGAATTTAAGGGAGCCCAAAAATTGAAGGGCAGTACAGGGATGGGGTTAGATATTATAGACCCACATATGCTTCAGAGAAAAATATAAAAGGTCCAGGGATAGGAGGAAAACATAAAGCTGAATTCCATACGGTCGATAAAATGGTATGTTTTTATTATATACATATGCTCTTTAATCTGTCCCCATCGATCTCATTGGCTGCTTTCTCCCTGTCAATCTTTAGACGGTGGTAGACGAGTGGCTGGACAGCTACAAGCAAAGCCGAGAGGCGGGGCAGCTGGTGCTCATCAACTTCATTGTTCAGTCCTGCGGATGTAGAGGTCAGAGGTTAAGAGGGAGGCCAGGAGATGGGTAGTTGGAGGTGGAGGTCAAAGTCGAAGAGATTATCTTTCCAATTTCAGCTCAGGCGATGATCAGTAGTATTGATCTGCCAGTATGCTAACGACGTAGTGCGCAGTAACTGTGTTAATCCGCTGTCAATTGACAGCACAATATCAATATTTTAAGATAGTAGAATAAGTGAAAAGACCGTGTGGTGTATCTCACTTGGGTCAAGTAGAAAAGCCCGAATTATTACAATATAAGGTTTTGTTTGTTCAGGTGTAAATTTTACCGTACTTCCTAATGTGTAACTTTTTTTTTTTTTTTTTTTTTCTTCGCCCAGGCGTAGTTAGCCGAGAGATGTTGGACAGCATGCAGAATGCGGAGATCATCGGCACACTAACCAAAGAGTTCAATGAGGTGAGAGACGGAAAACAGCAGTTTGGGCATAGTTTACATCATTTGAAATGTGTCCTAATAATAAACATTATTATTGCATGTATGTGAGAATGAATCTAGTTTGTGTTTTTGTCAATCTTCTCACTACAAATGTTCCTGCTGGAATTAGTTGAGAAATTAAAACAACCTCAAAGTCCCAAGAGATTATGATGTGAAGGATGGAGAACAGCATGATGGAACACACTAATTACAATCTAATGCTGATAAATGGACACATTAATGAGTTAATCACTTTTTCAATGATGTAATTATCATTAGCAGAAAATACATGGCCGTCTGCCTCAGATAACTTTACTAAACACATTGTAGGATGTTAAAACTGTTGTCTTTGATTCTTTTCTTTTTTTTTTCCTTTAATCCTCCAGGATTCGGTGAACTACCCGCTAAGCACTCCAGGTCCCCAGATGAGGCGTTTCAAAGCCAGCCTGTGTGAGTTTGCTCGGGTTCTGGTGCGATCCTGTCAGAACAGCCTCATATATGACGAATACCTCTTCCCGTCCCTCTTGGCTCTGCTCACCGGTCTGTCTGACTCCCAAGTCAGAGCCTTCAGACACACCAGTACCCTACTTGGTAAGGACATCATTACAATACAGGTGCATACAATAGAAATTGTGGCCAAATTAATAACTGATTTCAACTGTTTGTTTTGCCAACCACTGAAATCACTTTTCAGTTGTGGTGTAAACATTCTTCATCTGCGTGTTTTTCCGTATTAGCCATGAAGTTGATGACGGGTTTGGTGGAAGTAGCTGGGGTAGTGTCTACTCAGCTGCAGACCACCCAGCGGCAATACGACATGGAGAAAAGCAAGAAGGCTCATGACAGAGCCTCTGACAGACTGGAGAAGCTGCAGGCCACCGTCAGTGAGGTGACACATGGAACACTCAAATACTGACATGAGTGCAGATACACAGCCACTGTTACATAAACATGTAGGTCATGAAACCAGTGATTTATAAGAAACATTCTGATTAAGCCTGAGTGTATAAAATGCTTGCTACAATTTCCTATCTTGCTCGCATGCATTTTGAGATACAAACATACAGGGACAAAGAGAGGACAAGTCAAGCCTAGTTTATTTATTTAGCACATCTTATACTGTAGGCGTAGACTCAACTTTCTTCGAGATGAAAAGCAAAGCAAATATGCAAAAAATAAGAGAAAGTATTGGAATGAAAAAAATAGATATTATCATAATTAAAAATCAATAAATAGGCAAAAATCAAAGATTATACATGCCAAAAACATGTAAGATAAGTTAATAACAGGGAAAAGATAGGAAAGTATTTTATTCCTAAAAAGGGGAAACTATTCTATATATTCTAAAATGAAAATGTTATTCTTAAACCACATATGTTAATCGTCATAACAAGCTTCCAACAAAACATGGTTTTACTTTACATTTAACAGAAGATGTTTTTTAGCAAAACTTAATTCATGTGGTAGAGAATCCCAGAGAGTAGGACCTAATAACTGAAGGCACCATAAACCATATTAGATTTTTTTTATTGGAAGCCAGGAGAAAAAAAGCCCAAACAGAAGCACATGCTTTGTGATATTACTCCCCAATATTAGGACAAGTAAAGTAGCATTTGGAGAAACATAAAATGATGGTGTGATGGTAGCTTAATGCAGTCAAAGATGGCTGCCAGCGCAGACCAGCATACTTGAATATAAAAAGGGTGAACAGACAGAAATGGGGTCTTAGGTGACTGATATTTTCACAGTTTTTGCGTATTATTGTGGTTGAGTGGATCTGTTTTGATATGTGTATGTTGTAGCTGAGAGAGAACAGAGAGGAGCTGTCCTCTCTGATGAACGCCACCTTCCGTGGTGTGTTTGTTCACCGTTTCCGGGACCGAGTGCCTGAGATCCGGGCAGAATGCATCGAGGCGTTGGGCCTTTGGCTGAAAATGGACCCTGAGGACTTCCTTAACGATGGATGTCTCAAATACCTGGGGTGGACCCTACACGACAAGGTAAACACACATACACAGGCCAAAACAATAAAAGGCACCTCGCAAAGTACTACTGTGACGTTAGTCTTTCACTCACAGTGGGCAACATCATGTGTCAAAGAGGAAGCAGCTGTCTGTCCGCAGCTCTCCACAGGCCGACAGTGGAAATTGTAATGACAAGCACTGTATTATACAGGGAAATGTGCTTTTCAAATTTAGCAGCTTTTTTAGGCTTAGACAGCTTCTGACACGAGACTGTTGTAGAGTATCTGCAGACAGACACAGGAGGAATCACAAACACACACTTGCACAAAGAGAAATGTCTTTGACTCGAGCAGCAGTTTCCATGCATCTAATAGAAAATGTGTAACTGTACTTTTTCTTCTCTTTTTTTTTCTCTACAGCAAAGTCCAGTGCGTCTGCGGTGTGTCCGTGCCCTGCAGGGTCTGTACAAGGAGAAGGAATTCATTGGGCGCCTGGAGCTTTTCACCAGCAGATTTAAAGTGAGGCATCCCTCTGGATTGGACTCACACCTCATTTAATGCCTCTTCTCTCCCTCTTTTTTGCTCCTGTCTGTCTGTCTATGTGCCTGTCTGTCTGTGTGCCTGTCTCTGCATCTGTCTGTAATCTATTGTTCCAGCTTTTTGTATTGTTTCTGTTTTGTTTCCTGCCTATGTCTCTCTTTTCAATATTTTGTGCCCCCTCCCCTTATTTCCTTGCCTTTTTCATTTTTTTTTTTTTTTCCACCATTGCTGTTTGTTGTATGGTCTCATCCTTTGTCTGGGCATGTGTTCGGGTGCGTTAATGGCTGCCAATTACTGATAGTTAATAAGCTCTTCTCAAACACATGAAAACCCTCTTAAGCCACATGTGCTGCGGCAGATAAATTGTATTTATGCCATGGCTTAGTGCCTAATCAGTGGGCTCATGTGTGTGTGCATATATGTGAGGGTGAGGATACATTTTATGCATGTCTGCGTGTTATTTTTTTTATGCCTGCTTGTCTGCTGGCATGATTGTACATTAGTCTGTTTGTGCCACTGCATATCTGAATGTCTGTGTGTGTTTAGGAGAGGATTCTCAGTATGGTGCTGGACAAGGACCCAGACGTGGCAGTGGAAGTGGTCAATCTGTTGCTGCTGATCCAACAGTGAGGGGTTTCTCTGCCTGTGGGAGTTCCTTTGTGCTATTTTCTGAAGCGCATAGTACAATCATTTAATTTTGAGGAGATCAGAACATAAACATATTACATTTTATTGATTTTCAGTGAATTAATGGACAAGTCTTACTCAAATACAGTTTATAACAAGTAAAACTGCTTCTTTGATACGTCTTTTCACCATATTGCCTCATATTGGCAGTGTTTGTTTCAAAGTCAGATGCCTGATTAAGAAACTCCTCAAAATCTGGAGTAAAACATTTCTGTTTTTGAAAAACTGATGCTCATTCAAGAAACTAGAGTGATGGTCTCATATAATTGTCCTAATTGCTGATGATTCACAGTATAAGTCGTGATCACATGCGCCAACATCTCACACCTCTGACTGTAAATTCGACATAGACTATAAAAATGGATATAAACTCTGGGTCTGAAAATTAAAGCCAATGCTGAAGTGTCTGAAACTAATACCACTGAGGGCTGCTAGAGACTCCAATAGACTCCCATTCAAACAGCATCTGATGGTCCCTCTGAACATAATTCCAAAATCAATGACACATTGGGCCTCAAAGAGAGGTATGTTTGGGGTGGTGTGCCTTGTTTGATTGGCATGTCTGGGGTGCAGTCATGATTAGGTATAGGTGAGCTGACATATTATCCTTGGGCTGTTCGTCAGCTCCACCACTCGCTTTTCCCCGGCTCCACCCCCTCATCCAAATATGGTCACCCCCGGCCCCCCAAAAAAACCAAAATAGCAACAACAGAAAGGCCAAACTCAAGGCTTCAAAATGGCACTTCACCAACCAATGGGTGATGTCACGATGGGTTTGCACTTGAAATTAGATGGTTTTAGGGATAATCAAAAAGAGAGATTATAATGTAATGAAATTCCAATTGCTTGTTATTAAAGGTATTTTAGATTATATCTAACAAATTCATACAATTTCAAAGAAACACTGCAGGAGCCTGTAGGACAAATTCTGTCAAATAGAAAAAAATAACTCACTTGACAAGAGGAAATAAGGATTTATGAATGTTTGTTTAATGTGCATGGCTGAATTGACCAGTAAATGTTTGTTTGTGTGCACACACATGCAGGACGACAGAGGAGGACCTGAAAGAGGAGGAGTGCGGCCACATCTATCCCTTGGTTTATGCTTCACACCGAGGCCTGGCATCTGCAGCTGGCGCCTTCCTCTACAACAAGTATGCTTTCACCCCACACTGTCACGTAAATGCACACTCGTTAACTGTTGCCTGCTTTTTAAGGTGCCGCTTTCCATTTTGTACTTCACAAAAACCGTTTCATTGCTGTTTGTTGTGTGATCGCTTCATCATAGACTCCCCCCCAAGAGTAAAGCATTAAAACCTCCTTGTGATTTTGTGGACAGTATCATGAAAATGTGTTGTAGTCTTTCGAATATATAATATCATAATGCCTACAAAAGCATGGAAGGAAAAAAGCGCTGTTTTTTTCACATTTACAATCAGCGATAATAGCAAGTATATGGTGAATCACATTTCTTTATAATGGGGTTTTATTGCCAATATCTCATCCCTGT
Source organism: Embiotoca jacksoni (assembly GCF_022577435.1). NCBI lineage: Eukaryota > Metazoa > Chordata > Actinopteri > Embiotocidae > Embiotoca > Embiotoca jacksoni. The sequence continues at coordinate 3,320,410 of NW_027185403.1, forward strand.
AATTACTCATTTCTTTATTTTTCTTTATGTGTGTGTCAGGCTGAAAAGTGTGATCACCATTGACTGCCAGGATACTGATAAAAGCAACAGTGTAGCCTTTTTTCAAATCCTCATCTCCTTCTTCATCCAGAGTGAGGTAGTATTTGTTTTCCTCTGTGTCTCCTCTCTATTCCAATCTGCCTCTGTCAGTCTGCCTCAGTTTAAAACAATATTACATTATTAGAATAAAAATGGATATGTATAGTTTCATTTCTATATTTTTTTTCCAACAGCAGTAGGCTTTGAAGAACCACTGACTGACTAACAAAGCTAAATTATTTGGTTCCAAACTATATTTCCCATTTATTTCGCCCGTAGATAATTTATATATCATTATGGTTTCATGATAGACAAAGTGTTCAGATCAGGTTTTTATTTTGAGCGTCCTATAAAGTAGTTTAAAGCCATCACAAAGAAAGGAAAATGAATGACTTAAATCTAAAACATTCACTCTCTGAACAGTTCCATGAGCATGGGGCGTACCTGGTGGACAGTCTGTGGAGTGTGGCAGGGACTGAGCTAAGAGACTGGGCGACCATGACAGCCTTGCTGCTACAGGAGGCTGGTGAGAAACAAGATAAAACTGTAAACACGACAGCAGTGTGAACTACACTCACTGCCACACAAAGTCAGCCGAGATTGCTCAGTTTAACGCCAATCCACCACCATCATTTATATTACTCCCACGTTCTTTCCAGAGCAAATAAAGATGTTAAATTAGCAGTGTCTGCTCCCTTTTTTCACCTTTGTTTCACAGTTTTTCATTCCCAATTTGTGTCGTTAAAATTCCGCTCCCGTCTCTGCCTTTGTGTTGTCAGGACTGATGTATGAGGAGGAGGGGGCCCTCATAGAGCTGATGATGTGTGCCATCAGACAGGCAGCGCAGGCAACTCCACCTGTTGGGAGAACTCAGGGCAAAAAGGTGGTGGCAGATACAGACAAATACATGAATAATGCTCATTAGCTTATGTTTCATGGAACAGTGGAGCTTTGGGGGCAAGAGAGGCTCTTTTATTTTTATTTCAAATTGTCTTGTGATATTAAAAGTCTAGTTTTAAAGCTCCAATATACACAACTGGGACAGTAAAGAATGAATATATGAGATGAATCACATCAGTCTGAATCACTCCATTTTTCATTACGGGTCTTATATATTTTTTTCCGTTACCTCACACCCTGTTTTGATCCTGTTTCAAGACAGATATCACAATGAGTTTCAAGTGCTGAGCAAAAATGTACCATCTTATTAATGTCTTTTTAATATTTACTGTTTTGTGAAAAAGTGAATTCTTATATTGTATATTTTTTGAGCTGTGTTGGTCATTACTTTTGGCACAAACACACATTCTCATAACTGAATTATTTTGTTTGCTTACTTGCTCATGTACATTGATGAGCTACTGGCCTGTGACTGCTTACTGGATGTTTACATGATAATTAGACGCTGGGTATGAAGGACAAGAAGATCCAGGAACAAGACAGGAGACGTATCGCCACACACTTCATCCCCTTGCTGCCACAGCTGCTGACCAAGGTACAAAGCCAATGTTCACAAAAGTACACAGTGTTTTTTTTGTAATTGCCATTTCACTTGTTTAATGCTGAATTTGTGTTTTTAATGAGCCGCAGTATTCAGCAGATGCAGCGAAGGTGAGCCTCCTTCTCAAAGCTCCCCTCTACTTTGAGCTGGAGATGTACAGCAGCGCTCAGTGGCTGGAAAAGGTAGGAGGGCCAGAAATCTGCCCGACCAATATGAATATTTGCCCTGAATACATTGTAAAATCTGATGTCTTGTTATTATTAATTCATCTCACAGTTTCTTTTTTATTATATCCAGGTTACTGCATGCTCATATTTCTGTGATGTTGCTCAGAGAGACGATTTTTATTGACTTCTGTCCTTGTTTTGTGATGACTTGACATCTTCAAGTTTATAAAATAATGGAACATGACGCTGTAAATGATAATTGGTTATTCCAACAAGCAAGAAAAATAAACTGAACATAAATGAACAAATGGAAGCCTGTCAGGTCAGAGGTGAACAGTGATTAACTTTGAGATCAGAGAAGCTGTGATTGGCAGATTGCCACAGCGAGCAGATGATGAACCAGTAGTTCAATTTGGTGTTGATGACTGAGTGAAAAATGCAGTGACAATTTAAAGAAAACTGATACATGCCTCTTCTACTTTTTCTGTGTCTTTCTTTCAGCATATGGACCTCCTGCTGTCCCAGATATGTGGCATTGTGAGGAAGCACACAGAGGTAACTGTGTTAGAGGCCTGCGCCCGCCTCTTCTGCACTCTCTGCTCCGAGTGCTACACCTTCTCCTCCCGCGCACACCTGGCATTCAGCCAGCTGCTGGATGGCCTGGCCGAGTGTTTCAGCACCTATTTAAGTGACCTGCTGCAGGTTAGAGAGCTTGACTGTGAAGCTTGCACACCAGCAAATACAGCTATGAAATGCATGAACATGCACTCCGTTTATTAGACTGTGCCCCACAACACAAAAACAATGTTGAAAACTGACTAAAAAAAAAACGTTAAAATAATTATAGACCACGACTGCAAAGTGTGTAATCTGTTTTTGGTGGTCCAGTTGTTTTTGTGAAAATATACAAAACCGCCAGATCGCTTACCTCAATAGTGTATCTCATATTTTATACGTAGGGAACTGCAGATGAAGATGACACATACAGTGCAGCCACTGCCTTGAAAAGGATTGCTGCCTTGAGCTTGTAAGTTATCATACACATGGCGGTGGCACAAATTACTCCTGAGATAGAAGTGTATTACTGTATTATGTGTATGTGTGTGTGTGTTTTCCAGTGCACAGGACCTGAGAAGCTGGCAGCTCTTTGACCCGTGTCTCCAGCTGGTGCAGAGCAGGATGGAGTCCAGAGAGCTTGACAAGGAGGTTTATCACAAAGTTTGATATTTGATGGGGGAGTGTTGAAATGTTAAGAAGGGAGGGTAGTGGATTGAAAATATAAAAATACGACATTTCACAGTACAGAAATGCCACATTATGCCTTAAGAAGCTGATAAATGAACATGTAAACAATAATTGGCTGCCAGACAAAGCTTGTTTTGCCTTTTCATTGTCTGTATGCATGCATTTCACCTGTTTCTTAATTCTTGATAATATTTCATGGGTTTTTTTTTCCAGAGAAGGATATGCTTGGAAAAGTTAAGGGAACTATTTTTTGCCTATGGCAAAAGCTCATTTTAACTTCTCTGTGTAATTTCAGCTCCTGGTGCCGGCTCTGAAGTGTGCAGCCTTTCAACTCATGTGGGCCAAAGTGAATGTGGTCAACTCCAAGCCAACAGAGGTTCTCGTTTCACATTATAGAATCTATTTTTTTCTCCATCTGCCATTAAGTGAAAAGTTTTGAAATAGTCAGACTTTCTCTCAGTCTTTCACTCACTAACTTTGATTCTGGTCGTGTCTGACTACCAGCATGAAACAAGCCAATCGACATGATTAAGACTTTGATAATGGCTATCACATCACAGCCAACCCACGGCGACCACGTTGGTGGCCTTTCTGTGAGTTTGTGGAGCTCTTCTTGTCTGTGTTGTTCAACAATTCACCAGCTGCACAGACAGCAGGCAATTAAGCAGCAATCTGTTCGAGTGCATCCGAGCCCACAGCGACACTCCGATATTTATTTCCCGCTGGCTCACACTTTTTATTACTGTTTGTCTTTGCATATTTTTTGTCTCATTCTTTCTTGTGTCTAATCTTCATTCTTTCACTCTGTTCTCTTTTCAGCTCATTTTCACTTCATCTGCAAGTGTTTCTCTCGCTCTCGTTTTCACACGTCATTATTACTCATGCCGCCGCTTGTGTGTTTCCCTTAACGGGATTCCAGAGACAACACATACAAATCCCATCTTTGTGTTTCGTTATTTTCATTCCTTGTCTGTTTTCATGTTTTGTGGCCTCATTTGAGTAGCCGAGTTTCTCCTTCTGTGAGATAAATGCACACATACATGTTTTATTAAAGACAAATGCAAGTGGATTTCATCAGTTGGTGATTGTTTGTGTTGTTGTATGTCACTAACTGCTTTGACAACAGGATGTCATTGTTAAAAGGGCCGGAGTAAGTGGATTGGGAATATTTGATTTCACATTTAAAACTCTGAGGACGTCCTTTAAAGAGTGCATTAGCAACTATTTAAGCAAGGGGGATACTGTTCTTGGAACACATACTTTGATTCACCTGTGGATTCAACAAATGTACTTAAATAGCAAAGAAAGTTGTGTTTTAATTAGGTTTGCTATTATTGGTTTTTGTAAGGAATGAATTGAATTTAAGTCTATATTTTCCAGTTGATGAAAGCAGCCTGCCTTGCTCTTTACTCCTCTCCCACGTAGTCAAATATAGACATTAATAAGATATTTTATCTCTCTTCCTCTGTTTTTGTCCCTCTGTCACTCATCCTCGCTCCCAGGCGGAACTGAAGCGCCTGAAGAAGGAGGTGCGTTCGTTCTGCAGAGTCTGTCAGACGTGTTTGTCTCTGATCCAGAGTGAAATCCGAGATCAGGTAAGAGCTTGTTACAATGAACATCATCCCACATGTCAACTGATAGATTTGCGATATTATTTGAATACAAAAGGCCCCTTTACACTGTGATTTTGGGCTGTCTGAGACAAAATTGGAAAACTGAGAAACACTGAAATCTTTGTTCGTCAATCCAAAATGGTGGACCTCGATCGCACTGAGACACGACCAAAGACGACATGTGACAAAATTCAGACACTGTCAGAAATGTAGGACCATAGGAACAAGTGACAGCTTTTAGGTCTTGTGCCTGTAAACCAACCAATCAGAATATGATGTGAAATGGTGCAGAATATATTGACCTGAGGGACATGTCGTAGACTAGTTTTAAATAATTTATTAAAACACTCACCAAAATGATGTATGCAAAAGGAATTAAAAATCTTCTTTGCCAAGAAGGAAAACCCCGCGGATCTGCATTTTCAAAATAAAAGCGCCGCATGTGGAAGACATGAGGTAAATTATTTACCAGTCTTGAAATCTTAATATTAAACTGGTATAAATCAGAATTTTTTTAATTGGAAGTAAATGGTTGATATGAACAAAATCACATATTAAGATATTTCTGACCAAATACTTCAATATGGATGTCGCAACAATGTTCTTACAAAATATTTACCAAATTAGTTTTTGGATAAATAATCAGCAGTAATGTGGATGTAACAACTAAGTTGCTAACGGCAACTAATAGAATAGCTTGGATGTTTTTATTCAATTTTGTTTATAAAATGCCATAATCACAACGTAAAACATCTTAAGGCACTTAACACAGTGAAGTTCATACAACTGAACAGCCAATTACATTGCCTTACTGTAATGCACTTACTTAAATACTTAAATATCACGATATTTCAAAATCTAAGATGATATGTAGTCTCATATCACGATATCGATTTAATGCACAGCACTGTTTTGGAGACAAATTCTTCATTTGTTTATCCATCCGCAGGCGTTTGAGCTGTTATGTGACCTGCTGCTGTTGTACAATGAGAGCTCGGTTCGCTCCCACCCCGACCTCCAAACACTTGTCCACCTGCCGTCGGATTCCTTGCGCTCCGAGTTGGCTGCTTTCCTTCTGGACTACATCTTCACTGACACTGAAGACGGCGAGCTCGGTGGTATTTTTACACCAACTGAACAAAATGACGCCTACTCCCAATAAATGTTTACATGAGCTGTGGTAATTTCTCGAAGCAGTTTCCGTCCGTGTTGACAAAATGACACCACCGTTAACAGATGTCATCTTCCTAGAAAGAAAACTAGTGAATAATGATTAATAGGATTTTGTTTTTCATGTGGATGTGTAATGGTTTGGAAACTGCTCAGTTGTAACACTGCCAGAGCTCTCCCAGAGGACTCTACCCTCATCTGTGCCTGCGGACATACTTTTTGATGTCTTGTTTTGAGAGTCGTCTTCTGTAACTAATCTTCTTTTTTTCCCCCCATATTTCATGATGTTTTGCCAATTCCCAAGAAAAATATCAGTTAACTCAGAAGATATGTCTTTCATCATATCAGCACTTGAATGCTGTCTGTGACGCTTGTGAACTCGACTATTGATCCGTTATTCCTCCATGTTATCCTCTCTAGTAGAGAGTGAGGAGGAAATGAAGATTGCTCTTCTCCAGAGGAAGCGCAACCAGCTGGCTGGCTACTGTAAGTTGGTCATCTACGGGGTGCTGGACCTCACGGCCGCCACTGATGTCTTCAAGCACTACAACAAGGTGGAGGGAAAGTTCAGTTTCAGTAGCCCAGCGTTTTATATTTTAATTATAAGGACGCACATTCAGATTCATGATGTTTCACTGTCTGTGTGTCACAATTGTGTGCACGTGTCGGCAAAATGTGTTAATAGGTGTATTTAGTTGTTACACTTTCATTCTTTGGAGAAATTAATTGAATTAGGAAGACAACTTTAAAAAAAAGTAATAATGGAGAGGATGTGCAGAGGGTGGAGGAGGGTGAGAAAACACATGGATGCATCGAGGTGCTGAGAATGAGTCAGAGAACAGTGGCTAAAAGAAGCACAGATGGCTCCAACACAGTGGATTATTTTTACATTTTCAGACATTTCGACTGTGCTGTTAATCTAATGGATTAATGAGTGGTTTTTTTTTCTTGCCCGGTTTTCTCTAGTACTTTAAAGACTTTGGTGACATCATTAAGGAGACTTTGAGCAAGAGCAAGCTCATCAACCCCGTACAGAGCGCCAGGACTGTCTGTCTGTGTCTGCAGCAGGTGCGCACTTACCTGTTACTAAAAAGCCTCGAATTACTTTGTTCTCAGTTTTTATTGTTTAGTGCAGAGGTTTTTAAAGTGGGAGGCGGACAGAGGTGAGGCAAAGACACTGTGGGGTAAAACGTGCATGCTTGTGCTGTGAAAACGACAGGAAGTTATTAGTTACTATGTCAGTCAGTTGTTGCAGCAACAGTCTGGCTGTGACACAATTTATGAAGGCTAGGTACTTAAAACTCTTAAAAAAGCCCAATTAGGAATCATAAATCAGTCAATTCTAAACATAGACGCAGACATGATACACACATTTTTGATTGAGTGACTTATACTTTCCAAGGATGATATTATTGCTGAGGTCCATCATTAATGAAGTCCATAAATTTGCTCAGACAATGTAGAAAAAGGCTGCAAACCTGTGAATCATCATGTTTTAGGGTTTTCTTCAGCATCAAAGTAAACCAGTGACAGTTGTTGATACATCCAGGAACATATAATAGCTAATATGACATATTTAAAGATTCAAATTTTCCTATATTTACTAATATAGAGTAATTCTCATTTTAGGCCCAAAGATCTCTTGACAGTAGATTCATTTGTCTGTATTTAGTGGTGGTTTTGATCAATTGTATCAGTATTTATTATTTCATCTGTTACTCCAGCCTCTGTCAGAGACCATCACGAAGGTCTGATGACTATTTTGTGCCCTTTTCACATGAGAGAAAAATATTTGCATTGAAGAACAGCAGCTACCTAAAGCTGAAAATGTCCACATATGAGCTATCATGACTGAGTATGTGTTATTTGCTCCAGAAGTACATGGACATTCTTATTTGTTGGATAAAAAAAAAACACTTTTATTCACAGTTTCAGTTACATTTCGTGTCTGTCAGCTAGCCAGCTGCACATATTGGTTTTAGTTTGAAATATAAACACATGGGAAGTGATTTATATGGCAAAGCTCTCGCGTTCTGTCATCACAACCAATATTTGATTTGCTTATCAAGCAAGCAGATCGAGCACTCGGTCCATATCTATAGAAATGTGTGAATATCTGGCCTTAACATATGTTTGTAAAGTCTTTGTGTGTGTGTGTGTGTGTGTGTGTGTGTGTGTGTGTGTGTGTGTGTGTGTGTGTGTGTGTGCGCGCGTGTGCGTGCGTGCGTGCGTGCGTGCGCTCAGATGTTTTCAGAGATGCTTACAGAGGACCACAGCCAGCAGAATCTCGCTGAGATTACAGACTTGGCCAAGAGGCTTGCCATGAGCTTTGGCATTGATCTTCATCGTGTCCGCAAACCACTGGTGGCCCTGCACATGTGAGTAACACATGGTGCTCTTGACTAACACAAAAGCGACCAGTCCTGTTATGACCTAGTTTATTCCTTTTGGATTTTACTTTACTTTACATTAGTAGTTATGGCTTTTTTTTTAGAGGCCGCGAAAATAATAAGAACATACTTCTTCAACACAGATTTCTTACATGGTAATCAACTTTGAGGGGCGTGAATTAAACATCAAGTATTTTTCACACGACATGTTCATTTTGTGTTCTAAATGTGTTCTGTGTTTGCCATCAGGGACGGTATACGTTTTGCATTTCGGGAGCCCCAGGAGGGAGAGGAGCAGCATCTAAACGTGGCCTTCTTGGTGGTCCTCAGCGAGTTCAGTTTCAAGTTGCTGCAGCAGGACCGCGCCCCACTGTGAGAAGAAAAACACACACAACCTCATCTACATCTGCACAGACAGGATTTTACCCACAAGCGAAGCCGCTTTTCTGGTCATGCATCAGCGTATGTCTTTAATCGCTCATTCACTGAATCTCAGATCAAACAGAGTAAATACTGTTGCTACAACAAAATGATAATCAGACTGTCTCACTTGAATGAATCAAGTGTTAGTGTTTTAAGGGATTTCTCTGCCATTTATTTAATAAAGCTATATTAATTATTATTATTAGGAAACTAAAGTCCTATCTGTTATTTGGCTTTTAGTTTGGAGTCGTGTTTACCATGTTGATTTTTGAAGTTTTAATCATTTTATCCTTCTTTTCTATTGAATTATATTTATTACATATTGGCTTTTAACACTTTATTATTGTAAGTTTTAGTTCTGCCTTTTTTTAAATTTTTTTCTTATATTTTTGAAGCACTTTGTATGAAAGGTGCTGCACAGAAAAAGATGAGTTGAATTGAATTATTAATTCAGTTTAATTTGTCCTCAGCGCTTAGCTAATGGTAGAAGTACCTTTACACAGAACAACACAATATTCAAATATATACTTTATCAGTGGAAATACTGCACTCCCAGTCCGAACTGAGTTTGAGCCTGGCAGTATTAATACAAAAAAAAAAAATCATACAATAACTCATGTTTATGTACTCATTCCTGTCACATAGTTGGTGTATTAATCATGGTGACTGTTTGAAATGGATTTAACATAATTGAGGCTAATCCCCCCCCCCAAAAAAAAAAAACAGAAGAGGAACCATAAACAAAGGTTTCCTTGGTCTTTGTCCTCTTCCCCTGTCACTCTGTCGTCCTCTCCCAGAGCTGAGTTTCTGATATCCGAGTGTCCCGGTGCTGCCCTCTTCTGGCCGTCTGTCAGAATGTATCAGCGTTCTTTGGAGGCTCGCTCCTCCTCCAAGTCCAAAGAGCAGGCGGAGGGTGTTGTTGCCGTCTCCTCACACAATACTCCTGTAGCCAAACGCAAGAAGACCACCGCTCAGGGTGACGACACATACTACACAAAACACTGTTTGGGTACACCGTGCTTGTATTAACTGCAATAATGAAATGATGGAGGTACTGTGGGTCAGACATGACGGGTCACTAAAGGATCAGTGTTAGTTATTGAAGGTGGTAATAATCTGTTGCAAGGAAGGTCTCCCTAATCATCAAAAACAAGGTACAGCTGCAACCAATAACTGTTTTCACTGTAGATTATTTCTCATTTTTTTCCAATTAATTACCAAGACATATAGTGGAAAGTGGAACACACATGATCCTTCAACCGTGAGGTGATGTCTTCAAACTCCTTCTTATGTCCAACCAACAGTCTAAAGTCAAAGATGTTCAATTTGCAGTGATATGAAAATGAAAACCTTTCTGCAGAAAGTGACGGTATCTTCACAAAGTGTCAAAGTTGATAACCTTCTGTTGTGACGTCTGTCTCCTCCAGGCTCAGCGTCCAGCTCTGTCAGAGGGTCCTGGTTGGACGGCAGCAGTATCCACAGCAACCTGCCCACTCCGGCCCTCACCTCCACCGTCCAGAGACGGACAGCCAAGCCGCTCGCCTCCAGGAAACCCAGAGCCGGAGAGTTTGATATCGGCAGCGGCTTAACTGAGCTCGAGTCAGAGGATGAATTCTCCTCAGGGTAAGTTGATCTTAATCATTAAATACATCTGCACTATCTACCATCTCTATTTCAGAGGTTTGGGAATTACTGCCAGGCACCTGCCAAATGCCGGAAACTGACAAAGGTTAATTGCTTTCTGTCTGTCTACCCGCCAACATTTGGCCACTCTGTTCTGTTCTAAATGAAGAATTTGTGTCGTGTTACCGGGAAAGAAGTCAGCTTTGAAATTTAGCTGCGGCCAGTAAAGGAAGGAACATTTGCGACTTGATGATTAAAGCTCTTGCAGAGAGTGTTTGTTGCTTTGTGTTGTCGTTGTTAACTCATGTTCGAGATGCAGATACGGTAAGTACACAGATGGTAAGATGTTTTAAAAAAAAAAAAAAAAAAAAAAGATCATTTTACCAGCCATGACATAAAGACAAATGACTCCATGCCTGCCAAAAAGTTACCCTCTGCCACTCTCAGGCCACAGATGAGAAAGGTGAAGCCCACCAAGCGACGCCATACTTCCTCCGGCGACACTTTCCCCACTTTGGAGCAGCAAGACCTGAGCTCCCACCTCACCTTGTAAGGCTGATCTGAAAGGAAAAGACAAAAAGTTTCGAAAATGTCAATATTTGTCTAATTTCATGAAAGCCACTTTCAGCTAGAAAGAATAAACGTGTGTGTGTTTGTGTGCTGCCCAGGCTTTCTCTGATTGAGGACGCTAATTCAGAGAGAGAAGATCCTGAGATTGAAGAATACCAAAGTGACTCCGAATCTGGATATACACTGGTAAAAACAACAAAAAAAAATATTGCCACATCTTATTCATCCTGTTCATCAGTCAGTCATATACTCAGATCAGGTACACTGTACTTTCTGACAAATTTGTGCAATCAGTTAAAATAGCACTTGCTCAACTGAGCTATACTTTAATTAATGCCCCGAAAAGGACATTATATTTGTGACATTTGTAGCTGACAACAGACTCATTAATGACGTACTAAATCAGTGGAGGTTGCATCTATTTCTGATGACAGAGAGAGAGAGATATTTAGTACAGGTGTGGAGTCTCATGGTATATTAATATTTACATATACGTTTTCTTAGCTTGACATATTATTAACATTAAGGACTGCATTCCTGGCGAGCTAAAACTTTCTTTGCCCTGTTTTTGATCTGCAGCCTTCCACACGTCACACCTCAGCCAGTGTCCTTGATGAGCTCTTTGACTGAGGTCAGTCCTCCCATCAACTCTTCCACACGTCTGCGTTTTCAGTGGTTTCAGTCTTGGGAGTGTGATAAATATTCAAGCGATCTGTTCCTTCGAAGGACCCCTTACCGAGTTCACCTGTCAGGTCCAATTCCGTCAGCGATTTTGTCAGATGATTATGAAATCTGCGGACAAAATCTCTTCTGATTCAACATTAGCAATGTTGAGTTATGTTCAAAGAAAATGTTGAGTTGGAGTTCAGTTAGATCCCTGTCAGCTGTCCACATTTTGACTTCAGTTTCTGTTTATTTTGCACTGATGCTGACAGCAGCTTTTGTTTCTGACGAACTCTTGTTAATTTATGTTTATTAAAACGATCGAATTCTGCAAAGTAGCACTGAAAGTGTCTTTAATTAAGATTACAATGTGTTTATTAGTCAGGATGAAAGCAAGTTGCTTCATGTATTTCCAAGTAAATCACAAACTCAAACTAAATGTTTTTTTTGGAGACATTAACATATCAGCTCAGGCTTATTGAAACCTCAATGTCTTTTTCTGTTCATTTCTTTCCTTATAACTGGCAGATATGACCATACTCCCCCCCCCCCCCAACAACAAAATCCCACGAAGGAGTAAACAACAGAGTACAAAGGGAATAAAAAAAAAACACATTTAAAATAAGCAAGCAAGAGACATTTCTTTCAAATTAAATCAAACAGTAAAATAGACATTAAAAGCAAAACACATCTGTGGAAAGCAAGTTATTCAAAAATTGGTGAAATCACCCTTAAGAATCTTTTTTGAGAACAGAAACCTATCTAAGATAATTATTAGATATTAGAAGATGTATGGTGGTTTTATATTATTTCTGTTATAGTTTAAGAACCCAGGCTGGACATTTCCATTAAGTAATCTAAATCAGCCATTAAATTAAAAGTATAAAACTTGGAAACAGCGAACATCTTTTAGTGTAATGACTGTCAAAGATGAGGCACAAGTCGTGGGTAATCATTCATTTTTCCAATAGGTTTTACAAGATAAATTGTGTAAGAACACCCCTCCTTTATCTTAACACACACATGACAAAACGTATATCCACAGATAAGAAAATAGCGTTAATATCCTGTGTGTGCCACGCGTCGTGATAAAACAGTGAATCCTAACGGGGGTGTTAGTTTGTTTATTTTGTCAACGTTGACGCTCAGTTGTGCGTGAAACCCAATCGTCACATTTCGCGCCATTCCTGACAAACAGGGCAGAAGTTCTTCTGGTCAGGTGACACACAATCCGCCTGCAGCTTTCGCGCCACCACGAAATCCCGCCTCTCCCAGCGGAAAGAAGCGACGCGATTGGCTGCTGGAAACGTCAGACTGGCGCCACTTCTTGCGCTGCAACCGGGAGGAACGCAGGCTGCAAGTGAATGAATGCTGATCTCCGGTGGTTGTAAAGAGACCAAACCGTGAATTTAAAACTGTATTTTGTGTTAATCGGTACTTCAGGGTTTTTTTGGAATCACGTTGTTGTTGTTTTTGTTTGTTTTTCCCCACCTGAAAGCTCCATCGTTTCCAGCCATGGCTCGTAAGGATTATGCGGCAGAGAAAGGTAAAAGTGTTATCTTTCACAGTGACGGCATGGCAGCAACAGGTTGGCCCAAATGACTAAACTTTTTATTTTTATTTACTGAATGTTGAGAAGTCTTAGGGGGGAAAAAAAAAAAAAAAAAAAAGCGGCTGTATATGGGTAGAAAGTAGAAATAATGCATGTAGTCTTAATTCATCAGTACCTCCTTTTTATTATTATTATTATTATTATTATTTATTTTTCCCCCTCTTTACTTGCACTACAACGTTTTCCTTGGGTGTGTGTGTTGTCTGTAAAGAGAAAGAAGGGGCCACCAGGAGCTAATGTTCAACCTGAACTTTTTAAGAGTTCAGCATTGTCTGCGTGGGCTTTGTGCCTGCACGGTGACCCGGATGGATCCTTAAACAAAGGAGCAGGCGCCAGTGTGCAGCACATGTCTTCACAATAACTCTCTCTGCTTACACGGTTGGAGAAGATGCGTCGAAAAAAAAACACACACAGTGAAGGATGTTAGAAAGTTTGATGTTTTTTTTGGTTTTTTTTGCCCAATAAAACACTGAAAAGTAGTTGTAGTGTTTGGTGTCCTCTGTTGAGTCAGTAAAGATCAACGGAGACATGACAGATAAAAAAAAAACGTCAACTAGCTTCGTGAATAAATAAAAATAAATATTGTTGCACGATTTCCCTGCGATGTAAAATATCACACACGTCGTCCAAACGTGAACTTTCTTCCGAGTTTAGTTTTTAGTGGCCTGAAACGAAATGATAACGAACCACCGCCGCACTACGGTAGCATGGGGTTAGCTCCCTTTAGCATTCACCAAGTTAACGCGGCGTGGACACCAGAGTTGCTGGTTTCACTCCCCCCGGGGGGGCTGCAGGCTCTGTGCCTTGCTTAAGGGGCACTTTGAAAGGCTGGTTTATTTATTTTGGGGGGGGGGGATGTGGGCGCACATTTTTTTTTATTTTTTATTTTTTTTATTTCTACGCTTAACAATCAGCGGGTCCTCAAAAATAAATAAATATCCGTAGCTTATACTTAAAGGCACCTTAACTTGTCTTAATATCGTAAAACTCTTGGAACAAAAAAAAACAACAATACGTCTATTTAATCACGTGTTTTTGAGTCTTCACGTCAAACTTTTAAAAAGTAATCTTCCAAATCTGCGACTCTTAACTTGGACGTTCAGCGGAAGACGTGTCGCTTTAAGTGGACGAACCATCGGAAACCCTGCTCGTTAAACATTAACTCGTGGTACGAGTGTCCAAACACAACCCAGCTGACGTTAGAAGATGGCTGGCTGTGTTTTTCTGTTTCTGTTTTTTCTTTTTCTTTTTTTTTTTTTTGTGTGTGTGTGAAAACAACAGCCTTTGGGACTACTTTTTTTTTTTTAAGAGCGGAGGGATCGCGGAGTGATATCAGAGTGACGGGGCACAAAAAGCCATGTGCTGCTTTGTTTACAATAACATCCTCGGAACAGGGAAATAATTCGGCAGAGCTGCAGGTTTTCTGCCACAGCGGCAAAGTAAGTACAGTCTTTTGTTTATCACACGAAGACTAAGTCTATTCCTCGTAACGTAGAATAAAATATTGGACGTAGTTGTGGCTCTTTCGGAGAAGTGGGGGATATTTTCCCTTAAAAAAAAAAATGGACACTGAACTGAGCGCGCCTGTTGTTGTTGTATTTACATTTTCACCCTGAAGCTATCTGCTGCGTTACGGGAGTTATTTCACTCTTAAAACTATGTTAGCAGGGGAAACCCCGAGCTGAATTTGCTTCGCGGAGCTCACCATTGGCAGTTTGGTGCTTTAACTGGAGGCAGTAGTGACTCATCGAGATTACAGGATGCCATGTTACCCAACAAAGGGGGTCGTCGCAGGACAACAAATTAGCTCCCAGTGTGTTAGGCCCACTGTTGGTGGCGTTAACAAAAAAAAATATTTCAACTTAGAAACCGTCTTTAATATCTAAAGAAAATAAAAAAAGGTTACTTCAGTTCACGTTTGTCTTTGTGTGCGTGTGTCTCGCTAACAAACAATCTCCACCTAGTGTCTGCTGGATGTGGCCTGTGTGTTTTTTTTTTTTCTACTGTCAAATAATGCTGAAGGTGTTGTTTTTGTTTTTTTTGTTACAGACAAATGCAAAAGGTTCCTGCAGGAGTTTTACACAGAGGATGACAACGGGAAGAAGGTGTTCAAATATGGAGCTCAACTTGTGAGTATTGTAAATGAGTAGTAATAATAATTATAATAATAATAAAAATGTAAAAAAAAAAAAAAAAAAAAAGATTTCAGATTTTAATGTCCTGGGCCCCAGGAGGAGGCTTGATGATGGATTGTATTGACATTATCTAACTAAAGTGAATAAATGTGGTGGGGGAGCTAATGAGTAATAATTGGTCAGTAAAGTGAATAGACTGTTTTTTTGTTTTTGTTTTTTTTATTCAATTCTATTTTAGCTATACTCTCTCCTCCTGGATGGGATTTTTATATCAGCTAAAATCTAGAAGATGTGTTTTAAATGTTTATTTGTACAAGTCAAACTTTTTTTTTTTTTTGGTGCTGTATTTTATTTTAATTTTTTTTAAATTTAGTTAACCTTAATTCAACCAGGTAAAAACAGATGGAATAAAATCTCTTTTCCAACAGTGACATGTCAAGTGCACATCAATTACATACATGCAATAAAATACAAAACAAGACGTTGCCAGAGGAACGGGGCAACAAATGATGTTGATGCATCACAGAAAAGGTTAAATAAAAAATAAATAAAAAAAAAAAACCCCCGATACATTTAAAACAAGAATATTTTATGGTTAAAAACTGATTACAGAGATGACGTCAGATTGAGTTTAGCTGTAATAAAATGATTGGGGGGGGGGGGGGGGGGGGAATTCACACAAAATCTGTCATTTGGATATCATTCTTAATGTAAACTGCTTTGATTTGTTTGCAAAATGTGTCTGCTATTGTATGTAGCGCCACAGCTGGGCCAAGTTTTAGAGAACGTGTAGAGGTGTCATTGTCTGTGTTATTGAGCGGTATATGCAGACAAGGTCGCGTAATGTTTTTTTTTGTTTGTTTTTAAGAGGCTCGTCTGATTACTCGTCTGTGTGTCCAGGTGGCGCTGGCCCACAGAGAGCAGGTGTCTCTCTTTGTGGAGCTGGACGATGTGGCTGAAGAAGACCCTGAGCTGGTCGAGAGCATCTGCGAGAACGCCAAGCGCTACACGGGCCTGTTCGCTGACGCCGTCCACGAGCTGCTGCCAGAGTACAAAGAAAGAGATGTATGTAGATCTTAGCATCTGGTATTTTGAAGTAAATGCCCTTTTTTTTTTTTGATTAGATTATCAACTCCTGCAAACAATGTCTAATATGTTTGGTAAATGTGTTAATGTCTAGGTTGTGGCCAAAGATTCTCTGGACGTGTACATTGAGCACAGGCTGATGATGGAACAAAGGGGTCGTGATCCTGCGGACACCCGAGACACTCGCAACCAATACCCGCCCGAACTCATGAGGAGATTGTGAGTTGACTCAGGGTTGTCTTTTTCCTCGCAGCATCTTCGCGTATGAATACCTTAACGTCTGCTTCCTATCCACAGCGAGCTGTACTTCAAATCTCCGAGCACCTCTAAACCCAAAGTGGTGCGCGACATTCGGGCTGACAGCATCGGCCATCTGGTTGCGGTTCGAGGCATCGTGACCCGCGCCACCGAGGTCAAGCCCATGATGGCCGTTGCCACGTACACGTGCGACCAGTGTGGCGCCGAGACCTATCAACCAGTAAGATCGGATTTAATCATCTGTAATCACTTGGCGCCTGCGACGAGATTCGTGTTCGTCATCGTGATGTGATTCCTTTGACCTCCAGATCCAGTCTCCCTCCTTCATGCCCCTCATCATGTGTCCCAGCCAAGAGTGTGTCACCAACAAATCCGGAGGTCGACTCTACCTGCAGACCAGAGGCTCCAAATTTGTCAAGTTCCAGGATCTGCGTATTCAGGAACATGTAAGGAACTCTGCTCGGTGAAATGCTCTCTCGTTGTCTTTACATGTTGTTGTTTTGGAAAGTCCCTTTTTTTTTTTTTTTTGCTCATGAGTTTTCGTCTGATATCCCACAGAGTGACCAGGTGCCTGTTGGTAATATTCCGAGGAGCATGACGGTGTTTGCTCGTGGTGAAAACACTCGTCTTGCTCAGCCGGGAGACCACGTCGCCATCACGGGAATCTTCCTTCCTATGCTGCGCACAGGCTTCAATCAAGTTGTTCAGGTAATCAGGAAATTCCAAACACTTTTGTTGATGTGTCAGATTTGCGGTCTTTCTTTGGAGCCGCTCTTCAACTGCCAGCGATTTAAAAAAAAAAAAAAAAAAAAATTTACACCTCAATCGTATCCTGATTTGACTTCAGGGACTTCTGTCAGAAACGTATCTGGAGTCTCACAGCATCGCACTCATGAACAAGACGGAGGACGATGAGCTCGGAAACCAGGTGCTGAGTGACGAGGAGCTGCGCAGCATCACAGGTCAGGATCCGTGTGGAGCACTTCAGCACAACGGGAATGAATTCGCGGGTAGGGAAAGGGAAACGTGACCCTGTGTTACTGAAGTAACGATATTCTGTTGCAGATGAAGGATTCTATGAGAAACTGGCTGGCTCGATAGCTCCGGAGATCTACGGACATGAAGATGTAAAGAAGGCTCTGCTGCTGATGCTGGTTGGAGGAGTGGAACAGGCCCCCAAAGGCATGAAAATCAGAGGTGAGCACAAACGCATGACCCTGGAGCTCTTTCCAAACAGACAGTCTTTGAGGTGCTGCTGCCCTTTTCTGAAAGAAAGTAAAGCTGGAAAAATAGCAACCACATTATAACCCACCAAAAAAAAAAAAACGTAAGAATTAATCGTGTTCCTACTCGGCTGTCGGCAGTTTTATTTTTTTTTTTTTCCTCTTTTTATTTATAGTGGGACAAAATTCTCATATCCAACTAGTTCTTTAGAGATTTTAAAGTTGAAATTTCTCAGAGAAGGATGTGAGAATGCTTTTGAATGATATTGTTTATTTTATTTTTTTAATAAAACTTGCAGAAGACAACATTTCTTTCATTGGACAGATTGCATGTCTGCCGGTCCAGTTAGTATGTGTGGGAGTAATTTCTTAAAAGGTGTTTTCCATCATGAAATCTTGTAATAACCGTGACACTCTTCCTGTTTTATCGCTCCTCCCTCTAGGCAGCATAAATATCTGCCTGATGGGAGACCCGGGAGTCGCCAAGTCCCAGCTGCTGTCCTACATTGACCGTCTGGCTCTTCGAAGTGAGTCCTGTTTGTTGGAGTAAAAGTCCTGTATCTGGTTTAATATTTCATCTAGTGAGGCATTTTCTTTCCATTAGGCTGGTCACTGTAAAATATTAACTTTCAAAGGCGGTGGTCTCACTAGAGCTGCATGCTAGACTGCTTTTCTGCGAACACCAGACTGATGCGGTATCTAAATTTAAAAGTCTTTGTTTTAGTGAAATTTGATTAAGAATTACAACCGGACAGAATACCAATTATCATGATCTAATTTGACCTCTTTCTCTCATTCCCTCTCCGGTCTTCAGGCCAGTACACGACCGGTCGCGGCTCGTCTGGAGTCGGTCTGACTGCCGCAGTGATGCGTGACCCCCTAACCGGTGAAATGACCCTCGAAGGTGGCGCCCTGGTGCTGGCTGACCAGGGCATCTGCTGCATCGACGAGTTTGACAAGATGGCGGACGCCGACCGAACGGCCATCCACGAGGTGATGGAACAGCAGACCATCTCCATTGCCAAGGTAACGTTCGCAACTGCCAGCACCGTAAAATTGGGAGTCACTGTGGAGGACATTTAAACTCTTAACGCCGGCGTAACGTAAGCAACAATGCTCGTCCCGCCCCTCCAGGCCGGCATCATGACCTCCCTCAACGCCCGCTGCTCCATTCTCGCCGCGGCCAACCCCGCCTACGGCCGCTACAATCCCCGCAAGAGCATCGAGCAGAACATTCAGCTGCCGGCGGCTCTGCTCTCCCGTTTCGACCTGCTCTGGCTCATCCAGGACAAGCCGGACGCTGAAGCCGACCTGCGTCTGGCCCAGCACATCACCTACGTCCACCAGCACTGCCGCCAGCCGCCCACCCACTTCACCCCCATCGACATGAAGCTGATGAGGTGACGATCCGCGCAATGCTTTTGAAACGTTTGTCCCAAATTCACGACTCTTTGACAACATATTTTCATATAATCCAACTGTCGCGGTTGAGTGAATGTACATGACGAAATGTTAGTGAGGTTTCACACGTTGAGACAATAGTAACTCCTAACTGAGTTTGTCACATGCGATTCCCTTCAGGCGTTACATATCTGCGTGTAAGAATCGGCAGCCCGTGGTGCCCGAGGTACTGGCCGATTACATCACCGCCGCTTATGTGGAGATGAGAAAGGAGGCTCGAGTCAGCAAAGACACCACCTTCACCTCCGCCCGCACCCTCCTCTCCATCCTCCGCCTCGCCACTGCCCTGGTGAGAACTACACATCCGCTCCAGCCGGCCGCGAGGGGTCGCAAACTTTCACAGGCCTCTTGCGTGAATGTGAACATCGGCAGCAGGTCCCGGCATTTGTTTAGAAGTAGATCGCGATCCCGTTTAATTTCACATTAACAATGGCGCAAAAAAATCGACTGAACGTAGGCGAATGTTTGGTTGCACTTATTGTTAAAGTTTCCAATGGAATTGGAGTGTTTTTCCCTTCACGTGTGTGTTCATCAGTAGTCTCGTGTGCGATAAAGTGCTTACAGTGCAGGTAGTGATGATAACCTGGCCTACTGCAATGTGAGCACTTCTTTCCCACGCCGGACGAGACGCTCTTCAGCCTGCTTCACCCGTGCTTAGTCGTCATTCCTCGTCACAGAGCAGCCACAAGAACATATCCGTGCACTTGTAGTAATTTCTTTTGAAACAAAAGAGCTGAAGTATTTGTATCTATCGTCTGTGCCTCTGGTTGCCAAAAGTGCTGTTTGTGCAGGTAGCAGTCATCCACCTACTGCAAAACCAGCACTTCAGGCGAACGGGAAGGCAATGTGCTGCACGCAGACGTCCACAAGGGGGCGGAACACTGTCACAACCGCACCTGCGAGGACACGTGGCGTTGACCACGAAAATAGCGCCGCAGCTGCACACTAGCTTCACCCTGCATTTGTTCCGATGACTCGTTTATTTGTTTGTTCGAGGGAGAGCCCCCGCTCTAAACATCTTTTCTGATCCTGGCCAGCTTTGCAGGGTGGGCAGTCAGCCTGTGTGCGTTTGGAGCAGCTGTGCAAACCCATGCAAAACTGACCATGGCCAGCACTGTCATCACTTTGTTCCACATAATAATAATAAAAAAAAAAAAAAAAATCTTTTTTTAAAACTCAATTCAAGCTCCTTTTTTTTTTTTTTTTTTCAACTTTTGTTTGGTGTGTTTTAATTTCAACCTGTGGAGAGACTAGCTGGTGTTGAGAGGCGGAGACTTGGGCAATTGCCGGCCATCCCAGAGGGCATTGCACTTGTCTCGGTCTGACAGTGCCGGCACAGCGCAGCCGACATCGAGACGGGTCTCGCGGGATATTTGTTTACTTGCTCGATCAAAACGGCCGTCTCAACAAAACCCCTCCGCTTTCAATGCCCCGTCTTCAGGCGCGACTTCGCATGATGGACGCCGTGGAGAAGGAGGACGTCAACGAGGCCATGCGGCTGATGGAGATGTCAAAGGATTCACTACAAGCCGACAAGTCCAACACCACAAGGTCAGCGTTAAAACCGGCACCCCCCCCGCGTCCGTCCTTAACGACGCACTCAGTCAGCTCAAACTTCACATAATACGAGTGACCGGATGTCGTTCCGAGCCTGAAATCCCCCTTTACGAGTTTCTCGTGTGCCTGTAACAGTAGCGCCATGTCCTGGAGGAGGCTGTAAAACTTCTCAGGATTTTTACACGGCAACATGTTCACTGAAGCAGGCGTGAAGGCGTGCTCACACCTCTAACCGTTTTCAACTGTTCTGCAGTCAGTGCTGTAAAACCTCCTGGAGGCTTTTGAGCAACAACAGGAAAAGGGAGAACAGACATTTTTGACACCCCCCCCCCCCACACACACACACACACACACACCCATCAACTTCAGATCGAAATAGGACGAGTGAATCTGAAGCCAGTGAAATTTGCTTTCCTTAAAACATTTGGGGAAATTGCTCTTCCAAATCCTGAAACAATCCCTACCTCCTTCTCCGCAGGACTCAGCGTCCCGCCGACGTCATCTTCTCTCTGGTGCGCGAGCTGGCAGCGGAGGGCGCGGTGGGCCGCGGCGGAGCCGGCGGGGTGGTCCGCATGACGGAGGCGGAGCAGCGCTGCGTCACTCGCGGCTTCACGCCCGCCCAGTTCCAGGAGGCCCTGGAGGAGTACGAGGAGCTGAACGTGTGGCAGGTCAACCAGGCCCGCAGCCGCGTCACCTTCGTCTGAGCAACCCCGGGACACGTCCTCACGCTTCACGCTTTGTTTCAGCCACCCGGTGGGGGGGGGGGGGGGGGGTTGGAACTCTTCACGCTGGGCTTTCTACAGACTCATAATAAGGCTCTTTATTTTTCCTCCTCCAGCACCACACATCGAGCAGAAAGTGGACTTTTCTTTTTTTCAGTGTTACTGTTTGGCAAAAGTTCCCGCTGTTGGAGATCTGCAGCTTTTTATGTTTGACGCTCCCGTCGACCAGTAAATCGCTTGTAAATATGTATGTCAGAACTTGGTATTTTGTGGTATTATCTGCGGATTAGTCCTGAAAGCATCCCGCATGAGCATTTCTGTACATTTTAAAGTTTGTAACGCCAACCAGGCGAGACGTAAAATACCGTTGAGCCTTGCATTGTGACAGAATAAATTTATGGTTAAATGATGTGCTCGACATCCACTCTTGACTCCTGCGTGCACACGGGATGGGACGAAGGAGTGCGCTTCAATCACGTCCGAACACCTGGTTTTGGCAGTTGAGCAGCCTTATCGGAGCTTTCGGTTAACGCCTGCTCGCAAAACACAGGGTAATGACTAACAATTATTTTCATACAGCCTAGTCTATAAAGAGGCGAAAAAATGTCCATCGCATCTTCCGTTTTCAAAATGCCTTTTCTATGCAAACCTCTCAAACCCAAAGATAACTCTTGTTTCTTATCACATTTAAGGTTGTTGGTATTTAGCAAAAGCAATAACCTGCAGAAGTCAAGCGCTGAAAACATAAACCGTTACCCGTAAAATACTGTCTAAAGCACCAAAGGACAAAATAACCCCATTTTAGGTAACATCGTAAAGCATTATTCTTTAAGCAAATGGTTTTATATGAAATATGTTGGTAAAATAACAAGAAATCTTCGGTTAAAATGTTCTTTAATTTCCTCTTAAGTACTAAGAAATTCAAGTACTTGTACTCAAAGTTTGAGCTATTTGTGCAGAAGTATTTGGTCAAAATCCACCACTGGACGAATCATTTCCAAGCCAAAACTTGATGTTTGTCATGCGCTTGAAAAAAAAAAAAAGCAATTGAAACGTGACCAAAAATGAATTACGTTAATTCAATTTTTGGGATATTCACATTGTATAAGCGGCCCGAGCTGCTTCCAAACTGAATACCGCTCTGTGACTGCATTTAATTCTGTTGTTTTGCGCTGGTTTTCGAGTTGGATGGGAAGTCTGGGGTCGTGTTAGAAAAATAGCATTCAACTGGCAAACATGCATTTAGCTCACGACATGTATGATTAGTATGACAACGCATCCTGTAAGAATGCAGTGATTTATTTTTTATTTTTTTTTAAGCACTTCAGATTTCACGGTGAACATGTCAAGACAAAAAAAAGAAGTCTCTGTTGATCGCCGTCCCCGCAGTCGCACAACTGTTAGAAAAGCAGGTGTTTTCCGGGCTCAAATAAGCACCTTTAGGAGCCGACTGTTTCGGTTATCTGTAAAAACTCATTATAAATGGATGTTTGAGGCCGTCAGGTTTGTCATCTCTGATTTTTTTTTTTTTTTATTTATTTTTTTTACTGCGTCTTTGGCATGGATATTGTGTTAGTAGGCAACATTTTCCCCATAGTTGCAGTTATCCCAGCAGGTGATGCTTTCCTTCCAGACTTAATGGGGAGTTTCCATTTGAAGTCTGTTTTCTTTATGGCTTTGCTGCTAAAGTCCAGGGGCCTTTTATTCTTAATTGGCGCCAAAGGGGCCCCACATTACGGTATTAAAAGGGGGAGGTGGAGACCCGAGTCGGGGTCTCTACGTTGCTGAAACCTTATTGGACGGGAGATAAGGTTGCGGGGTGGTGTGGACGGAGATTTGTATTTAGCCCACTCAGCCCTCTTCGTCCAGTGAAGACAGCCTCCTGAGCCAGGTGAGTGAAGCATGGTCGGATGGGTTTTATTTAACAATGTTGGGTGATGAAACTAGAAACATTTAACAAAATTTTGTGTTTTATACCTGCATTTTATACGTATCATTGTATATTTAGGACTAGAGTTGGAGATGTGTTGTAGTTCTTCACAAATGGGCACATTTTTAGATGGAAATCCAGGTGAATGACTTTAACAGTTTTGTTTGCAAATCTGTTGCACATTTCAACAAGTTGTTGGTGAAGGTCCTCAATTCTAACAAACAACTAATGTTTAAAGATCAAGAAGTTACAGAGATGCCTTTTTTAAATGTGTTTTTCTTTGTGTAAATTGAAACTTTGAAATTCACAAAGAAGTATACTGTCTTTTCTTAGTAATTGACTGTGTTTCTTGGTTGTTTGTATATAATATATATAGATATATACTGTACTGTATATACTGTGCATTTTATATTTATATTTAATATCTTTTACTGCTATTTTATTGTTTTTCTATTATTCTATTACTATCTTATTGCTTCTGTATGCTGCTGTAGTGAAAAAAATTTCCCTTCGGGGATCAAAAAAGTAACTACCTAACCTAACCTAACGAGGACTATCCCTCGGACCCTATGATATGATTTTCTTTTGCTTTTTCCTCGGGATTGCAGGGCTCGAAGATGATTTCCTCACTATGTTTGGCGGGGGCGCTCTGCTGTCTCACGTTTCTCCCAGGTCAGTTCTGATTCTTTGAATTTACAAATGTCTTGCAATAACAGAAAATCCCCCGTCGAGCAAATATTCGTTCTTATTTTCCAGGCGTGCTGGACGCCAAGTCTTTGTTGAATGCCATCAAGCAGGAAGGTAACGGCAGATCTTAAAACCGCTTCTCAGTACAAACGTTGATCCTCTTTGCAGCCGGTCGGCAGCACCGAAAAGCCCTTTCTTCAAGGGACTTGACTTCATCTCTTCCGTTAACAGAGATGGTCCCTGTCAGTGATGTCAACATTGACTCGGAGAGCGCGAACCGCTTTCTGACTCACTCCAGACCGAAGCGTAACGCGGATCCCAGGTGGTACAGAGGGAACCCGGACTTCCAGGCTTACTACAGATACTACAGCAGCATCGGACACACGGAGGGGGTAAGCAGGCTTCCTGCTGTGAAGCAATACAAAAAATGCTATATCCCACAATTTTCTCTGCAGAACCTTCCCAAAAATGTTTTGTCTCGATGTCTTATTCACTGCAGATTTATCTCTTTGCTATTGAAAGCTCCAAACCCCCTTTAAGGTTTAAAGTTGTAACACAAGCTTAAAATCACAGACTGGCACAGTACGTTCAGATTTCAGTAGATGATCACGTTACGTTCTAATTTCCGACCCAGGTTCCACAATGTTGGAAAACATAGTTAATATTAGGGTTACCTCTCTAATATGGTGGGTGCTCATTTTTAGGCAAGAAATGTTAAAGTTCACTTCAAACATGTAAGAGGCTCTTGCCCACAGGCCACCTAAACCCCCCCCTGAGCTGGAGCCTCCACCTGTGCGTTCAGTGGTCCTTCCACGCCTGAAGCCTAAAGCACCATACATTAGAAAAGACCAGGACTTTGAGCCTGATCGTACTTAGAACAGTGCATAGTAATTGAGGTTCAAATCACGCTGTGTTTCTGGCCGTCGGCGCGGACTTGTCCAAAAATCCGAATGAAATCGAGCGGTACATCCCTGAAGGAATTCATATTCGAGTTGGTGTTTAAAGAGTTTTTCCTTTATCCGAATCAAGGCTGTGAATCTCCTCGAGTTTGAGATTTGCGGTGCTCGGCTGCAAATGCGGTCGAGTGAGTCTTTCTCCCGCTGTGTCAAGCTGATCTGTTTTTCCACCTCTCAGCTCTATGAGATCGACAAGCTGCGGATGCTCTACCAGCAGATGAGGCACCTGGAGAACACCTACGGCCCCGACGCCTCCTACTTCCAGAGCAAACTGGGAGTGCCGGTGATCATGTGCGACCCCGCCACGGACAAGAAGTGCAAAGTCCCTCCTCCTCCTCCGCCAATGAAAGGGGTCCCGAGGGCCGCGGAGCACCCTGCAACCCCTCCCCCCCCTCCGGCCATCTCTCAGGCCGACGTGCTCTACCTGTGTAACAGAAAGGACCCCCTCTGCAAGCCTCACATCGTCTACATGCCCACCGGCGCCGTGCCGGTGCTCTGCGATCCCCGTTACCACCCCCACTGCACCCCGCAGAAGGCAGCGGCCCCCGTGGCCGCGCCTCAACTTCCGCCTCCTCCTCCACGGAAGAAGTCCACCCCGCCTCCGCCTCCCCCGGTCCCGGTCAAGAAGTCTGCCCCGGCCCCCTTCCGCGCCTTCAAGGCCATGGAGTACGACTGCGACCCCTACTGGGACCCCGACTGCCTGATCGACCACCCACCCAGGCCCATGAAGGGCAAGGTCTCGTTGCCTCCCCCTCCTGTGGAGGAAGAGAGGGAGGTGCCCGTGGAGGAACCAGCGCCGCCTGCACCCATGGGGAAGAAAGTCTACCCGTACGGGTACAACCACCCTCTCCCCTACGACCCCAGGGATGACCTGTACGACCCGATGCGCTTCCAGTACCCGCAGCCCGTTGATGTCGCTGACGAGCCTGCGGAGGACAGTCAGTAAGACGTCCAATGAAGTGTCGGGAGGAAAGGTGTGTCTCTATAATTCAAACAGACTTTGACTGAAAAACATCCCAAGTTGCACAATCTCACGTTCCTTTAACATCCCGCTGATGTACTTTAAATAACATCGACATGTATTTGTGAGTGATGACATAATAAAATGTGACAAATACCTTTTTCCATCAGTGAATGAGAAGCATTTTGATTTTAATATACTTTAAAAAAGATGTAGGAAGACGGAAAGGTTTGCTCCTCCCACTGCCACATGGCAGGTAAAAAAAAAAAAAAAAAAAAAAAAAACGGACTTGTAAAAGCACCAACTTGCAGGTTGGGGGGGGGGGGTCATTATGTTGAGCTCCGCTCCACATTTAAAAACCAAATACATGCTGACTCCTGTTAAAACACCTCAGACTCCAGGGCTATAAGTCGTGGCCCACCCATTACCCCCCTTCCCCCCTCCACACTCTTTTTTTTTTCCTACCACGTATGGCTGCCTGTCCAAAACCTCCGAAGGCGATCAAACAGCAGGAACACAACTTCAAAAGACGAGTCAGCCGCGAACACTCTCGGCTCCCGACAATAAACCCGAAGCTCCACGTAGCACACCGTCAGGGGCTCGTTGAAAAGTGCGGGTCGGACATTTTTCACTCCTTCTGTGTACACACAACAATGTGTTCCCCGTTATAAACATTCAAGCTTAGAAAGAAGAGGAGTCAAAGTCCCATGAAAAAAATCAGATCATTTATTACATACAGAAACATGAAACAATAAAACAAACGGGGCAAAATAACATAACGTTCATGTACAGTGGATTCGTTGCTGTGCACACCCACGACAGACTTGAGTGATGTTGTAGATATCGCTTGCTGATTGGTGACATTTAAGCGCTTTTCCATACACGTGTGGTTGAAAATGATCGACTGGTTTGAAAAGCTACTGTTGGCTTAAGAATTTCTCTTTTTTTTTTTTTTTTTTTAGCTAATCAAAATACAAACAAACCAAAAAAAAAAAAAAAAAGTCCGAGCAGACCGGAAGCCGCAGTGCTTGTTCGTGACTGTCTGCCGGCTCAAAAGAAGAGTCCTCTCATCCTCCGGCCGATGCCCTGTCTGTCGTACAGGACGTTGAACTTGTTGATGAACTGGTTCATACTGTTGCAGGTCTTGGTGATGGTGCCTAAGTAGGCCATGAGGCCCACATCGTTACATTGCTGCAGGGGAACAAGAGGCAGAGTTGTAGAGAGCTCTCATTTGGCAGCACAATGCGGAGAATCACCAGAAACGGCGGCGGCAGCATCATCATCGCAACATAAAAGGTATATAATATTAATCTAAAATGTATCTTTAGTATATTAAAAAAAAAACACAAAAAAAACTGAGCAACCAGAAATACCTTGAAAAAGTACAAATGAGAAGTAAAGTGCTCCCAACTCGTTAAACTGTGTTAAACTAAAAAAAAAAAAAAGACTTTCTGGCCACGTTCTATGTTCATCTCACCGTCAACAAACCACATAAAGAGCAAAACTGATAATGAATCTGTCGTACAACTGTGAATCCAAAACCTGGTAAATCGTCCTTTTCTTTGCTTTAAATCTCCCGTGTCGTTCCAAAAACGATTAAAACCGCATTAATGAGCCTCACGGTCGCACCGGGTGGCATCTTCCTTCCCTACAATAAACATAGGAAGAGTCGTGTTTCCCCACATGTGCGGACGCTCTGGTCACTCAAGCACCAGGTACGTTTCAATTCACGGCTGAAAATTATTTCCAACTACCATTTACACGTGTTTGAGGATCATTGAGTAAAAACTGCACCGCTCGGCAGTTTTAGTAAAATGAGCTTTTTTTAAAAAAAAAAAAATTAAAATAAAAAACTATGCAAGAAGCTCTGGTATGCGCTCCCTGAATTATGCCAGCATGTAGCTCTGAGCTCTGCCCGCTGGAACAGACGCGAGCATCTTTAGAATTGACCTGCAAACACATCACGTTTTAATTCCCCCGACGCGACTGTGCCCTCCTTTTCCCGTTTCATCCCCGCCTGTACATTGTTGTTATTAGGGTCAGTGTTGGTACGTAGGCAGAGCGGGATTTGCAAGTAATGCCAACTTTATCCGGCAACTTAATATTTTTGATGAAAACATCGACGTGCATTTAAAGGCGGCGATACATTTGTGTGTGTGTGTGTGTGTGTGTGTGTGTGTGTGTGTAAATGTACAACAAAGTAGACTCACATCATAGAAGTCAGTTTTGAATTTGATGGTGCTGAGGACCGGCAGTCTGTGGCACAGGGCGTTTGCTTCTCGAAGGATCTCGTGGTTAAATGGCACCTCTCCTGTGTCACGCACGGACACGCGAGAGAGAAGAATAAACATTATGCAACAACAAAAAAAATAGTGGGCTAAAATACTGCTGTCAACATACCAGAAAACAGGAGCTTGTAATCATAAGAGGGGACGCCCTCCCATCCTCTCACCTGATTCCACGGCTTTGACGTACTCTAGAATGATCTTCACTCGGCTGTGGAGCATCTTTATCGCACTGTGCTGGGCTATGAGGTGTTCGGCAACTAACACGGGGAAGACACAGACGCCAAACGTTAAAAGGGAAACCCTCTTCAGGTCGGACTCATCGTTTAATGACACTGTCAATTCTGAGGTAGGTCGCACGGCATTCGGCTGTTTCTTTTCCTGTGTCTGTGTATTCAGTCTGTATGTACGCACGTGTTCATTTTCCACTCTTATTACTCTTGTGAAAAACTGAAATGCCGTTGTGACACTTGTGGACTTGTTACACGCTGACTTTGATATCTTTCTCTTTTTGACATCGAACAGTTTCGGGTGTCCCGGTAAGCGTACGTCTCCCAAACGAATGTGCACTGAAGACCTCATCTATCTACGGGTAAGAGACACCAGAATCGAATACGACGCTCCTCCAGAAAGAGATTACCGCTTTCACCGGGTCCTAAACAACCAGCACAAACAAAGTCATCTGTGTGCTGTAGCTTTGTAAGAAATAAAAAAAAAACCGCAGAGTCCATCGCGGCCCAGAACTCGGCCTCAACACACTGCTGCTTTATGAAGTCTCGTCTTTAATTTTGAAAGCACGTCCTCTTCATGTCGTACTCCCAAATACGCGGTACTAAACAGAAGTAGTCCGATCATCGCACCTGAAGCAAAACGGTCTCTTTGCTCGTACCAGCTAGAATAACCCATTTCTTGAGGACAAATCGGCAGTTTAACATGAGAGCTGAAGAGCAGCTTTCGTGGCCGACTGTTTAATAATGCTCATTCAAAAGCAACTCGTGCCTGAAAATGGTTTGCAGCTATGAGGGCACTGTGTTCAGTTCTCCAGACCTGTCGAGTTTTCTCCGGTGCCGGTGGCCGTCATTCGAGCGACGTGGTCGACGCCGATCCTCTCCGCTTCCTCTGTGGCCAGAGTGTACGTCAGCTCAGCAAACAACATGGTAGCCTGCGACGAAAACAAACGGGAATAAAACTTAAAAGACGGTTATCTACGGGAGACCTGGGAAAGAATGCGGCTGAAATGAGAAGCAAACGCCACCTCGCCACTGATGATGTCGATCACGGATTCATAAACGCTAACGGGAAGCTGAAAGAAAGAAAGAAAGAAAAAAAAAAAAAGGACACTTTGTTTAGAGCTGCTGTATTTAAATACATCAGTGTCGTTTTGCCTGCGTGTGAAAATTGCGGATGAACTCACGTCGGTGTGTTTGGTCATCGGGTTGAGCTTGAGGAAGAGAGGGCTCTCAATGATCTCGCACACCTGGCGGGGACGAGAGAAATGACAGGAAGCAAATGTACGCAATCTCAAATACGCATCGGGCCATTCCACTTCCTAAATAACAAAATAAAAGTCTTTGTTATTCCCCCTGCGATATAACTGAAGCTGCTGTACACAGGATTTTTTTTTTTTAAAGAAGTTTCACATCAGCAAATGTCATTTTTGGAGCTTTTGGGATTAGCCGTGAACTGCCACTCGCCATTGGATGGACTTCAGTATTTCCCCTACCTGCTTGTGAATATGGATATCTGACTGGTCTGGCGGACCGCCCGTGGTGTACCAGCCCAAGAACTCCATCTCTTTGAAGACCTGTTTGACTGAGACACAAGAAGACATCTTACAGAAAAATCTTATTTACGACAAATAAACAAACAAACAAACAAACGATCTATCGATAACCGGATCAGTTTTTTTTTTTTTTCCATGTTTATTTACATAAGTTTGCGCTGAAGATAAGAAAGTCAAAAAAGCCATTTGTGCAAAACGTTGAAAAAGAAAGAGGCGTCAGGAGGAAAACTAAAAGTTAGTAAAAAAAAGGTTCATCAGTAAACTGATCAGGACTGCAGGACAGTCACGACACACGCTGCACACGATTTCATCAAAGTCGGTGATGAAAGAAGACACACACACAAATAAATAAAGGTGAATCGCTGTCCTCGGCACTCAAACACCGCTTACATTGCTCCTCCTTGGTGTAGTAGTACTCCTTGTCGATGTGCACTCTGTCATCTATGGTGTGAGACAGCAGCTCAAAAGAGTTCATCACCTCGATGTTTCTCCCCTCCTGCTTCCCGATCAGAGCTCCGATCACTGAGTAGAGACAAAAACAACAATCAATCCGTCCGCGATTTCCCTTATTTTTTTTTTATTTATTTACAGAAGAACATCCGAGCCCCGGCGGTCAACACGTACCCTGCATCGGCCGCCCCTCCTGTGAGCGGATGCGAATCCAGTGGTCGGATATGTTGAGGATAACCAGAGGGTGCAGGGCCACAGAAACGCTCCCCGTGACCCCCGAGGCCATGACGCTGGGGCTGGCTGCAGTCGCACGGAAACACAAAACGAGACGGGCTTTAACGGCACGGCGACCGCGATCTTACACGTCGCCCTCATCCGGTACCTTTGCTTTCAGAGGGCCGGCCGGCCCGCTGGGGAGTTTAGGAAGTGGATTGCCTCGAACCAGTTTAGGTTTCTGGAGGTACACACCCTCTGTGCTTTTGTTTTAAAGATGATGTTATTAAGATTGTAGTTAGGGCCGGCCTCGGTGCCAGTCACCATCAGTTGAATGTCCTGCTGTGGCTCTTGTCTCTCTCTCTCATCACACCTCTGAGCTGGTTGGAGGTTTTCTTCTCGTTTCCTCTCCAACTGGGAATCCTTTTTAATTGTTGGTTTCGGCTGTGTAATGTTTTAAGCGTGTTAAAGGGGGCCTTACAGACGACTTGTGCTGTGATTTATTTGATTATATATATATATATATATATATATATATATATATATATATATAAATAAATGAAACTGAATGTAATAATAAAAGGATATAACGACGTTATCAGCTGGTGTCACGGTGAGCGGACCGGGTCCTAATCTCTCATCTGGTTGTTGTCACATGTTTTCCTACAGAACTGAGCTTTTTCGTGGCCTGATGCAAACTGCAGAGGAGGAAACAAACATCCAGAGTGATGAACGTCCTGACAGCTTCACCAGCAGAGCCGTTTAACCCGCTTATGTCAGCCGAGCACCGCTGCTTTCTGCCTCTAAACGCCAGCGACTCGTCCCTTACGACGGCTCGGAACACACGTACGCGGCACCGGCGGCGACCTGAAGACAGGTCCTGCGTTAATATCAAGGCAGAAACGATGGGATAACTGATAAATACTCGCCTGCCCCATCCACTTCCATTCCTCCGCCATTGCTGGTCGCCATCTTGTCCCGGTTAACCGCGCAGGCGCAGTGGACTGTTCGCCCAAACGGACGTTAGGTGGCAATGTCGGTTCATCCGGGGGGGGGGGGGGAGGGGGGGGGGGGTGTTTTAAAATAAGCTCTATTAAAAGCGCACAATTCTTCTTAGAAAGGTGCCGAGCGTTTACGGAAAAGAAAAAAAAAAAAAAAAGGCCGGTGTGACGCGAGGCGCTGTGTGGGTCAACACAAAGCAGCGGGTTTGATTTTAGATGTAATATCCGCCGCTAGGTCCCACAGTCAACGGGCAGCTGTTTCCTGGGGACCGCTGAGTCCGGGGCGCAACTCGTGTGCGCCCCGGATATTAGTCCGTGCACAAGGTTCAAGAGTTTGTGTTACAAAATGGATGAATTTAAAGCATGTAATCTGGACTACTTCCCCGAAAACATTTTAATTGACGTGCTGTCGTATCTGAGCGTGCGAGAGCTTGTCAGAGCTGGGAGGTAAGGGGGTATCTAACTTTTGCTCTCGGTGTGTATATATATATATATTTTTTTTTACTAATTATTCGTCTTGTTAAACAAAATTCAGTGCCAGATTTTTTTTTTTTTTAATTTATTTTTGTTTTCCCTTTGTTGTGACTTCTGTCGCGTGAAGTTGTTTTTGTTGACTGTTGCGGTTGTTTGCAGAGTGTGCAAAAGATGGAAACGCCTCGTCAAAGATCAAAGACTCTGGAGAACTGTCGATCTGACTGCTTGGAAAGGGGTGAGGATATCACGAGCAATGCGGCTTCAGCCTTTTTTCTTTTTTTTTTTTTTTGCTTTAGTGCGGTGTTTATTGATACACGACTGTGTAAATACATGACAATCCTCTTGACAAATAACACTCGTGCCAAAAGCACAACTTTCCTATTTTCTTTGGGGGATAAAGAAAGAAAAAGAAAAGAGTCGATTTCGGCTCTTTGTACTCGTAGTTTGTAACAATTAAGACTCCCAAAAATTCAACTTTTCCGTCTCATCAAATCAAATCATTGCTCAGGCTCCCAGTGTGGCATTAAAATAAATATACACAAGACACCCCTGAATATCCTTTGTTCATCAAACTGGTCATCTGTTGGCAGGTTGCTGGCGCTCATGATTAAATTCTTACATTTATTTCTCTGTTCGGCGTTTTTGTTTGTTTCTTTTAAGGTTTAACATTTCTATTCAATGCGTTATATTTTATGCTTCATTTTGTTGGTTACAAATAAAATAGGAGCCTATTTTGGTTACATATGAGTCGTGCGTCTTTACAGCTGTTGGCAGAAAGTGTTCCTTGTTTTGCCTCCTGTCCTCCGCCCTCAACACGCGTGCATTCATGGACTGTCCGCTGTGTTTCAGGTGACGTCCCGCATCCTTTGGGTCCTGCTGCGTCAGTACCTGGGTTGCGGACTGAGGTGCCTTCGCTTGCGTGGTTTGCTACTCTCCGCCCGAGGCGGCACCTTTCTCTCTGAGTCTTGGCTCAAAGCTTTGGCCACAAAATGCCCTCGCCTGAGTAAGCTCTATCTTCTGCATGCGGACCTGAGGTGCCTGCCCAATTGCCAGATCTTACCTCCATCCCTGCAGGTGTTGGAGCTGCGTGGTTGTGAGTTGCCTCGTGTTTTTTTCAGCCAGCCTACTTCCCCCGCTCATCCTCAGGAGAGTGCAGAAGCCACATCCAGCGTCGGTGCTCAACAGCAAGGAAAGGATCGGAAAGGAAAAGTGCTTAACTCTCCGTCAGGCGTCGGTATCGAGAGGTTAGTCCTTAACAACGTGCCCTCCTTTACAGACCAGCACCTGCAGAGTCTGACGTCATGGGAGAGGCTCAGTCGATTAGAGCTACGAGACACTTTTCGTGTAACAGCAAATGGGCTCAGGAGCTGTGCTGCCAAAGATGGACTCTGTGGCGTGGTAGGGCTCTCAAGGCTCAAGTTTCTGGAAATAGGCATTACAGGACGGCAGGGATACCAGTTACAAATGGCCTCCCTTGGGCTAGGGGCAGGATGGCTTGGACTGGAGGAGCTGAGTCTTGGTGGTAAGGAGGTGGGGCCCGGCTTGCTGTGTGCCAGCCGTCTGAAGGACCTGAAACATCTGTGTCTGTGGAACTGCACACTCAGCGAGCTGCAGATAGTCCGGAGCTGCAGGATGCTCCGTGGACTTCGGCAGCTGGAGTTTCTAGAGGTGATCTTCCAGATTCGACAGAGTCCACCGGTAGTAGAGGAGGAGGAGGGTGGTGGTGGTGGTGGTGGTGATGATGGTGGTGGTGGTGAAGGTGAAGGTGAAGGTGAAGAAGAGCAGGACAACGAAGAAGCTGCAAGTGCAGATAGCAGCAACGAAGAGAACAAGACACTAGATATGAATGATCCTATTCCAAGTCTGCGTCGCTCTCTGGCCGTCCGGCTGCCATCCTGCTCGCTACTTTTCACCAACTGCTCTGTTCAGATTAATACAGACTAAATGAGGTCTCCACTATGTGCCGTATACAAATGGCCAATGTAAATAAAATTCCCTTTCGCACAAGTTTATGTAGTTTTAAGTAACGTTATTCATATAATTAATAGTTGAAACTTTTATTATTGAGTCACGCAGACACCACAAATTCATGTAAACCGGATTCAGAACGCCACATTTACATTCTGTGGTAATACTACAAAAAAGTCTGAAAATGAAGAAAAATACTTTTTCAGGTCGTTATGTCAACAACAACATAAAAAAATAAATTAGAAAACAGTTAGTTTGTGGTACTATAGACATTTGATAAAATTATGTTTTTTTTTCCCCAGGCTTTTAGAAAAAAAGCTAACAAGCATCAAAACTGAGTAACCATATTCCGATCGTCTGTAAACAGGAATACTGAATTGACACTTTAACAATCATTGTAAGTACAATACGAAAGAAAATAGGAGTCACTTTCAGTTTCTTTATCCAATAATCCTGCAGAAAAAAAATGCACAGAAAACATAACCTCTCCAGTGGAGGTAAAGGGTGGCAAACAAAACAGGTCAATATCAAGCAACAAATAAAACAAGTCTTAAGAACCGGTAAGACTACGAGTACACACAGTACGCCTACCGCGGCCTCATGACATACAGGATCCAGGTTTAGGTTATTTAGTAGGGAAAATGACATATCTTACAATGTTAATGAAGGTGAAAAAATAGTTCCTGATTCCATCCCTTTATCTGAATCCTCTTAAAAATGTAATGTATTTTTCCTCGGCCCACGCTGCACCGTTCCTCCAAGTAAAAAAAAAAAAATTGTTGCTGACAAACAAACAAACCGCCCCGAAAAACCTCACCACCTCCACTGCGTGATAAATGTGCATACATGCCCTTTATTTCGGTTGTGACCAGATATTTCAAATTGATTTCCTTCCTGAATAAACTTCAGTGAAAGCTTACTTTTAATTGATTTACATATAATGATATAAATTTTCTGTTAAATGAGATTAGAAACTGTTTAGAGATTAGCTGACCAAACAGGATTGTTGGCAAATCAAATTACTTTGATGCAAACATCATGAAACAAAATTAATCTTGCCACAAAGCAGTCTTTTTTTTTTTTTTTTTTTTTGCCTCACTGACTTGAGTGGTAAGCAAGAATATTTGATGGGAGACAAAGATTGTATAGTTTCTGACGGGTTGTATTTGCATATCTTCCAACCCAACTGCCTCACACAGTGTTTTCCAGGGGAAATAGAGGGTAGCCTCACTTCACAATAAAAAAAAAAAAAAATCTTGCAGAGAAAAAAAGGCTTTTGGGAAGTCACAATATAAAGCAAAATGTATAATGTCACTGTAGACTGTAAACCGATAAGCAGGTGTCCTATACAAACGCAAAGAACTGAGGCACTCTACTAGCAGGGATCCACCTGTTTCCTGTTGCTTAACCACTTTTTAGCAATGCGCACCGGCTGGCCACATACAGTATATATTACAAGCAGTTGTTCGGTTTTGGTAATATAAATGCACAAAATAACATATTTAAATTCATCTTTACCAAGTCCCTATTCCCTCTTACTTTGTCAGTTTTTGCCTACATTGTATGTAAATGTCAGTTTATTGTATTAATAAGGAAAAACATTGAATCTCTGTGTCATTACACTGAATTGTTTTGCTTTTAAACCAACCATGTAAAGAAGGTTGAGGAAGAGAAAGTGATGTTTTGAATAAACCTATTTTGAACAGATCTTCTCTGATGTGTCATTTGTCTTAGAAATACAAATATTTGAAGTTAATCACTTAAGTCTGTTAGACTTTTAATAAAAGTGCACCTATCAGCTACACTCATGTAAAAAAAAAAAAAAAGCAAGTTCTGCTGTTTTTCATAATTGACAACAGAATGATTTTTTTTTGTTGATTTTTCAAGGCAAAATACTGTATAGTTTCTCTGGTCTCACATTCTCTGGCATTAACTTTTTTTTTAAATTTTTTTATTTGATCTAAACTAATCATAAATGATATGTTTTTGGACAAAACAATTTATCTGAAGATGAATCTTAATCGGTGGATATTTCATGATGATGATAATAATTATTTGTTGCAGTCCCAGACGTTGTCACTGTCAAATACATAAGTCATTGTCAAACATACAGTACATTCAAGCAGGTTGTACCTACTGACATATGTGCCTTTGGTAAATACGTCATACGAAATGAGTGACAGCAAGACTGATCCTTTAAAAAAAAAAAAAAAAAAAAACATGACAGAGGGCGGGTCGATTGCTGCTCTGACCAATGACATGCGTTCCCGTGCAGCAATTCTGACCAATGGGAGCCAAGACTGGCGTTTTGAAAACGTTGGCGGCTGAGGAAGTTCTGGATTAAAAGACTGGGCTTTCCACGCTTTAAAGTTCCCAGTTTCTCACTGCGATGCAGGTAATTCGACATGTTTTATTTTAATAGTTAGATTAGGACTGGGGAGCGCTTTGTGAACGCAGAATAACTTCTGACAGCGCAGTGTATATTTCGCTCACGGTCGACGTACGTTTCGTGCTAACGTTCCTAGCTACTTCAGCTAACTAACGTAGCGTTAAATCGGTGTAAAATAAGACAACAAGTCGCGTAATGTTTGTTCGTGACAAAATATATATTCATGATCAGGGTTTTTTTTTTTTATATCAAGTAGTTAAACCGTTGAGGCAACGGGTTTAACGTTGATCAGTGGCCTACCGAACCTCTTTCATTGTTTAACTATTGTGTAAAGTACTTTAACGTTTTAATTTAAGTTAAACATGTCCCTGGCACATGAGCTACGTTTCTATTTCATTTCTTTAGTCTAATATATAACATAAATAAGACCGTAGAGTCGTGATAAACGTCGTATATACGTCACACATAATGACGTAATAGAAGATCTAACAACGACGCCCGAAGTTGTCTGCTGTCTTAACGTGGATGACATAAAAATTAAAAAATAAATAAAAGACCACCTGCACAGTCTAATCACATACAGTCCATCATAAAGAACATATCCAAATAAGTGGTTAAACAACAACAACAACAACAAAAAGTTATTCTTTCTGGGTTTACTTGCAGCTAAGTGGAGGCAAAAGTAAGATTTAATGTTAGAAATACATGTGAAATACATGTTTGGCATGTATACCTCGGACATTCTTTATAATATCTAATATAAACTTGAAGCTGAATATAAGTTTGAGAAACTTAGTAGCTCAAATGAGTTTATTTCTTTCCAGAATAAGGAAAATTATGAGCCCAGGGGTCTCCACAGACCGGTAAGTAGTGACAGCTGTTGGTTTCCTATATTAAACAATGTTAAGAGTGATTTAATCAAGTGAAGTTTGACAGTTATTAGCTGCATTTTTTTTTAATTTTTTTTTTTTTTTGTATCTGTTTGCTCTGAACATCAGTTTGCAACCCCGAGCATGGTGGCAGGGCCGCAGCGCGTCCTGGTGAAACCACGAGGAGACTCGGTGAACAATGTCCTCACAGGTAACTTCTTCCTCCTCGCACGCAGACAACATTCAGACACCTGAGGAAATGCTCCACTTTTGATTTGCGTTGTCCTTTCTAGCCCCTGGGAGAGAATGTGTTGGTTCATCTTCCAGCTTTACTTCAAGGTAAGTGTACGCTATAGTAGTAATAGTACCCCTCCAGTTAAAAAAAAAAAAAAAAAAATTGGTTGCTTCTATTTAATAACTGCAAACATCCAAGTGATCTTTTTGCACTTTTCCACCAGGAAAGTTACCATTGATGACTTTGACATCGGTCGACCGCTCGGAAAGGGCAAATTTGGCAACGTCTACCTTGCGCGGGTGAAGGAGAAGCAAGCCATTGTGGCACTGAAGGTGTTGTTCAAGTCTCAGATGGAGAAAGAGGGTGTGGAGCATCAACTCAGGAGGGAGATTGAGATTCAGGCCCATCTCAAGTTAGTAACGAACATTTCTTTTGTCGTCTCGCGTTGACGTTGAGCGACATCTGACACAAAAGTCGCTTTACATTCTCTAGCAGCAGTTTAGTTTAGGAAAGACAAAATGCACTGTTTATTCATTTTGTTCTTCTCCTCAGGCACCCCAACATCTTGCGCTTCTACAATTATTTCCATGACCGCAAAAGGGTGTTCTTAGTGCTGGAGTATGCCCCACGTGGTGAAATGTACAAAGAGCTACAAAGATGTGGAAAATTTGATGACCGGCGTACAGCCACGGTAAGAGCTCAACCAAAATGAATTGTTGGAGAGTAATTCCCAAATCCTGACCA
Source organism: Embiotoca jacksoni (assembly GCF_022577435.1). Taxonomy (NCBI): domain Eukaryota; kingdom Metazoa; phylum Chordata; class Actinopteri; family Embiotocidae; genus Embiotoca; species Embiotoca jacksoni. The sequence continues at coordinate 3,358,852 of NW_027185403.1, forward strand.
CACCCTAGGAAGCACACTGAAATTATTTGTTCTTACATTGCATGCGCTATTTTTTACGTTTTGTGATCTAATGCTTACCTCCTTTACATTCTCAGTACATGGAGGAGATATCTGATGCTCTATTGTATTGCCACGAGAAGAAAGTGATTCACCGCGACATTAAGCCCGAGAATCTGCTTCTCGGCTATCGTGGAGAGCTGAAAATTGCCGATTTTGGTTGGTCTGTCCATGCACCGTCTCTAAGGTGAGGGACCACAGTGCCATCGCACCGATGTGCTTTGTTACGAGCGCCTGTTCACTGCTGTCGCATCAAGCTGCTTGTTTTTTTTTGTGTGTCTTCGCCCTCCCTGCTCACATCTTGTTTTTAAACCTCCACAGACGTCGCACCATGTGTGGGACTCTGGACTACCTTCCTCCTGAGATGATCGAGGGGCACACCCACAGTGAGAAGGTGGACTTGTGGTGCATCGGCGTCCTCTGCTACGAATGCTTAGTCGGCAACCCACCTTTTGAAACCGTCAGCCATTCAGAAACATACAAAAGGATCATGAAGGTTGGCGTTTGTCTTTTAAATGTCTCATTCACGCAAAGAAAAGTCTTCGGAAAACATCTGCCAGCAGCCACTTTGATTAGGGGTGGCTGTGGCGCAGATGTTAGAGCGGGTGTCTTATAAACTTAAGGTTGGGGTAAGGAAGTGTCCTTGGGTAAGACACTGAAGTTGCTCCCAGTGGTAGGAGAACATGTTGCATGACATCGCTGTTGTTATTGTTGAGTGAGTGTGGAAATTGGAAACATTCCAAAGTCTTCGAGACCGCTCGGGTGGAAAGTCGCTAAATAATCGTAGGCCGTTTTACCATTCTGCGGTATGCGAGATGAACCTTTCAGGTTTCGGGAATTTCTCGCACTAGGTGGTGTTCATGCAAGATCTCTCCTACATCACTAAAAGAACAGTCTTAAGTGTGTGTAAGTTGTGTACTGGACCAGGATTGCATTGCTGTCTAGTTGTAATGTCCCGCAGGTTCATGCTTTAAACTAGTAGGTGTAATTTAGCTCGGAGACGCTGTCAGTAGATTAATCTGAAAACCGGCGTCCACTGTCAATCCATCCACATAGAAGAGAACACATTCATTCACATCTAAGCAAATTAAGAATGACCAAAACACATTTTTGAGTTCAGGGTAACGTCTCTCGAACGAAATTTTTTTGAAACCAAAATGTTTAGAGAATTGGAACATTAAGTCTTTGGTAAAACAAGTTGACGATATACCACAAACCATAACCTGGCTGTGTCATTACATCCCTAGAATCAGAGAATAATTGTGGTATTAATATTGGGTCATGATTTATTAAATATCAATCAGAAAAAACACGGGTATTAAAAAGTATAAATGTCAGGGTGAAGCATCCCTAAGGAATAAAAGCATTACTAGATTGTGTCTTGCATCCCGGTAATAACTCGCATGAACTATGTTTCTGAGGAGAGTCTGTTGAAATCTTTAAAAATGCCATTTTGACCTTTTGCAGGTGGATTTGAAGTTCCCTAAAGTCATCTCGGATGGCGCACGGGACTTGATCTCCAAGCTGCTTCGCCACAACCCCATCGACCGACTCCCACTACAGAGTGTCATTGACCACCCGTGGGTGCGCACCAACTCCCACCGGCTCTTGCCTCCGACCTGCCCCACCAAGAAATCCTGAGGCCACCTGGCAAGGATCTTCACATCTCTCTAAAGGGTCTTTTATCTGTCCTCCACAAGAGACTTTTGCCGAGCATGGTTTGGTTTCACTGCCATTCTCCTGTCACATTTTATGATAGGTACACATTAGAGGGTCTGAGTTTTTTTTTTTTATTATTATTATAATATACAAGAATAATATGCAGCAAATCTCATCATTTGAGAAGTGTGAGGAATATTCCACTTCTTTTGCTTGAAAATGACGGCAGTTAATCGATTATCAAAGTAATTTTACTTCTTTCTTTTTTTTTTTATCGTTTGGTTATTCACGCCAACTCCTGTATACATGTGTATCCACTTTTTTATATTGTACAGTGTGATGTCATTATCTATATTTAGTACTTTTTCTAGAGGTGTTTGTGTTGTAATTTCTTTATTGAAAGGTTTTAAAAGGCTCTGTTTTGGACGGTGTTGACACCAAAGTACTACTGTTAGACTCCTCAAGCCGAGTATAACCTCAAATAGTTTGGGCCTGGGTTGGGTAAGCATATTTTAATTTTCTTCAAGCTACACTTTCTATTTCTAATAATAAAATCATCTGTGGACATCTAGTGAGTAATTGATCATGGTTGTAGATGTTACATTTTTCAGTTATTGTTGAAACGTTACATAAATGTTGATTGAACTTGAATTTTGGGGGCTAGTTTGGGAAGCTTTTGAAATATTTAAAGCAATTTATAATCACTCACCCAATGTACCACGAGACCTAATCCCTACCTTTCACGATGAATTGTCATCTGGTAGCGTGGCCGAGCGGTCTAAGGCGCTGGATTAAGGCTCCAGTCTCTTCGGAGGCGTGGGTTCGAATCCCACCGCTGCCAATAGTTTTGTATTGTCGGTGTACACCCTATCCATTTAAAACAATATTAGTGGCACATACACGGAACCATGGACTGTCAATATACTTTATGCTCGTGTATCTTTATGAACTGTGTCTTCACAAAAAGTATGTTCTCCGTGATGACCGACCTAACGTCACGTTCACTGAAAGCTTGTGACTGTTACCGTCCTCATACAGTAAATGCTGTTAGTTTTAAGTCCTAATTATTCTATTTGCTAAATTGTCAGGTTTTTTTTTCCAATCCACTAAATTAAAAGCACGTCTTGCACACTTAACTGTAGAAACCGTCAGCATGGCTTTGATTTCGGTTGCCGCAGCTCCAGCCTCTAGAGGGCGAGTTTCTCTTTAATGTGGTTTATCACATTTAATATCAGCAAGTGACCGAAATATCAGGGGGGGGGGGATTAGTTAATCCAGACTTTGACTTATATTGTGTGTTAATATGATTAAAAAATAGAAATCACGTTTCATTGTATTATCCTCTTAATATTGTGTTATACTTTTAATGTCGACTTTTATTTTGGCAGTCGGAAACCCGCTCTTCTAATGTTATTCCGGTTCCGGGTCAGACCTGCTTCGAACTTCTGAAACCACAACAGAAGACCGGTGCGTTCAATTCGGGTATTACCTGATGTACCGTCAGTATTGTCGCTTTTAATCACTATAATAAAAGTGAACCGCGTTGAGACATGGCTGGTTTACCACCGGGAGACCCGCAGCTGGTCTCGATGATCGTCAACCATCTAAAAACTCAGGGTCTCTTCGACCAGTTTCGGAGGGACTGCCTGGCGGACGTTGACACGAAGGTAACGTCTTCATATCGCTTCGTATTCATTCAAGTTCAGCTGCAGCATGCGGGTGAAATAAATCTTCATGTAACACTCTTGTGCAGAGTTTAGTTTCAGGAACCACTTTCTGTACTTTGCTGCGTTTTCTTTTTAACAGTTACAGAGTCAACGGCTTTTCACATTTTATATATGAAGGGATTTCCGATAAGGTATCATCGGGGAGGACAAACACATTTAACTTGTATTGACGAGCTTCTTGCCATTTTGTATATATATATATGTATATTACAAATACACATTTTATGTTTCATTAAATTTGTCTTAAAAGTCATAAATGTAACACCCTTAATCCTTCAGATACCCTGTTCTTGTATCAAATGATTAATCTATCAAATGAAAGCATCCATGTATAGACTGGGGTTTCTGCCTTAGCAGCAATATAGCCTTTTAAGACTTTTTTTTTTTTTTTTTTTTGCATTTATATTTGTAATAGAAAACGTAAAAAAATCTTTTGCAGCCTGCTTACTTGAACCTGAAACAACGAGTGGACAACTTTGTCTCTAATCACCTCTCTAATCACACATGGAGCCCTCATCTGAACAAAAACCAGCTGAGAAACAACATCAGGCAGCTCGTCCTGCAGTAAGTGAGAAGCAGTATTTTTTTTTTTTTTTTTCCATCTTCTCTCTATAGCCGACTGTATGCGGACGTTACCCAAACTTACAGCAAACTGTGTCTCTCAGATCGGGGATGCTGGAGCAGGGAGTGGACAGGATCGTGGCCCAGGTGGTGGATCCCAAAATCAACCACATCTTCAGGCCGCAGGTGGAGAGGGTGGTCCGTGAATTTCTGTCGCCCGGCAGCTGCTCCGAGATGCCGCCGGCTCCTCTTCCTCCGACGGAGATCAAACCAGACAGCAGTATTCCTGAGCAGGGTACACAGTATTTCACACTTTCATCAGCAACTGCAGCTGTTATGTTTTATTTATTGCTTTTTGACATTATGTTTTTACACCGAAGGAGAATTCCTTTCCCTCTTCATGAGGAGGTCAGGATGCAGGTGTCTGCTTATAGCTTTTGTCTACTGAACTCCTTGTTTGGATCTCCCCTAAGTTGTGATATATATATATTTTTTACATCAATTTAATTATAAGTATTTAGGAAGCATGCTTAGTTGTTTTCTTACCCAAGTCTTAGAAGCAAAACGAGTGAGGCATATATTCCAAAGAGTTGAGTCCATCTTTGTGAATACCTGTCATCACATATATTTATGTTTACAGCTTCATCATCGATTCCAACTACGGCTGCCGCCAGTGACGCCATGTCCATCCTGGACACCATAACCACTCTCAACCAGGAGGCTAGTGTCAGGGCCAGTTCTTCAACCGATAAAGGACGGAAAAACCAAGCCTCCGATGACCCCGTGCAGCTGATGGAGGACAGCGACCAGGACATGAGTGTTGTTGAGGAGGGCAACGGTCACCCAGACGGGAGGCCACTGGAAGAAGCAGAGGAAGCAAAACTGGCAACAGAAGTCCAGGCTTTAGAGGGCAAGACGGAGGACACGCAGGATCAGATGGATCTGGGAAAAGAGGGGTTACTAGAGGAGGTGAAAATGGAGGAGGAGGAGGCTGGAGCTCAGGAGCAGACAGAGGAGGAGAAGGACAAACCTGGAAGCAAAGTAACTGGAAAACCCTCAGAAGAGAAGCAGGATGAAGATCTACTGAAATCTACAAGCCAGGCCAAACAGAAAGCCAGAGAGAGGATAAAGGAAGGTGAGCTGCTGTATCCTGTGTGTGTGTGTGTGTGTGTGTGTGTGTGTGTGTGTGTGTGTGTGTGTGTGTGTGTGTGTGTGTGTCTGCGCAGTGTTATCTTCTGCATGTTACTAGTAAAATAACTTGTGACAGTTCAGGGATTCCTGTGTATTTTCTTACGGTATACATTGATATAAAGGAAATGAATGTTAGAAAATGAACAGAGGATTCAAGCAACAGAAAATGAACCGTTAAATTCATCTGAGAACCAAGCATGAAACGCATTCTCTGGATCTAGACTCGGAAAAGTGAGGATTCACTGCTTTTCTATGTTTTTCCCCATTTTGGGGAACTTGGGATGTGCATTTTTAAGAATTTTAAAAAGTAAAATACAGTACAAACACTTTTACATTTAAACAAACAATAAAAAGATACTAACAGATTAAAAAAAAAAAAAGTACAATTGGAATTGAATCAGACTTTATTCAGATAGGATTTTGTGCTTTAAATATTAGCATACTTGGTAATACAATTTAACACAAATTTAGGTTTCCCACCTACTGTTTCTGTTATCTTGTCTTTTGCTAAATAACCGTCTATATTGTTTCAACAGCACAAGCAGAATACATGTGTAAGAAATGCCCAATGTTTGAAAACCGTAATGTTCTGCCTTGCAGAATACTCTTTGGAGGACTCTGACCTGGACGGCCTGAGCGACATCACGGTGAGCTCTGTCCACACCAGCGACCTGTCGTCCTTTGAGGAGGAGAGTGAAGATGAGGAGCTGCTGTCGGATTCCTCTGAAGAGGGGGAGCTTCCATCAGATGGTCTCTTGAGAACAGCAACTTTCTATTCCCGCATGAGCTTTTCCTGAATTTTTACATATATTTTTACGCCACAGAATTTGTTGGAGCACTTTTAAATGTACACTAGATTTAGGATTTTAATGATTTTCTGTGTTTGCATGTTTTTTGGTTTTTTTTGCCCCAGATCAAGGTGAGGGAGACGAGAAGAAACACACCGGCGGAGACACGGGAGATGAAGACAAGGAGCGTAAACCTCGCCGCAAGGCGTATGTGCACAAACCTTTCCTCTACTCCCGTTACTATAGCGACTCGGATGATGAGATCACTGTGGAGGAACGTCGCAGGTCTGCCGTGAGTTGTATTTGTGTTTCTGCCTCGTGGGACGCATCAGCAGATATATAAATCCATTAGTAAATAAATAAAAAGCTTTACTTGACAAATGAGTATCAACTTTAAAGCACTATAGATGTAATGTGTCATTACACGTTTTAATTGTCAAACTGCATCTCCTCCTAGGCAAAGGACAAGGAGGAAAGACTGCTCAAGAGACAACAGAACAGAGAGCGAATGGAAGAGAAGCGTAAACAAAAAGCAGCGCAGGCCGAAGAACAAGGTTTTTCTTTCTATCATGCGTTTGTGTCTGCTGTCCAATGCTTCAAATATTTCAATGTTTACAAGCAAGTTTGACTCTCAAACTAATATGAATAATATTAGAGGTATCAACGATGTCATTTTGACTAATTGAAACGTGAAATATTTAAAAAGAACAATAGAGATAATTTGAAGCGGTGATTTGTTAAGAATTAATTAGTAGATATCCGTTATGGGAAAACTTCATAGACATGAAGGGCAAAAGTGACGTCCTTTGTCTCAGGAAGAATGTGATTGTGGGTATCTGAAATGTTGTTTTTGACTGGGAAGAATTGAAATATGGATATCTTGAATACATATCCGGTCAAGCTATTAATTGTTCAAATGGCGTGACATTGTGGACTTGAATTTGACTTCAGTGTTTCTTCATCTGGTCTCTTTTGCCGTTTTACAACAGAAGAGTGGGGACATTGATGTTAGATGACATTTTGGCCGAGAACAGCAAACAATGATTTGCAAGATTAAATGTTATTATGTTCTGTGGTGATTTTACAGTTTGAATTTCTCAAATCGGTTGGAACCATGAGGATTATTTCAAGGACGTTCAGCTTTTAGCATAATAGGGATTCCACGGGATTTGGGAATTTTATTGACTAAAAATGGGAGGAATGTTTTGATGTTTTATCTTTGTTGCTTAATCGTGCTGTAGCTTCGTCCTGTTTAGTTGTGCTTTATTTTCTCATTTTCTCCTTAAAATATCGGTGTGTTCGCTCAACTGTGAAACAATTATATATGTATTATTTATGATGCCACATGTCCTACACAGATTACAGAAAACAAAAGAGCGGAGAGTCTGCCGGGTTGGACGGCCCCAGAGCCAAAGAGGCCCGCAAAGAAAGGAAAGTTCTGGAGAAGAAAATGGCTCTCAGCAGGAAGAGGAAACTGGACTCGAGGTGTTTTATCAAATGCTCAGACACAGATCCAGACAGCGGCTTCTGATCGCTGCCTGATGTTTCGATATTTAGCACACCGTGTAAATGCATGTGTCAATTTCGCCTTTCAGGAAAGAGGGAGATGTTTCAAGCAAGAAGAAAGCAGACGCGGGAGACGTATCCAAGAAGGCAGTATGTAAAATCCGCCAGGCGTCGGAACAGATTTCAGGTAACAGGCCTGCGTTTGGATTGGTGAGCTGTAACTGACATTTCGTGTCTTTTTGTTCTTTTAAAATTAGGAGGTGAAATCTGCTGCCTCAAAGACCCCGCAATATAAACTGATGAGAAATCTGTCAGAATCGGCATCTTCTGACGAGAGGCACCGAAGGATGAGCGGCAGCGTCTCAGAAGATTCCGGTGACACAAAGAAGCTGACTGACAAAGGCCGCACTCACTCCTTTATCTTGGAGTTGGAGCAAGGCGCCCAAGAGGCTCTAAAGCAACGTTCAGTGGGCAAGTTTGACCGTCTGTCCCGCAAAGAACTTCATTCCAAAGAACGCAAAGACAAAGAACGCAGCTTGTCTGATGAACGGGCCAAACTCAAGCAAAAGCAGGAGAAGAAATCTGAACATCAGGTGAATGAATCTCAGCAGAAGGAAGTTATTTCTGTTAAAGCATCCTCTGAAGAGAAAGGCGAGAAGAAGCCTAAGATCAAAAGTGAGAAGAAGACGGCAGGCAGCACAAAAGAAGGAAAGGCGTCTGAAGGTGTTGCTGAAGAGGGCGGTTCCAAAGATGCCAAGAAGATGAAGGCTGCATCTGTGGAGACTGTCAAAGCTGAGAAGGACAAGGAGAAGGACAAAATCAGGGAGAAGGAAAAAGACAAAGAAAAGATTAAAGAGAAGGAAAAGGCCAAAGGAGAGAAAACTTCAGTTAAAAGTGATTTGAAGCAGCTGCTTCGCCCTGATTCTGCAGGATCCTCTGAGGATCGATCTGACATGGAGCCTGGGTCAGACAGCAGCAAGAAGAAAGATAAACACTCCAAGGAAGTCTTGAAGAGGTCAAAGAGTCACAGTGAGGACAGGCCAGGAGACAAATCCAAGTCCAAAACAGACAGTGAGAAGGAAAAGACTAAAGCAGAACAAGACAGCCAGAAGTTAAACAAGACAACCTCTGAAACTGACAAAGACCCAAAACGGGTGAAGCCAACAGAAAAAGGAAAAGTTTTAGAAAAATCAAAATCAAAATCCAAAGAGGAGGCAAGGACTCCATTATTATCCAAGACGGACAAGAAAGTTCAGAGTCCAGAGGTCAAAAGTGCAGGAGGCGCATGCGTCGGCAAACCTGAGGCAACAAAGGAGAAGAGAAAAGAGGGAACTACAAAAGAACAACGGAAAGTCTGTGAAGAACCCTCACATGAGAAAGCAGACATTAAAAGTGCGAAGAAAAAACCGGAGAAGAAGGATAAAGTTTCAGAAAAGAAAGACGATGGCCAGGAAGAGAAGAAAGCATCGAGAGAAGACAAAGTGGAAAAGGCCGACAAATCCTCAAAGTCTTCGGCTTCCTCCCTGAGCCCGGAGACAGAAGAGGCGCCGAAGAAACGACCTCTTCTCCAGGACGCCAGCACAGACTCCGATCCCGTCACCACCACCGTCACCACCTCGTTCTCAGACGACACCTGCGACGCCTTAAGCGACATCACCCCCGAGCCGCCCGAGGGCGAGACGGAGTCGCGGCTCCGCGAGATGCCGGCCGTGCCGGCCGAGGCCGATGCCCTGCTGACTCTCATGGACGTCTGCACGTCGGCGGAGGCGAGACTTCCGCCCGAGAGCATGCGAGAGGCCGTGACGCCCGAGATGGCGCTGCAGGACGCCGACATGAAGATGAAAGAGGCGGCGCTGACGCTGCTCTCCATGGATCCCGACAGCACGGTGTCCTCCAGCTTAATCTGCCGGGGCTCGAGGGGAGACTCGGCGGTGAATCCGCTCGCCCCGCAAGCGATGGAAACCGCTGCGGCTGAAGAAGAGGAGCAGCTTCCTTCCGTGGGGGCGCAGACAGCTCCCGAAACCGAGTTCACGGCCATCGAGACGTCGCCAGTTGCGTCTCAACAAACTGCTGAGCTTGCTGATGAAAAAGCAAACATTGCAGGTTTGTGAAGTTTTTTTTTATTTATTTTTTTTATTTATGGCTCTCTAAACATATGAGAATGTTAAGGAAGATAAATATGCATCTATTTACAGACGAGTCTGAAAACGCAGAGAGAAGAATGGAAACATCAAAGATGGAAACTTCTGAGACGCCGGCTCCACAGGTGACACATTTGTAAAATTAAAATGTCTTTTTTTTTTTTTTTTTTGTCTCTGCTATTTCAGTAAACCGTGGGCTTCTTACAGATCTTAAATATGTTTAAAAACAAATGGAGAATTGGCATGTTTCTTGAAAATAGCATTTTGAAGGTGTTTGTTTTGTCTTCATCGTAGGAGGATGCCGCTAACTCAAACGAATGTCAGACTGCTTTAAATGAGGAACCGACAGATGAGAAAGTGGCAGAACCTGCTGACAGAGAAGGTACAAATCCCTTTAGCTAAATTCTAAATATCTAGTTTGCTTTTCCTGCTTTGTGATATATGCAACTTTGATTTTCATATTTTGTCCGTTCATCGTCTTCGTGGCATTTAAAAAAAAAAAAAAAATGTTTTTAACGTATCATTTCCTCAGCTGCTGATGCTGTTGTATCTGAAATAGAAGAAACAAGAGGACACGCAGAGGAGATCGCCGTGACAACTGTTCCTGACGTCACTGATCGTGTTTCCGAAATTTCGAGTAAACAAGGTGAGCGCTGAAAACAAATGTTGCCGAAAAGAAGGCAGGTTTTTTTTTTTGTTTGACCGATTATTAACTCGGCGTCTTGTCTTCAAGAGCGAACGGAGGCAGGCGCTGGGGTCACAGAGACGAGCCCCGAGGTGAGTTATGATCCACGTTGCAGCCAGAACCAATTTAAACCATTTACGTTCTTACATTTTTGCCTATTTTTTTTAACGTTACACGCCACTAAAAAGCCATCTAACTCTGAACGAAAGGCAGCGGAGGCAGCGGGTGAAGAGAGCCAGGCCGAGATGGACATAGAAAACGGTAAGTCTGTTGTCTTTGCAGACAGTAACGCACTGCATGTCCGAAACGCCGTACTTTTAAAGCTTTCTGGGTTTTTTTTGCCACCACTAGGTGAAGCTGTGAGTAAAACAGCGGAGGATGTTTCAGCAGAGAAAAGTGATCTGCAGACTGTAAGTGTTCAGCTCGTAGTCAGGCTCACTCACAAGTCCCTGTTCTTTAACTATTCAGTGTGATCTCTCTTTCCCGGCTACATTCTGTTTCCTTTTTTTTTTTTTTTTTAGACGGAAACCGACGTTCCGGCCAAGACCGAGGAGGTCCCAGAAAGTCAACCGGAGTCCAAACTGGTGAAACAAATCGGTAAGTTGTTTTTCCATTAAATCCATTTATTGATTTACTTTATTTCTCCGTTTTAGAGTCTTGAAGGCTTTATGATCTACATTTCATTTAAAAAGTGTTGTTCATGTTTTGAAAAATGTCAGAGCGGTTTGGTTTTTAGACGATGAAATTTTGTTTTGCTGTATTTTTGTTTTCAAATTCTCTCGACGCATCTGTCATAAACGACGGTAAAAGTGGAGCTGAATACTGAATGTTTTTTGTTTTTTTTCTCATTTCTTCACCGTAGACATTGATTGATCTTTTGCAACTAATTTCTGTCATCACCGTTTGTTTGAATATTCCAGGTGACGTCTCCTGCACAGACAGCCAGGACGATGAGAAGGGCTCGGACCTGTCAGAAAAGGTAACTCCCAACAGTTCGTTTGAAATTTAGTTGTTAAATATACCTAAAAAAAAAAAAGAAGCATGTATTAATATCGCCAGCGTGTGTTAATACGGTAGCCTTCCCTCTGTCCTAACACTTTTTGTTTTGTAGGATGAGAAAGCGGAGGAAAGAGGACGACGTAAACGAAAACTGTCCAGTCAGGAAGAAGTGAAAGAATCTGGTACGGTAGCCGAGTTTATTTCTGCACCCAATTTCAAGATCTCAAGACGGTTCGATTTAGAACATTCAATAATGATTGGAGAGCGAGTGAATAAATTAATGTGCCGTTTCATATTTTTTTATCACGTCAGGTGATGAGCGGGATGAAAAGGAAAGTAAAGAGCAGCTGTCTGCTGAGGTAAATTAAGCCTCTCCTATCAAACCTATGACAGAATAACAATGTCATTGAAAATGTGGTGATTTGTGTGGGTGTTTTTTTTTTTTGGGGGGGGGCGGGGGTTTGAAACGTATTAAAAAAACAGCGAGAAAGCTTCAGTTCTTACAGAAAACACGTTTTGTAGGTGCATGTTTCTGTTTTTGACGTCAGTTTTGATCAACGGTGATTTGCTCATCCACTTTCTATTTTTAGGAAACGGAGCAGGAAGTTGTTGGAGCCAAAACACCCCCTAAGGGCCGATCATCCCCAACCACAGAGGAGGCAGAGACGGAGCAACCGAACGGACCGGAGGGACCGGAGGAACCGGAGGAGACTCCGAGCCACAGGGGAAGACCTTCAGGACCTGAAGCCAAAGAAACCACAGCTGGTACGTTGGCTTCTTTAAATTAGTTAAGTGTTTTTTTGTTGTTGTGTAATAACGTCATTAATTCAACCATTTCAATTCATTCGTGAAAGTCGTTTAAATTGCCCATTTCTATCATTTATAAATTGGTGGAGGTTTCGGCCTGAAACACCTTCTCTGTATTTGTTTTTTCAAGAATTTGCGCAAATATTTTTCTTGCTATACCGTTAACAATGTGTCTTATAAACATAGTAAAGTAACATGTTTTTTTTTTCTCCGTGTTCATTTGTTGATGAATTTAACTTTATATTATATAACATTTAACACACAGTTATCAGGTTTACAAGTCCTGCCGAGTACAGAATAATGTACGGTTTCAGTCTGTTCTCCTTGATGTTGCAATGACTTTGTTTTTAACCTCAGATGATCAGAAGAAAGATGAGAGTAAAGTTGAGGACGGCGCTGATAAAACCTCATCACTGACACCAGCAGAGAAAGAAGAGGTATGTTAGGAAGAGAGCAACATGTACTTATGTTATTTTGCACATGTCACTGTATCGTATATTTAGTGAGGTTTTCTTTTTCAATATTTTCAATTTCTTTCGTTTTTTTAGAGAACTGAAGAGGAAGGTGAACCAGAGAAAAGTGGTCAACACGGAAGCGAGGACAATCTGCCGTCTCCGGCTCCGGAGGACGGTGAAGGAGCAGGAAGCTCAGAGTCCAAAGAGACCAGTGACGAGCGTGAGTTTGTCTTTAATTCAGAATAAGTGGGCCAAACCTCAACGGCTAAATTTGTGCTTATTGTACCAAGATATTGTTAAAAGAAGTTTTAGTTCGCTGCCATCGCTGTTAACAACCTTTTTTTTTAAAAAAAAAAAAAGGGATTAATGAGTAAATTGAGAATGAGGGTTGCTTGAAGGAAGACTGGCTGCTTCGCTGCGAGTTCAATTTTACAAAAATATTTTCGGACTGCTGCGTGTATACAAGACCGATGAGAGGATACATTTCAATCAATCATATTCGAATTCCAGGTAAACCAGCGGTGAAAAGAAAGAGGTCAGAAGAAACGGAGGAAGCTGTGGAGGTGAGATTCGTACGTCTTTGTGGATGGAAATGTTCCTTTACTGTCGCGCTCTGCAGTTGTTCCCTCCTGGTCTTTATTCACTCGGCGTGTCCTCATGCGTGTCATCCTGCAGGAAACTGAGGCTCACGAGGACGTGCAGGACAACGGTGGACAGGAACAGAGCGAGCAACAGCCTGACGGAGACAGTAGTGAGTCAGCGCGCGCGCGCACACGCACGCACACACACACACACACACACACACTCATTTGACCTCAAATGAAACAATCATTCATGTAAGCGTGCGATCACCACAGAGGTTTTTACATCGTAACAACACGAGGTCTCCAGGAATAAAACTCACATTAACACTTACTGAGCCGGAAGAAAGATGAGCAACCTTGATCATTCCAGTTTCTGTGTTCGTCTCTTTTCAGCCGCCTCTCCCTCTGTGAGTCAGCCAGAAGGTCACCAGGATGTAAAAGACGAGAGCTGCAGCGAGAAGAAGCCAGATGACGTATGTTGGCCGTTGCTCTGTAAAACAATGTCACACTCTGCCGTACTGTCGTTATTGTCTGGATGAAGACTCTTCACACCAGTCTCTCTTTTTAAATCTTTGCCGCTGTACGTTTACTCTCTTATTTAAACTTTTTTAGCAGACTTAAGTATTTGTTACGTCTGCAGGCCGATGAGGAGCAACAGCAAGAGGACCCGGAGACAACTCCAAAGAGACCCGGTCGGAGGGGACGGCCATCCAAGGCAGCAGCTGCAGATGATCCAGGCAAGAACGCTTAAAAACCGGATTTAAATTAAGCCAAAAAAAAAAGCTTTCTTTGAAAATGTCGACGTGTCTGAGCTTGAGCAAAGTTCATGGGAAAATGTCTTCAGTCAGAATGAAGTACAACTCTGCGTTGATCTTTGAGTTTAAACATTTTATGTTTTTATGATTTACACTGCAGTTATGCAAGTCTGAAGCTAACGTGGTGGTAGAACATAAGATTATTTCCCATCTGAGTGTGATGGAGCACGTAGGACTGATTTAAAGTTTAGTCCTTTGACTTGCTTTGTGGTATATTTATCTTTATTTTTTTTAAATTATTTTTCTAAAAAAAAAAGTGGGTTTTGCTTTGTACATGAAAGAATTGGATAGCCCCAGTGACCCTTTTATCTTTCCCACAGATAAAAAAGGCAAAAAAAACGACGAGAAAGAAGGCAAGCAGAATGATGAAGAGGAGGAGGAGGAGGAAGAGGAGGAGGAGGAGGAGGAGGAGGAGGAGGATGGTGAGAAAGAAGATGACGAAAAAGGAACCGCAACCAGAGCTACAACTCGGGCAGCTTCTCGCCTGGAAGCCGAACGGTAATTTAAGAGTTATCCGCCGCTTCGAGTGTAAACATGTGCACTCGGTTATGAACCCACAATCTAAACTACGGATTTACAGAAACACTCAAATACGATGGAACACGTTGTCGGACAATTCATCTTTTGATACTTCACAATACGTTTTTACTGATCTGTACAAACTGCAGCTCTGTAATCATCTCGCAGAGTTGATTGAATGGGCGTCGGATTGTTTTCCGTGCCAGATGTTTTGCGCTCCGAAGCACCCAGACGGCATCATCACTGTCACAACTTATTAAATGAAGGAGAGGGAGATTTAGCTCTGAAGCAACAACTGTTGTTTCATGTTTGTTTTTACTGCTCCTCAGAAACAAGCCAAGTAAACCCTCCACCCGGGCAAGCCGACAGAACGGTAAAGAGGAGACCACAGCTGGCACACGGTGAGTTTGTCTCATTGAGGTTCAGCAGAAAGAGCGAGCTTAAAGGGGAATCCGACCAAAACCGACTGCTCTCTGTGAAAGAGAACATTTCACCAAAAGTTTTCCCGGAATTTCAAGATGTTTTTAAGCTGTTAGCTCTCGAAACTAAAATAATAAATCTTATGCACGGCCCGAGCCGTTTTAAAGGAAAGTATATTAAATAGGCGGAATAACACTAGGATGCGTAACTGATTGTTAATGCAATATTGCATTCGAGAGATTGTGTGCTTTAATGTGTAATTTCTTTCGAGATCAAGTTTCCCCAGATGCTCTTAAATAGTTAGAAAAACTCAAACCACTTTAAGTGAAGATAAATTATCATCATTTACTACATTAGCAATTTGTAACTTTTGGATTTTGGGCATTTTTGCAAAAATAATAATCAAAATGATTTGATATTCTTTTTCAGTTGATCGATGAACCCATTGGTCAATTAATCATTTCGTCTCCTCGACCATGAATTCAAAACGCAATATTACAACCAGCTGTTCAAAAATATTTACACAAACACAGACTCACCTTTCACCACTCAATCGGCAAAACGCTTGAAAAAAGTGTTTCACTCCAAATGAAAAAAAAAATTCAAACTTCTTATTCAAATTTAATTTCAACACAATGAACCCCCAAAAATTTTTTTTTTAATATTAACGGTTAATTTATACACAAGTTAAATATAATTTAAGCCTCCGAAAGAAAAACGGACTTCTACTCCTCATTTAACCTTCTCGGCTTGAAGTGCTCAGTTTAGAAACGCCGACTTCTCTTTGACAAACATTCGTCCTCAATCTCTACATTTTTGAGGGAAGAGCCTGGATGATTCATTACCACAAAAAAAAAAGCATGGAAATACTTTTTTTTTTTTCCATTGTTGTTTTTTCTTCTCTGAGAGAATATGCATTCAGAGTGTCGGGTGTAGTTTCATTTGTCACATTTGTAGTTTCAGAGCAGATTTTTGTGCGAAATGTTTCTTTTGATTTCTTTTTTTTTTTTTTAACTTTGCTAAACATTAAAAATGTCAATGATAACGATGTATCTTTTAAACTGTCTCCGGCACTTTTTTATTTTTTTTTTTTTTTTTTTTTTTCAATCCAACGGTTATGTGGAAAAGCTCCAGTTTTTTTTTTTTTTGCGCAAGCACATTTATTCGGAAAAAACAACAACATTAGAATTAACATGAACTCGACTCTTGGACAGACGGACTGACACTTACTCCTTGTTTCCCTCCTGCAGCGGGACGAGGAGCCAGGCAGGAGTGAAGGGGGGCCGTAAACGGGAGGCCAGCCCTCCTGCGGTGCGAACGCGGGGAGGACAGAAATCAGAGGAGCCCCCTTCCAAGAGAGCCAAACGCTAAGATGTCTGACAGCGGTGGAACGCTTTGCCCCAGCGGTTTTGTATTTTAACACTCGGAGCCTTTCCAGCCTCCACAAGTTAAAAAAAAAAAAAAAATGCGGTTTCTGCCTCATTGACTGTAGATATTGAAAAGCTCTGGATAGCATTATAAACTCTCCTCCGGATGGGTAAGTGTAAACCTGAGGATCTGCGTTAGGATACCTTCTGCCGCTCGACGCCCACATGGTTTGGATCGGGCCTCGTCTTCCCTTCTTGATTCAGTTATACTCAGCGACGCGGTGCATTTCAGGTCCAATCAAAGGCCTAATGTGCAGCCGAGTCACCCTTCGAGATAAAGAGGGTTGAATTGAAATTCATCGTCAGTCAGCTGCCAGCTGTTACACATGTACACACTTGTACATAGAAATCACTGTGAAGTGTCTCGCCTTCATTGAGAATAAAAGAAAATGTCTGATATTCATTCTGTGAATGAAAAGGGACATTTTACTCCCAGGTTTTTGTTTTTATACGTAATACTTAGAAGGTCAGGGAAGGTTTTTCTATTTCTCCCATTAAAATAACAAAAGTATTAAACAGGAAAAACACAAACAGTTTCACTATAAACTCAATATTCCTTATGACATTTGTAATAACACCTGCTGCAGACAAAGTACTGTCTTACTAACTGAACGGAGGCAGTGTAGTTATTTTAAATGTTACAGTTAGACATTTGGTTCGTGAATGTAAAATATTGGACATTTTCAATGTTTCACACAAAGAAATCGCTTCAGGTTGTTTGTTGGTTGTGTGCCATAATAATTTTCCTGTTTGCATTCATTCTGTGGATGTAAAAGAGGCTATTAAAGTTTTTTTTTGTACTAAATACTCATAAATAACACTTTTTGTGCTTTCTGTTTTATTGAATTTGATTCAGTTTTCTTGTCACAGAATCAGCCGCACTGCTAATTGATATTTAATTTTCTTACATTTTTAGACCCTCGTGTTGTCAGAATTTACCCTCCTGATACTTGAGTAATAGCTTAGTAGATTTATACTTTTCCAAGAAAGAAGCTCTGCTAAAGGAAACCCCAAACCGTGTCACTTTTTCTCACCTAAACTCTTGTTTTTCTGAAAATGCGCACAACAAAATAATACAGGTTTGTATTAATTCACCCTTATTATGTCTCAAACGTTATCTCCTGCGTTTCCTAAATGGATGTGCTGTCTGTGAATATGTGTGAATAGCCGCAGACGTTGACCAATCACCCCGGAGCGCAGAAGAGGCGAGGACATTCCTGCCTGCTAATGGAGGATAAAACTGACAAACTCAAGAGTGAAATATTCCACCATCATTAACACGTTAGGAGGCTTTAATCGCTGCACCTGAACCTTCAGGGTCCAAAAAGCACACACAGAGAGAGAGAGAGAGACGTTACGGTAAACCAGAGTTCTCCGGTTGAAGTTTTCCAACCATTCCTGCGGATTGCTGAATTTGATTCCTTAAAGGTGTACCTCTCTCAGGTATTTCCTGGTGCTGCAATCCAAGCTTTAAAATATTAGCCCAGCAGCTCTTATTTAAAGTTCCCATATTGTAAAGTTTCTAGTGCTTTATTTATAGTCCGAACACCATCATGAAGATATTTTTTGTGGTTTTCGGTGTCAAAAACCATTTCAGTGCCGTCTTGCACCTTTCCGAAGCCTCTCAGTGGAGCTCTTCTGAGAACGAGCTGTTTTTAGTGGGTGTTCCTGAGGCTCATTAATGTTAACTCTTGATTGGCTGACTATTTAGTGACGCCTGACCAGGCCAATCTCAGGTGATGGACTGCGACGCCCGAAACTTATCGGCAAACATGACTTTTATCGGCAGCAAAGTAACGGCAGCGCTATTAGACTCATTTGAGTCGGATTCAGACCTCGATTCAGAGACGGCAGACGACTACTAAACCACTTCGTCAACCGAGTTTACAAATAGATGTTACAGCATGGAAAATAACGTGTTTTTTTTTTTAATCATCTTCCATCATGGGCGGTCGTGTCCCCTCTCAATACTGAGAAAATGAAGTGAACAGGAGGAGAGCGATCACGGCACCCGATAGGCAGAGAAAGCAGCACGGCAGCCGGACCTACCAGTCTTTTTCAGACGCCAAGTAACAGATACCTGAACAGGTAACGGCTTAGTAGAAGAGGCGCTAATAACCGACATCTCAGCTGACTGCTACCACTGAACACTTCATAAACTTTCAGCTAAGTTACCTTACCAGCGTCGGCCTTTTTTTTTTCTTTTTTTTTTTTTTTTGCTACTGACAGGTTCAAAGTGTAATCATAAGTGTGTGACATTGTTATGGAAAGGATTCCTACAATGTTAGACATGACGTTTTTATGACATTTTCGACAACATACTACAGTATTCCATTTTTTTTTTTTCAAATTTTAGATGACATACTATATAGAATGATATTTCTTTAATATTTTGGACGGCGTACTATAGAGTATGACATTCTTTTAACGTTTTCAACAACATATAGTATGGTTTTTTTTCACATTTTTGACGACATACGATGTTTTTATGGCATTTTGGATGACATATTATATTATTTACATATACACTGAAGGACTCCCCTCATTGACTAGACAACCTGGAATCTGTCATCTCACACACACACACACACAATATATATTCTACGCCAACAACTCCACTAATTAATTCTATTTAATAAAACTGTTTTTTATTCATTATTCCTGCTTCTATCAGTTCTGTTCTCACATAATGCAACACCACATACTATGATATTATTTTGACATTTCGGACCACGTGCTATACCAAGACATTTTTATGACATTTTGGACGACATATTACAGCATGCACAAATACACTCAAGCCTAGACTCCCGTCACTGACTGCACACGCACACGACTCATTCGACCAGGAAGCAAACAACTCCACTAATTCATTACATTCAATAAAACTGTTTTTTTAGTCATTATTCCTACTTATGTGTCTGTTCTTTTCACACATAACACAACACCACATACCATGATTGTAAATTTACATCTTGTTCAATAAAGTTCTTATTCTTAAAGAAATATTTTTAAATAAACGTAAATGCTGCTTGAGTAAAAAAAAAAAAAAAAAAGAAAAGAAAAAAAAAGCTTTCTGAGAGGGCAGAGATACTGGATTAGATCTCTGTGCATTGATGAGTTCACTAATCTTTTTGACACTTTCCCGGTGTTGATCCAGCACCCATACCCCCTTTACTGAGTAAAAAGCAAAGGAAATGTATGCAAAATGGGGCCTTTAAAGGATTGGATCAGCTTTCATTCAGCTGGCACAAAACCAGCTCTTTTCACTCACTGCTGGGGCGAAAGGAGTTTCAGCTCTACCCATCAGACACAATCTATAGACTTCACGCTTGTTAGTGCAAACACACAGTGAGGTGTCGTCCCGCTTAAGTCTAAATGCAGCGTTAATAAAGCATTCGCAAAATATTTTAGCTTTGTTCATCATACTGCTGTGAGAGGTTGCCATACTCGTTGTCATGTCGTCCAAAATATGAAAAAAAATGTCATACTATACGACATGTATGACATTTTTTGACTATATAATATGACTATAGCATGTGGTCTGAAATATGAAAAAGAGTCATGTCGTCCAAAAATATGAAAAAAAAAGTGTGGTCCAAAAATATGAAAAAAAGTCATACCACAGCATGTCGTCCAAAATATTTTTTAAAAAAAAAGTCATACTATAGCATGTGGTCCAAAATATTTTTAAAAAAAGTCATACTATAGCACGTCATCTAAAATATGAAACCCACCGTGTTTGTGATGCTGTGACTTTCATTTGTGCTTTTGAGGACATGCTATATGTAATCTCTGTAACACACTAGATTACCTGTGTTAAGTTTAGGACTGTCTTTAGGTCGCTCTGGGAGTGAATGAAACACGGCAAATGTTTGCAGTTTAAAACAAGGAACTGAACTGCAATTTATTATAGTTATTAACGCACAGAAAATCAAGGGAACAACATAAAAGAAAAATAACAAATTCAAATAATAACCCCAATACCGGTATTTCTCCCACAGTCAGTCAGTTTCAGTCTCTTGTCTTTCAGTCTACTACCCGGGTAGTGTATGTCTGGAGGCTCTCAGACTAACTCTTACCTGAATCTTTTGCTCGTCGGTGCTCCTGCAGGAGAATCCAAGAAGACCAAATGCAGCTTCACCCACGGCGAAGATGATCAGGGATCACAGGGTCACTCAGCTCCAGCGCTCTGCGGAGGTTTCTGGGGATCGCTGTCTCCATCACAGATCCATACCAAAAAAAAATAAATAAATAAATAAAATAAAATCTGCATGCAGCAGAATTGAATATGATGTCAGTACTGTAATTTATAAACTCTATCGTTGGTGTAACAGTAAATGACCAGTAATATAGTATTACACACGTATATATATATATATATAT
Organism: Embiotoca jacksoni; assembly: GCF_022577435.1. NCBI lineage: Eukaryota > Metazoa > Chordata > Actinopteri > Embiotocidae > Embiotoca > Embiotoca jacksoni. The sequence continues at coordinate 3,379,579 of NW_027185403.1, forward strand.
ATATAATACTATCCACTATGGTCAATATTAACATACCAACATATTTCACACACACATGTGCTCATGTCTCAGTGACATCTATCACTTATACCTAACAGGCATTATTTAAACGTCCACCGTTACTAAGCAACACACTCAACAGCTGTTCTCAATCTGACCGTTTAACTTCTGGCGCTAAAACAAGAAAATGACGTCATCGTTCCCGCTCGGCTTCAACAGGTCCCGACGCATTAACCCCTCAGCGCGCACATGTAGCTCCACAATCACAGATATCAACCACGTAAAATAATATTCATCAACAAATTAATATTTATCTCCGACTGGTTATTTTTCCCTTCTCTTCTGATAGATATCTTTAGCCCAACTAAACAACGGTGTCACAACTGTCCTCCTTTGTAGCTCTCCACCAACGGCTAACTGTGAGCAACGCATTCAGTCACTCACCGGAGATTCTTCTCAGACTTAAAATAAACTTTTTCCTTCGGAGTCGGTCTGGTTAACGATCAAATAAATAAAGCTCCTCAAAAGCAGTGAGAAAAAAAAAAAAAAATCAACCAAATGAGATTCTTCAGTGGTGTAGATCATGACGCTGCTGTTTCCTTGGAGACATAAAGGGTCGTCTCCAGGGAGACGGCTTTGATCTCCCGACGAGCACGACAGCGCCCCTCTGGTGAACGTCGGTACTGCATGTGTGAGTTAACCCTTTAGTTGCTGGTAAAACTAACGTGGGTTAAATCCAGTATGACTTTTTTTTTTTTGTCATATTTTGGACGACAATGCAAAGTCATACCATATCATGTCATCCAAAATATGAATAAAAGTCATGCCATATGAAATATATATATATATATATATATATATATATATATATAAAAAGTCATGCTATAGAAACAAAGAAACAAATTATGTTGATGTCTTTTCATCTCCCAGGTGTTAAGATAGCACAGACAAAATTTCAGGCCGGTACGTCAAAAGTCTGTAAGAGGACTTTACACGTGCCAATTGCTAAAAATGGCGGACGTAATGAGTTGACGTAATGGTGCAGTGGAACTTTTTTGTACATCGAGAGGTGTGATACACGTGTCCACCTGAATTTCGTGCATGTAGTTAAACGTAGCCGCCGGGGGCATCTGTTTACGGGGCGCCAGCGAGCCATTTAGCCATGCCCACTCGCGACACCACTAAAATATGTAATCTTTCGCCGGGAGAGACCCGTGTACCAACTTTCATGAGTTTTTGAGGATGTCGAAGGCGCCAAAAAGGCAATTCTTTCGTATGAAAAAGCGGAATAATAATTTCTTGAAGAACAACGGGGCTTTCGCACCATTTGGTGCTCGGGCCCTTAATGAAAACAACCTCTGACACCACCCTGAAGAAGGCAAAAAAAAAAAAAAATCTTTGCTGAATAAAGCTCTGCGTGCTCAAAAAAAAGAGTCGCGTAACGTGTTTTTTGACTTGTACTTTAAAGCAGTTTGAGACTCCTTATTTAGGTTGTTCGGGTTTCTCTGGTCTCCAGTAGTACACACTGCACCACCTTCACTTAAGCACTTTGCAGAACAGAAACACTTGATAGAGGACAGCAGCATCAAAAACGGTAAACCTCCCGTTTCTCTACCCTCCCTCTTGAGCAGGTCTGCTGGTGGGCAGCGCTGAAGTTTATGCAGCAGAGAGCTGTGGAAAGATGGCGGTTTCACACAGCTGTCAACTGGAATAGAGGTGACTGCTGGTTGTGAGCGGAGGGGATCCTCACAGGCTGCCTTAGGGGTACGGGTAGGGGGGGTGGGGGGGGCTCAACCCTCTCCCTGTCCCCCCCCTGCTGCTGCCTCTCTGCACTGGGAGTGGTCTTTCCTCTACTGGGGATTTGGCCGGGCCGACTGGCACTGAACATAATGCTCTCCCATTCAGCCACTCCTCTCACAAGACATAAAAGTTAACAGGTGTTTAACGTCAGAAGTGTTTCATACAAGAGTCAGAGAAATAGCCAGCGACAGGCAGCTGGGAGGGAGGGAGGGGTGGTGGCTTAAGAGTCTTACAGAGGTTTTTTTTTTTTTTTTTAAAGCTTTTTCAGAATTGAACAGTTTTGCAGCTCAGTTGAGATTTGGATTGACAGATGGCATCTAAAGCTATCATGAATACACAACTGTGTGGAAATATTTTTGAAAAATATTAGTTTACTCACCAACATTTTGGGGTCAAATGGATTCTTTGCAGTATGTCAGCGCTGTGTGGCGTTATAAAAACATCACGTTTGTGCTTATGAATTTTAAAAACTGATCTTTTTAACCTTGATTCTTAGTTTTTGTAGACATTTGTTCTGCTTCTGTGATGCATTTGAGGTTACTTTTATTTACTGTTTTACAATACAATTTCAATGGTAGAAGTTTGCTTCCAAAATCCAACAATTAAAAAAAGAAAAGAAAAATAAGCTGTGCTTTAACAACTATGAAGTTCTGATTAATCCTTTCAGCTAAATGAAAGCCCTGACATTCTTCTAAAATTAATATTTATTAATGGGACAAACATTATAATTTTTGAGAGATTGAACACTCAAAAAACTTCATCTGGTTTATGTGTAGAGCTGCAACTATTAGTCAATTAATCAAATAGTCAGAGAATTAACTGGTCGAGTTATCAGTTTCTCAGTTTTGTTATTTTTATCAAGCAGAAATACTAAATATTTACTGATTCCATTCTCTCAAATGTGAGGATGTTATGCTTTTCTTTTTCAGAAAGTAAACTGACTATAGATTTTAGACAAGAATCAATGAAGCAACTTAAAGATGTCAAAAATGATGAGTTATATATTATATCAAAAGGAGTAGTTGATAAATAGAGAAAATTACCTGCAGATGAATTGATAATAGTAAGTTACATGTCTGACTGTGTTGGTCTGGCTTGATTTAGGTGCATCTTTTTTACACCTTTACTGAGAGAACAGAATAAAACACAAAAAAATCTCTTCTGCGAAAAAACAAAACTGTGAAACTTTGATAGAAAACTGTGTGTTTATGTACTGAGGGACAGTTTCTGCAAACTGATTAAAAAAATAGATTTTAGGGCCCTAAACAAGTTGAAGTTCTGTATCTGTTGGACTATAGTGAATCACAAGAAAAGACCAAAACCAAACAATGAATTAATTAATGAATTATTGAATAATGAATTATCTTCTGCAAGTCTCACTCCTCCACTGTTGTCCAAAAACCATTAAAATCCCATCAGTGAGCCTTGTTGTTACTCTGGATGATGTTTTTCTTCACAGCAACGAACATGAGCGCTGTTCATTTCCACATACACCAGCCTGCACACATCTGATACACATCTGCATCAGTCTGCTCGGATAAAACCCACAGAGCTCATGTTCAAAATGAAACTTTATATTTTCAAAATGAAACTTTATATTTTCAAAATGAAACTATATATTTTCAAAATGAAACTATATATTTGTGACTCGTTGATTTGATAGAGAAGACAGAAAGAGAGACAAACTCATTGTTTTGGTCTTTCCAGGTGATTTGTTGACAGTAAAAGAACACCAGGATGAAGCAATTAATCCATACATTGATTAGTCAGCGGACAAAAAAAAAAAAATCAGTCATCCAACAAATTGATTAGTCAGTTGTTTGTTTAAATAATTTCTGAAGCAAAAACGACGACAAACATTTTGCTGGTTTCAGCTTCTCATGGAGATGGTTTCCTGCTTCTTCCTGTTATTCATCTTCAGAATTGATTCTTTTTGTGTTTTGGACTGTTAGTCAGATGAAACAAGACATTCAAACAATGTCCTGGTATTTCTTAGAATAACTGGTTAATCAATCCCCTAATAGACAACTTCACTCGGAGGCGTAACCACGTCTCAGAGGGTGAATGCGGAGCCTGTGTTCATGGACCAGAAGCTGCAGCTGCACTCTGTGACGGCCACTTCACCGTCTGAAAAGAAAAAGGCCCATAATATCCCAAGAATTTCTAAATGGTCCTTGAAGTTTTCATAACTACATCAACTCCTATGTTCAAAAGTGTTATTTTTCCATGTGACATGAAACCCCTGAAAGGGGTGCGCCGCTTTGAAGGATGTCTTCATTTAGGCGTGAGCAAGGAGAGAAAGGAGCCGGTCACAGAGGCCCGAGGAAGAGGCAGCGAAAGGCTCTTCAGACCTGAGGAGCCTTTCATGATGTGCTTGAGCTGCAGGCATTATCTGTTGCGTGCCAGAGGCAGATGGAAGCTCGTTTGTCAGCACAGCAGAGCCAAAAATAAACTATAAATCACGTCTGTGCTATCTACACACATTAATTGGACTGTAACAGCAGCCTAACCCCTCTCTCCCCCCCCCCCTCCCCTCTTCGGCTCCTGTGTCTGCAGTAACGCAGTCACTGCTGGGATGTTTTGAACAGCTTCCAGGAGACAGAGGAACTTCTCTCTGCTTGTCTCTTGGTTCCATTTACTGTATTAAGTGTTCTGTCCCAAGGGCTCTTCCATTTAGTGCTCCATCGCATGCAAGGATAATTTCTCTTCGGGAAACAGGGTTCAGTTGTAACTTAGGTGACTAAAAGCATACTTAAAGCTGGCAGTAAATCCCCCCCTCACCCCGTCACCCCCTCCCTCCGTCCCCCCCTTTCCCTTTCCTTCCACTTTCCAATGTTGAGGTTGATTAAGGCTGCTATCACGGTGGATCTGATATTTGGTGAGAAATCTCGAGGGCGTTTGGGAGCATTTACTGCAAATGACTCTTGGCAGTGCCCTCTCATGTATTGCTCCATCTGAACACAATTTGGCAGCTATAAGGAGCAGGGGGGAGAAGTTGAAGGGGGAGCATGGCGTGCTGCGAGCCTCCTTCTTCATACCAGCAACTCAAGACCTGTCATAAACACACCCTGGAGAGGAGGAGAAACAGAGACGTTACCCCGGCAACTGGCATGTTGCTGCATCAGGCGAGATTTCTGTTTAAAACATGAGATTAAAGTTACAAGAGGAGGCAGGAGGGTGGAGGCAAACGTAATAGCCTAATATGCCATTAAAGTTTATTTCTTTACTGGAAAGGTGGAGGGGATTTCACCCCGGTGTTACACTGGAGGGGAGCAGACAAAAAGTCTGGGGATATTAAGGGACCCGGTTGTTGTAGATAAAAAAAAAAAAAAAAAGAAGACTAAATGTACCATTTCCCGGCATGGCCATTATAAAGTGAACATCTCATCTTTCCACTTCACTTTTTTCTCTGAGGCCGCAGGTTCTCGTCATCTCCAGCAGAGGGAGCCAACCTGTGTAGAGAGAGCAAACTGCTTTCAGCTTATGTTGATTATAAACAGACAAAAGAAATTTGTTCATAAACAGCAAACAGCCTTTTTAATGTTAATTAAACACTTTTTGTTCAACTTTTGTCCAAATAATATTTATCAAGTAAAAACCCTCTAATTGAACTGGTTTCACCTTCTTAAATGTGACAATTTGCTGCTTTTCTCTGTTTTATATGTTTGTAAACTCATTATCTTTGAGTTTTGGACTGTTTGCTAAACAAAAGAAGTAACATGAAGTTATCTTTGACTCTGAGAACATGTAATGGCTGTTTTTTTTTTCCCACAGAGATAAGGAGTCCCTACTTTGCAACAGGTTTTGTTTTCTATTCTTCCTGTTCTTACCAGATATTAAGTATAGTAAGTTAATACGAGACTCCAGCAGTCTGAAAGAAACAATTCCTCTTTTAGTACAAAACTCCCTCTCTCTCTCTCTCTCTCTCACAATGGAGAAAATGTAATGGAGAATGTGAATCATTGTTATTTGCCATGCTAAGCATCCTGCCAATACACATTGATTCATGGAATTTTTGTCAGACTCCCACTGCCACTATTATTATTATTATTAATAATAATAATAACATTTATAATAATAAAATTCTATCCTACGATCTCCAGAATATAAAGTTCAATGACATTCTTACATCTCCAGCAATGTAATTAAGTATTTACTAAGTGTGTTTCAGTTCAATTTTTATTTAATTTTAACTCTGTATTTCCATTTAAAATTTTATAGGTTTCATTTATTTGACAGCTGGAGTTATTGGTTACTTTACAAGTCAAGATTTTACACAAACATGAATAGTTTATAAAACACGGAGCTTCGTTACAGATCAAACCTAACAAGTAATTTAGTGCTTAAAGATTACTATAATAGATCATAAATAATACGATAATATGATAATAATATGATAGTTTGACAGTGACAGGGGGCATTCTTTTGATATATTACTAATATTTCTTTGCTTTTACTTGAGTTAATGATAATTGAAAGACTTCATCTACTGCTGGTACCCAACGACTCCGTCTGAATCTGCCTGACAGGTCTGTTTCTCATGAGGCCATCACACCTTAAATAGTTTTACATGTTCACATAAAGGGGACATGCAGCCAGACAGCTGTACCAAAAAACAAAACAAAAACAAAAAAAACCTGATTCATTCTCTTGTCTGTCTTCTCTGTAATTCTTGTGTAATTTACAGAATGAATACAGAATATGTGAAATGTTGTGGAAAATGTCCTAACAACTTAATTTACTTTATTTACAGTTGTTTTATTTGAGTAATTATGTATCTTTCAATCAACATTTAATTGATGAGTGTCTTTTTTTTTTTTAAATTCCCCTTTAGTTGTCTGAATAAAAACTAAGCATCTGTTTACATTTCCTGCCATTTCCAGCTACTTACAGCTTATTGGTCTTCCTCGCAGTGCGGTTACTAAAACACAGACTAACCAGCGGAGCTCTGCTTGACTTCACAGTGATTGGCTCACACTGCCTCACTTTGTTGGAGAATTGGCAGACAGCTTTATTTATTTTCCATTTTTCCCAGGATAAAGCACAGTGTTCGGGTCAGCGAGGCTGGTTTTTAGGACAAAACACAACAGTGTGGTATGAAAGAAATGCACGAAGGACACAGAGCGAGGAAAACTCCACAATACAAGAGAATAGAAAAGTGAACCACTTGTGTATTGGCCTTGGGTGAAATGAGCAGTTTCTTAAAGAACAAGGGCAGGGTGTGTGAAAATATCCAGATGTGCCAGTGGTTTGTGCTTTTCCCTTTTTCCAGTTGTGTTTTCATTGCTTACTTTCATCCCCAAGGTCACATCCAGCCCTGAGACGATGCCACATAATTTCATTCACCAGCATTTAATTCATTTTCGGAGCAGAAAGAGGCAGTTAAACAAAGTTATAGAGTTTAGGTGATTTATTCTTAAAAATAAATATCATACTTTCAGCTGAAGCTGAGCAGTTGATCGAGTTTGGAAAATAATATTTGGAGAAAAACGTCCTCATATCTTAAAAGTGCCATGAAATCAGTCTTTTCTTGCATTAAATCTCACTCTGCTCTTTGCTGTGTTGACCTCACAGGTACAAGATGTCAAAGAGGTATTTTCAGTGGCCACTAGATGGTATAATACATGCACGCAAAGGGTTGTGCACAAGGTGACAGCAGCACTGATAAACTTGTGTCTAAATCAGCATGACTGAATATTATGGCACGTTTTATATCTCTTGATCATTCACATGATGTTGCCTTCATTGACCAGAGCTGTGGGAATATTTCATAGCGCTTCAGATGTTTTCAGGACGTGTAATGGAGGGGGAAAAGGAGTAGCATGAAGGAGAGAAATCTATTTAATTCACGGGTCAATATTTAAAACGGACGTTGATTTATATCTATTTTTTCTCACAAACATTCGCTAAAAGTTTCCCAACAGACGTCTGTGAGCAGAGAATACTGACAAAGCTGAAGAGAATTCATTTAGCTTTCATTTAAAATTAAGGTCAATTTGATGTGTGTCTTAAAATAATCTATTCTGCGCGTAACAGTCTGCGGATTTGAAGTCGCAAGATTGATGAGCAGAAAATACCACGAAGCAAAAGAGAAACGGAAATTAAAATAAAGAATAAGCAGAATAAAAGTAAAAAAAAAAAAATAATAATAAAAAAGTAACTTTACACTGACAGCCTTAAAATTATTTTATTCTAAAATGTCTAAAAAAAAAAATATAATAATAATAATAATCATTATTATCATTATTATAATTATTATAGCATATGATCGTTAATTAGGCCTCGCTTTACAAAACGAAAATTACTCTTTTGTTTTAATTCATGTGGTTTATTACCAACTGATGAATTCTTTGCCATACCTCCAGTTAACAAGATTTCGGCGCTATTTGTTAAGACTGGTTAAGTAATCATGAGTTTAAAAGTTAAAGCATAACAAAAGTTTATTGGCCTGCAGGATGTGATAACCTGAAGCTCTGCAGGCTGCATACTCCTCTACAAAAGGTAAAGACCAACTCCGGGCCATTTTATAATCCTCATTGTTCCGTCATGTCATTATTGTCCTCTGCATTTGGACGGAGAAAAGCTAATTCCTTACAAAAAAAAAAAAAAAAAAAAAAAAGACTATTCAGTAACAGTCTACTGTTTATCTGCTCTTTAGTCAGGCGTCGTGTAAAACGGCAGAGGTCACGATCCAAATCTGCAGCACAGATGTTTGTCCACTTGAACTCTCGGACTGAGCTGAGTTTCAACATCTTTAATAAAAATGGCAATCTTCATGCGGGCAGTTTCAAAGACGTTTAGCGCTCTAACAACAACAACAACAACAACAACAACAACCACAGCAACAACAACAACAACAACAACAGGTGATAGACAAAAATTTATTTCTTTTCACGTAACAAGAATGAGTCAGTGCATTTTTTTATCCTTGATATTTTTTAAAGCGTCAAAAACTGCGTTAGTAAGATATACTTTCAGTTTCTTGTGTCACTTATTATTTAGGAAATGTGGTCTGTTTATGGGACGTTGCACAAGCTGACTGGTACAGAAACGAACATATTCGGATTGTAAATATCAGATAGGCTAATGTCTCGTTTCATGAAATTCACTTGTATTATATAACCCACGGTGTCAACAGTTTTTCAAGTTAGTTTTTAAACTCATATGCAATGTAAGAACTGTGCGCTCATGCTGAGGCCTACCTGGCCATGGTAATTAATGATGCAGGCTGCCGTGGACGTAACAAAAAAAATGACCTTAAAGCTTCGAAAAAACGTAGAAAGTGTGAAACGGTATCAACCTGTCACTCGCTGGTCGGTGCCAAACATTTTACTGAAGAAAAAAATCCGTCAGATTACGCGTTACGCACTGGACTACCAGCAAACCTGTCTGGATGATGAAGGGTTAAATTTGAAAAAATATTACATTTCCTACAAATTCATTGTCCTGGCGATGCATTTAAGTGTTGTAGGGAAAATGGGAGACACCGTTCTCCTAGTGTTCTTGACTCTTGTTACTGCTGAAATGTGGGTTCTTGCGATCTCAGACTTTTACGCACGGGATCTTCATTTTCTAAACTGCACAAATTTTGAACACTAGTAGCCCAGAAAGTTCTATACTTGGAATTAATTTGTCCCAAATTCATTTCAGATTGCTCAAACACCACAAACAAACACTTTTGTCAGCACGAAGCCCAAATATATGCAGTTTTGTCTCTTGTTTTGTACGAAGCTTCGGTTGAAATTAATGTGTGTGGTTGCAACCTGCATGTCATCTTAGTTTCCTGCAAAAATCTTCCACCAAACTTTTCTCAAATTTTTTCCCACCCGGTTGAAAGCAGCGTGACGTCATTTACAGTGGCCAATCGAGAAACGGCTTTCCTCCTCTTTGGGCCAATAGGAGGCGACGAGGAGTGCCTGTCAGTCACAGGTGAGGGTGTATGGTAAAAAAAAAAAAAAAATTGGGTGAAAAGGGCCGGAGACGCGAGTGAGCTCGAGCTGATGGCAGAGCTATGCAGCGGAGCAGCATCGTGCCTGCGGATGTACCAGAAACTTTTCACGGCTTCTCCCGCGGGGATGCGACCAGGAACCAACACGGGAGGGAAAAAGTCCAGCAGCAGCAGAGCTCTACGGACGGAGTAGCCTAAAATGTGGATGAACTGACATCTGCTCCACTATCCGGGCCGGTTAATTACTCAACTTCAAGACCGAGCAAACTTCTCTTTTTTGAAAATGGCCGTTCGTGGCAACTCGCTGATGCCTTTCTCAATACAAGCTATCCTGAACAAAAAGGACGACAGCCGACACTTGCCAGATCTGGACATGTGCTTCTCCAAAACGGCGTGCTGGAAAATATTTGGGGAGATGAACGGCGGCTCTAGGAGAGCTGATGGGGAGGCTTGTGAGCCGACCGACCAGAAAAGCTACGACTCGGACTCGGGACTCAGCGACGACAACGACAGCAAGACTGCGGCCGTATGCAAGTCGGAGAAGGACGGAGACCCTGCGTCTGATGTGCCGGAGGAGAGCCTGCAGGAGGAGACGGACCACGAGTCTGCAGCTGCGGAGAACGCAAAGAGTGACAGTGAGCCCAATAATGCCACGGGTGAGTAGGCCACTGGACAAAAAGTCTCAATAAACTTTCTGATTTGAGTGAAACCAACAAATCCATGAAATGTATTGTTGTAAAACCGATGGTTCTGACGAAAATCAAGCCTATATTACTGATACAAATGTTTAATACTGATGTTACAGCTGTGTGGAATCATCACGAGTGTTGCGTTTGTGTTATTGTAAGGTATCAGACCTATTTGCTAAACGTCTCCACATCCTGCTTACTTTTACGCACGAATTATTTCCACCTATACACACGATTATTTTGGCTCATCGTTTGCATTTGTCACCACTCTGCTAATTCATGATCCAATGGCATTATTTAACTTTTAACTGAAGTCATTAACACCGAAGACTTCTACAAAATAATCTCCAAATCGTCTGCACAATTTCAGATCTTGAGGCCTGAAATAAACAGACATTTCTTTCTTCCAGCGACTCTGGAGAAAATCAAACAGTTTATTTTTAACAACGTGCTAAAACAAAAACTACAAAACATCCTCTTGCATGTGTCTACACTATTTTTAGATTTTTATTTGTATATTGTTTTTTGTTGCAATGATTCACGACCTAAAGCAACCATCAACTCATCAACAGAGGTGATTCTAGCTGCATTTAATTATCAGACAAACACAGGAACTCACATGCATGGCCCATCTGTGTGTGTGTCTCTCTCTCTCTCAGACTCCAGCAACCTGGACGAGAAGAGCCTGGACCAGCCCAAACAGCGGAAAAAGCGCTCCAGAGCCGCCTTCTCTCACGCGCAGGTCTTCGAGCTGGAGCGCCGCTTCAACCACCAGCGGTACCTGTCCGGGCCCGAGCGGGCGGACCTGGCGGCCTCCCTGAAGCTCACAGAGACTCAGGTCAAGATCTGGTTCCAGAACCGCCGCTACAAGACAAAACGCCGCCAGATGGCCGCTGACCTGATGGCGTCGACTCCCGCAGTGAAGAAGGTGGCGGTGAAAGTTTTGGTGCGGGACGACCAGAGACAGTACAGCCCGGGAGAGATCCTGCGGCCCCCGCTGCTCTCCCTGCAGCCGTCCTACTATTACCCCTACGCGTACTGCCTCCCTGCGTGGACACTCTCTGCGTGTGCGGGGAATCAGTGAGAACTGTATTTATTCATTTTATTATTTTTGCTTCCAGGAGACCAAACTAACTTTCCCCTTTTTCTGACAAGAGGAGGAGACCTGAGAGGATTGTTAATCTCAGCGTCTGTTATTGAACTGCCTCATCGTGTTGTCCAGGCAAGATCAGGGGTTCCCAGACTTCTTCATGGTTTTTCACATCCTCAAACCCTTTAAAATGACTTCTTAATTCCTTTAGTGAGAGTCAGTCCTGAGGGACCCTGTAAACAAGGTAGTCCTCATGATTTAGTGTATGATTTCTAAAATCATACATGTCTGAACTGCAGGTGAGCGGGGAGACAGGACCTCCTTATGAAATGTCAGTATGTTAACCTGTGAGGAGTGACACAGCAATAACATTAAAGTATTCTTCTCTTTGCTGGGACCCCCTCAAGGACCTCTGAAGCCCCCCGGACCTCTCTGAGGGAACTGGCGGCCTAAACAGACTGAAAATGACACCTTATGTTGGTTTATATTTTACATTCGCCTTCCTACCTCTGCAGTTATTGGAAATAGGCATTGACTTTTCAAATAACTGTCTCTGTCACAGGTTGTGTTTTTTTTTCTTTTTTTCTTGCTGTGTTTGTAAAAGGTAAGATATTTCAGCACTTTTGAGTATATACATTATTTACATTATTTGGATGTAAAATGCATTATAGTGTGGGCATGTTCGGTGTCAGACTGAAGAGAGGCGGATTGTTGAGTTATTGGCCTGAATGTGATCGTGTGGCAGGAAACAGGCTCAAACAAACCGACTCCTAATTCAATTTAATGTGTTATTTGTGTTAAATGACTGTTTAGATGAAAAAACATTAAAACATATCAGGCATCACTGTCATTTGGATACAGTTTCATTTTAAATAATATATTATAAGGACAAATAGCCTATAAACATAGCAGTCAGAGTTTTAGCAATAATTAAAACAACTTTTTAAATTTTTTTAGGCCAGTTTGCTTTATAAATTAACTTTTATTTGACCACTTACTGGCCAGAAAAAATGCACAAAAACACGTAAGAATTACTGTTATAAATAACTACTTATTCTTGAGATCACAGCCTTTAATCTTGGTGGTTACAGGTTCAAACAGATACAAATGCTGTGTTTTGCCCTTTTTGCTGAGTCCTCTCATATTTGTCAATATATTAGATTAATGTGACTTGTAAATACCTCGTGCATCATTTTATCATTGGCACAAATTAATTTGAGACCTTTTTCTGTGTTATGAGGGCACAAATGAAACAAGAATAATAAGGCAAAATTTGACCTATAACAAATAAACATAACGAGCTATCCATTAAATTATTTTCTAAAATTGTGTGTTTCATTTGACCCTCCTCCTCCTCCTCACCATGATGTTACACACTGAGACCTTGTAGATGTCATGTGGGCCTTGATGGCTTTCTTCCCAAACACACCTGTCAAACATTGATGAATGGCTCCGTGATTCCCGGACAGGGCAAACTGACAGCTACCTTTAGGGCTGTGTGTCAACACAAGGAGAGGAGTATTCTGGGGTTAAGGAGGCCCATGTCGCTGCACCTAAATTCAAGTGAAAGAAGGAAAAAGGGGTTCTCATTTTGGGCTGTTGGCACACAGCAAACAATATTTTTTTTCAAACAGGAAAATAAGTTTCTCCTTCCAATGTTGGGCCCCATACTGGAACTGAAATATTAAGTTATACTGTAGCCAGTCAGCAGGGAGCTGCCGTACTTCAGGCATCCATCTCTAGCAATTTTAAATAATTAAATTCCTTACAGACACCTACTCAGCATCCTGTATATCAGTAGGTGTTGGACTGGATGAGCAAAAAAGACTGAAATCTCCAGGTCACGACCACATGCTGCAGCACGGATGCTGCTTTAATAAACTGACACATGTATGGACCCTGAAAGCACCAAAGATCTTAACTTCCGCAAGTGTCATTTACTGGGAAACGAATGGGAAAATCAACGCTCAACTCCACTGCGTTTTACGCACGTTTGCGCACCAACAGCTGGGCACGTGGGGTTTTAGCTGATCAGTGTGCCATCTTTTTTTAACCCTTTATGCTAAAACAGTCCTCCGAACGAACGGCGCCTATATGTCCTAAAATCTGATCTCCTTGATGCAGGTATACGCGCCACCGGAGGCCAACACCAGCGGCAGTGATGCTCCTCATTGGCTGCTCCGGAGCTTAAAGGACAGAGAGGGATACTGAGGAGTGGACCGTCCCACATAGCTTCCTTTCATACCTGCATGTGGAGATATCTGATATCGAGGGACATATCGCGGCTGTTTTTCCTTTCAGCCTGGACTACTTGAAATGCAAACACCCCCATCGGTGCACGTTAGACCCATTCCAGTGTCTCCCCATTATTATTTTTCATATAGTTTACGCTTCGCTCGTAGGAATAAAGTCTCGTTATTGTGTTTCTTAATTAGGCTGCGACTACTTTGACTAATTTATTAAAAAAAAAAAAAAAACTTTATGAAGGAGACCCAGAAATGTATGTACGTATGCAGTAACATCGTTTTCTCCAATATTACTCAACAAAAGTAGCTTTTTTTTTTTTTTTTTTATTACATCTAGCCTCTACTCAACATGTTGGTCTTTTTTATGTCAGTAAAATGATGCAGTTTGGGAATTTTGAATCGTGTATTGTGCCCCAAAACAGGTGGAATAATGATTTTACAGACAGAACTTCAACCAGGTCCATATGATTTCTTTGTTATTTGGTTTGTACTGTTGAAATTATTTTGATGTTTTCTTTAAAAAGGTTTGCCCTTAACTGGTCTCTTGTAAGTCAAGAACAATTCAGCCGCTTGCTCTTGACTTATGTACTGAGCAGTAACCTAATTATTTTCAGAGGCGCTGAACTCATTAATATTGAGTAGCTTCGGTGACAGAAAATTTACATTTAATTGACATTATTTGGCACCTTACACAACGCCATGGAGTGAACCAAGAAAATGAGCCTTAAAATGAAGAACATTATGATCGACATCAGGAAAATTCATGGTTCAAATACCGCTGATTATGAGCGGGCCCTCGCTTACTGCCGGGTTTGCTCATAAATTGCAGTTTGTTTGTTTTTTTTGTAAAATTGCAGCAAGACGTTAAGTTAATACGTTTGTAAAAACTCCTGATATTTCACCTAAAGTCACAACAGGAGTTAAATATAACATAAATATATGTTAAGCGAAAATATTCACTTTATAAATCGTTAAATGTTTAAACGTTGCTTCTAAAACCGCTGAATTCCAAGATTAACACTCACAAGATCCCCACAAGCAGAAAATCCCCAAATAAGTGAAACTGCAAACGATTAATAACATATCAATTATATTTAAGATAACTTTTAGCAGTTTAAATTAATAGCTGAATATTTTTATCTGCATTTTCAGATTTATTAAGGCATTAAAGTTATATAAACCTGTGCGTGTAAACCTCAAACAATAGACGTAGGCAGATGTCTAAATATTTATAAATTTGCGGCCACACGTCGGTTTTAACATGTCTGGACAATATTTTATTTTACCACAATACAAATATAATTTTACATGTTGAATAGTGCTCTGCTTCTCCGTCGCCCAGTACAATTATAGCCTCCTATATAGGTGTATTGTCTTTATTCGCATTAATGTTATTCATCAATATTTCAAGGATTAACGCTGCAAATGGAAAACATGCAGGGATCAACTAAACATCTCAGTTGTGCGACTTTTTACGGATACAGTCTTAAATATTGATATCTTTTCATCATAAAATGATTACAAGCAGCCGTGGACGAGCCATAAAACAATCACGAGAAATTACAAACAATGTTAGTTTTGTATTTCTGTGTTTTGGTGAATTTCGTGCGCAATTGAGTTTAATGGACACAACAGATCCAACACTTCCTTATGAATTCATTAATTTGCGTTACATCTATTTGGCCCTGTCAATTTGAAATTCCTTGTCCTTGAAGGGACCAAATACGCTCAGCATTTAGGCGACAAGACCGCAGACTAAATATACACTGCAGAATAAACCAGTGAAATTTAAAAAAGAACAAGTAATTGGCTAAATTTTTCAAACGCTAATAGATTTTCAGTCCTCGTTTTTGGCCTTGAGCGTTGTTTAAAAACAACCTTTTTAAAAATAATTACGCCTCATTTTCCTCCAAAGTTTTCTGTCCGTTTGGGAAGCTGTCAGTCAAACCCTTACAAGCATTTATTTATTTATTTATTTGTGTGTGTGTGTGTGTGTGTGTGTGTATGTGTGTGTATGTATGTGTGTGTGTGTGTGTGTGTGTGTGTGTATGTGTGTGTGTGTGGGTGTGTGGGGTGTGTGTGTGTGTGTGTGTGTGTGTGTGTGTGGGGGGGGGGGGGTATACTGAGCTGACACTCACTGCCACCTGCTTCAAAGTAGCCCAGGTGCAGATTCCTCTTCATCCCCTTTTCACAGCCAAAACCTTCCCCTGCAGTGGGAAAGATGAGGACCACGATTCAACCTCTGGACTGTAAAACACTGCAGCTCACATTTTCCAGGAATATTATAAACAGATAACATGAAGAGGTCAATTAGTGACAGATACCCGCTTCCATATGACAGTAAATGGATCTTGGTCAACTTATTGTGGTTGTGAAAATCTCAACTTCCCACTTCAGCTGTTGGTGGGACAAAGTTAAGAAAAAGTTTTAGATATTGAGGAAAGACTTTGTAATTCAACAGTTCTTTAATGATACTTTTTAATGATAACATTACACAATCCTTTTCCTGTATCCTGATCCTCTTTCTGACTGTAATCACCAACAAAGCTTGTTTTCCTCATAAATGATTTCATTTATTTTATTTTTGGATTCTCATGGTTCATATCTTCAAAGAAAAACATTTGGTGCGCACAATTTTTTAAATTTAAGACTAAAGTTAATGTAGAAATATTACATTAATTCAACCTTGAATCATGATTCTTTAACTACAATATTCGGGAATAATTGAAAAATATACTAGAGAAATGTCACAACTGTATTGTCTTAAAATGTTTTAATTTGTCATACTAAGATTGGAGTTACACTTAAAAATAGAAGTAATTTCTTTTGATAAATACAGTAGCATTTCGACTAGAGTGGTCAAATTAAACAGCTGGGAGAGACTGTTCCGCTTTGAATTGTTGAGTGGGGAAAAAAACTAAATAGTTCTGTCTGTACAGGATGCCTCAGAATAAAGTTTACCTTTAAATAGTCGATGAACAGTGCAGAGTAGTTTAACGGCAAATTGGAGAAAAAAAAAAAGATTTATAGAGGCTCCATAAGTGTTTGTTGGCCCCCCTCTGACTTTACACTGTTTAAAAGCTGATATATGTGATTTCATTTAGGTGAACCTGAATAATAATCGACACCCAGAAGAATGGCCTTTACGTTTGGCATTGAGAATGACAACTTCAAGACCCTCTAAATCTTCCATAGTACAGACTACAGTCAAAATGGGTTTCCAGTTAACATTTGATACTTTTCATATACACTAATGTTATCAGAATATTATATTAAATCGATTTATGCCCATAGCTTTGTTTGTGGAAATAATATATCAGTACTCAGTCAATTGTAATTCCAGATAATGCACTGAGAATATTTAGGTTTAAATGAAAGGATATATTGTAGAAGTATTTAGATGAACTATAAGAAACAATGATACACTAAAAATGCCCCATCTGCATTACAAATTTGATAAAACGGACTATATGTTCACAAGTATAAACACCACAATGTAATTTAGGCATCAAAAGTAAACATAGTTGTCATGGAGAATGGCTGCTGTCAGAGTGTCATGTAAAGGACAATTGTTTTAATATTTATTACTCATGCATGATCATTTTAATGTGCTGTCGAGGTGGAGCTTTTAAGTCAAGTCAAGTGCGATTTATTTACGTCTCAGATTTAAACACCACACAGGTTTACCAAAGTGCACCACATTAACAAACTTGAACAACTTAACACATTTTAAATGCTTGGTATTGTGTTCAATAGGTTATTGTATAGAATCGCAGCATATTTCATGAGCCAATCACGAGTTTTGTGTGTAAACTGAATGTGCAGCATAATTCGTAGTCCTAAATATAACTTACTACCTGTCAAATAAAACTTCATGGAATAAATAATCCAATATTTGGAGGATTTAGAACGTTTAAGTAGTTCAAAATGGAAATAATAAAGTAAAGTTAATTAAAATTGTACCTCTGTATACTACAAAAGAAGCAAATTTTCACTTTCTGGACCAACATTTTTTTTTAGTTTTGGGGATTCTACACCTGCACTTTGACCTCCGTCCCCATGGCAACGGCAACGCGTCACACACAGGACTCAACCACAAGAGCCGGTGATTCGGTTTCCGGTTCTGACCCTTTCCCGTGAAGACAAAGGGCTTCAGGGCGACACTGAAAATATTTACAAACTAATGCCAACTTTTGGCCTCCGGGTTGTCTCTCGGTCGTCATTTTATCCCCGTTCAGAGTCCGTCGAGGCGGCGGCAGCGAGTGAGTGGATCATGCCGAGAAGAGCAGCGAGCCAGCGTTAGCGGAGTCAAAATGGCGTCTGCTTGCCCACTCAACGCTCGTCTAATCCATCTGTGATTAACCGGAATAGCCGAGATATAGCGACGAGCGACCAGTTTCTAGCGTTTCAGTTTCACCGCAGATACAGCTGGAGCATATTCAGCGTCATGTCGGACTCGGAAGAAGACAGCCAGGACAGACAGCTTAAAATCGCAGTGATTGGAGACGGAGCGTGTGGGAAGGTGAGACCATCACACAAACACACGTTAACGAAGAAGGCAGACTTTAATGTGTAACATGTCCGCACCGGTAGTGTGTTTTTTTTTTGGGGGGGGGGAGGGGGGGTCTGTTGCACGACGGTTCAGGTGTCCTGCACTTCACGGTGCTCCTGCCGACAACCGCGCTGTCCTCCCAGTCGCCATGGCGACCGACGCTAACGCAGCTAAGGTGGCTATTTGCTAAAAACAACTCCCAAGTCCAGTCGAGATAACAGAGTACATTTAACATCAAAGTTGTCGAGGGAGGATTAAAGCACGGGCAGTTTAACCCTCCTCCCCCCCCCACTCTGTGGCTATCTTGTCCGACGTCACCGTGTAAAAAGGTTTCATTTGTCTGGTGCTGCAGACTTTTAAAGGGAAAATCCACACTAAAATCTGATCGATTTAACTCGAGGTTGTTTCTAAAAGTTAAACACAAAGAAAATGAACGTGCTGCTATGTTTTTGTGGCCTATTGTAAATTTATCAATGGCGTACGCACGTGTAATTATTCGTTTTTAATGACTTCTTATCGAGGTTAGCTCCAGGGCTGCAACTTGGGGGTGTGTGATATGTCAATATTTCATCGTATTTTTTTTTTTTTATTATATAAGAATAGCTATCATCTTGCATTTTTAGATATCTCAATATCGTGATTATGGTATGTCTGTGTTGTCTTTTCCTGGTTTTAAAGGCTGCATTACAGTAAAGTGCTGTGCTTTTCTGAACTACTCAAGACTGTTTTAGCTGTTCTATTATTTGACTTTACCCACTCAGTCATTATATCCACATAACTGATGATTATTTGTTAAAAATCAAAAGCACCAGTAGTCATCCCTACCATACCGTTCCAATTTTGATATCGATGTATTTGGTCAGAAATACTGTGATATGGGATTTTGTCCATATCGCCCAGTCCAAGCTGCAACTAGTGATTACCATTTCACCTGCCTGTTATTTTCCCGTTTAATCGATCGAGAAAATAATAGACCGAAGTTACATCTTCACATGTCTTGTTTTGTTTGAAGCGCACGTAAAAAAAATACCCCAATTACAAATCAGAAAATCTGCTCAACCTGCTTTATGACTTGTGATACACACCTACAATTTCACTGTATTCACAGTAGGGCTGCAAATAATGATTTTTTTTTCTCATGATTGATAAATCTGTCAATACTTTTCTTGAATAATTGATTATCTGTTTGTTCTAAAAAAAAAAATTCACAAAATGGTAAAATATATATTAACCAATGTTTCCCAAAGCCCCATGGTGCAGCCTAAAATGTTTGATTTTGTCAAAACTAAAATATATTATGTTTATTGTGATAGAGGACTAAAGAAACAGAATCAGACAATGTATGCATTTTGTCATTTACAAAAATGATTCAAAAGGATTAATCAGTCATCAAAATACTTTTCTATCAACTGATTGATTAATCAACTAATCATTTGCAGCTCTGATTGACAGCCACAGTCTATTTTGATTGCTCAACTGAACTGTAAAATACCAGCAGGATTACAGTTTTTCAAGGACAGCTGTTGAGGCGCAAAAGATGTGGGGTGTTTAGAGATCTTTACGTATGTCAAAAGTGATCACTTAATTATGATTAGTGAACTATTAAATACGTAACTACTGTTTTTATGTAAAGTAGTAATTCACATTCGGATGCTCTTTACGGATAATATGAAGCGTTTGCTTATGTTGTACAGTTTCCTATATTGTTGACCTAACTGTGGCTAAACACGTTCTCGGTTGTTTCATGCCACACTCAAGAAATGAGCTTGAGAGAAAAAAGTTGGGTAATTTGTTTCCCAAAACAAACAAACCAAAAAAAAAGCGTTTTACACATTTTTTGTGCATCCTGAAAATCCAGTGGCTTCTTCGACAAAGTTAATCAACTGTAGTTTTGATTACGTCTCAAACATAATGGATTTAAATCTGAAACAAATCCGTTGTTTTAAACGTATTAAGTCTACCAGGACTTTAATCCACATTGCATGTGCTATTGAGCATAGTTATGTACCTGTGGTGCCGTGTTTCATTATAACTTAGATCATAAGCTGACACTGTGAAGAAAATGATGTTGTTTGTTTATGTGCTCATCTGAAAGTCAAATTTCTTATTCAAAGGTGCCTCCTTAAATGTATTGGTATGAAACCCAGGTAGGTTTTAGGGATTTTTTTTTTTAAATGTATTAGAGTTCATGTTTTAATAAAACACATCACATATACTTAAAACATCCTGTTTTAGAATAGTTTGCTTTAGTGAAATTATATTTTCATTGTTTGAACATTAATTACAGCTACATGACGGATTTTTTTCAGTCCCTGCATTTGTATTCCACGTGTGGACTGCTGCGACTGCTCAGTGGGCTAAAACACTGCACCGTACAGCAGCATGCGGTGTGTGATAGCTGATAAAGGAAGGCTACCGTTTTCTCAGCCTGGTTCCTGCAGCTGGTGGTTGTTTTCCATCCATCCAAGGACCCCTTACGCATTTGGCATTAGATTTAGGCCCTATTTAAGAAAATCACATCGGGACGTCCCGTGTGAGGAAATGTTGCTGTTTTCTAAATTGTTAAAATGAAATAACAACTGAAAGAGAGACGCGCATAACGACTTTGTTTTATGGACGACTGAACTGTTTAAAAAAATGGAGCCTTCGTCTCTGCACTGAATCTACAAAAGCTTTGTGGCTGCTGATCGTCGCTTTTCTCTTTCAAAACTACTGAACTGAATCATATTCATTACGATAATTTTAAAGAATTGGAATGAGGAAGTCTAACTTACATCAACAACAGGGGGATTTTTTTTTTCCTAGTTAGGCAAAACAATCTTTTGCAGCAAAGCAAGGAGGTTGTCATGACAATTCATCTGTTTCTTCTTTGCTGCATCTCGAATCCCCGAGTGAATGTGCACGTAAGGCAGAGATGTCAAGTGCTTTTCAGCTCCACATCCCCTTTTGTAACTAATCTCTCCTTCCTCTGGGAGAAAGAAAATGAATGTAGCAGTAATGGTGAGACCCAATGAGAAAAATGAATGTTCTCATTCTGGAAAGTTGACATTTTCTTTTCGGGGGTGCAGTGTGTGCAGGGGTGTGTGTATGTGCAAAGAACACACACAACTCAGTTCCCTGTAGATACGCTACATTAATAACCCTCCTCACACTGCTGCCAGGTGTCAGCTCGTCACTGTCTGAATGACTTACCTGCTTGTCTGTTTTGGGCAGAAAACAGGAGCCCTGCCCCCCATTTTGAGTCTGCACCACTGACTGACATCTTGAATGCCGTTTCCCCCTTATTAATGTCAATTTGC
The DNA here is from genome assembly GCF_022577435.1 of Embiotoca jacksoni. Classification (NCBI taxonomy): domain Eukaryota; kingdom Metazoa; phylum Chordata; class Actinopteri; family Embiotocidae; genus Embiotoca; species Embiotoca jacksoni. The sequence continues at coordinate 3,401,203 of NW_027185403.1, forward strand.
TGAGCAAATTGCAATCGGATCAGTTTTTCTTGGACAGCATGTTCAGTGGTATTTTCTCTTGTGGTTGGTTGTCCATTCAGAAATATAGGGAGATGTGGGACGGCTTGTCCACCTGAGAGAGATGTTTTTAAAATATGGAGTCTCACATTTAGCCAGGCTCTTAAGGCGCTGGGCCTAACTTACACACAGGTCTATTTTTCAACCTGAGTTATAAGCCTCTCAGTTTTTCCTCAATATTTGCTGTTCTCTGACCCATAGGGTAGAAAGGAGCTTTAGGTGCAGGGCCTGTACAGTAATAGACACGACTGTATATCCCAGCAGTGTTCTTCGCAGTCAAACCTCTTCTTAACTTCTTAATTAAAGAACAGTAAGAAGCCAGTTTTGATAGCGTGCTGTAAAAACGCACTGCCTCTCTCATACGAGTTGCATCACATGGTCATAGTCAGCTTACCATATTTATTATTTTTTTTTTCCCCTCTCTCCCAGTTTCTTGTTTCAGTAGAACTTCCTCCCATTTCCCGGCATTGGTATCATTGGTGACCCTGTGCTGTTCTCTGTTTGAGTGTCAGGATTACGCCAGTTTTTACATTCGCTGGTTAGTTCCAATTGTACGGTGGAAAAAAAAAAAAAAAAAAAAAAAAGACGACGTAGAGGGAGGAGAGCCAAGCTACTGGAATGCCAAGACAAATGGCCACTGAGGCCAACGTGAGCATGTGGAATACATTTTTGCTGTCGGAGCTTGTTATTCCTGTGTTGTCGGTGATTGTTTGGGCTACTTAAATGGCCGATTTTCTCCTTGTTGCGTCAGTCACCTCTAGTAATTTTTCAGTCACTCTTTAGCCTGTGACAAGCTCCGCAGGCTGAGAGTCAAAAAGTCTGGAGATGAGTGAACTTTAAAAGAATTAGGTCAATGGAAATTATTTTCCGCCTCTACGTAGATGCTAATCAAAAAGCCAGATTTAGACACTCATTAGGCTTAATTAAAAGATTGCATTTAAAAACCCACGTTGGGTTTCACGTAAAGGTTTTACATTTATGTTGGCATCCACATTGATAAGATGAGCATGTTCAGAAAACCAAAGACACCGTTGTTCAAGACTTGGGTAAACCATGATAGACGTTTTCCTGTACTGTCTCCCCAGGAGGAATTTGACAGAAACCCTGTCTTATTTAAGACATTATTTGGCTAAACCTAAAACTTCCAATAATGAATGGAGGCAGATACGGGCACAGGCTCAAGTGAAAGCTTAGCGGATTGAAAGAAAGAATTTAGTTTTAAATCGTCTAACCCTCAGCGATTGTCAAGTACCACATTAAAATGCATTTGCTGCCACATGAACACTCAGGGAATCCCATTGCTTCACTTCTCTGTTGTGTTTATGTAAGCACACTGCTCTAAAGATAGCTAATAGACATTCAGCACTTCATTTTTTTCCCCCCCTGTCCTCATCCATCAAACTGAATTAAACTTGGCATGTCAAGCCTGCGCTGTGAATTCCCATGGATTTCAGGAGAGCCCCTAACATGCTATTTTTTTTCCTCCTCAAACACAACAGTGACAGTGATGGAGGTTTTATAATTTGTGGCAATTATTAGGTCTACAGTCCGGAGACATGACACACAGCCCGACACCTGTTTTTGTAATTCACATTGATTTTCACTGTCACACCCGTGGCTGAGCAGTGAGACGGCAGACAATTACATCAGCGACCCTCCGAGTCAATCATGAGTTTTTTTTTTTTTCTATTGGTGCTTTAAATGGATTTGAATGATGAAACTAATGTCCTGCAGCACGTACCGCAAAAGTTAGATTTCCTAAGAACGGTGGCTGCGCGCTATCATGGAAAAGAATAACACAGAAGTGTTGTGATATGATAAATTATACCTTTGTATTTTTAGAAATACTAGAAAATGAAATACTGTAAAAAGCTTAGTTTGGCATTTACTCAGTGTGAAAGAAATCAAAGTTTTTCTGCTTCTGCTCACTACTGGAATATCACTTTTTCAGGAAGTACTTTAATATTCTGTGTATTTTCACTGGAAGGAGTTTTGCAGCATCTTGCATTTCGCCCTGAACCATGCTGTGATTTTTGACTTGCTTTTTCTGCTGTGAATATTTGCGTAAATATTGTATTCGACAAATAATATGCACCGAATGGAGGTTTCTCTTTCTCTGCGCTGAAAACATTTTTCTTTTTCTTTTAAAAACACTTTTAAACGGCGTATTTTTAGCCCTGTTGATAGCTGCAGAGGTGGTTGGCACTCATTCTCCACGTCTCTCCCTTTGTCTCTGTTTCAGACATCACTCGCCACCAGGTTTGCACAGGAGGCCTTTGGGAAGCAGTACAAACAAACCATCGGCCTGGATTTCTTTCTGAAGAGAATAAGCCTTCCAGGTGAGACACCTTCATAATCTTCTGGGAGCGCTTGCTTGTTTTGGAGACACAGTGCAGACGTGTGTGCTGCACAAGCTCGAATCAGCACAATGCAGACGTGTAAATATGTACGGACATGGGTATGTATTTGCCAAACTAGTAATTAGATAGACTGGGCTAATTCTGAAAATTTGTAATACTCTATATTGACCTGAAGGTTTTGGATGTTGTGTTTAGTTAAAATTATCAGTGTTAAAAAGAACATTAATGGAAAACTTTGTGAATTAAAATCTAACAAAGAGGCCTGTTGTTCAGCATCACTTTCTGTCATATTTTTACTTCTCGTATTTTCTTTTCCTGCTGTTTCCAGGCAGAGTTTATCCTTCAGGTTAACTCAGCTTAGCTGAATGTGTCTTTTCTGGTAGCTCCTCATTGTGGAGTGTCTGCCACTTCTCAGCCTTATTCACTCTGAACGTTCTTCTCTCCAGAGCAAACAGCACACTTTTTCTTTTTTTTCTTTTTTTGGACTCCACAAGGCCAATGGACAGGTTATGTCCAAACGAGCGAGCCTTGCTCATAATTCTGTGGGCACAGCACAGAGTAAATACATTAACATTTTATATCCATATCGCTGATCCCCGAGTTCAACTGATCTTTGTCCTGCACCACATAAAACATTGATGTTCTTATTTGTTTATGTTGAAGCCGCAGAAATAAAGCCACACTGTATCCCCCTTAGATCTATAAAATAAATGTTTATTGACTGATGCTATATTTAGACGAAAGCACTCCATTTTTACATCCTACCATGTGAAATGGGGATTTTCAGCATTTTAAATGGCGTTTCTTAAACTCTGCCAAAGCCTAAGCTCCAGAAATCTGCAAAGTGGCTCCATTCTTTCATTACTAATAAAACAACATTAAGCGAGGGCAAATTAAGTGCTAAAAGTAAAAGTTATGCTGATTTGTGAGTTGGCTGAAGGTTACTATTTTGATTTTGTGTCAGTTTCAGCTTATGAGACTTAGGAGAACTAAACCCCCAAAAATGTTGTGGTGGAGTCAGAATGAAACGAGCCAACCAAAAGCACAGGCTGGGCTCGGCTCTTTAATACCAACCCGAACAAATGCTCTCAAACGTGCGACTTCTGCAGTCAGTTTCTCTCCTGAAATGATCGCTGATCTTTTCAGCGTTAAACTGGACGCTTTGTTTAACTACAGTATTCACGTCCGTATCAGTGGGGCAGCAACAACACTGGGCTCAACACCGGAGTTGTTAAATGGCCCATTTTCTGGGGAATTGGGTGTTGATGAGCTGATGAAGAGGAGGGTGGCTCTGCGAGCTGGGTGGTCCCAAACTTCGTTAGGACCCCCACCCTGCCTTGTATTGGAGAGGTTGTGTGGTTCTCCGGGTCTCTGTGGGGCTGTAAGGGCCTTTTGCAGCAGGGGAGAGCGAAGCCTATAGCCAGCGTTGGCCCCTCTCACCATGAAGGCCCAGCTTGTCAAACTTAATGTACATTTTCCAACGCAGGGAGAGGTGAGGCGAGGCCGACTGGCACACAACAGCCTCCTCTGTGTGTGCTTTTTATAACAATACCTCTTCCAGATGTCCCTGCCAAACCAGTGAGGTACAGGCGGTGAAGGGGACTGACTGGAGGTGAAATCTACTTGATAAATTCTGTCAGAGTTTCAGAAGCTGCTGGTCTGCATCAGCCTGACGCCACACTGACAAGACAATTACATGTTCTTTTTTTTCCTGGCTGGTGTTATCAGATTTTAAGGTTTGTCCGTCTTTCAGTTTTAACTTCTCGCAGAAAAATGTCCGCACCGTTGACTCGGTGTGAATCTTTGAAACACAAATAAAGGTAGTGTCCGAGCACGGCGGCCGGGCGGGGACGGCTCTTTATGACACCAAGGAGCCGTTTGTTCATTGCGCTCCTCAATGTGGCTTTACATCGACACTGTATAGTCTACATCTAGTGACTGTGAACCTCAGCATTTCCTTCCCTCGCTTTAAAAAGGGAACTTATGAAGGGGTTGAGTCGTCCAGCCGTGTCCACAGCGTACGCTCTGCTCCCCATCGCTGCTCCAGCCCAGCGCAGGGCCTTCATCACACCAACATAAACTCCTCGCTGTCTGGTCCTCCCTCCTCCTCTCGTTTTCTTTTTTTTTTCATCCACCCCTTTCATTTTCCAGAGGAAGAAAATATTTATTTGGATTTGGTTTTTGTGTGCCCGTCTTTCTCTCTCTCCCTCTCATTCACTCCTTCTTTCTCTTTCCACGAGCACAAGGACAACAGTCCTCTTTTCCTCTTATTTTGTGTTTAATTATTGCTATTTTCCTTAACAGCACATAATTCTCCTCACTTTCCTTACTTGGCAGGATATGGCACAATGCAAACAGCTCTTCCCAGGCTAATAAGGAGTCATTTTTTTTTACTGCCAGGGTATTGAGAATGTTTAAATTAGAGGGTAGGCGTACCTATTCATCCCCCTCAATCTCTGGGCTGGATATTCTTGGATGGGAGGTGTAGGTGACCTGCCAGTTCAAGAGCGCTTAGCATGAAAGATTAATCCTTGATTTATTATTTCCATTATGTATATCAACAACGCTGACTTTTATTATAGAAATCGCTCACCCAAAATACAGGCTCCAGTTACAGTTGACCCATTATTTTCACGGGAATTTGATCTTTGTTAAAACAATAAATTAATGATTAAAAACATCCAAAATGGAAACACACAAATTTCTAAATGTTTTTTTTACTTTTTTTGTTAATTTTTTGAAATAGAATTGATGATAAGACAAAAGCATTTTTTATAAAAGAAAATGGGAATCTAAACTCTGAATCATGCACTGTTTATATATATATATATATGTATTTTTTTTTTTTTTTTTCATTTAAATGTCTTTCTGTCTCTTCTTTCCACTGTAGGTAATTTGAACGTGACCCTGCAGGTGTGGGACATCGGCGGCCAAACATTAGGAGGGAAAATGCTGGATAAATATGTATACGGCGCTCACGTAAGGATACGAACACACACGCACGCGCGTGCGCACACACACACACACACACACACACACACACACACACACACACACACACACACACACACACACACTCTCTCTAAATCACCTGTTGGTAGGTTTTTATTCTCGCTAACAAACATATGTGCAAAAAGCCTTAAGAAGGAAAGGAAATTTGCCACAACGGTGAATAAGTTATTAGAAGCACAGGAAGAATTAGTTTCCACTTCCCTATTAGTTGTGTTTTGGTGACTCTGTTCATGCTTATTATTACAGCCGAAGCAGCTTCATTCAAAGCCTGCCACTCCCTCCCTCTGGAGCAAAATCATAATAAACTGTCATGTGGATTCAGAGCAAGTGAAGCAGGTCAATAGAGATGTAAAAATCCCTGCATCTTTACTTTTTACAGATCTCAAATGCAAATTATTAAATGTTTAAGCGAAGTACGGCCCAAGTGTTTGTTTGTACTCGGCTCACACATGAAAATCGGTCACTAAAATCATCTGTTTACTTTCACCTTTCACTTCATGCTTGTGTTGATTTAAAAAAAACAAAAAAAAACCAGCTGAGCTTTGTGCACAGACTGTAATGTGGACTAGTTCGCACTTGTGGGAGCGACATGCAGCAGCGTAAGTGTCCACAGGTAGCTGTGTAGCTGTAGATGAGTGCTGTCACCTCCAGAGTGTCTCCTTTCTGAAGAGGCCTACTTAAAAACGAATTAAAGACTCACACTGCGGGAAATTATCTAACATTTAGGCACAGGCAGGAAAACCCGTCACAGTATACCAGCTATAAGAAAGGACACTTTTGCCATATTTATCTGGAGAAGAGCGTTGGAGGTTGTTTTCCACTCCACGGATCTACTCGGCGAGGTAGAAGCAGTGTCTTATGAGGCCTGCTCTGAACTGTGCTTTAATTGTTTGTTCATTATCCACGCCTGCAGCCCTTCCTTTACTGTCTTCCTGATTCACAAGACAATATCGTACATCATTGCCACATTACGACACTTTGCTTTGGGAGTATGTCGTCAGCGCCGCACAGAACTTTCACACATATTGTTCAGCGCTGGGCGTCCTGTAATCAATCATGGCTGTTCAGAGAGACTCGCTGTAATTGTCAGAGGCGTAAGCTGTCGTCACCGACCTCGCGTGTTGTGACAGTGCGTGTCTGTCGAACAAAAAGGCAACGGGCACCCCTTCAAGTCGTGTTGCATCAGGCAACAGGAGCAGAGACGTTTACTTTGGCACGCGTTCGTTTCCAGGACAGAAACGGCAAAAGTCGGAGGAGTGGTAGCACATAGTTGAGCTGCACGATTATTTTTCTTGAATTATGCCAGCAGCTCTTGTGTCCGTTTACCTTTTGATTAATTAACGTGTTCATGTAAACAACTCCCTCTGGCCTCGGTGTTTGCTCAGACGTGGCTCTGGTATTGTTGCATGACTGCTTCTGTAGAGCATACAGTGTTAAGGATTACTGAGGGAGGAGAAAAATGTCTCTCCGCAGACAGCCTTCATTCATTAGCTCAGACAGTAGATAACCAAACCTGACCTCTATTCTGCAGGGAATCTGGAGTAGGCTCACAAAACCGGGCGTTATTTATGTGCAAACCACTATTTCCATTTTAAAACGGATCCGCGTGAATCCACGCAGTGTTTGAGAGAGAAAGTGCGTCCCCCTCTGTGTGAGTCAGTCCCCTACTCAAAGAAGTGGAGCAGTGCCACCTACTGTTCCCTTCCTCGCTCAATCTCACTCATTAATATGACTGAATATCATCCTATCCCCCAGCGGACGAGCGTACACGTGAAGGTGACGACATTAACACCCTCTTCCCTCTCTGATGCAGGGGGTTCTCCTGGTGTACGATATCACCAACTACCAGAGCTTTGAGAATATGGAGGATTGGTTCTGCATGGTCAAGAAGGCCAACGAAGAATCTGATGTTCATCCTGTTATCTCCTTGGTCGGCAACAAGAGTGAGTATTACCCACACATACGGGGTCCATGCCTCTAAGACGGATTACAACGCTTTGAAAAAAGTTTTTGGAAATTTATATTTTAATTTCTACCGAGTTGCTGCAAACTCAGTGAGGTTATCTCGTGTTCACTGGACTGAGTGTTTCTCGATGAATCCGCCCCACCCCCACCCCAACCGTGCATTTTTCATTTTGCGTGTCTGTGTTTGCGTGTGGAGGAGTGAGTGTTTGATGGTAGCAGATGTGTTTGTTAGAGCACCAGATAACTGATCGGTGTGATAACAGAGCTGATAAGCGAGTGAGGTTTCAGAGCGATGGGAACGCTGATGTTTGTGAACTCTTGGGAGTGACTGACGGATGATTTAATATCCCGCGGGCCAGTGGACCCAGGTTGCCGCTTATCTGCACCCCTCTCCGTCTCAGCACCCGCCTGCCCCCCTCCCGCCCGGTCGGAGCCTGCTCTCCTGTCCCGAGTAGTTGGTTAAGGTGAGGGACTCGATGTTAACCAGACGGCTCTGCTCCTATCAGCCCGCACCATCCCCCCCATTCTCCATAATGAAGACCAATAATGATGACTCTTTTTAAACATCCCTTTGACAGATGTGGAGTCCCGGCTGCCGCTGTGTTATTGTAAAGCGAGGCGTCGGCGTGTGTGTGCGTAATGGTGACCGTCCACCTTCGCGGGCGATGATGAACGGTCAACAGAGTGGTGCCTGCGCACAGGAAGCTCTCGCTAATGTTACTCGACGGGGAGCACAGGTCACGGTTTAATTCGCCCGTCTGGGAGCGGATTCTCTCGTCTCTGCATCCGTTGCATCTTTCTAATGCCTCAGCTTTAACGCCGGGCGCCTCTGTATTTAGGCTAGGTTTTGGGTGTGCGGGTGAGCGTGCGTGTACTGTAATATTTAAGTAGTGTACACGCCGCTGTCGGGATCCTCACCAACCCCTCTTACTCACACAGTCGCTCTCCTTCTAATGGCCCTTTTGCTGAGAACGGTCCGTCTTGTGTTTTTTTTTTTTCTGTTCCTACGAGCTGAAAAAAAAAGAGAGAAACAGAATCCCACACAGATTGCCCCACGAGGAGCAATCAATTACCCTGCGAGACTTTATGAATCCCTGAAACCCTCCCATGGACTCGTTTCTTCCAGGGCGATTGCAGCGAGTTAGTCTCGATGTCTACCTGCAAACATCCACGACGACAATCTGTTGTACTTTTTTATTTATTTTTTTTTTTTTTGGTCTCTTTTTTTTTGTCTCTTCACCCTGAGCTTCCAAACTTTTCAAGTATTGTAGCTTTCTTTTTCCATCAAACTTAAATACTTGGCACACACTAACAATAAGCTGAGCACATGAATACACAGCATTCTTTTGGGAGCGGAGTCTAGATTTCTTTTAAAAGGTTCCCATGATGCCGGACTGCGTGAGGCAACATGTTTGTGACAACCAAAATAGAAGTACAGACATAACAAGGGGCCTTAATAAAAACATGACAGATTTATGTCTCTGTGAGGGTGTGTCTTCGGGGGGAGAGTGTGGTGTTTCAGCACTCAAGACATTTTTTGTGTTTCCACTTAGATAAACTTAAGGTGAACACCTGGATGTAGATGTCATGCGCACCGAACTACGTGCCGGTTACAGCAGAAAGAAAGACCTGTTACACTATTACAGCACGTGCTACTGTATACATCGAGCTTCAATTTCTAGAATTACTCGGTGCCTGCCTTCTCGAATAATTTGAACACTGTCTTCTTTACCCAGCGTACGGTAATTGAGCTATTGGACCAGACGGCTTCGTTAATGACGCTGTCCCCTCCTCTCCTTCCCCTGGCCTGACTGCCCTCCTGTGCCATGTCACTGCCGGGAAAACAGCCTTTCCTTTCTTTGGCTTTGCGTGGCCGGCTGGGGTTAAGTGTGCTTGTTAAGCACCAGTGTGCTGCACCCCCATGCCCTCCGCACGCTGCCCAGAGCCTTGTGTTAAATAATGGCACCACTTGTAACAATTCAGAGAGGAAGCCGGCGTAATGTTTTATTGAGGGCACACATATGCGCGCACTATTATTTATGCGGGCGCACGCACGCGCGGACACTGCACCGAGGTGAAGTGACACACTTGTGGAGTTTCTGGGAACACACGGGTAATGGAAGAATGCTAAGCTCTTGGTCTGTCTAAACATACTATAACTGTTTATTACAGTGCAGCCTCATGTAATGCCGTATGGTACACAGGAACCTCTCAGGAGAAATGTTGGCTTGCTGCGCAGTCATCCCCTCAACCACTTGAGTGTTTCATTTTTAGTAGAGTAGTAAGTGCGGTGTGTTTGAAAGGGCTCCAAATGATAAATTCACTTTCTTTTTGCTTTAACTGCATTTGGCCTGTTTGTGGACGTGTGACTTTTAAATCCGAGATTGTCTGAAGTCACTGATATAAAAACGGTGTCACACTGCTTGCAGCGCTAATTCATATTTTGCATCTTTGTAAGTGCTGTAATGTACACGCATTATAAATCGGCTTATGTTACTGTTCCAAAGTAGCGCACATATTTCTTTGTCGACATTAAGCTTGTGTCGTTTATCAAACCAATTTGTTTTTATTAAGTAGGGATCGCAGGACCCCTGCTCGCTCCCCACCCATCACCCTTCCCGTTGCCTGGGCTCTTTCCCTCAGGAACTCCAGAACATCCATCATGGGCTTGTACAGCCCTTATTTGGGTGACTTAAATGGGTTCAGTTCTCTTAACCTCTCCTCATCACTCACAGGTTTTTAGCTCAGAGGTTCTAACGCTGCTCACTGCCGTTCCACTCAGGCCTGCCATGGGAAATGTTTTCCTCTGCGGGGAGATAAGATCCCTCCATCGGAAGAGACTTTGTACACTCGGTTATGTCTTACCTGCCTTTCTCTCCTGCTCTGTTTCTTTTGGCCCTTTTCTTTCTTCTCTAAGCTCCTATCTCGGACCATCTATCAAACATACTTGCTCATTCATTTTCATCCCCGTGCAAACACTGCCTCTTTCAATCGCACACTTACGCCTCCTCTTAATGCTTATCTCTCACATGTGTAGACTAACACCTCGGCTGTAGCTGCCTTTACTTACAGTAATGTCTTTTCATTGGCTCAGTGTCTCTGTTGTGTTAAACAACATGCGTGTGTTTGCTTTCTGCACGCCACGGCAGATCTCGGCGCATACCGTTACCCGTCGCACTTCTCTCTCCCCAGTTTTCCATCCAGCCATGTGAAAGCTGAAGCGAAACATGGATCTCCCCCCCTAACTCTTGATTCTTGTGAAGCATGTCCTTGCCACCAACATTGTTGGTCTTGAGTTGTTTGCCCTCTTGGCGAGGTCTCGGGTGGAGCTGAAGCCCCCCTCGCCCCCCTACCCCCACCCCTCCTCCCCCCCTACCCCCACCCCTCCTCCTCTCTCAGCTCTCTCTCACCCCTGTCACCTCCCTGCTCCTGTAAAGCTGCCACAGTTCCTGTCTGTTCAGTGTAGGCCTGCACATTTCTTAATAGAGAGATGTTCAGAAGTCGAGGAGCGTGGAGGAGCTCAATGCGCTTCTGTTTTTGGTTTAGCTCAAAAATGTTTTTCCTGGCTCAACCCACTCGTACTTAGGTCCTCTTACAACAAACTAAAAGGTCCTAATTGCCCCCGAGGGAAAGGTTTAGCCACAATAGACATGTGGTGGGACAAAAGCCCAGTACTCTTACCCCCGGCACCCTCACCCCTCCCCAGATAGGAGGGATGAACACGTCAGCAGTATCTGTTTTGCACTGTGGGTAGCACGACCGCAGATTCGACGCTGTAAAACATTATACATACAGTATATAGACCCAGTAAGGCACGGTGTACGGTCGGCTAGAGATCTGGAATGTTTACAGTTTACAGAAAATCCAGTGTTTCCTGTTTCTCTTCACGTTTTATTTAAGGTAAAGGGTCAGACTAGACGTGCGTATCAAATCGTCTCGGTAACCGCACTGACTGTAGCCTGCTGTGTGTCTGAAAGTCTGGGAAAGATTGGAAATAGAGATTCAGGTTACAGGAAGAGATGAATGAAGAATTACAGCTGTTTTATGCTGATAAGACTGTGTGAAACCACTGTCAGTGAGTAGGATATACCTTCTAGGGTTAAGCTCTTTTCTAATTCCCACATGGAGCTGTGCCGTTACAATTTCTTTCCTATATGAAGTAAATGCTGAGATTTAATTGTAACAGCTTTTGACCGAGCCCTGGTCCCTGCACTCGTCTCTCTTGACTCTCATGCCTGTTGAAACATGGAAAGTCCTCATTCATTTTAGCCATCCATAAAGCAAATATTGTTGCACATGCAGTAGATGATCAGTCTTCGAATACCTTCTTGTGTGGTAAGTCATGGGCCATTTGAGTTGCACAGCACAGCTTAGCCACCTGACCGGAGTGCAGCCTGGAACCCTCATCACACTCAGGCTATACTTTATTTCTTTGCTGCTCCACAACATTGATATGGAGGAATTCCTGGAAGGGTCCTTGCTGACACAGGATTGGGTAAATAACCGATTGATGTGGATCCACAGGCAGATATTTTATAAATGCATGTGAAACGTCAGCATGGTTTTCTCCTCCTTTTTCACTAAATCTGCTGTTTTGCGGTGTGAAATATTACATCACAGTCTTCGCACCCCTGCTCCTGCTTCAGGTTTTTTAACTTGGACGGTGTTTGTTCAGGCAGTCGTGAGCAGAACTCACTTTCCGTGTAACGGTTCACTGCTGTGGCCTGAAGTTGAATATGCAGGCCAGTCTTAACGCATCATTGCTCGCAGGATGGCTTTATAATTATGAATAGACTTATGATGATGCGACACATACAATTATGAAGGCTCCCCCGTGCACTGTATAATTATTATAGCTCATAGTTACGCTGCCTGCTCACAGAGGCATGTATTACTGCTCTCCCATAAAAGTCCACTTAGTTTAACAGCGACAGGAGAGCTTGGAGGACATGGCCAGTGAAACCCCGGACAGCGCCTTGTGCGGTCGGCTCAGAACTGGGCCTTTTGTTCACTTTTCACGAGTCCTGGGAGCCCGTTAACTCAGCCTGCGAGGCACTCGGCCCCATGTTTTACTGTGGCAGTGACAGCCCGGCACTCCGGCTCTCTCCTTGCCTGCAGAGCTACTGCTGGACACTCTCTGTTTTACATTCCCTGACCGGAGAGGAAGACCACATTGTTTTACTAGCCGCCATGGAGTATCTGATTATGTTTTAAAGTGTGAACGCGCGTGTGCGCGTGTGCATGCGCGTGTGCGTTTGCACGTGTGTGTGTGTGTGTGTGTGCATGCGTGCGCGTCTGCACATCGTTTCATGAAGAACGATCAAATGACAAGATGAGCTGTGATCAATGAGCTGTCGACAGAACACTTCTGACCTAGTGGAAAGCGAGTCCCCTGACGGTCCTGGCCCGTTTCAGGCCACCGGGGCAGGGGCGCCGCTGCACAAAGAGCGCTCTGTCTCTGTCAGGATTCCCCCGAGAACTCCTGCACGGGCCCCGCTCAACTCGACAACACCCGGCTACTAACAGCACTTCATCTGTCTGTACTCACTCCGAAAAGTCATGATAATATTATTAACTCACCTTCAAGCTTTAATATGCTGATAATTATCTCTAATCATTCTACCGCAGGTTTAAATCCAGTTAAATAATGTCCAAAGTCAGGAATAAATTACTGCAATATTGTTCAACTAAACTGAAGCCGGAATTGTTTTCCTCGACTGTGAAGGGCCGAAATAATATTACAATAATTTTTAGTTTCGGGTACTTTTGCACTAAATTTAGATGTTTCAGTCCTTACAAAATAAACGCTGCCAACTATAAACAATATCTACTCTGTTAAGGTCGAATGAATGAAAGCGTACTGTCTCAAGAGTAAAGAAAACAACTTTTTCGGTGACACGTCTGTATTAAACTGTATTTATGAAAACAAACTGGGCCAAGCCGGTGCTTTTTTAGAAGGGGTAAAGTATTTTAGTATAAGTGTTATTGTTTTTATTCACATTACGTTACATATTTGCGATACAGAATTATCACGCCCTTCATATTTCAAAACCCTCCGTTTTTAAGAGCTCTCTTCGAGTCATGTAAACCAGTTGGACTCAATCATTTAAATGCTTCACATAAATTCCACCCGTCATTTTGTTTTATTAGCCACATGTGCTGTGAAAGTTAAATCAACGTCCAATTCAATCAGACATCAAGCAGAAGGATTTATTGTGCTTTTACTGACTTTTTTTTTTTTTTTTAAACCGGTAAAGGTTTCTCTATATCTTGTACCAGAAACTTTATGGATATATAACATGCCACTCTCAATGAATCTTACCTGCTTGCTATCAGGCTTTGAGTAAAAAAACAGTTTTGCTGCTATTCCAGACTCCTGCAGTTTAATATTAATGGAGATATTTAAAAGTTTAAGTGTCTACTTACTGTTATTTTGTGTGGCTTTTTTTTTTTTCAGACGTTAGTAGTGAGAAATGAGAAATATGTTCCCAGCGTTTTAGACTGACTTATTCACTGTAATGTTCTCAACTTGTATCTTAAACTTACTCTGGAATTCATGACTGCTAGTGGCGCTAGTGAGCATTGTTTTGATGTGTGGCTAACTGTATTGTTTTGTATGCACGAGAATACATGTTAGCGTCATACATTCAGGGGCAATGCGAGAGTTGTGTGCTGCATATTTAAGAGTTGGTGAAGGCCTTAAAAGGTAACAGTGAGCTAACAATATTTAAAAAAGGTTTTGCAAATAAATTTAATAATTTTAATAAAAAATTAAAAAAAACCTCAATGTAAACAAAACTGGACTTATTTACAATGAAAAAGTTACTATTTGAGTACATCAGCATTTATTTTGAGGGGAATTAAAGCTCAAATTGTTTTAAAATTAAAAAAAAAAAAAAAAATGAACCCTTCAGTAACCTTAAAAAGGTCCTGTTGAGGTTTCACACCCATTTTTGCAGGAGGGACCTGACCAGAGTGGAAACAACTACGATATGGAAATCTGCGACTTCAGCCACCACATTCTGTACGTCGATATGTTTTATTAGAGTGATGTTAAATTGAGGTTTTGCTGAGCAGAAGTCTTAACATCTCGGCTGTTTTACCGGTTCTGGTTCAGAAGCCATTGCTGACTGCTAAGTTGGCAGACCTGAAAAAGCACTTAAGGTATAAAGTTGGTGAGAAACGTAGCAACATGGCTGCTTGAGTAGAGAAAGTCTTATAAATCAAATTTAGTCACAGGTTGATTACAGAGAGATTAAGTGCTGTCAAACTAAAATAAATCCGTGAACCGAAGCTTGCGTGTTGCTAACAGGAAGTGACATAATATGCTTACCGCGGCGTCAAACATGATACACTGGATCCAAGATTAACGTGTGGTATTTAGTCGGCTAAACGCCCTATCTTGCCACGTTAACGAAAATAAAAAAAATATTCTTGGCTCTGCCCCATGATTAAAATCCGCCCCCACATTGACTGGTTCTACCAATGCTGCACACTCCCACCAAATTTCATGAACATTGTGTTGGTAGTTTTCCCGTAATCCGTCTGATAAAGGATTACAGTTACCAAACAAACCGCACTGAAACTGCACAAGAAGTTGCCAACTAAAAAGTATAAAATTATGCAACAGATGAAACCAGTTATAACAACCGGTAACAATATGACAAATTCATTAATACAAATATTTAAATTAGGTAAAAATAGACACCGATAATTAGGAAGCCACTTACTGAAACGTATATTTACTGTAGTCTCAAAGCCAGCCAGACATAAAATACTTAAAATCTAGATTCCTTTTGGAGATTATTAGGGACACGTGACATAAATATGTCTGTGATCCGAGATAATGATCCCAAAGTGAACTCTGAAATAAGTTTGCACAGGTGTGGCAGAAGTTTTGAATCAGAATTGATTTATGAATGAAAAATATAAGTGACTCAGTAGACCTACGGCCTGCCACGCTGGTATAAAAAGAACAATTACAAACGAGAGACTTTGATTTGGTAACAAAACCTCGACATGCTATAATAAAAAAAAAAGGACCGACGTGAGCGAATGTAATGCTCACGGGTAAAGGGTTGCTCCGAATATGCTCAGGACATACAAGAGCTTTTTCCTCATAGAGAACTGACAACACTGATCTTTTGCCGTTTGTGTGTGAAAGCTGAACACACCGGTTATTAAACGTCAAGGCTGCAGAACAGTTCTGGGACGTTTTCAAAACTCAGCGGGTCACGAGGAACAGTTTGCCCAGACGGTTGTAAGTCATTTCATTAGGAGCTGGACTCGGTCTGATAATCCTCGCCCTCAGTCTGAATCGATTCACGATCGTCATCGAGGGGAAACCGAGGCAAAACCTCTTAACGGGGTCTTAAAGGCACAGTGTGAGGTAATGTTGGAAGCGATAGGTTCTCCCCCGGGGTTGATTAGTCTCAACCCTGTAACTTTCACTTAATGGGATGTGACCCCTCAGAGCCTGAAGTCTCTGACAACACACACGCCCGACCGTTACTACCACACACGGACACACACACAGTTCACACATTCCAGCCTCAGCGCTCACACTCCCCAAAGCATCCACTGCTGTTTAGTTTAAAACCAGGCTGCCGGCAATTAACGGTGTTATGTCAAGCTTATTCTCTGGCTGTTGCTCGCTGGATAAACTGCTCCAATTGGTCCCCAGCACCGGACTGAGTAGAACAGTAAGTAGGTGTCTCTGTTATCACAGCATGGTTTTAAAAAGCCCGGTGAGGATTGCACAGAGCGGTGTAAGGTTTCGGGCTGCTTAGCCAACATAGACCTATTAGCGTATTGTTTTGCCTTGGCAACGTGTGTGGGTGAACTCTTGAGAATCTAAGAATCCATCCTTGAATTATCACATCGTCCACATTTGGCCAGTTACTGTATCGTTTAGAAAAACAGCGCAGCGTGTCGGGAGGGAACGCCGCCAGCAACCTTTTGTTTCTGGTGTGAATTTCCCCCCTTTAAGGTGAAATTGTTTGTAAAAGAAAAAAAAAAAAAAAGATAGAAATTATCATGGTGGTTAATGTTAGCAAATGTGTTTAGCGGCTGCTGTGAAATAGGTTTGTTTCTGTACGGTATGTCGCCAATACGTTTCCTGAAGAGCGCGTTTGAAGCTCGGTGCGGGTGGTTCAGACCGTCGCCATCTTGGCAGCGGCTCATTCAGCGTAACTCCCGGCTAGTTCCCCCCCCCCCCCCCCAAAAAAAAAAAAAGAAGCATGATTTGTGAAACTAGCAAGAGGAGAGTCTGTCTTGTATGTCTCTGACTCACAGTCGACGGCTGAGACCACAGGGCAGCTTGCAAACTGTGACGGCATCCACCTGTCACCAAAAGCAGCCCTGCCATTCATTTTACATCATTTTCGGCTTAAATGCAACATTTAATGGCTGAGATTTATAAAAAATTTGACCCCTTATACAGTTGTTATGAAAATGGGAAGTTAACTTCGGAGACCCGGCTCGACAAAAATCGACAAAACTGCATGTTTTGGAACTGAACGTCGGTTTCCAAAACAAGCTCGCCAGCTAAAGTTTGCTGACATTAGCCTCCGCCGGTTTCGGTCGTATTTGGGACGTGACGTTAACACGCGTGCAGGCGTGTCTTGATTCCTCGACAAACAGAGGCGAAACCAAACAAACCGGGTTCGGGTGTTTACACGTCACGTTATTCTGCTTTCTATCGGAGTACCTGAGCCACCAGTATCCAGGTTTGTCAGAACCAGGACGAGGCCTTACCTTGGTTTCTTAAACCGGCGTACGACTCCAAAAACTTGATTAGAACCAGCATGCATTGCAACCGCGCTCATTTCACTGAACTCATTGGCAGCTGCTGCACGGGTCTGTTCATGGAAGGCAAAGTGAGTTTGGGTTTTGTTTTAAAAGCCGATCCACGCAAATGAAACCCAACCTCTTAACTAAATTGAAGTTTTTAAGTGACATAAAACCCCCCCTCCGACTCTGTATGGTTTCAAGGATAATCGTGTCCGGCAGCGAGAGGATTCTTTCCATGAAGGAGCGAAGCGGACGTCCCCGGAGACACCAACTTAAGGAGAAGAACATCCATGTTTTCTTCTCGTTTTGGTTGCGCTCCCATTAAATAGGTCACCGCAATAACAAACCGATTATTTACGGTAAAAGCCCAATTTATCCGCCAGATATTAATCTCCAACTGTTGTCTCGAAACTCAAGCGCAGTGACAGGCAGACCTTTTAAACAAACAGTGACGGTGACCAGAGCGAGGGAGGGCCGTCGCTCTCGACGAGTGATGATCCACTCCGCTATCTCTGTGCGCTCGGAGGCCTAAACAGTTTATTTCATGTTTGCAGTCACTTCCTCGGGGTTTGTTAGGTTGATGTACAGTTTGACAGAAACGGAGGGAAACCAGATCGTTGCGGGAAGATTGTTTTGACCTGATAAGTTAGGGGTACATTAGGGAGAAAAATGAAGCAAAACACTAAAACTGTGGGATTAGTCTTGTGTTCATTTTACAGAGACAGATGCCACATGCTGAAAAAGTCTCCTGGGTGAGAAAGGCGGGCCCAGCGACAGCGTTGTTTTGTGACTGAAAGGGGTGCGAACTGCACCGACGTCACGTACAAAATTGAGGATTGTCCTTGCATATCCATTAGAATATATGCGGACAAAGCGACCTCGCCAACGTGGTCCGTTTGATAGACGTTCCGATTAGATGTGATTTTAAAGTTTGCCCAGTTTTCGTAATTTCTTTTCCAAGCGAAAATTTTTAATTTGATCATCTGCGGATCTAAAACGAGGTAAAACCGCTGGTGGAAAACAGCTGGCAACTAAGTCAAGCCTCCGTTACACATCGACTGACACTTCACAATTCACGTGAAAGATTTCCGACGCTTCGACTGTTCATTAAATTGCTTTCATCTTCTGAGTTCAGCATTTTAAGTGCTTTTATTTTTAACAAATTAACTAACAATTCAGCTGCTTTTAAAAAAAAGGGAAAATTCAACCCTCCGGTTCTTAAACTTAAATAATTCAAATATCTTTTGGGATTGTTCTTTCGGAGCTTCATTTGAACTAAAAACCTTTTTTCATCCAAACAACATTTTGCATTGCAGAAAATAACATGAGGAACATCCACTTGTTTGCGGAGTTTGCCGTTGAAATTTTCATCGTAAGTGAGAACACTTCAATTTTCTTCTGAAATTTCGCCTCTTCTGGTTCCCGTCTTCTGCATTTTCTTTGCGGCCGAGTCCCGAATTTCTTTTCCGCTTTTTTGCACGACCCTTCAGGCCAGATTCAGAAACCTCACTCGCTCGGTTCACCTTTTTTTTTTTTTTTTTACTCAACAGTAACGTGCCTTCCTCAGCTCCTGAGCCACTCTGTTAATGTTGGTTAATCTGACTGTGACACATGATTGATAACCTTTCCCAAGTGTGCAGGATCCAAAGGATTAGCAGTGTTTACTCCTGGTAGCATGCTGGGTACCTCCGCTGTTAATGACTGGAATTAATAACCTGCTGACGCCTATGAGACAGCTCTGTTTATGTACAGGCAGAAACATGACAGTCTGCCCTGGACATTGAGTAGTTGTAAAAGTGTCCGCCCTTGCCCAGAAAGGTTTCTGTTTATATGTCCTTTATGGTGATGGAAATATTCCTTCTAGTCTAAAATGATTCTTTCTAAATGTATTTTTTTGGCCTTTAGCATTTTTGGGTCACATGTCATAGGACTGAGTTATTAATAATACAGGATTAGTGCAGTGTTTATATTTCTTTCTCGCTATGTATCTGTCTCTCTCTTTCTCTGCTTCTGCCTTTATCTCTCTCTCTCTCTCTCTCTCTCTCTCTCTCACACACACACACACACACACACACACACACACACACACACACACACACACACACACACACACACACACACACTAAGGGGCATGAGAACAGGGTAAATCCTTGACAACTTCAATGAAACCTCACACAAAGACCAAAACTCGGGGGAAGGAGAGAAACGCAACACCGTACAGTAGCCTGACCTCCTCCAGCTAACATAGACATGTACGCACCAGATACCGGGCGTGGCCACCTTTCTGCACAAAGCCAGAAATAAAGACCGAAGCTACGGCTTTCAGCAACAGGACCCCCGGGTGACCTTCCTCATCGACCCCAGCATGACCCCATAGTGAGGAAGGGAGAGAAAGCCAAGAGCCCGGTATCACTGCACGGGAGTCGAATGCACAGGGACGTCACCACAATAGCTAAAAAGGAAGGCGCTGTCACATTGTGCGCTCGCAGTAAATCAGCGCCGGGGTGACAGTCCCAGATCTCGGGACCTCGCGACCACCTTAAAGGCCCGGGCGCTCCCATAAGTCAAACTGTTTTCTTCGACACTCTCGGCGAGAGTGTCGCCTCGAGTCGTGGAGTCACTCATGTATTGTTTCTTCAGCATTTCTCCACAGCTGGGCTGGTTCTGTGTCTGTGTCGGGTCAAACAGAGGTTCATGGCTTCAGGGCGCAACTGTACTAGGCTTACATGGAGGAATGTGTCACATCCAGCTTTAATACCAGCTGGGAATGGACACTCGGGGGGGGGGGGGGGGGGGGGGGGGGTGGGAGGGGTACCGAATTTATCATTTCCACTCTCGAACCCCCCTGAAAACGACTCCCTCCATGAATTAAAAAGTACAACAGCCAGCGGTGTCTGCAGCTGGGTTTGAAAGCAACATAACAATTGAATTACGCTTTGTTTTCACGTGCACCTCCCTCGTACACTAGGCAGACCCTCTCCATCTTAACTCAAGCGTAAACAGTTATCTTTTCTGTTTATGTTCTGATATGTAACAGTCAACCCTGCGAGAGTGCTACATAACCAGCGTATAAATCTATCTATCTATCTCTTGCAACATTTCTCACACCACGCTGTGTTTTGTCCGCAGTCGACCTGGAGCACATGAGGACGGTGAAGGCTGACAAACACCAGCGCTTCTGCCAAGAGAACAGCCTCATCAGTCAGTTTGTATCGGCCAAGACGGGGGATTCGGTTAGTGCCAGCCGATTCAATAAGTCGCGATCAAAAACGTGGAGTAACTCTGATAATATTGACCTTGTCCTGTTTTTCTTGTTATCTCTCTCTCCAGGTGTATCTTTGTTTCCAGAGAGTGGCGGCAGAGATTCTCGGCATAAAGCTAAACAAAGCAGAAATAGAGCAGTCCCAGGTGAGCCGTAACGGCATCGAGGTTCCTCTCAAGTTTCACCAAAATGTCCTGCGCAGCAGCCTTTTAAGACACATTTGAAATGGTTTATTTGACTAGAATGCAAAATTCCTCTCCTCTGCACTTACGTACGCACTTTTTTTTTTTCGATGGGATTGAAATTATTCAGGCTACGATTTAATGTGGTCATTGATGCATACATCGCGTGTTTAATCGCCTCATTTTTTTTCTTCCCCCCCAACCACCATCTCACCAACCGAAGGACGGAGGCAAAAAGTACCAGTCATTCAGAGGAGAGAAAAGAAAAAAAAAAAAAAAGGGGGGGGGGGGAAAATAAGATGGATATCGATTGTTTGTTCAGCGCAGTATTTACCATTATTTTGTAGCTCTTAATCAAGCGGCGTGATTCTGTGATTCTCAATTAAGGAACGTCTTGACGACAAAGCATGCGAGGCGTCCAATAACATTCTTTAATTCGGAGCTTGTATCATAAACAAACTCAGCTGAGGTCCAGTTCAGATTCGAAGGGGTAATTTTTTGGGATGCGGAGCAGAAACGTATCTCGTATCATCCACTCACGTTTTCATCCAGACCGAGAGCATGCACAAAGAGAACGCAGCCAGGAAGTAATCAGTTTGATTGTTTACTTGGTATAAATTTTTCTTTTGCTCGCTTTATGAAAAGGTTTAAATAACTCTTCCGGGAACAGAGGGGAATTTCACCGGTTTTGGACCTGTTTATTGTGTTTATTCAGAGCGTTTTTTTTATTTTTTATTTTGTTTCAGCTTCTAAACCATTTTAATTGGAATATTTAGCTCCATGTAACCGTGGCAACTGTTAATTGTAAAAGAAGAAGAAAAGTTCTTGGGGTTTTGTCGGGTTCCTCTCGCCCGGCGTTGTGTGTAATGTTATCCCTGAACTGAGGGGAAGGTCACGGAGAGTGTGATAGGTCGGCGGAGGTCGCCGCACACTGTAAAGGACTTCTTGTTGCGTAAACACGAGTTTGCTACGTCCGCCTCCTGCGACGGTATACCTGCCGCTGCCGCTGCCCGTCTGTAAATAGACCCACATTGAGCACATTAATGCGTGAAGTCGGAGGCTAAAGGTAGGCAGTTGTAGGGGTGAGGAGGTCAGGATGGGCTGTCTTGATTTATTTGGTTTATCTCCCACCGTCTCGGGACAAAACAGGGTCTCGGCCCGCCAGCCGAGACCGAGGTGCCCGGTGGTGGAAGCCGGAGGATTTACAAGGTCACCTCCCCCAGAAGCATTAATCCTGGGTCTGATACGAGCGGCTGGAGCCACACTGGCTGGGTAGATGTTGATGAGCTCGGGGCTACACGGAGGTCAGGACCCCCAGAGAAGGGAGAGCATGGAGGGGAAGGACTGGCCAAATTCTCAAGCTCCTCTCCCATCGCCGACGCTGCTGCTGACTGACTGAAAATGAGCGCAGACTAATGGAGTTGTCCGTCTGTTTTAGTCCTCCGCCCCTCCACCGACAGCTCTGTCAATAAAGCAAAGTGCTTTAATCCGGGCTGATCAAGCTGCGCGAGCGGCCGGGGTCCAGTTTGCACCTCGTGGAAAAAGGCCGAGATTAAAATAAGGAGGAGAAATTACCGTTGAATTCAATTTTCAATTTTGTGAAATTGAACTTGCTGGCACGATTTCATTTATCACGATCGCGTGACAAAACTTCATTTGTTTGCTTTTGCGTCCTTCGCAACGCATTTGTGTCAATCTTTTCTACCACGAAATAGAAGTTTTCAGAAATCTCACCAGGCATAAAAAAAACTGCAGTAAAATCTGGCTTTTGATCAGGAAAAGTAAATTCTCTTGTTAATTCTGAAGATAATTTTTTTTTTTTTTTACCGGTGTTTACATTCAGCACGTCCTTGAATGAGCGACGTTTTAAACTACAGCTGAAACCAAGTCCATTATCGATTAAGCTGGCAATTACTATCTCGGTTAAATTAGTCGATTGTTCTATAAAATAAATAAAATTCTTGTCACAGTTTCATTTGTTTAGTTTTGTCCAAATTAAACTTAAAAAAAAAAAAAAAAAAGGCCACAAATCTTGAAAAAGCTGCAACCTGGGTGTGTTTGCCTTTTGTTTATTGACTAACATACGAGCAGACGGCGCGGTCGACGGAAATGTATGTTAACCGGCCCGTTTCCCGCATGCGGAGATGAGGCTTCGAGCGGGTCGCGGCTCTCTGGGTGCAGCCGCGGGGCGCGCCGAGGCCTCGCGGGATCAGCTGTCAAGGTTTGGAGAGCTGAACACGAGGGTCGCAACCCCCCCCCCCTCCCGACGGCGTCGTATCTGCCCGGCAGCCCTCTCCGTCTTGGTCCTCTGTCTTTTGGATCAGATAGCGAGGCCACGGATCACTCCGACTCCGACAGCGGGGCATCGGCAGCTCGTTAATCAGACGGCCAGCCGGGTCCTGGCGTTCGGCCGCGCGGGCCCGCTCCTCTGAGGCTACGCGGCTTCCGGTCCAGCCGTCTTCTCACACTATTCTCATCAAATGCGGGCTGGTGTGAAATGGAATTTCGACGGGAGTAACGCCAACATTTTATTGCCGGCTCCGACAGTCCAAATCTTTCAATCCAAATTTAACGGATGACACGTTTGTTTCTTTCGTCTCTCGGGTCGTGGTTTTATTTTTTTTTTATGGGAAAATTGAAACGAGTTAAAAGATTTGGGCTTCAGGATTATATGCTGGCTGCGTCCTCTGATGCCATGCTTCACTCTTTCTGTTTAAAAAAAAATACATCACACTTCACGATTCATCTTGTTCTAATCCACCGTCTTTTAACTTCACTCGATCTTTGTCTCCATTTTTTTGGACACTCACCATGCTCTCTCATGTCTCTGTCCTTGTCCTGTTTTGTTTTTGTTGTTTTTTTTTTTTTTTTTCTTTTTTTCCGTCTCTTTCCCGTCCTCCATTCGTCCACTGCTCTGGCGAACCTGCTCAGAGGATTGTGAAGGCTGAGCTGGTGGACTACCCGCAGGATGAAGGTCCAATTAGACAAGAGAACAACCAGCAGAGCAAAATATGTTCGGTTCAATAGCTGGAAGTACGTCCGACAGTTCCACAGCTGTTATTTTAGCCGCTTCATCTTTAAACCTGTTAGAACGAAGAAGCGGTTGCTTTGTAGGTTGCAGCTCACAGTTGAATAGCGGTAGAGCAATCAGATGACTAGAACCCAACCCCGCCTCCCCTGTGGTAGTGTTACCGCAGGGTCAACGGCATTTCGCCAAGAATCTAAAGATATGTATGTTTTGGTCTGTGTGATGTCGTTAATGTACCAGGAAGGAAACATTAAAGTACAATAACTTTTGGAAGTGCTCCAGGTTAGGTTGCTGGATCAACATCAGCACCTCAAGTTGCGCGCGTTGATGTGATATTTTGGCACCTGCGACGTCGCCGCGGGGCAGGAGCGGAGCGCGCACGTCAAAGTTCGAGTTGAACCTCGGGGAAAGTGCGGAAGCTTCTCGCCCGCCCGGTCCCGCGTTGCTGGGTTCGGCCTCCGTGCGGCTCTTTCCGTTCCCCCCGCAAACCGGACACGAACCTCGACGTGCACTCTCTGCTCAAGTTTCAGGTTCGTGGTGAAACTTCCAACGTGCGTCGACCGACGGTCCCCCAAAAAAACGCAAACGCTTCTTCCGTCGTAACTTGTGACACCAGCGACCTCGAGAGGCGTCCGCAGGCCGATTTGATTACCCTTCAGGCGGAGCCGGGCTAACCGTTTCCCTTCGTTTCCAGTCTTTGCGCTAAGCTAAGCTAACCAGCAGCCGTCTTTACCTTCACATTTAAAGAAGAAGACGCGACAGCGGCGTCGACCTTCTTCTCCGAATGCGCGGGAGAAAACGAGAGACTTCCATTTCCCACCGCCGCAGCGTTTCAGGCCTGATTTCGCTGTAAGGAGCAGCTCCTTTTTTTTTTTTTTTTTTTTTATAGTGATCTGTTCAAAAGCTCGATTTAATCCGAGTCCCGCGGCGGAGGTCAGCGGAGCTCCCTTTAACAAGAAGAAATCCTTTTTAGCTTTTTTTTTTTTTTTTTTTTTTTTTTAACTCTGGTCTTTCTTTACTTTCAGCGCGTCGTGAAGGCGGACATTGTGAACTACAGCCAGGACACCGTGGCCAGGACGGTCAACACCCCTCGCAGCTCCATGTGTGTGTTGCAGTGATTCCCCCCTCTCACGCACACACGCACACGCATGTAAAATTGTCAGTATTTTGGGGCGTTCGGAGCGTGTTCCCCGTTGTTCGGCTGAGATAAAGAACAGGCTGCGGTTTCGAGGTCTCGGTCTGCGGATCGGATTTCTTCCAGGAACGATTTCTTTGGTAGTTCACCAAAAAGAGAACCTCCATTTTTTTTGTGTTTTTTTTTCAAGTTTACACGCAGCTATCATTTTATTTCATAGATTCGTCTTAAATATGTATTTAAAAAAAAAAAAAAAAAAAAAAAAAGGTCTTAAAGTTGTGATTTGATTCAGGCGTTAGTATGAAGCCGGTCGTTGAAAGGAGGAAGACGTATATCGTAGATCGGTCACTCCGGTAATCGAAATAAATCGTTTTATTTAAGCGTATTTGTTTTTTTCTCCTGCCGTCGCTGTGAGGCACATTCGTTCGTTTCAATCAGTCGGTGTGTTTTTTTTTTTTTTTAAAAAGACGCGGACGCCCGTTTCGTCGGCGCGGGTCTCTACGACCGCAAAGTGGCAACGCCAAGAGTTCACGGGACAAACGGGGAGGTGAAACCGAACATCGGTGAACCTCTGCTTTCCGTTCGCCAGTTAAGGGGCTTCGCGGTGACGCGATGCGAACCGCCTACCGTCTCCCTCCCCAGAAATATTTACAACTTTCAATCTCAAATCAAGATCTACGTTTTTCTATCCTTCACTCTTCGGGTCGCGTCCCAAAATAAATTCGCGTCTTTCGGGTCGGATCCGTCTTCGCCGCTGATAATTTGAGCTCTATATTTCCACGTATTAGAAGTCATCACGACGCCTCCCGCGGGTTCTCATCAAGTCAACTCAATGTACTCTTTTGAAAAATCCAGAATGTACTACGGTGAAATCAGTGAATGTTTAGTTGACGTCGTACGGCGGCAGATTTTGTGTTTCTCAATAAAAACAAAATATGCTTCATGGAAGACAAAAACGGTGTGTGTGCAAGTGCATCTGTGAACACTTCATCTGTTTGGGAGATTTTAATGCGGAGCGGTCGGTTTTGTGAAGCCGCCGGGAGCGGCCCTCCACGGCGACGCCGCTTCGCAAAACGTCTCCGTGTCTGACTCGGCGTTTACCGGGAGACGCTCCGCGCAAATGCGACGACATCAACCGAGGATGTTCTCCGCACCTGAAAGTCCGAACCGAGGTTCGCGTTTGTTTTTTTTGTTTTTTCCGCAAACACCGGATGTCGTTCGATTCGGTTTCACGCCCGAGAACTGAAGAACTTTGCGCGACGTACCTTCGTCCCGTCGTCTTCGCGTACGTAGGCGGCGGCGGCGGCGTCCTCGACTTGTCCCCGATCGGCGCGCGGAAGGCGTGTTGTCGACTCACGGTAAATCTTCTGTTGGACCGGAGACAAAAGGAGGAAGAGATTCATTCTGTTGCCGCTGTGCTGTTCTTATTCAGCCGTCACTACCAGGTCTTATTCCCCTCTTTTAATTTTCTTCGTCAGATCAAATAATAATAAATATTCAAATACTTCATCGTCTCCTCCTCCTCCTCCTCCTCCTCCTCCTCCTCCTCCTCCTCCTCCTCCTCCTCCCCGTGTGCTACGGCAGCTCATTTTTGTACTTACCGTGAAGATGGCCTGTCTCAACGTCCCGTTACTGGTCAGAAAATTTGAACCGTCAATAAAGTGTCCTCGCACTGCAAACTGTGGTCCGGTCCAGTCCGATCCGGACCGAGACCGCCTGCTTTATGCAGATGAGAGGCCTCTCCTACGCCTGGTTCAGACCCAACTCCAAAAAAAGTCCGAAGGTTCGGACCAAACAAGGTAAGCGTTTGAAGTACGCTGCAAGTGAGCTTTTTTTTTTTTTGGTCCTCCTCTCTCCACTCGGTGCTCACCACAATTAAACCAAAATGACTGCTTTTAAGTTGGTCTACCCGCGTTGTCCGTCGTCTACCGCTGCTAAGCGTGTGACGGGGCGGAGGTGGGGGCGGGGGGGGGGGGGGGGGGGGGTCAGGGAGTCCAGAGACGGCAACAGAGAAGCCGTAGCCTTGGTCGGTAAAGGAGAACCAAGGAGTGCCATCGCGCCGCGGTTCCGGTCAAACAACAACACGGGACTCTCGGCCACGTCTTCCCGACTGCTCGTCCGTCCTTCGTTAAGCCTTTTTTTTTTTTTTTTTGGCTCGTATTACTGTTTAATTACGATATCGAATTACATCGTGTGTGGTATTAAAATTCAATTTGGCGTCCCCCCCCCCCCCCCTTGCAGAAACCCCGAATCAGCAGTCGATGTTCGTTTGAGGAGTGCAGTTTCTCCACGTCGCGAGCCTCGTGAATGCGAGCAGACTTTCCCATTACTCAACCTTTGTTTAGCGTCCGACCACATTCGGACCTCGGGGCGGGGGGAGGGGGGGAGGGGGGGAGGAGGAGGGGGGGGGGTCACTGCAATTTTTCACTCCGTGCTGCGAACACAAACCTCAACGGGCCCCGGAGGTGCACGACGGGAACTCGACCGCTGCTGATGGAAGGACTTTACGGGTTAAGGATCTCCGCGCCGAAATTGAAGCGTGAGGACGGGAACCTGACCCGCCTCACCGATCCCCCCCCCCCTCATCCCCTCCCCCCTCTGGTAGCTAATGAGCCACCTTGGTCTTTGTTCAGTAAATCTTCCCTGAAACGGCTCCTAAATCCGCTCTGGACAGATGATACAAAACGGCTTTATAAATGGTTGTGAGCGGTATTAATTAATCACTTAAATAGCTCAGCCTTTTGTTGCTGTCACACGACTGCGAGAGGGTTCTGGTTTTGAGTTTTGAGCCTTTTTTTTCTTTTTCTTCTTCTTCTTTTTTTTCTTCTTCTTCTTTTTCACCGAGTCGGCGTCATTGAAACCACCGACGTATTGAGAAGGATTAAAGGTCATCGGAAACCGCCGAGAAACGAAACAAAGACTTGCATCTTCACGTGGGGGGGGGGACCTTCCATTCCATTCTAGTCTTCTCCCGGGTGTTGTTGAGCGGGACGTCCCGGCTGCCGAGCTACTGCAAACGGCGCTGAGCCCGAGCGTGGACCGGGGCGGCCCGGCGCACGTGCGTTGTTTCGCTTCGGCGGACGTCTTTAGCAATTGTCTCTGCTGAATTTTTTTTGTCGAGAGCCGTCACCGGCGCTGACAGGCGAGACTTGGCCTTGGCTTTGCAGCTGTTTGGACAGGTGTTTTTTTTTTGTTTTTTTAAACTTAAGACGTTCACAACAGCAACGTCCCCCCCCCCTCCCCCCTCCACCGCCCCCCCCCCTCCGCCCGCCCCGAAGACGGAAGGAAAGAACACCACGGCGTGGATAACGCCCGAGAAGGGCGAGGCTTTTGACGGACGGGCGCAAGCCGAGGGCGACTTGCGTCGAAATGAATTTGTCCCGCCGTCCCCCCTCGGCGGCTCCGCGTGAATCGCGTCGTGCGCTGGCCGGTTTCGGTGTTCGCTCGCTCTCCGTTTGGGCGCGCGCGCGCCGGCGGGGATGCAGGAGCAAACGGACGAACTGCACGACGTGTTTTGCAGCGCGCAGTCAAAACACCGTGACGAGTTAAATTTGCTCAGTACTTTGTCGTCTCGGAGCGAGTTTCGGTCCTCCGTGAAACCAAAACACTTCTTCCCCTCTGGGAAGCGTTCAGTGGGCACAAGTCCTGCTCCTTTTTTTTTTTTTTTTTCTTCCCCCCCCCCCCCCCTCTTTCCTCTTCCTCCCCCCGTCTGTGTTTCTCATCGCTGAAACTCTGCGATGACAGTCTCAAAAAAACCACACACGACAAGCCGGTAAGAGGGCCATAGTTGTGGGCTGTGCTTTTTTTTATTTTTTTTTTTTTTTTTTCTTCGTGTGTGTGGGCAGGAGGAGGCCAACACCCTCATGATTACCCACTCACCCTCTTCCGTTTTCCACCTGTGCAGAGTGCCAGACCCGCAGCGTTGAGGGAGTAGGCAGGACTGAGTCAACCCCTCTGATGAGCTGCAGTCCCCCCCCCCCCCCACCCTCCCCACCGCCCCACCCCCCCTCCCTCCCTCCCACAGTCCCCACGCTGGCTCCTGTTTTTCTGTTAGAGCGCACTGGGGCCAGCCAGCAGAAACCGGAGTGACAGGCGAAGCCAGGCGGGGCCTGCACCGGCCCGGAGCTGGCATCCGTTTATTCAGAGCACCCTTGGTGAGCCAGCGGTGGCGAGTTCCCAGGGTACTTCGGAGGACTGCTCCGCTCTGTCGTCTGTGGGCGTCCCTAAGTGTTTGTTTGTGAGCGCGCCGGGTAGATTGTGATCTGAGAACTCTGCTCGTCTCATTTGCAGCTTGTGCAGACGAGACCCGGTTAGGTGCCGTGTGTCTGCCCAGGCTGAAAGGCGCATGATTTATTTTAGGGGCGAGGATGTGGGCATTCGGAGGGGTCATATTTATAGTCCGCTGGTCTGGTGAGGAGATCTGCCAGAAAAAGCAGAGATTCTGAAAAAGAGGCACAGGGGACAGAAAGCTGAAAGTCTCCCTCTCTTCGGAGGCCACGGATGAATGCTATTTTCAGTGGGGTGTAATGAATAGCACTTTAAAACCGAATAGCTGTTGTATCAGATTTTTTAGATGCGGAGAGGACGGGTTCGACGAGAGCGGCAACAAAAGGGGGAGACTCTCCGCGGAGCGTGCGATATTCTTTCCACCGAGCGACAAAGCAAAACACCGAAATTAGGTGGCGACGTCGCGTCTTCGCCTTCTCACTTAAAATGGCCTCTCAGATGAATACCACCGACTCCCCAGATAGAAAACTTGTTGAGTGTTTACTATCACTGAGTTCAAAGCCAGCAGGCTGTTTTAACATCCGTCTGGCAGCGGGGAGAAGTTGTTTTTCTTCTGCTCATTGATAATCAGATTTTAAGGGGCGGGCCTACAGGTATGATTTGTGACATCACAAATTCTGGTCCAAAAATTCTATTTCCACAAGTGAGTTGTGGAAACTTGAAGCCTACAGTGCACAAACACTAAGAATAGACTTTACAGTCAAGTAAGATACGTCTTCTGTCCTGCAGTTTAACTTTAGAAATGAAATGTATTTGCATTTATAAATGGATATTCGCAGATTCTGGAAGAAGCACACGTTATTTTTAAGGATCTTTTACAACAGACTTACAACCGGATCAGACACAAATCATTTCTGTGTAAAAAAAAAAAAAAAAAGTCTACTTTGTGGCGTTTGAGTTATTACAACATACACGCCAATCTTATTTCAAGTTTAAAAGTGACGCCGATGGTATCCGCCAGGTGAATGTCTGGAGTCTGCGTGGAGTGGAGTGGCTGCACAGTTTACGGGACTGCCGTGGCTCGGGACGGTCAGCTGACTCCGGCTGTCTCGTACTCGATCCGCGGAGGGATCGACTGAACGCAAACTCGATGAAGTGATCCGCGCTGTTCGTGTTTCGTCGACGACGTGTTATTTCTGACACGAAGCGGACTGAACGGTGCGAGGACAAAACACCTCCCGAGTGTTGATCAATTTGCTGATAACGGTCCGTAAAATGTCGGGAGCGTTTAACAACGGCGTCATATTGTTAGTTTTTGTCCGAAGCAAGACGGAGAACTTTTGGCACGTTTCATGAAATAATGACGGCAGTTGACCAATTATCAAAACAGCAGCTAATTTACCTTCCAGCTGATTATTTGAACTCCCTTAAAGACGCTGAACATACGGATCAGTATCTGAAGCGGATTCTGCAGGAGAGATTTAGCACGTTTCTCCTTGAATGCAGCTGTCAAATGCAAGACGACTAATGCTGCCGTCCTCTGCGAGACAGCAAGCTTTTCGCGTCTCCGTCCTGCAGGTGGTGAGTATTTGAAATGTCATATTTACGCGGGTCCTTCTTTAAACGTGATAAAAGGGGTCGTTAAAACGAGCGAATTCAGAGTTTTTGCATTTCCCGTTTTAAAAACAGACTTCAGTTACTGGAAATGCAAACAATACTTAAATCTGCAAAGACGGTTGCGTTCAAATTTTGTGATCGAAGCACGTTTGCGAACGAGACCTTTTCAGAGGTGACAACTGAGCCTTCCTCCGACTCGCAGGCTCGTACAGATCGTGTGTTTGATAAAGGATCCGCTCCGTCAGAAGGAAACACAATGATATCATGATGTAGAAATGACTAATGATCCAGCACCTGAGCACGCACCCTCTTCTCCTCAGCGCCCGACTGTCAGCCTGCGCCATCCTCCAACAAAGAGACGGTTACTGGGCGGCACCCGAGTTGGGTGTCGCCACTTTCAGCATCTGTTGGGAAGATAAATACACATAAAAGAGTTAATAAGCAAAGTGAAAATATAAGGAAGGAGGCAGGTTACAAGGCCATCACTCAACTCTGCTCGTCTGTGACTCTTACGCTTTGTGATTCCTCCCTCATTGTTCCCCGAAATACTTTGGATACAAAACCCGATACGAGAGCCATTCAGTTTTTTTTAAGTGCTATTCATTGCAGGCCGCTGAAAATAGCATTTATCCAAAGATGACACTTTGAGGCTTTTCTAAAGACTACTTAGGAGACACCGCCGCGCTTTGAGACGCCTGAAAAGTGTGAATATGCATGTAAATGTTCCACTGCGGCATTTTCTGAGGTGGGAAAGTACGGCTCTGGGATTAAATGAGTGACGCCGTGGAGCAACACCGGTCATAGCCAAAAATGAATTGAGCATTATTGTTAATTACAGAGGGCATATCCCTTCTGGATTTGTACAAGCACGCTAATTCCACGTTGACCTCTGCCACAAACGACGTCCCATTTGACGTGCGACAGAGTGGAACTTTCACTCCATATTCGACTGGAAAATTAATTCAGCATGAAGCCTCAAAAATGAGTCTCCTGTTCAGGGGGGGGGGGGGGGGGGGCTCAGCGGAGAAACAATAGTGTGCGAAGATGGCATGTAGCGCAGCGCAGGTCCGTGTTTACTGACACCCATGAGTGACTGCTTCAGGTGTTCATTTCCCTGCAGGGACGACCGCTCAGAAAATCTGTTAAACCGGGTTCAAAAATATGCGGTCTGTCTGTGCAAAGAACAAAAGGCACAAGACATTTCTCCACCAGGTGTCTTTGGAAATGGAGTGCTTCATGATGTGTACACATGAAGCACACATCGTCAGTGAACCTCCACAATGTCAACTTTTTCAGGAATCGGGGGGGAAAAAAAAAAAACGACTTTTATTTTTAGCTCGACGGCAACACATTTCTCACGTTATCCAAAGGGATTTGAAGATCCTGAGCCGACAGAAGGAGAATAAATAGACCGCCTACATTTATCTGAAATGAACATGCGAAACTTGAAGGCGATGATATTTCATGCAATATTTGATAAATGAAGGAAAACATGTTGAGGATTTTTTTTTTTTTTTTTTTTTAAATCTGACCATTTTTCATGGCTGAGAATGTTTTAACTTGGCTGACACACATGAAGGATGACACGCCGGACTCCAACCAATCACAGCTCGTCGACTTTCATTACCTGCGTAACAAACATACAGTAGGTGACAGGTAAGGTGCCGGGGATCGACTTCTACTTGCGACAAACTTTTACGCATGTAACTGCGGTTTTATGAGTGAAACTGAATCTAGAAACATCCGTCATCGCCTGGTGTTGAAGGTGATTTTGGATTTACTTCACAAGTTGGTTCTCAAATGGTTACAGCTTCAGTGAAATGAAAGGAACGTCATCCTGCTTTAATTGCTGCATCTGCAGTTGCGTGTAGAGGATGGTATCAAGATTGCCAAACTAGGCGAGGGAGGCTGAACAATTTGAACACGTTAAGTCTTTTAGTTGATGTGGGGACTCCAGATTTTCCGTCCGTCCCGCTGTAGTCCACCAAACGGTAGAAAACGGCGCCCAATGCTCATTTACCTTCCCGATACCCGTTGCCTGCTGGGTCGGGACACCGTCGGGCTGGTATTGTCTAGTCTGATCTCAACATGAGAACACGTTCAGACTGAGAGCAGCTCCGGGTTTGTTTCAGGTGACGGTGAGACGACGTAATACGATCCGAGAAGTCGAGAGATTTACGAGTTTTAAGCCTCACTCGGAGCCAAAACACTGCACGACGGTTGGTAGTACTTGGAAGAGAGGCTTGTACAACTCCGGCAGCAATTGTTTTATATTTCATCACATTGTTCGCGAAGGAAATCTCTAGTAATAGTTGATATTACAAAGTCATCCGAGGGGACTGAATTTAATTTGCCCGACGTTGTGCTTCTTGAAATGGGGGACATTTTCCTGATCTTTGCAGAACAAATCTGAAACTAAACAATGCTCAAACGGATGAAAGGGTTGCGTTTTTTTTTTTTCTCGTCGGGTTAATGTCAGTCTGAAGTCCGCTTCAGACCTGCATCCCTGCAGCTGGAAAGAATTCCATACCTTGCTGAAGGGCACCTCAGCAGGGTGGATTTTGGCTGTCAAGGGGAATTGAGCGCCGGCCGTCTGGCTGAAGCACCGTGACACCAATCACAACACCACCCTGCCGGTCCAGCCAACAACAATATACAGTCAAATGAGGGACTGGCACGATACAGAGCAGCACCCAAATGTTTGAATCAAGGAATATTTCTTGAAATGTTTGAAAGAAATGTGGTGCGACAGTGCTCGGGTCCTTTTTTTTTTTTTTTTTTTTTTTTTTTTTTTTTTGGGTGGTAACAGACAATGTTCTCTCGCTGGATCAACAGTAAGAAAACTTGTATGTTGGAAAAAGTAGCTGGCTCGTATTGAGAAGCACGAAAGCGCTGATATAATGTGAGGTGACGTTAGAATTCCTCTCTCTGTCCAACACAATGTGGGCAGTGTGGAAAACCTGGATGGTGTGATTTTTTTCAGAGTATCCATCACGGCGTCACAAACCCTGCAGGTCTTACTTACAGTACATAACGCTGTTAATCAAAACCAGCCTGTTCTGGGGGCTCGAAGGTCATCAGCCAACAGGAGGAAATTATTGATGGAAATAAAGGTGCAGGGCTGCTCCAAAGGCAGCCGTGCTCGATGTGGAGTTTGTAGGCAGGCTGCGTTATGAACAAGGCGGAGTTGTTCACATCTGATTTAAGGGCTGCTTTTGTCTCAACTCGCGCCAAAGAAGGGCTCATGCTTTTATTGGCCGTTTAGTCTATTTCCATTTCTTGACCTGCATTGAACGTCCACTAAAAGTTAATAAGTCTTTAATGTTTTCTTACTTTGAAAATTGCCTATGGACAGAGTGGAGCCTGTGATTTACTGACCTCAGCGGCTTGAGCTGCACATCAAGACATTTCTTTTGGTCTCGTATTATAACATATGAAATCACTTACAAGTAGCTACTAATTCACAGCGATCTGTCAGACCGTTTTAATCGAGACACGGAGTCATTACAGAACGTGATGACATTGCGTGCGCGCGATGTATGGCCGGCCGCCATTATTTGGAAAGAGAAGTGCAGCCGAGAAAAGTGTCTCCAAAGAAGAAAGGGACCCCGGTGAGGGTCAAGTTCTCGTGTGCAGGCTGTTGTGTGAAGTGTCTGGTGATTGCCAGGCTGTTCTCAAGACGCTGCTGGACAGGGAGGTGAGCGGCAGGTTAATTACTATAGTGAGAGGGAAGGGTGAGATGCTTTACATAGCCCTTTGTGGCCTGCGGCCTTGGGTTTCCAGCACGGAGAGGTGTGAGCAAAGGGTGCCGGTGAAGATGGCGAGGGGCGGTGGCGATGCACGGTCCAAGCCCGTCCTAAAGTCGCCACATCGATCATCGACGACAGCAGCAGCGAGTCCAATGTGAAAAACATGCCGTCACACTCTCAGTCATACAGTCACCAGC
Organism: Embiotoca jacksoni; assembly: GCF_022577435.1. Classification (NCBI taxonomy): domain Eukaryota; kingdom Metazoa; phylum Chordata; class Actinopteri; family Embiotocidae; genus Embiotoca; species Embiotoca jacksoni. The sequence continues at coordinate 3,435,786 of NW_027185403.1, forward strand.
AACAAGTAGGCACAAACACAGATGATGCACGCTGTCCGGTAATCAGACTGAATTTCCATTTCTGTATGAGGAGGGAATTTTGTCTTCCTCCCAGTCCACAGAGACTGACACACCAGGCTCTATCCGGCGCAAAGCGTCGCCAAGGGCAGCAAGACAAGTGTCTTTGCTGGTTTCAGACTGACACATTTCTCATTATCCCGTCCACCACCGAAGTTGTCTTAAATAGAGGAGATGATTGTAGTCAAGAGGACCTAATGTGCACAAAGCGTGGACACTCAGGGACCTGCAGCAGTGCTCAACGTTTAAAAAGGCTAAAACTTCTACTAGTACTACTACTACTGCTACTACTGCTACTACTACTACTACTGCTACTACTACTTCTACTACTTCTACTACTGTTACTACTACTACTACTACTACTACTGCTGCTGCTACTACTACTTCTACTACTGTTACTACTACTACTACTACTACTACTACTACTGTTACTACTACTACTACTGCTGCTACTACTACTACTTCTACTACTTCTACTACTGTTACTACTACTACTACTACTACTTCTACTACTACTGCTACTACTACTGTTACTACTACTACTACTGCTACTACCACTACTACTGCTACTACTACTACTACTGCTACTGCTACTACCACTACTACTGCTACTACTACTACTACTGCTACTGCTACTACCACTACTACTGCTGCTACTACTACTACTACTACTACTGCTACTGCTGCTACTACTACTACTTCTACTACTTCTACTACTGTTACTACTACTACTACTACTACTTCTACTTCTACTACTACTGCTACTACTACTGTTACTACTACTGCTACTGCTACTGCTACTACCACTACTACTGCTACTACTACTACTGCTACTACTACTACTGCTACTGTTACTACTACTAATACTACTACTACTACTACTTCTACTTCTACTACTACTACTACTGTTACTACTACTGCTACTGCTACTACCACTACTACTGCTACTACTACTACTGCTACTACTGCTACCACTACTACTGCTACTACTACTACTGCTACTGTTACTACTACTAATACTACTACTACTACTACTTCTACTTCTACTACTACTGCTACTACTACTGTTGCTACTACTGCTACTGCTACTACCACTACTACTGCTACTACTGCTACTGCTACTACTGCTACTGCTACTACTACTACTACTGCTACTGTTACTACTACTACTACTACTACTACTACTGCTACTACTACTACTGCTACTACTACTACTGCTACTACTGATACTGCTACTACTGTTACTACTAATACTGCTACTACTGCTACTACTACTACTACTACTACTGCTACTACTACTACTATGATACAAATCTTATTTCACAATAGCAATCTGTCAAGGTGCAAGCACACCTGGTTTTTTAAAAGGAAAGGAAGATGACTAGCAAAAGTGGACCCGGACACGCCAATGCGCCATGCGCTTCAGACCGCATGGTTAGATTGCTAAAACAGAGCCCGTAGTATCTATAGCGGCTGTCATTTCTAATTAACACAGAAGCTGCTTCGGCGGTTGTCTCGAAACGTTTGTCCAGTCAATTGAATAAACGCTGCTAATTTATTTCCGTTATTTCCGTAAGTGGACTGAAAACATCTCGTAGGTCAGTTTCATTCAGTCACAGTTCACCAAAGAAGCTGCGATTGGTGCAGTTATCTTTCAAGCTCAGTAAACATCCATCAGCGAAGCACCTGCTTCGGAAACATTTGCGATGTGATTCAGAGGTCTGAAGGTTTTCTATAAATGCAGTGGGGGAGTTTTTACAAACAGACAGTTAAAAGGCCGTTGAGCAGTGCCCCTTGATGGTCTGTGTTACAGCGGGACATGTGCTGGATTATAAATGGCCTCTTTTCAAATATGAATCACGTTCACATTGTTTAACAATATCGATTTGTTGTTTACAAATCAACACCTCTCAATCAGACTGAATAACAATGGAACACTATAATCCCTCATGGTGGGAGTATTTACTGCCGGGCAATGTAAAAACATTGATTACAGCAGTTTGAATGGAACCTTTCAACGACAGATTATAGTAAAGACTCTTATAATGTGTCGCTACCTTGGAATTCAACTCAACCGATGACAAAGACCGAGTGGAACAAGTGATGACTATAACAGGAGTTAAAAAATAAAGTACCAGTGCGCGTGATCACAGTTTAGAGGACGTCGAGTGTCTTTAAATGAATATTTGCATACATCCGCACTGTAGACCCGCGGCTGCACTGCTTTCCTTTAAATCGTTCCGTTTTCGCAACAGTAGCACAAATTGTTATTTTCCTCACCGGTCTCACTCACTTGCGTGCGCACACGGAAATATCATTAATACAATCCAAATGGTTTCTCATGGCTATTTACTTTATTCCTTATTTTTGCCTCTGGCCTCATGAATCCCTTCATTATTTTTCCAGTGGAAGGCCAAAGGGAGGAAACACTTGATTTACAGTCCCAGAAAGCCGCTCCAGCCTGTCTCTGCATGTAGATTAACAAAAGCACAAGCGCTGATATTTACTTTTTACTATTGCAGTTCCATTAAAGGTTTGTATGTCTTGAGACCACTACGCTACGTCTCGGTTTATTTTCTTGCCCCTGAACACTGTGCAGTGTTTTTTTGGACTTCATTAAGTAAATGAACAGGTGTTTCCCCCCCTTAAGTCTTCATACACAGCTAATGAGCCAAAGTAAGTGCGTTTAAATTATTAGGCAATTAGGTACGGGAAATGTAGAGAACGCTGAACACAGGAAGACATTAGGTGTGTGTACACGCACTGCTAACTCGTACAATGTGGAGTTTTCTTGTGCGATTTGGGAGAAAATTTAGAACGCTTTTTTTTTGTGTGTGTGTGTATTTTCAATGTATCATTAGTGATTATGAAAAATGGCAAAGTTGGAAATGATGTTTGCTCTGCTCAAAACTGACCGCAGCTCCATTCATGTTAATTAACCTTTTTTTTTTATGTGGTGCTGATGAATGAACAAATAAGCTGGCGGTTAAACTCATTTTGAGTTTCGGTAATTCGTAGAGAAAAAGTTAAGGAACAATAAACACATTTATGGGGGACTAATATTAGTTTTTTCTTCAGTTAAATATCACTTTGTCAGTGGAAACTGGAGTTCCAGAGGATTGTTGTTGCAATGATTTAAAGCTTGTTAGAGACAGACTGATGTGTCTAAAGTAACTCTTTATGTATAAAATTCTACTGGCTGTATTACATACTAGTTTATGTATGAACTTAATTTGAGTGGGTCTCTAATATATGGAGATATATTCGACACGCTAGAAGAAAAATAAGCATAAATACATGTGAAACAACCAGTTAAACTCTGTTGATGGTTCAGTTGATCGGTCAATTAACCACTTTGGTTCAAACTGAAAGATCTCAAAAGTGTTGTCGAAGTGTCATTTCATTTAGGTTCTTTTTTTGCTGCAGCAAGACAGAACAAGCTACATGTATGTGATGGGTTGTTGTTCTGTGGTCAAGTGGACAACCAATGTCAAAACAAACGTCACTCTCCGATGAAAAGTTGCATTGTGAAATAATACTAGATCAAAATAAAAAGTCACCTGCGGTAAACCTTGGATGGATTATGCCACAATTGCAATGTTTATTGATATGATTGGTTTAATACGGTTTTAATTTAACGTTGAACACTTTTAGTCCCCCCCCCCCCCCCTCGTGACTAATCGCACCAATTCAATCTCATGACACCAAAAATTTTGTTGCAAAATTTTTCCAGATGGTAACTCAAGACATTTTCCATGAAGTACTTCATTAAGGCGATTTAGGTCAAAGACGCACACACAAAACATTGGACGTGAAGACAGAGGAGCGCTGGCTGCCACTTTATCATCTTGCCGCGTCTCAATAATTCACTACAGTCACAGTTGGCATATGAAAAAGAGAAACTGTGCAGCGCTCTGAGAGGAAAAACCTGATCTGTCTCCTAACAAGGGGGAAGTGTGAATATGACAAAGCCTTCCCATCTGACACCCAACCCAACAAACAGCCATCTGTCATCATTATAAGTGGCACCTGATGTGCTGCACTTAAGAGGCACCTTGAATCTTTTATGCTCCACCGTCAATTAAGTTGGGCCAATTATCTTCTGAATTATTGAATCAAATTTAGAAACTCAATCACTTGTTCATAAACGGGCCAATAGCGGTGTTTCATGTTCACAGGTGGCTCTGCTGAAGATGCTGCAGAGGACCATCCAAAGTGTCTTCAACGTGTTACTAATTCATACGTTTGGATGAGCTAATCTTGCCTTCGTGTCAGCTCGCTGCCAACATCTTCCCCCTTTGGCGACGCCAGCTCTTTGGTTATTCATATTCCTGGCCTCAGACAATAGGAACCTCTTCAAACTCCATAACAGATAATCCTCTCAGCGCAAAAGTCACCTGTCTCAGGTGTATCGAGGAAGAATGTCAGCTGAAACTTTATCGCCGTGATGGACCCTGTGAAAAATATTTTCTTCCTTTTTGTTCATTTGACAGGACTTAACACCACTTTACAGCCGTTCTGACAGGTCCAGGAGTTATATTTTCCACCATTATGTTCAGGGGTGTGGAAATTAAATCGTGCAACAGGGGATTTGATGACACGTTATATTCATTTTAACAGGAGTCATTAATATCTGTGGTATCCTGTGACTAATCCCAAAACTGGCACAAAGAAGCAGAGGGGAGGGGAGATGTGAGAGACGTTCTCTGTATCTCACCATTCGCCGTTCTTCCTCCTCTTCACTACGACGAACTCACAAGAGAGCCCTCTGAAAGAAATGAATGTCCACCGGGAGGATTGTGAACAAAATCCAGCAAAACAAGTTCACCATGGTTGTTACAAATTAAGATTTCAAGGGTTTCAAAATGTTAATTTTTTTTTTTTTTTTTTAAATTGACCGTCATTGTAAACTCTGTATTGGATATCTTGATTTAAACCTGTTTCCCTGTACCAACCAGACTGTATGTCAAAATGGTTGTGAAACCCGGGTCTGAAAAGTGAGACTAATGTGAAAGTGCTTTCAAGAGCAATACCACTGAGGGCCACTAGGGGTGGGCTCCGAAAAGCCTCTGGCTCCCATAGACTCTAATTCAAAAAACTTCTCTCATAAAATACAAAGTCAGTAAATGTTTTCCACAAGTCACTATGGTGTCATGAGCTAAATTCGCTCCTTCTGATCAGTGTTCTGGTGGCCCTTTGGAAAATAATTCCATCGCTAATTAGATAATTAGGCCTCAAAGAGAGGTATGTTTGGAGGTGAGCCTGGTGTGATTGACGTGCCCAGAGTGCAGTCACCATTCCCCACTCCCTCCTCCCCAGCTCCTCCAAATATGGTCACTTCGGGCTCCAGCAAAACAAGATGGCGATGGATAAAATGCCTGACTTCAAAACAGTAGTTTACAAACCAATAGGTAACATGAACCAGGAAGAGACAACACTTCCGCCACACCATGATTTTACGTTATCCAAAATCTGACACGATATCCAGTCTCATATCATGAGACGATAAAATATCGACGTATCGCTCGGCCCTAATCTGAAGTATTGTCACAAAGTGAAGAGACAACATGAAGCTAAAGAGAGAAATCCACAATGACAAACAAACAAATGAAAGGAACTACGAGGGAAATTCATTCACTGAATAAAATGTTCTATTTATTTCCTGTTGCGTTTCTACCGTTACAACTGTTTTGAAGTCAACAGGATTTTCTATTCGATTTCTGACCATTATTTTTGCTGACATGAAACCTACATCTGACCTTTACTTTTTTTTTTTTTTTTTTTTTTTGCGGGTAGCACAATATCTGTTAAACCCACTCAACATTTTGTTCTCACATGGTGTATTTACAGTTGCAGCCGCATCTTGTGACACCACCAACCACCTCAGACTTTAGAGGCTCCGCCGTCAGCCGATCCAGCAGCTGTGAAAAGTGTTACCCGTCCAGGTCTGGCAGCGCTGCAACTGATGACTGACAGCGGGTTTAATATTTGATGAGGGACTTGGGATGAACCAAAGGCTGGTCTCTCAGAGTGTGTGATGCAGGGAACACCCAAACCCACCCATTGTTATCCCCCCCCCCTCTGTGCTGCCCGGCTATTCATAGAGCAGAGGATAGGGTTCTGCACTCGCACTCTGAGAGTTTCACCGAAGAGAGAAACACAATGAAGTCACAATAACAAAGGTCGCGGTGTCCTGACTGACAGCTTAAACCCAGAAGTTTTCTGCACCTTAAAACACTTGAATGTTTTGATGCAACATTTTTTTTTTTTTTTTATCTCAAACATAACTTCTGTCTGTCACACACCAACGTCACACCAAAATTTGTAAAAAAAAGATTCTGCTAAGATATTCACGTGGATTTAAACTCGCTCTTACTCTTAATAAAAATATCCACCCCGAATTAAATAAATGCTGTGAAATAAAAGTCGGCTTTGGGCAGGTTTTGTTGTTTTACGGTAAATATTCTAATTCTTTAACAGGGCAAACAGTCGACATGGTGTAAAATCAACATTAAAAAAAGAGGGAAAAGCACAGTTTTTGTCTCTGTACAGAAACGGTTTTAAAAAGGTTTAAAAAAAAAAATGCCATTTCAACCAGCAATGCTGGATAAGTGGACACACAAAATGCAAAAATGAACCATAGTTAGATATTAGCATCAGCAATGACAGGCTTAAATAGTATATAACATTTTGCACATTTTGTCCTCCAGTTTTGCTTTTCAGGTTTCAGGTTAAATTTGAGATAAAAAAAAAAAAAAGAAAGAAAAGAAGCTAAAAGCAACCTGCAGTGTTTTTTTTTTTTTTACCAGGAGTTCAGATGTATAGTAGATAAATGTACCTGAATGAATGAACCTTTTCACGTGTGTCTTAATCTGCTACATTGTTTAAATTCTCTTCTGTTTTCCTTAATTTCCAATAAGAAAAACTAAAGTTATGTTTAATCATCCATGTTGTGCTCATTGATAACACATAACAGATTTATACAGCATTAATAATATAAACAAAATACATTTCAGTCGGTGAGTAAAGAGGATCATCTGTCAAGCTTTTTATGTTTCTTGTCTTCGGCCGGGATTCAGTTTGTTACACTGACTTCCTGGTGTTGTCTTAATCCCCCCCTTGAACCACCACCCACCTCGGGGACCCCTGACCTCTGACACAGCGCTAACAATGTCACCATCACTCTCCGCCGCGGCACGTACGACTCACAGCTCGATGGAACGACTTCTCGCTCTGCTCTGGAGGCTGCTGAAAGGAACATTGGGAAAAGTAGGAGGAAGTCGTCGACCGAAACAGAGAAAAATGAGTTTAAGTTTAAAGTTAAAAAAAAAAAAAAAATAGTCTGCAACACTTTGTCAAAATTAGTTATGGCGTTAGTTTGAATATCACAACTTAAAGATATATCCGAGCATCTTCGTATCCCAGCTGAGATTTTGGTACAGTTTAAGTGTGCAGGAATGTGGCTTGCTGTATTTTGTACTTTTTAAGAACGTGACAGTGAAAAACAAAACAAATGCAGTAATGATTCTTCTACGGCAGCGTGCATTAATGCAGAATGCAAAGACAGGAGTCTGATTTCTTCAGATGAGATAAAAGATTTCCATAAAGGTAAATAACAGTCATGTTAATTCCACATCAAGTGTTTCATTATTTTTTTTAAGTGTTTAAAGACGGAGTAGGGCTTTAGAAATAAATAACGTGAAGTCTTCAATAATATTTAAAGTTGTATTCACAGAAATTGATTACTTATCTGACAACATACCAACTTTTTATAATTTAATATTCAGTATAGCAGAAGGATGTCACAGCAAATTGGCAGTAGAGATAAACAAAACGTCTAAAATGACTCCGGCCTTGCACATAATTTGACCCCCCCCCCCCCCCCCCCCCAATTGTAGAGCAGACAAATTTAAAAGGGTGTAAAAAGTATTTTCGACGTTTTCAGTGGTTTATTTGCACATTCTCACGCGGCCATGTAGCTCTTTGTGCGTGCGGGACTAACGTCGTCGAGGAGCGATGATGAAGCTGCCCTCTGAGTTAAAGCCGAGCTAATGCGTAGTGATGGTGATGTACCTGAGCTCAAAGGCTGAGATGAAATATACAGTATCAAGTATCCTGCAGGTGTCTCTCTGTGGCTCAGCACGAATCCGTGGGATTTACTGCGGGACTTAGAGGTGCACTCTCTTCATACCACCTCTGGCGGTGTGCCTGAAGGAATCAGCGGCCCCGGCTTTTTTTTTTTTTTTTTTTTTAATGACTGTCAGGACGTCCGTGGGGGAATTTTGGCAGGTTGGAAAGAAACACTGAAACCGATCCTCCTCTTTTTGCCCTTTTCTGCTCAGCTCTTAATCCATAAACCATCCCTGAACAGGCCCATCTGGCATCTGGTCGCCTCCTCATCGCCTCCCTCTCCGCTGTCTAAAGACAGCAGCGGCTCTTTTCCTCTCTGCGTCTGTGATTTCACTTTTCACGTCCATCTTTTTAGGGGTTTTCGGGTGTCATTTCCTCGTCTCTGTTTCCTTCTCGTCTCTGTCACATTGTCATTCAAGCACGCCGGCTAAATAATGAGTTTGTTCATCTACAGTTAATGATGATTCCAAAAACAGATCAACTCGAGCTGCGGTGATTTCGTTAGGCGAGAGGAAATTTTATTTAATGGCAAAGTAACATTCACTGCCTCTCTTCCTTTGTCATGTTTGACAATAAACTGCAAACCTTTTGGACTATTTTATAGAAATTAACTGATGACCTGACAAAATAGCTGACAGAACAAATAATTGCTAGTTGCAGCTGCAGGTTAACCTTCTGCAGGTTGATGCCCTCAGGAACAGCAACAAGTTGAAAAGATGATGTTTTTTAAGATTCTGCAAAACTGCCTCAGGTGGAAGGTATTATGACTCAACGCGTGCTAAATTGTAATCTGTAAAATCACTTGTCAGAGCTGTGATGATATACCAGCTGGACTGAACCTGCCACAATTTCCAGTAAGGAAAAATAAATTGCCGTACAATAGCGCCTCCGGTGCGTTTGTCCATTAGAGAGCACAAACTTAAAATGTTTCAACCGTGAAATGTACACAATGTCTTGTTTACAATTCTTCAATGACCAAATTTATTGTTATGAATCAAAAAAAAGGTTTGTTTAATGGTGCATTCATGAGCATTTGGGAAGAGTGGGAGAATATACCAGAACATCTGTTGAACCTGGAGTATCCCACCGGGACAGTTGGGGGTTTGGTGTCACTTGACATGACATTGCGGCAATTGTGGTGAAAAGTTGGAAATTAAGTCTAATTTTGCCTAATTTACCAGCTTGAATCTAAACATCGGAAAACAGCATCGAATGTAAATGTGTAGAAATGTAGCGTTTAAATAATATTGACCTCCCGAGCTCCATTTCAATCCTGTGTTTGTTTATATGGACGATGATGGATGACTTGATTGATACTCTGCAACACGGACTTTACACACAGTAAACGCGACACGAGCCAGTTAACATGTCACAGCAACGACACAGAGACAGTACCAGACGATCAGGTAAACAACTGGATAACCAACAGCAGTAATTGTCGGAGGCGAGTTTGTGACAGCTGCATACACGCGATTGAGCCTACGGTTCTCGAGATCTGCCACAAACCCAGAAGCTCACGGCTCGTCTTCAGGTGCCACTCATTTTCCTAATTTCTTTCCCTCCTCTTCTCCGAGGAAACACACTGGAGTCCCGCCGCTTTCTCCTCAGCGACCTCGCAAAGCCACAACACAAACAGCGGCGGACATATCGGGCCCCAGCTGCCGACATGTCTGCTCAGCAGCGTATTTATTTAAACCTGCCGCGGGGCCTGGCGGTCCTACGCAGGCCTCGCCGGGGGCCTCCCCGGCTTGTTTGAGAATCCATTCACACCTGCGCATTAAATTACTGACACTAATGTTACTAGTAATGCTTGGACCGGCTCCCATTTTTGAACCTATAAAGCTGCAGGAGCTGGGAAATATTGGACATGCTGGGGAGGAAAAAAAAAAAGGTGACAGATTCAGACGTGATACAGGGGGTGTTTTGTTAGATAAGCACACGCCTGTCGGCCCCGTGTTTTTATTTTCAAGCCTCACAAATGCTTGTGTCTGGCTGCGTTTTTGTCACTTCGGTGGGGTTGAATAATATCAGATGATGTCATACGTACACGGGTGTTGGCAGCCGGGTTAATATGTATATTTTCATTGTCGGCGGGTGAGGACGACGTGAATTAGAGGCATTTGAGTTCGGCTCCTTAAAGCCCCGACGGTAAAACAGAAGGCGCTGTCGCCTCCGGGTGGGGGTGGGTGACACATTGTTTGAATGTTACCTGGTTGCTAAGGACTCAATGGCTTTTGAACTTGAGAGGTGCGGAGGCATGAACACCTGCGCGGCCCCCCTCTCAGGATACCTTTCACCTTGTCTCACTCTGCGGCACTCAGTGAGGGGCCGAGAAGAAAAGAGGAGCGCAGCGGAGAAAGGAAAGTATCCACAGACGTCTCCCAGGTTGTCAGCCTGGGGTCGGAGGTCAAAGGTCGGCATGGAGGGGGTATGTCAGGTGTTAAGTGGAGCAGACAAGCCAATGGAGAGCTTGTTAAATGGTTACCTGGCGACCTGCTAACCTGCGGCCAGGTGGGAACACAAAGCACCCGGCTTTACAAGATTACCCAAACAGGATGGAGATCAGAGGAGACATACCTGATACGATGAAAGGTGTTATCAATAAATAGTTCAGAGCTAGAGCTGAAATTATTCAATCGATTATAGATGAGATTAACTCTTTTTTTTTTTTTTAAACTTAAAATGGGGAATCAAAATCTGGTTCTTTTCAAACCAAATATTTCTGGTTGCAGTTGAATGTAACTAAGTATTTTCACTTAAGTAGAATTCCAAGAAAGAAGTTGTATTTTACCCGAGTTTCAATTTCGGACTATTTCATGGTTCTCCTTAAACCCAGATTTTACAGAAAAATATTGTATTTAGCTGACAGCTTATAATAGTGTTATAGTGTTGCTTCAATACTTGATCTTTAATGCAGGACTTTGATTATATATTTACTCACTTGTATTAGTATTTTTACTTCAGTAAAGGATCTGAGTGTTTCCTCCATCAATGGTCTTTCAACTGAAAAAAACAATCTGATGAAACCACATGGGTCTTCAGGGAAACTGACGGTGTATTTTTGATTGATTCATCGGAAAAATATTCCCTAAATTTATAGATAATAAATATAATTTAGTTAAATCCTGATCAGGAAAATTTTGATAAAAAATAACAAAGCAAGATAAGCTTAAACACACTTTGTCAAAGCAACAGGTCTGATTAAAACAGATAATAATTGATCATACTTCTGATTTACAAGGTTGGACTTGTTTTGATTTAAATTGAATTCATCAGGACTTAATTGATTCTTGTGTTACTGATTCTTCTGACTTTCTGTTCGCTGAATATTTGTACAATAATTAGGCTGGAGGACTTTATATATAACGTGGTTTTAAAGTTTGTAATGCTCACAAAAGAACACAAAAGTTCACAATAATGTAAAAATATTAGAAGGCCTGTCCTGGAGGTGAAGAGGTTTCGGAAGCTGATTGTATAATTCCTGTTCTCAATCCTCACTCCTGCCTGTCTAAACTAAAAAAAAAAAAAAAAAAAAAGAAAGCAAAAGAAAAGCAATCAAATAAACCCGGCTGTGACGTCCTCGCTGTCATGAGCGACAGGCTGCTCTCCGGTTTCCTCGTATATCATGTACTCTGAGCAGCGTCAGTTTAGATCACAAAGGCATTACATTTAAAGGTTAAACGCGGCGTCGCCGCACTAATCCGCAGCGTCGGTGACATGCGATCATCTGAGCAAACAGTCAGGGACCAATTTAATTAGAATGCAGATTACCAAGGCGTGATACTGCTCATACAGCGTCCGACGGTGACAACTGAGAATCTGGCAGCAGACGATGAAAAGGCCTATTTGCTTTAGTGCTGCGTGTGTGTGTGTGTGTGAGTGAGTGTGTGTGTGTGTGTAAACTGAGGGACAAGGTGAGACAACGTTAATGATGATCTGTGACAGACAGGCTGAGGGGTGAGGGAGGAAGAGGAGGGAGTGGAGGAGGGTGGGAGGGAGGGAGGAAGGGAGGGAGGGAAGGGAAGGGAGGAGGTCCTCTTCAGTGAGGTGGGCATTGTGTGCATTCTGCACCCTGTCCAGCCGTCTATTATTTATTTATGTCTATTCACGACATCTATTGTGCTGCCGGCTCAGCATGGAAACGCACAGTGTCGCAGCGAGAAGGTAACACTTCAGTGCGGTGCTTACGAGGCTGCGTGACGGCGAAACCGTGAGCGTGCGCAGACCAACGAGGACATTGACCACGGAAGAAAAATGGCAACCCGCCCTCTAAACTTAAGCTCAATTAAAAAGAAATCAAAACATAAATACAGCAAATACATCTAAGAAAGTACGTCTCAATGTCTGGATTTGATTTGTTTACACAAGACGACCAGTCAACTCGTCAAACCAGCTGGTTCGGTCTCTTCTCCACTTATTAAAACGGCTACATCTGGGTTAAATAATATTGATAGATAAATAGATAATATGCAAACAGCTTCATGTGGTTTATTATTATTCAGTAAGGCTTTAGGTTCCATACAGGCAGGTTTCCATCAGTTTCATTTTATGTCTGTGATGATGCTTTTTATTTTCACATCAGGTGGCAAAAACATGTTCTTCAGTCCTAAAATGATGCATGAAAACACTTTTGTGAGGTTTGTTTACACGGTATCATAAACAAGCTGCATAGTGCAATATAACACTAACCCCCTACAGTAAATCTTTTTTTGTTGTTGTTGTCAAAGCTGTCATTTGTCTGTATTTTTTTTTTCCTCCCTTGATTTTGTATACTGTATATCATATCATATATCATGTTCATTTCATGTGTTTTCTTTGAACTTTGTGTCTTTATCACAGTAATGTGGACCCTGAGGAGGTCCTGTCCGTGCTCGTGTTTGAGGCTGCACTTTGAGCATTCGATATGTTTGGGGACAAAATAAAAGGTACACCTCTTATCATCATTCATGCGGTGTAACAAAATAAAGGCTCAGTAATGAAGGTGAAGTTGAATCAGCACCTTTCTAAAATGGATGACCCTGATGAAGGCCACGAGCTGAAACAAGGTCACAATAAAGTGGTTCTTTATAAATATTCTGTTTTCCCTTCTCCGTGCACCATGGAAATAGGGGAAGTTGTGTCATAAATCCCTGCGCAATGTCCCACTGTAAAAAAAAATAAACTTTTTTTTTTTTTTTTTTATAAAAGTACAAATACATAATGAGTCTAAGTTGCTGACATGCATTTGGAAAGCAACCCAAAGTAATGAAAAGCTTGTGGCCCGTCTATTGAACAAATGTACGAAAACCAGTGAGTGCGTTTAAAGAAAATTAACATCCAATTCAAATAAAGTAATGAACAAATGAAATGCACAATAAATAAAAAAAGGAATGCAACAAACTAAAGTGGACTATAAAAGTGCTGTGAGTAATCATTCAAGCACAAATTAGTTCCTGCCCTTCAAATCCAAACGCTTCGGTGATGCTGAATGAATGTTGGTTCGTCTTTACCGAACGTACGACTCATATCGCGAATAAGAAGTGGAGACGCAAGTATCTGTCACTTTCACTGATAATTCATTGACGGGTTATCGCTCGGATTAATCCGATTTTTGTTTTGTTTTTGTCTGAACACTTTACATGTTCACAAAAGATGCAGACGGGGAGCTGAAACGAGAGAATATTTGGGAAGAACGACTGAATTTATTGATCAGCTATCAGAATTATTTTACAGTAGATTAATTGGCTATTTGTTTCAGCTCTATTGAAACAGAGCCAGCAGATTTCTTATTGATCTGATTAATAATCTTTTCACTCTCAGTGGTCCACAGGTGCGTCGCAGGTCATCTGGTTCAGGTTTGATTCGCTGCTCTGTGCCGTTTCCTTAAATGTTACCAACCGTCTGATCCACACTCTGGGGGCTTTTACTAAGTGAGCGGCTATTGTTCGTGTGATTGTGGCCCCCGGTCTTTAAGTTCTTCAAACCAGGAAATGGTTAAACGGGGCTAATTAGACGATATTCCCTGCAGTGGGCGGCTCTGGCAGTTCTTGTCTGTGGCTGATCTGACAGGAGTCGTGCCCTCTGGGGTCCTGCGTATCAATTATGGGGCCTTTCACAGTTCTAAAGTTTGGAAACGTTAGACAAGTTCAATCCCAGGTTTGCCCCTCGCTGCTTTTTGTGTATGACTTTGGCTTTGAAGCCAAATAAAGGAGGAGGAATGAATTCGGTTATTTTTCTCTTCTCGGTCGGACAACATAAAAAAAAAAGACATTTTATGAGATAATAAAGTACGAAGCACTTACTGAGTCCTAATGTAGGAAACTGATCACTTACTCTGTTGGTACCAATGCCTATCCCCAACAACACACACACACACACACACACACACACACACACACACACACACACACACACACAGTTGTGTTTCCATCACTTCAGAGGATTTACATTGATGACATTGACTTCCATTCATTTCCACCAGACTTAACTTAACCCGAAACCAAGTCTTCATACTAAAACTTAATTATTACATTATCAGGACAAAATGTGTGCAGGTCCCCACAATATGACAATGACAACAGATGCATGTCCCCGCAACACAAGTGATACAAGTACACACACACACACACACACACACACACACACACACACACACATTCAATTCCCCACAGACAGCGCTGCTTCTCTTCTGTAAACACAGCTCCCCCTGGCTGTTTTCATCCTTATTGTACATTCAGAAGACTGAATGCATTCTTAAATCCGTCCACTATCATGTTAGAGTCATTCCTTTTATTCACATTTTTACAGTAGATTTAAATCTTCAAGCTGTAAATTAAAATATATCCGACTTGAAAAACTCAAGGTGGAAATTGAAACTGATATTACACTGAAAATAGTGAGAGAAAATAATTCAAAGTAAAAAAAAAAAAAAATAAAAAAAATCTTTCAATGCAAGTCGAATGCTAATAACATGTTTGGGAATAAATCACTTTCATGTAAATCCATCCTCAGCTTCTACACTAAATAAGAGATAAAATATGAAGTACTTGGAAAAACGTTTGGATTTTGGATTCTGCTGTCCATTTCCACAATAAATTACAATTTATACTTATATCCTTAAGTGCTGAATTTTTTTTTAAACTTTATTTTCATGCCTTTTTATGGCTCTGGGGTTTAAACTGCTGACCATGTTGCTAGTTTAAGATCAGCTGGATACCTTTGTTTTATTACTTTGTCACTTTCTCTCCACATTTTCTGTCATCTCTGTAAAACAGACTTTCTAATAGAGGCATGAAATATAAAATTTCAGATTAGAGGTGCTGTTTAATGTGAAAACTGCATTTTAGTGTCAAAACTATTCAGCAAAATGAAGCTCAAACATCCAAAATAAGTAACAATAAGCAAAACCCTTTAAAACAAATTAGTATTTCTTAGTTTAGACTTAGTAAAAAAACTGAGACTCTCACTACATTGGGTGTAAAATAAAATCAGGACTGGTGTGAACAGTTATTTTTTTGAATGAAAAAAGACATTGTGCTGCAGTTTCTCCAATTTTAATTTGTCCTTGTGAAAAAAAGTGTGCCTCAAATTATCTAAAATGTAAAATAAACAAGAGTCAGACATGTGTCACCTCTTTTTTTTTCTTTTTACCAATTATTATTAATAAGAGCCGTATTTCGAGGGAGAGGCTCGAACAAAAACACTCGCCGCCGCTCCCCGTGATGAAATTAAGTTGTCATTGGAGCGTCTGCCTAAATCCTGCACGCTTACGGGGGGGGGGGGAAAGACCGTTCTGAGTTCAGAGTGCTATGTAACGTTCAATTACAATTTAACAGACGGGTCTCTATTAGTCGGTGTTCATTTCAGGGTTGGAGGCACGAGGTCACGACGCGCTCCTCAGGCAGGTGCTGATGTTAGACTCGACTTTAAAAAAAAAAAAAAAAAAAAAAAAAAAAGACCACGACCAAACAGAAAGATTAAAGTCCAATACAAAACACACCTGGTGGACACAATCTCCACATCATCCTTCGCTGGAGTTTGTCCGTCACACAGAAACACACTCGCTCACTGGAGTGGAAATTTAAGCTGACAGTCAACATCTCAAATAAATATATTTCTCCGTCTTTTTGTTTTAAGATATTAAAGTAATTTCTATAATTGTTCGAAACAAGTCCACTTTTCCTAATTCCCATCTGTGTCCTTGACAACGGGGTCAGAGCCGAGCCCTCTCCTCCCGCCAGCTGCGCCAGATGGTGAAGACAGAAAGAAACATTGGGGGAAAAAAAACAGAGAAGAGAGACGACTTCGGTCAATGTCAAACAGAGAATTAGAGTTATTTCCCTTCCTTTTGAGTTGGCTTTAGTGTCCAGTGCCTCAAAACGACAAGCCGATACCCTCAGGCAATAAAAGTCAGCAGCGTCTGAGTGAGGGGCTGGAAAAAAAAAAAAAAATCCCTACCTGTTAAGAAAAAGCGTTTGAACTCCTAATTGCTGCAGATCAGGCGGTGTTAGAGGGGAGGCCTTGTCCAAACAGAGACGAATAAAACAACCGTCCTCACCGACTTCGGAAGAACAGGAGTCAAGACAAATAACGGCGATAAAGAGATCGATGATGGACGGACACGGGCAGTTCTGGTTTGTCCTTCGCTGACACTGAGTGATGTGAGGTCTTAGGCGGACCGGCACTCACGCACTTCACGTGTGCGTTCGGCGTTCAGAGGATACCTTTCGATGAGCGGGAAGTTTTGGTGTGAACAGCTGCAGGTACAAAGTAAGTTAGCCTGCAGGCTTTCAAATACAAACTTGAAATTCAACACTTTGATTGATAGATTTTTGCACAATGTTACGATGTTAGCTGTTTAGTCTGTCATGTCCACGTCTGTACAATATGTTTTATTAGCAGCGGCGGAGAGTTAACACATTTACCCAAGTGCAGTATTTAGTGCAGTTATAGCAGAGTGAAATACTTGAGTGTTTTTGAAGGAGAAACTGTAATTTATTCTGCTGCATTTAACCGACAGCTACGGTTACTCTTGTGACTTTGCGAATTTAGTTTTTTAATCCAGCGGTCAAAATGACCAGCAGTAATTCTAGTTGTTAAAAAAGCATCGATTTAAAAGCAGTCATTATGGAATATCCTTTTGTTTTAGGAGGCTAATTCTCCGTAACATTGTTGACTCTATTGCTCTGACAGACACCCACAGAGAGGCAGCACTTGGGGACTTTACAATGTCCCATAAATAAACAGTGTGTGTCTAACTGGAAACACTCTCCACACACACACGCACACACACACACACACACACACACACACACACACACACACACACACACACACACACACACACACACACACACACACACACACACACTGTTTGAGTCAGAGCTGAAGAGAAGGAAACCAGAATAGCTCGCCCTCTCTCTCTCTCCTGTGACAAAGCACTTGAAAGGTAACATAATAGGGGCGAGTTCACGAAGGAGACGCCCGGGAGACGCGAAGGAGACACCGTGACAGGTGTCTCCTGGGCGTCTTCTTCGCGTCTCCTGGGCGTCTGCTGGGCGTCTCCTGGGCGTCTTCTTCGCGTCTCTTGGGCGTCTGCTGGGCGTCTTCTTCGCGTCTGCTGGGCGTCTGTTGGCCGTCTCCTGGGCGTCTTCTTCGCGTCTCCTGGGCGTCTGCTGGGTGTCTCCTGGGCGTCTTCTCTGCGTCTCCTGGGCATCTTCTGGGTGTCTTCTGGGCGTCTTCTTTGTGTCTCTTGGGCGTCTCTTGGGCGTCTCCTGGGCGTCTGCTGGGCATCTTCTTCGCGTCTCCTGGGTGTCTGCTGGGCATCTCCTGGGCGTCTCCTGGGCGTCTTCTTCACGTCTCCTGGGCGTTTTCTTCGCGTCTCCTGGGCGTCTCCTGGGCGTCTTCTTTGCGTCTCCTGGGCGTCTCCTTGGCGTCTTCTTTGCGTCTCCTGGGCGTCTCCTTGGCGTCTGCTGGGCGTCTCCTGGGCGTCTTCTTCGCGTCTCCTGGGCGTCTCCTGGGCGTCTTCTGGGCGTCTTCTTCGCGTCTCTTGGGCGTCTCCTGGGCGTCTGCTGGGCGTCTTCTTTGCGTCTCCTGGGTGTCTGCTGGGCGTCTGCTGGGCGTCTCCTGGGCGTCTCCTGGGCATCTCCTGGGCGTCTTCTTCACGTCTCCTGGGCGTCGTCTTCGCGTCTCCTGGGCGTCTGCTGGGCGTCTGCTGGGCGTCTTCTTCGCGTTTCCTGGGCGTCTCCTGGGTGTCTTCTTCACGTCTCCTGGGCGTCGTCTTCGCGTCTCCTGGGCGTCTGCTGGGCGTCTGCTGAATGTCTCCTGGGCGTCTTCTTCGCGTCTCCTGGGCGTCTTCTGGGCGTCTTCTTCGCATCTCTTGGGCGTCTCCTGGGCGTCTCCTGGGCGTCTTCTTCGCGTCTGCTGGGCGTCTGCAAAGGAGACGCCCAGCAGACGCCCACTCGAGTTGACACTCGAGTTGGCGGAGATAGAGCAGACTACACTGTGGAGGTTTTTCAGCCGCGCTCTCCGCCGCCGTCCTCTCGCCCGGATGCTGCTCGCAGCTCCAGCAGTTAAATCTGGTTTTTATCTCGCAGAGAGTCAAATGTAACCAAACAAGTGGGAGAAGAAGTGGGCACCGGTCTGCACGTGTTCAGTCCCAATAGAAGCATGAAAAATAAGCAGGCGGCGGACTGACGACATCTGCAGCTCCACAGGGGATTCCTGAAAGGGTTGAACCACTCCTGCCGGGGCTGCGGTGTCAAACTTAGCAAGAGGAGCTTCGACAAATCGCTTTATTTCCTTCCAGTTACAAACTGACAAAGTGCAAGTACACAGAGCATTTTTACTGGAGAGCAATAGTATAAATTACATGTGTGGCCCTTTTCACTCTGTCCACTTGAAATGCATTTAGTTGAACTATTTTGTGTGCTGTCTGTAACTAAAATTTAACATATCTTTGTATTTAAAAAAATACTTGTTTTTTGTGTTCTTGAATGGAAACACACGCACCTACTGATTATTGTCTGCAGATTATTTTGTTGTAATTATGTTTTCGTTGTACTTCTTTTCCTCTGCTGCACAACCGTAATGTACAGATCGGCATTTCTTAATGAAATTACAGGTGGAGAAAAAGATAAAGCTGATCATATTCTGCACTTTTCTTATTGTCAACAAACCCTGTAAAAAAAAAAAAAAACACCCGAAGTCTCACAGTGCATGCGGCTGAAAATATATTTTAAAAAAAACATGCGGCCGAAAATAGTCCTTAACAAATACACTTTTGACTCCTCTTTGATTCATGGTTACTAAAGACTACAATGCCCAGATGGTTTGGAGGACTATTGAGCCTTCTTAAAAGGTAAACTACTTATTTGTGAGATTGAGGCCGACTGCCACAGACTACCACAAAAAACAAAACTGAGATACAGACGTATCAGACGTATAAGTATGCAAAAATAAATAGTCTTGTCCTTTATATAATAAGAGTCTTTTTTTGGACAAAGAAAATGGAGTCCTGACATTTCAAACGGCACCAGACAAACGCTATGATAGCTCTAATACAATGTACAGTATTACTACAAATTATTTTCTCAATTAATTGTTTGGTAAATTGAAGTAAAAAGTAGAAAACAGTGAGAAACGCTCATCATAACGTCCTAAAACGACACAGCAGCGTGAAATATTGACCAACGAGACATAGAATCAGCCCATCCGACGCGTAACTGAGAGTCTGGAACAAGAATCATAGGTGGTGGCACTTTTGCCTGAAAAGCAACCAAAATGAAAAATGGAAAGTGTTTTTTACACAACCAACACACACAAAACACACACAGACACGGGCGCCATCGTCATACGCCATTACAGACGCAATCAGCCACCGTCTCCTCCATTCATCACTGCGTCTCTTCTGCTTGTAGACCTTTCCCTATTATTAGTGTTAATACAAGGCCAGAGGACATGGAGGGAAACAGGCCTGGCAGCGCTTAACTAGCCCAAATGTCAGACTGTGACATGGTGCCAGCTGCCGGCGGCTTTGATACGCCGGTGCTGGATGATGCCTATTTGATCGTTTCATTAGAAAATTTGGTCTAGGTGTCAAAGAGGTTCCCTATGTCTGTGCTGCAGCTATTAGACTCAATTATAGCTGCCAGAAAGGGGGAGAACTGAGCCGGCTCTGTGCGCCGCATTCAGAGTGGCCTTAAAGAGCCACTGAGAGGGTCACAGAAATTGCTATTCATAACACTTAATGGCTTATGAATTAAGTTTTCCTTCTAATTATTCATAATCACACATGCATGCTCAACAAAAAAAGAAAAAAGAAGGTAATAACATGTTTGGCTTCGGAGACCTCGGTAGCAAACGTTGTGGATCTGTCAGGTTGTTGTGGGCCGGCTTCGATTAAAGAGATACTTAAACTTTGATAAATACGAATCACAGATGCGGGGTAATATTTATGTCTAGATTCAAAACAATTAGTTGATCAGTGATTATTTGAATGGCTTCTAACTTGGGGTTTGTAGAAGATGGGGGATATATTCAAATTTGATGAATCAAATTAGTTATTTTTTCTACAGTATTTGCGCTGGATAAACTGGATACTTGATTTAGTTGCTGCATCAGTGCAGACGGTTCAGACTGTAGCTCTGAGGGATAGCATGTCATTTTTTAAATATGCAGAATGATGACAGGTGCCTCAGGTCATTTATGACTCTGGTCTTTCATTAAAATCTAAAAAAGATGGTTCAATCATATTTTAGTCTTTTTGTATTTTGTAGGGAAAAACTTATAATAATGAAATATACCTGAATTAAATTAAAAAATGTTTGCTTTTCTCCGAGGCCTGACTTACAAGATAGAAGAGCAGAAAAATATAATATATAGTAAACTTTTTTTTTTTTGAGAATGTGTTCTACTCTTTGATTTTCACTTAAATAAATTATTGCCAATTTTCACTTAAAAATTATTCTAAAAAAAAAAAAAAAAAGATCTGAGAAGGGAAAATCTCGCCCTATGTAACCTATGATGACCACTTTATTTTAAGGGGTCAAAGATTAAAATGGCTGGAAACCAAATGATGACAATGAAATTGACAACAAATGTAAGAGGCAATTGATTTTCTTTGTTTTTACAAGCAAAAATGGAGGAAAAAAAAAAAGTACTTTTCTTTGTTATATGTGGGTTTTTTCTGAGTGTCTTAAGCTGGTGGATAAAAAAAACATTTGAAATAAATCGCATTTATATGTCAGATTCTTTACATAAAAGAATAATCTAAACATTTTCCTCGACTTTCCATCCCTAGTCAAAACAATAATTTGAGATAATAATCAGCAAACTAATCAATAATGGCAATGATAAGATGCAGCCCTATTCATGCAAAATTATAGATAAACATAAACAATGCAGACTGACACAATGATATATTCCATTACATGTAGGACAAAGAAAAGTTGGGTAATTTCTCTGCTGAGTTTACACTATTTATAATCTGTGCACCCCTGAGGAGTAACAGTCGGGGCCATGTTACCTTTTCAAATGTCTATCTTCAAAATTGCATGTATGACATATGCGCACATACATGCAGCTCTTTTCATTTTTTTTGGAGCCATTTACAGATTAGACGTAATAGACGTGCCGGGAAATGTGCAGCTGAAGGAATGTCGACCACATGTTCGAAAATAAATAGACCTGCGAGAATTGAAACAAGCACTCATAAGGTTAATCAAACCTAATTTCTTCATGGTTTCTCTGCTTTGGTCTGCCAGCGTTTTTGCTGTCATTGTATTATTCTAGATTTCTTTCTGGGCAACAGTAATCTAGGCATAACTGGGTCCTGCCACACCAAATTAGCTGCAAACGGACGTAGTACAGAGTGAGAGTGTGCGTTTCTCACCTTCGGCATAACACTTTAGAGAAAGGCTGCATACCAGAAACTCGCAGGGAAATTAACTAATTAGAAAGTGGAGGGGCGGTAGATTTGGACCTGGCATCGAATTACATAAAATACTTTGCTTCTTATGCTGTGTTTCTGTGGTCGGTGTGGTGGCGGAGAACTCCCTCTTCATCCGGAGCAGCTCTAACCGTTGATGTGATTAACTGACTGGTCAGAACAAAAGAAATGAAAGGTTAAGAGAGGAAGAAGAAGTGAGGTCTGAGATTTTTCCTCTCCGTTTTTTTTCTTTTTTTTTTTTTCCCCCTCTCTCCGGGTGGCGTCTCTTGCATGGCTCAGACCCAAGCTGAAGGAGTGTTAAAGCTCTCAGGCTGCGGGGGAAAGAAATGACAGGACTCCCTCAAGCTCCCCTCTGTTCTTCTAATGGACTCCTCCGTCGACATGGCGGGGTTAGAAACATCATAAGTTCATATTCCCCACGAGACTTTTTTTTTTTTTTTTTTTTTTTTTTTCGCCTTTCCCGCATTAGGTGGTGTTGCCTTTCAGATTCCTCAATGGCTCCATCTCTTTTACCCAAAGAATCAGAGTCCTATCAGTGAAATCAAAGGCGATTACACAGCTCACTACTCATTTAGGATCTCTGTGGCTGTGGTAAGTATGTAATGCAGGCCGCAGCCCCAAAGTCTCTGTTTATTCAGTGAAAGTGCTCTGTAATTTATTTAAAATAATCTATTTTAACAAATAAAGAGGTCATTGAGTGAGTGCATTGCTGCAGGCACACATTTAAATACCTCTTTAAGAGTCTGACTGGCTGACAGGCTGCTGAGCTGGCTGGACCCATAGGGCGCAGAGGCAGGCCTCCTGCTCTGAACAAAGTGATTCACCAAAATCTGAGGAGCAACATCACATGGCTAGCGAGGGAGCACTTGCCCTCTGTTGATCTCTGAGTGTGATCAGCACGACGAAGTCCTTTTTTCCCTCCTCTTTTATTGAGATGTTTGATTCAGATCCAGAGGGCTTGTTTGAAGAGGGGGTGGGCTCGGGCCCTGGTGAATGTTTTGGGGGTGGTGGGGAGTAAATATGACGGATGGGATTACAAGGAAACCCTCTCAGCGATTTCGAAGGGCTTGAAATAGAGCTGGTTTTTCCTGCATACCAGTACATCTCCTCACTTGGTCTCTGTGGCGGCCTCAGCGGCTCAGGTGCACTGTATCCACGTTATGTCTGCCCGTCTGATGGGATCTGACTGCACCACAGAGCTGGACGCATCAAAGGAAGTCAAAGAGAGGAGGCCAGTCCAACTGTAAGAGGCCCAGTTATATAAATGGAGCCAAAGTACTTTGCTTTATTTGGACTTGTTTGGGCTTATTTGTTTGTACACCACACAGCTTCATACTTGGCGCGATGCAGAGCACAGTTTTTCCTCCCACTTTAAATACCTACAGTATGCAGCCTGTTGGCTTATAAAACAACCTATTTCCATCATTAAATCTCATTCTTTATGTTTTTCTGTTATTTTAGCCAACAATAGTTTCATCAAAGACTCCTTTAAACTTGTTTTATACAGGTTTTTCCATGCCACATTTTGGCAAAGGCGACGTGGACTGTGAACGCAGCACGCTGGCTGACTTACTCACCAATGAATCACATACATTCAGTAGACGTGTGAGGTTCAAGGGCTAACAAAGTGGCTAATTTTTGAGCATATATATATATATATATATATATATATATATATATATATATTTATACACACCGAGGGTGGAATGAAGAAGACTGACATCTCACCAAACTTCTCTACAAAAACATCAGCGGACCATGACTGGCATCTGGTGCAATAAGTGGTTGGTGTGTAGTGAGCCTCTTCTGTTCTGGCCAAAGAAAACCCGGTTTAGTGTAACCGCCGTTTCCTCAAGTGGCCCGAAGTCGAGAAGAGAAGCAGGAGAAAGGGTTCAAAAGTTTTGCAAGATTTTGTCATTCCAGTATAGAGCTCTAATCTTGTGTACTTATTCTCTTTGTTCAAGAAAATATGGAGATATTAGACTTTGTTTTCGTGAGATTCTGTCTGTTGACACTCAATTTCTGCTATCTGAGAGTTCATCCTCCCCTGATCCTGACAGATAAGGTCTGTGTTACCTTCTGAACGGTGAATGGCTCCGTCTGTATTGGCTGACATTGTGGTTTGGGTCAGTGAGTCAGGGTTAGGCTGATGGATTACTTTACTAATGATTTTGGCCCGGGAGCGAGCTTGTTTTAAAAAGGCAGACATCGGGCGAGTCAGTTTGAGTTTCATACGATGTTATGGATTGGTGGAGTTGTGTGTGGAGCTCTTCTTCAACGGCCAAAATCGACGCTTGATTATTTAATGTTCTTGTTTTACAAACCGGGCTTAATCTGCAGTGCAAAGAAACAAGAAATTCAATCGGCACGGCTAATTTTAAAGAGTTAGGGCATTTTTTCACATGCAAAAACCTGCAGGCGGGATGGTAGGCGCTCCCACCGTAACATAATATGCTGATTCACATTGGAGATGTTTGCATGTACTGTACCGCCAGCGGAAGATGTCCTCTGTGATTGAGCCCACCCAGACTGCAGTGTTGTGAGGGAGCGTGCCCCTTACCTCCCATTGGGGGCAACAAGGTCCTGTGTCCACATTTCAAGCAGGGCTGTCACTCACAGTAGGGGAGAAAGGGTTCTGTCTTGGGGTCAGCACTTATGTTCTCCAGCTAAGAAAGCAAGGCTAGCTCTCAGAGGACAGGCGGCAGTTCAACACAGCATGCTTTGTGTTGCATCTATACAGGCGAAGCGGCAGGAGCTCAGAGATGAGCAGAGGAGGAGTGGAAACTCGCAGCGAGGACAATCAAAGAGATTCTCGGACTCATTTCTGCAGCAAGATGAAGAAAAGTAGCTGCGTATGGATCCCGTCGTACATTTAATCCAAATGCGGAGTAACAATTTCAATAAAGGAAAAAAGATGTATTGGACTGAAAGCGGTTTAGATCGTACAAGGTCATAATAAGGTCAACAGTTTGCCTTTTTCGGTTCAATGTCGTCTGACTGAGTTTTGACAACCATCGCGAACGCTGAGCGACACACCAGTTATCGCAGAGTCTGGATATGTTCTTATCTAAAAGCTTTAACCGCGTGTCTTTATTGTACCGTGAACCATGAGGGTGTTTATTTTGTACTGTGCATCGACAAAACACGGCTGTATTTGGGTGCAATGTTCTATTAATGATAATAATAATTACTCGATAAACTGTAACTAATGGTTTCAATAAGGTTAATAAAACATAATAATGCTCAAACATTTAGTAAGCCTTTAATAAGAACATCTTTGCTGCCAGGTTGGTGTATATCCTCCTTTAGCATTCAGGAACTTGCTTTGATGGTTTATCCAGCAACAGTTTGACTATTTATTCTCTCACGAAGAGACCACAACATCTGGATCAAATACATTTATTAACAATTAATTCCTTTTTCAACTTCAAACTTGGTCAATAATTGTCATCCAAAATACTTAAACTTGCAAAAACTGAATTTTAGGCCACTAAAAGAGGAGAACAATACGTAAACACAACAGGTCTAAGGTGTCGTAAAACAGTAGCCTGGCATGGAACAACGTTAGTATTCATGAGTTTTAATGTTCACTTTACTCTTTACTCTGCTTTGATGTCCTCCAACTAGTGAAGAAAGTATCTGTCTTTTTGGCAGATTAATGCTTCATTATATTCAGCAGTGAGGTCAATCAGAAGTTTATCTCTAAAAACTGCCAATGAGAGTTAACCAAAACGGTAAAACTGACGACCGTAAAAAACAAAACGAGGAGTTGAAAGACACTAAAACTCTCCATGAAGCTGAGGATGACTGAAGTGTTGCGTAATAACTCTCTTTGCGATTGTCACTACGATCAAACACCTCACACAGTCACTTTATCTGTTACTGAGTGGTGCAGCTTTAACTGAATACTTGTAATATTTAAAGCTGCGGCTCTGATGCTGTATTCTGTTCTTAAAATCAATTATCTATATGTCCTTTAAAGTCATTTATTTACCATGAAAAACATTTATATCGTGCTCCTGATTAGAAATAATTTATATTTGATAATTTTAGGCAGGTTGCCGCTCTTCTCTACTGATGTCATATCTGTTTCACCAAAGGGCAGAGTGTCTGGTGCCAATTTGTCCATCTTTGAACTTCTAATTGAGTTAACTAGGATCAGCACGCATAACAGTCCTTATATGAGTCTCAAGGAGATTAAAGACGAGGGTAAGAGTGAAAGACGGAGAGCGGTGGATCGACACATGTTCAGGCCGGTGTCACCTCTTTAATGTAATTTGGCACATGGTCCTGTGTGCTTCTTCTGGTGTAGAGTTTCTTTTAAGTGGCTAATGCCTGTGGTGGGTGAGCACCCACAGGGGGACAAGAGAGGTCAGTGTTTTGGGTGGAACGTGTGGAGAAAGTGTGGGGGATCTTCCTGTCATTCACCGCTCATTTCTCTGAGCCCCGGTGACCTTTGACCCCCACGCAGACAAACCAACAATCTCAACCTCGTCAGCTCACTGTGTAAATGAAAATGCTCATCTTTAACACCTCATTGGATGAGTTTTTTTTTTTTTTTTTTTTTTTTTCCGAGAAACCTGCCAAGCAAGTAAAACAGCTCAAGTAAAAGAATAAAATGTATTAGTTATAACTTCTGATATGAGTTTAGTTTAAGGAAGGCAGGAATGTAAGACGATTTCTATCTTCACGGATATTTATTTTTGTATTTTTATATTTATTTATTTCGACGTTGAGGATGTATTGTTGACGTTGAGGGACAACATAATACGGTGAACACAGCATTGGTAACTTGCTTTGATGAGCGATACATTGAAAGACAGTGAAGTAATGTGAATGTTTCTGTTAGAGGTTGTGTTGTCCAGTTGATTAAGTGGTCATTAAAGTAGTGAAATTTGTAGTCAAGAGGCTGTTTCCTTTGAGACAACAACAATAAGTCACGCTGCGCGAGACGGGTCTAAAAAAAATAAATCTTGGTCTAAATCTGACTGTACAATCAGATTGTGCAATAAAAGTTTGAGGAATCGTAGCACTACGCCTGGCAACAATTTCCTTGGTACCTGATCAGTGCATCGTAGACGTGGATCGTAGTGGCAGTCACACTACCTGAATGAAGTTGCAGGCTTTCTTTGGTTGCCAAAGCTTCAAATTGCTCATCATTGAACATGTCTCGTGTTGGGATGTAGGACCACCATCTAGGACTGGCAAACACATTTCATCATGACTTTGACAGACAAACTAAAATACGTCTGGGTCCGCCTGCCTATTGTTCACAGCTTTAATGTTGGCTTCGGTTATAGTCTGGAAACCCTGTTTGCATTATGGTTCGCTCAGCCACTCTGAAGGGCGGGTCAATAAGGGACGAGTGGGCGTGGCAAAACGCGATGACGTTGAAGTCAAGCATTTGCATTTAAATATATTTCCAACAGTGGCGGCGGTGGTAGAGTTTTGACAGACAACATAAGTCATTTGGTGCTCAATGCTGATTGGTTAAAGGCTGCTCCAATAGTTTCAAAATTGACCTGAGGTCTACACACATTGGCATGCAACGACGGGAAACAATCCCCAATGGAGCATAGCCAGACCCATGCAGTCATGCAGGGCAATACGTTCTGGTAAAACCAGGCAAGACTAAAATATCCACCAAGACCTGAAAATTGTGGTTCAGCAGAAACAGAATTTGTTAACACTGAGAATAACCAGTGCTACATAACATAAAAAAAAAAATGAAAAAAAAAATGAGCTGACAAAAATTCCATCAAAATGTTTCCCTTGGTTAGAAAAAAGCGACCTTTTAAGACAAAATATGTGACAACTTGTTCAGCTGGTCATCATTTGCTCTCCGCGTGTCCTGAAATGTTTGTCTCTCCCTTCTGGAGGTGAAGAATCCACATCAGCCTGACACACGGTTCACATTAGTCATCCGAGGTACGCAGGAAAGGTTAAGATAATGTCCAAAGTGGAAAAGATTGGGCTGTTAACTTCACACTGACTCTACGGAGGACGGCCAACTATTGGTCACCTGGGGCGTCCAATGGCTGCCACTCAGAGCCTCTTTGCTCCAAACTTTCCATCTCATTTATTCTTCCTCTCTCTTCTTATAAGCACAGATGTAGTGGGAACCTTCAATCAGCTCCACGATGACACAACCTCTCCATTTTCATGCACCTCAGTGTGCCACCGCACACACTCACACACGTGCGCATAAACACACTTCAATGCAATTTGCCCAACTGGCAGACATCTGTTGATAATTATTGCCCAGTCTCAGCAGAGAACTTGTGATATTTAATATTTCCTCACCACTTGAACAAATAAGCTATAATAACTGCAAGGTACTTGACCACAGGAGTAGAGGAGATGTGCAGCATGAAAGAAACTGTGTGCACTTCAGTTGAATCTGCGTTGTTTCCATAGTATTTTACCCTCGGCACATATATCGACAAAAAAAAAAAATCAACTTGAAAACCCACCACCCACCAACCTCCGTACTCCCCGAAACCACCAGAACTTAAACAGTGAACAAACATTATAAATCACGGCTTAAAAGAAGATATAAATAGTTATAAATATGCACAAACACCACTCACATATACTGTACACACACACACACACACACACACACACACACACACACACACACACACACACACACACACACACACACGTGCCCTCATACACACACTTGAGGCTGATGCGCTGCAGAGGTGTTGCAGAGCTGCAGAGCATCAAGAGACATTCACAAAACACTCATTAACGTCCTTTACAAAGCCGCCTTTGTGACCTGCCAGATCCTGGACTACTCTCCCTGCTCTCTCTCTCTCTAACACACACACACACACACACACACACACACACACACACACACACACACACACACACACCGTTTCTTGCCCAATGTGAAAGTACATAAACACTAAATAGGACTAAAGTTTAAAGTGTTACAGCTACCTGGACCTTTTTTTTTTTTTTTTTTCCAGGTATGCCTCTCCTTGAAATATGCGGCTTTATGCAGCCTTTTAAGAAAAGAAATAAACTACTTTTGCAGCAAATACGTCAACTAATTTTTGACCGGTGCCCAAACCCACAATTCTGCAAAGACCTCATCATGGGATTTTTATGGTATCTCTGTGTTATTCATTCCTTTCATGTGGAGGCAGTAGATGGAAAATAATAAAGAGAGAAAGAAAGAAAGTAATAATGACCTGGACTGACACCCTCAGAGATGGCTGCGTCCTCCGAATCAGCTGAGCACGTTTTCATTTTCGTACACTACAATCCAACAAAAACTGAAAATAATAATAAGTCAAAGGTGAATTCAAAATCAAGTAAAAAAAAAAAATAAAAAAAAATAAAAAATAAAAAATTAGCACTCGGGGAACATTATATCAAAGTCGATTAAAAAAGTACAATTACCGCAAAGGAGGTTATATTTTCACTGTGGTTTCTTTGTTTGTTTAACAAAAGCATTGTGGAAAAACTACAGGTCTGATTTTCACGAAGCTTGGAGGAAGGGTGAAGCATCGATCAAGAAACAACCGACTACCTGTCAGAGCGGATCACCAGGTGTGTTCACAAATTATTTTGAAATCTCACTCACTGTGAGAAAGGACATTTGGCTAACTAACTGTCATACACGTTAAAAAAAAAAAATCCAGTAGATGGCAGTACAGTTTAATTGTGACGAATCGTAGGACATTCTATAAATACAATGACTCCGGATCACGATCCACAGTCACGGGTACCAATAATCATCTGAGAAACAAAAGTACTCGCTTAAACTGAATGCAGCAAGCAGTCGTTATAAAGCACTTGGGAACAGAGGTTTTATTGGGGAGAGGCGGAACCGGCACGACTGTAACAGCAGCAGCCACTGTATATAGTTGTTGCGGTGGCAGATATTAATTTACTAGGTGGAGGTCTGCGCTTTACGAGTGCCCTTCGACTTTGATCAACAGTTGGTGGCAGTAATGCACGAATACACGTAATAATTTCCCATCAAATTCAAGAAAGAAGAGAATTTGAAATAATACAGAAATTGGTTTTGTGTAAAGTAAAGAATTCAATAATGAGCAAAATGTGGTTTGGTTGGTTTACAAGAAACCTCAATCCTCAATCTGCAACAATTTTTGGTAAGTAGCTTGACGTTTATGCAATTTGTAAACAAAAATACAACAACTTAAATATGAATATTTATTATTTTGTAAGCATTCTATTGTAGTAAATTTAATATCCTTCGCTTTTGACCAATTGTTCAAACCAAACAAATAATTTGAACACTATGATGGGTGTATCTTCTGATATTTAAAGAAACAAAATAGTTAATTGACTTGCCACGTAAATGACGAACAAAGACACCAATAATGAGGATAATAATAGATTGCAGCTCCCAGTACAATTTTACTACACAGGAATGATGGTGAAGAAATGATGAATAAAAATTAAAATTGTTTAACTACATTTCAATCAGCAAATCCAGCAGCAGCGTGACAAAGCTGCTTCTCCACAGTAATGAATTTACCACGAGGCACTCCTTCCTGCCTGCCCTCACGTCAAACTGAGCAACCTGCTCAGGTTTCACTGGCCAGGCGGACCAGCCGAGGCAGCGCGGCCTGTTTCACTTCCAGCAGATGAGTGGGGAGGCTTGGGGAAGAGGTCAGCCGCACACCAGGGGATTCCCTGACACCAGCTTTGCCAAAGACCACCAAGGTGATCGGCCGATGAAATGACAGGCCGCATTCTTATCCTCGCTCCCCGAGGGTGAAGAAACAGACAAGGTGCTGCGTGAGGGAGGATATCAATGGCAGGTTTCACTTTATTTTGGAGTTTGTTCTGTTTGTCTGTGTGAAAGTGTGTGAAGATATCTTCATACGCTCCTCCATTTGCATTCAGTACGCCCACTGTACTGTACTGAGAAGGAGAGAGGTTGGTGTTGGACCACTAAATACCTCTATAAAGGCATACTTGTGAAGTACAACCTGAGGAAAACTGCAGCGCAGTCAAGACACTCAAGAAGAAGGGGAACAGCCTCCATGATGGATGGTAGAGAAATAAGTATCTGAGCTGGGGGGGAAACTTCTAATTACGAGAAGGGAGGCACATGCTCCTTCATCCCAAGGGGGGCTCTCAGAACCCCGGCCTCATGAATTGAATAGTGTGGTGAGGGGTTTTGGGATGGACCAGAAGTGGCACCTTTGCCAACCACAGCGCACGAGCCCCCTCAACTTCTTTTACCACATGCAATTGCTCCCTGCGCGCTCGGCGACCCATCACATAATCGGGCCCTTCTCGCTGCCTCGCCCCAAAAAAGACACAAATCTGAATACACCGGTCACCGGTCCCCCCCACCCCCTCTCATTTATTGCCTTATAAAAAGATTTTTGGTCAGCTTTTGCATCTCTAAAACGAGCATGCTGGTTTTCCCCCCACATAGTGCTCCATTCATCATAGGCTGGTGTAGGGAGACCTACTGCTCTTACATTTCCTGTAACTGGAGTGGCAGAGGTCCAAAGGTTGGCATTAATATTAAGAGAAAGTGGCAAAAAAATGAATTATTTCCTGAAACTTTCTCACACTTTTGCCAACCTGTATTTTTGTAATCGGTTACGTTTCGGCATGGGGGGGGGGGGTGTCTTGTCTGCATATGTCTTTGTTTAGTTACAAACCAATTTGTCACCTTTTATACTCCCGACTTCCTCTCAGGTCAAGAGGCCCCTGTGGCGCCCTAAATGCTCTCCACAAGCTTATGAGGCTTGGTGGTGAATCTGGTGCCTGTGAGGCATAACTCTCCCTGTCAAAACAGAGAGGGAAACCATGATTCTTCGCCATGAGAGTCCCACGCTGCTCCACTCTAATAAGCCAGCAGCCATGAGGTCATTTAGTGTTCACTTGTTAGCGTTTATTGAACGTGACTGCATTGTTGGATTGTGTGAATAACTTCAACCCGGCTGTTGAGACTGTGATATTTCGAGCATCAGATTAGCTTTATGTTTTCGTGCATGTTCAGTTTACAGTTTACGTGAGCTGTAGGTGCTAAATCCTAAGAAGAAAGTTATCTCATTATCACCACGGGGAAACTTGGTTTTGCAAGAATTTGATGTTGAACTTAAAAAATGAAAACTTGGAAAAGCTCCTTTGCCCACTTGACCACTTTCTCAAAGTGGGCTGTTGTCCAGCAGCTACATGTAGTCACTTCACGGTTTGTGTTACAGTACATATTGACATTTGGAGCTGATGTTTTGAAATATCGGCCAATCATATATTTTCACAAGACAAATGTGAACCTCACTGAGTGTTTCTGTTTTGGGGTCAAATGAAAACACCATGTGACGGTCATTTACAGTAATGTTTTCTTCCAACGTGCATCGCGAGTGTACACACTGAAAATGAATTTGAAAAGGAGGAGGGAAAAAAAAAAAAAAAAAAGGACTAAAAAAGGGAGCTTTTGATAGAATGAAATGCACCCAGCTGTGAGCTGGACCCGACACATATGATGTATAAATAAACTCGTATCTCGTGCCAGGTTTTCAACAAACCACCAGCTAAATGGGAGATTTGATGTCAGATTAGAATTTCCTCTCCGATGTAGAGATATCAGACTTAATGATAATAAGAAGTGATGGGTCTTAAATTATTTTAGCTTTGATTTGATGTAGGTGTTGAATTGGTTTGCTATGAACAGGGTTCTGCTTTATCGAGTGACCTGCACCTGCTGAGCCGGGCTCAACTGGTAAAATATTACATTTAATCATATCTGCTTTTTCTCTGAGACGTGACAAATCTCATGCAAATTTTAGACAGAGTGAGCACCCTGTTTTTTGGCTGTGCTTATGTTTTTATTTGAGACTTTAAACCAGAGGAAAACAAGTTTTCTCCTTCTGTCGTAATAAACATTTGATGAATGTCGCTGCAGCAGCTGGATTCGTTTAAATAATTGAAGATGTTTGTACTTCTCTTACACTCTAATTATGCACTTATACATTTACATATTTGCACGAAAAGTTCAGCGGAGAAGATAAAAGGCACATTCAAAGGTCTTTTTTATTGGCAAATTGGAATAAATACCTTAACTCTTGACCATCACACACATTAAGGTGTTTTCTTTTTCTGCGCAGTCCATCATGTGCTTTGACATACAAAAATAGACGGGGACACTTAGCAAAGAAAACCTCATTTATAACATGGTTCAGCGCATATATTACACATATTTAAGAAACACTCGTGGATGTTGTGGGAGTGCTTCGAGAGGCCCTTGAGGCAATGTTTGCTTTAATTAATGAAATGGAAATGGCCATTAAAATTAACACTTCAATTATCTTTGGAATCAGAGACCGCCTCACGTGGGTAGAGCTCAACCTTATGGCTAAGAGCAAAAAAAAAACGTGGACAGCCTGGTGAAGAAAATACTCCCGACATGAAAGGGTGTTAAGAGCGTTACCCTTCGTGGTGGGGTGCGTCAAGAGACTTTTTCTCGTTTACTTTTAGCTGGCCGCCTGTTAAGAGTGATAAAACGCAGGTTTCCTCTTCCATTCATACACTGTGGGTCTTGGACACAGCGTACAACATGAAATATTTGTGTGGGAACATCATCATGGTTCAAATATATTGGCAATGGCAACAGGGCATAAGGGCTTCCCTATTTGTGCCACAAGATGAGAGGGTGTTTCTTTCACTGGCGCCAGAGGCCCTGCGGACCGTGAGCTGATTAAAAGGGCGACCTCATGTTTGTGCTGACAGTGGCTGCATCTGAATAATGCTCTCAGTGTCAGAGACAATGATAGGTGGCTGGATCCAGCGAGAGGAAAGGATGAGACATTTGTTTGGGTTGAATGGAGAAAGTGACCATTTGTCAGTTCTTGTCCGGTACAAATGTTGCAGACCTTGTCGTGGCATCGGTGCGTGTTGAATGGAGCTCGTTTAAAAATTCCTCCGAGCATGTAACCCTCACACATTGAGGAATCATTAAAGGGTTCGTTTACCCTGCTCACAGGGAAACTCTCAATTTAGTTTTGGTTTTCTTCACCCCAGGTTTCTGTGACTTCTCTAGTTCAATAGAGGGGAGTGAAACTTCAGCTGTGGTGCTTACAGCAATTCAACTCTAAATTAAAGGTAGGAGATAAAATAAAATACATTGTAGTGTCTCAGGCAAGGTACATATATTTTAGGTGCACACTGTCTCCATATGAATATGACAAAAGAAAAGACACATACATGAAAATCAAATATGCATTTGTACCCCGAGTACATAGAGAGCACTCTACTCCTAAATGATAAAACACAGTGACCTGTGGTCAGTAAAGTGAGAGAGCACGATAAGAAAATAAAGCAATAAAAGACAAAAAGCAGATGTGATGTATAAGGAAGCATTTTCCTATGAACCTATTAAATAAAATAACAACAGGACGTCTAATCATTCAGGACTCAAGACAAACTCAGACACAGTGACCACAAATCAGTCATATAACTAGAGTTATGGCCTCCTGTTGTTTGTTGTTTGTCTCCGTCAACCAGTTAAGTCGCAGTATAGATACATATGCATCCAGACTCATATGATATATGTCGTGAAGACTTCAAAGTTCACACGTTTGGCAAATAAAGCTGCTTGACACTAGAGAATGCGTCAAATATGGATGTATCTGCACAGAAGCTCCAAACTGTAACACGTGGATGCTTCACACACGTCTTTAACTTGACAACCTGAAAATATCAATGCCTCCGTCCTGCTAAGCAGCACCACCAGAAGTGTTGTGAAAGTTATGAAAGTTTAAACCTGCTTTGACAAATATTTTTTGTATAAACAGTGGCTCAAATAAGCATGTACAATCTGACCAGTGTTGGTTATAGTGATGAAACTACAGACCATATAAATATCTGGATAATTCTCTCAGGAATTGGTGGAGACCAAAAGAGAGCTAAAAGGACGATGAATGTGGGACTTAAAAATGAATGCAGCGTATTGATGTGTCAGCAGAATTTTTTTTTTTGCAAATGCACAAGCCAACATCAACTTTGAATATTTCCCAGTGTTGTGGTGTAATCTTATTTCTACCGCTCCTATGTGGCCAAAACAAACAAACAAACAACTGCTGCAGGTATTAGCGTGATATCCGCACACAATAATAAACTACAAGAGAAATAAGATGTTGGTTTGTGCACCAACCTTCCTCTGACATGAAAATGTTTGCGTTCTGTAATCTGCAAAGAGTAGCTCTCAAAATGTTTGTAATTGTCTCAGAAGAACGCTGCTGGGTGTCTATACTTTGACCGCATAAATCAAATTGGGCTGAATTATTGAAATGAAGTTGCTATTCCAAAAAAATGATTTCAATCTGCAGTTTATAAAATAATCTCTCCATAGGGTCCCTTTAGTAGATGTGCTGGATCATATCTAATTATCTTTATGAGCAGATAAAGAGTTTTTAAATGTTCATATTTCCATTTTTTATGAGAACTTGAATACATTTGGTGTCTTTTAGTAGCTTTTCTGTGATTAGATCTGTTTATTTGCTTTTTTCTGACAAGCAGCTGTAATTAGTGAGTGTGTTTCTTCAGTAGCGACGATAGAAGTCGTATGACGTTATTATACCGCTGCATGAAGTCGTAGGAGACGGAGGCTAGGCAGACGGTTGGGCGTACAAAGCGTGTGACTACGACACTGGAGTCTGTGGTTCTAGTAGCAGTCACCAACGGTTTCTTTTAACCATGAGGGCGATCTTTTTCCTGACCTTAACAGAGTAGTTTTAATTGCCTAAATTCAACCAGACCTGGACACAACGGAGATCAGAAAACTATCATGACTCATTCTAAAACTATTTTGTTGCTTAGTTTTGAGGATTTGTTGAAATATTTGAGGCTAAATCTTCAAAAAAAAATATGTCACAATCATACAGGCTTGTCTGTCCAACGGTCGTGATTTTAATCAAGAAAAATGTAGGACACAGTTTGGATATTTTAAAACATTTAGACACGGTGCAGCGCCGTATAACTCCGGATGAATCCTGATGACTCATTGGACATGACAATGAGTATGATGCCTAAAAACCTCACTGACAACCGCAGTCGTCTTCAGTCTGAAGACAGCATGTGATATTTATTAACCAAAATCATGTTTTCCATATGTAGTATTTGTCTCAGAGCGAGGAGAAAACGGACTTCCAAAATCCCCTCCAGGTTGTATTTGTTCTGGGCATGTTGCTGTGATTCCACATCAAAAGAGCCTGTTTTTTATGGGTTTTTTTTTTTCTTCAGTGCGAGTCGTGATTACAGTAACAATGTCCTCATCGTGATTTACATCTGAGGAACAGTCACGGGAGATATACCACAACAGAGCTGACAAAACATTCCAACTGTTCTCCAAACGGGCCGATTATCTCCAACATTAACCCTCCATGTAATACTGAAATCTTTATAATGTTGAGCATGCACAAAAAAAAAAAAAGAAAAAGAAAAAAAAGAAGAACAAAAAGCGTTCCTCTTTTGGGCGTACATCGGAGTGGGAATTCAACTTTTCCCCACTCCATTCTGCGGTTATTTATCACCCCTGACGGTCGAGCCCGAGCCCACAGGAAGTGAAGCGTAAGTGCAACAGGAAGAGTAGAAGGTGGACGGTCTGATCCCCAGCATGTAAATCAAGCTTTTTTTATGAGGCCGGGCCACCCTAGAAGATGAAGTGCTCTTGTTGTGAGAGAAAACAGTGGAGCGGTACACATGTCATAACATTGACACCTAGGAGGGGGTCGGCTGGGATCCATCCTCGGGCCTCGGCTCACATGTGCCTTCTTGGCCTGAAGCACCACCGACCCACCAACCTCTACAGTCATCCGTCTCTCCTCACACGGGCTCTTCCACCTCGTCCGCTCTCTGTCCCACCGTCCTTCCTGCCTCCCTCAGTCCAGATCTGCCTCGATCGGTTACCTTCGACATCTTTAAGAGCAGTGCCCGGCTTCTGTCCACCAAAACACATTCTCAAACAATAAACAGAGGGCCTAGGTGGTCCTGTCAGAGCCGCTGTCTTTCTAGAATAACCAGCTACCACAAGAATCTCCTCCTCTGCTCTCTGTGGACGACCTGCACATTAGTACCTGCACTCACTGTGGACCCGACTGTCAAAACCTCCTTCGATTATTTGACCACAAATGACTGCTAATTGGATGTAGTCCACACATTTCACGACAACACGATACAATGAATTGTTTGGTACATTGCCAGAAGTCTGCCCCGTCTAGTAGAAATCATGTTAATATACATTTGTTTTGCTGGTTATGTTACAAGCATGACCAGATTGACCTCCAGGAGGGCCGCAGGGCAAAATGTGGGCAGAGAGCACGCGTTTAGGACCCAAAGCTTGGGCTTAAATACAAACTTAGGGAAGATGCAGCGCTTTAGACAGGACGTCGACGTACAAATGCAGTAATTTCCACAAGATCTTTACAAGTTTCAGTGGAAGAAATCGAGTTTCATTTCAAGAAATTAGTTTCCACAGTGAGCTGCAGGACTTTGGGGCTCCAGAGAGTCTGGAGCTCCGGCGTAGCCGCTCAGTTGGTAACGCAGCTCTGGTTAGGAGGGAAATATAACTCGGGCCTGGATTATGTTTTGGTATGAATCGAGCGCTGCCTCCATGTAGCACACTGAAGCTGCAGTGGTTGCATGGAGGGCATCTGAGGTGCAGAACTTTGACATGCGAGATGCATCCTGAATCTTGCAGATACTTTAGGTTCGGGCATAAGAAGCACTTTAATAATAACAGTACTGGACAGATTCAGAACAGCACTCTGAAGGATCAAAATTAGTGTCACAAAATCAGACATATCCTTTTTGTTCCACATACTCTTATTCCTTAACAAAACCTTCCACCCACATTACCCATAATGCAACTGGGCTGGCTTAACAAAATGCCTTAAATGCGTGCTTAAACTATTGCAACAACAAGTGATGAAGGCACACGCGTGAAATACGTTGTCCGTGAACATTTTACCGAAATATTTAGTATCAACTATTAGCAATTTTAAGATCTTTACATTTCGTCATTATCATCTGGGTGGCACTATGTTTTCTTCAAACTGTAGTGGCTTGTTTGAAATTAATTAAATGTACATAAACATAATTTCTAGCGTTTAATTATACGTTACTTTGGAAAGACATTTACACAAATGTGAGGGATATTTTTGTCATTTTACATGTAAACATTGTTTTGTTTTTTCCTCACAGAAATCTACTGAGCTCTAAAGCTGCAATTTCTCTCATGTGTTGAATGACCTAATGGTCGGTCAATAACACGCGTGTGTGCTGGTGAGAACACTTTGGTGTTTGTGTGGAAACAGTTTGTCACATTTCATTAGTTCATGTCGACCACTTTGCATGGTGCTTACCCAGGTTCCAGCTACTCCCCACGTGGCCCGGCTGGTGTTTAGACAAATATTGCAGACACACTTTATTAATTGACCTTTTCACTGTAGGTTACACACCTCAGCGTGCGATTGGACATCTTTGTTTTCATCGCCATTCGCTGCAGAGACGGTAAGATTTAGTGTTGTTGTGGCTGATCTAATTGCAAGAGCACCAGAAGTATTTTGCAGGAAGCTCTGTGTTTACCCCGAGTGTGCGACAGGAGCCGGGGAGATGGCTGGCATAATGGGGTTTATTTACGTTCACACTCACTTACACTGCCCAGTGTCTGGCACTCTAACCAGGGGGACACGTTCTTGCCGAGAGACGTCATTGGAGCTGCCGCACATAGAAACGGTGTTCATGAGCCGTGGGGTCAGTCACAGGGATTATTCAAATTGAACCAACAGGTCTTGTGAAAGTGCAGTTCAACGGGTCAGATATGGCCATCACAACATTAACAGCCTCGCCTCTACACTGTTTACCTACTTTAGACGTACGAGCTGGTAGCTGGGACTTTCATGCAGTGACTCAAAAAAACCATTCAGTTTGTCACTTCACATTTATTCTCGGCCATTAACTGCTTTATGTAATGAATGAGAAAAATGAAACCTGCTACACAATGAGGCTGAAAATACTCCAGTAAAATGCTCCTGCCCAAAATCAAAAAATGTATGTGTATACAGAGTTATATCAGTTACATTTATAGCATTGTTTATACTTTAAGCAAGGAAGTAAATGTATTATTATTGTTTGAGAGTAAATACATTTGTTTGTCAAAATTTACAGTAAAGAGGCTTGAAAGCTGATCCTCCTGCACATTTTACCCCAAGTTTTATGACCTTAGCTCTTGCTCATGTAGATCCTCGTGTGTTGTTTTGGCCTCATATTACTTACATTTATTCATTTTTGTTTTATTTTGTCTTTAATAGCTTAGTTTTTGTTTGATGTTGTGCAGCAATGTGCTTCATAAATAAATTTAACTTATTTCATGTTGAGGTTTTGATTATATTTTTGCCCACATATAAATGTACATACCTTTATGCAAATTGTATACATATTCAGTGATTTTTAAAAAAAAATATTTTTATTTGTACCCCAGTAGGGTCCTTTTTAGGGCTGCAACTTTACATCATTGAATAATTCGCAGATTTTATTTGCATTAATTTACCTCAAAAATACAAGAAAACTATTTTGTGATAAAGTTTCGGTTTGTTAAAAAAAAAAAAAAATATTCACTTTACGATCAGGTCTGATAAAGAAAAGCAGCAGATCCTCACATTTGAGAAGTTAGAACCAGAGAAGTAAAGCAAGAATGTGATTCATGAAAAAGCCGCTGATTACTTTTATGTCATTCGATCGATCAATCATTTTATCTGTCGTATTTTTAAAATGAATGTGGAAAAACAATCTACAACTAGTATATAAAAGTCAGTGAGTAGAATATTGTATAGTGTATACTATTAGTGAGCTTCAATAATCTAAAACAAAAGTATAAAAATGAATTATTCTCTTGAGCTGACAACAATTCTTTCAGTGACAATGAATAATTACTTGTATTTGTGTGAAATTAATGTGTCCTTCTAAGAATATTCAAAGACGTCACAGTAATTTGAAATAGACTCGCACAGAAGAGCAGTATTTGAATTTGAAGCGACCAGTATATTTGGAGTCACTGTATATTTATGCTGGACTGTTTAGCTTGGCATCTCTCTGCTGATAATTTATGACACATCTGGTGTCAATCTGCCATCACCTTCCTCATAAAAGGTCCCCAAATCATGAATATATTCTTTAGATGGCAAGAAATGCTCGTTATGAGCCCGGGCTTGATTTGTGGAGTCTATCTTTTTCACAGTTGACTGGATATTTGGGTACGAATCAATGTGTCTCAGAGCGAGTAAGTGAATTTATATACTCGGGAGTGTCTCCACGGCCAGCGCTGTGGCCAAGTGTGGGACACATGCAGCACCACAACGGAAACCAGGGAAACGGCATTAATTGAGGAGGGAGGGAAAAAAGGAAAAACATCACATGTGAACTTCTTCTGCAGCCGTAATTCAGCATCATGAAATTCTACACTTCCCCTCTTTCCCTGCAAAAATATGTCGAGGCAAGTGCTAACCAACTAAACAGAGAATTAAATCCTCCTTCTACAGCATTTTTAATCAACTTCAGCACACGTTATCCTTTATGGTCTACAATTACTGTGAATTTTTTTTTACTTTTTTTTTTTTAAGCTTTTCTTTCCTTTCCTTTTTTTTTTTTTTTTTTTTTTTTGGAGCCCATGAGGCACTTAAAGTCTCAGCACCTGAAGAATTGCCATTATCCATACATTAAGAGCAGTGAGGGTGATTTATGGAGAAAGAGCAGTTTTCTCCCTACTGCAGCGTACATGGTTCGTGTCACCACACCTCAAGGAAACAATTACACAATCTTTTCTAAACTGCTTTAAAACTCTCATTTTCAGTGGCAAAAAGCACGTGAAAACCAAAGAAGAGAGTGATCAGGTCAAGCGTTTTTTTCTCCTCCTATCTTGCCATGTTGCTCTGGCATGGTCTGAGCTGGACATTATAACAACTTGCAGAAAGCTTTCAGTCAGAATATCCTCCATGGAAGCGAACGAGAGCGGAGGCTGGAGAGAGGGCCGGTCAGTGAAATGTTTCATTATATCTAATGTTGCCTTCCCTGAAGCGCTCTCCAAAGTAAGCGAGCTGCGTGAGCCGGGGCTCGAAATGCTCAACCCCCTTGTGACCACTTGGAGCAAAGCAACTCTCCACTTTCTTATTTTCGCCCTCAAACGAAAGCCTCTGCATGGATTATGTGTTTGAACACAGTGGTGCTTTTTATTTAACTCGATTTTTTTGCTCGCATGTTTGAAGGCGTAGAGTTTCTCTCGATGGGAAGGAGGCTTGACATGATTAGAACGGGGGCAAAATTTTTAGGACGATAAACAGGCAAAGTGTAACAAATATTTTTGCAAGGGACACTGCCATCAAAAACATATTTAAAGTGAATGTTTGGAGATGATTTGATACGATTTTTGGCTCCAGAGTATGTCGTTTTCATGGCAGTAGTCACTCATAATAAAGTTAAAGTCAATAAATGTTTAAACGGAACGAGAAATAGCTCACTTCAATGTGGAAAATACATTTACATTATTGAATATTAAAAATGTTCCACCGAACAATGTGAGGGGACGCCGTGAACAGCTGGGTTTTGTAAAAGTCAGAGTGCCACCGCTTACTGATCCTCCATCCAAAAAAAAAATCAAGAATGATCTTAATTGCCTCGATCATTTCACTAAATGGTTAATAACAGTGATTTAATACGCACAGAGTCGTTTGAGTGTGTGCACCCTCCAACAGCTGTGTGTGTAAGTCGCGGCGCTCCGCCGGCTGCTTGGGTCTTTTGCTTTGATTTCCCTGCTCCGGCATGTGCGAGGACTTAGCGGGCTGAGATCCCAGACATCTGTTGAATATTAGGGGCAATAACAGCTGGGCGGACCTCAAACATGGTCACCCACTTCACCTCACCGTGTCTCTGAGGATAACCCCAGCTGCCTCGCACTCCAGATGACAAGTGCCCGTTCACTGGCCCGCTGAGTTCGGGGCCTGCCGATCGAGCCAAGCGGCCGCGCGCTCCCAAACAATCCATCAGAAAGCCTCTCCTCCTTCTCTCTCACTGACTTTCTCCTGCTGTGCATGGGAACAAGGTGGGTGGTACGCGGTGATTTCATCGCAATAATATCCCACCATGTTTGATTTCCCATAATGTGTCAGCTTGTTGTTGAAATAAAGTTTGGCTCCACGGTGGTTGTCCATCAATCGCTCTCCCGCGGCTTTGAAAGAGAGAGAAGAAGGTCGGCCGTGCAGGCAGACGCCGGGTTCACGCTTTTATGCATTTCCAAGAACTAAGTTTTCTCTGACTCCAGATTTAACGTATTCTTCGACGATACTTGAAAACTTCAGTTGTATTCATTAACGACAAACAGCACCCTCGTTCAGGACAGTGCACTCAGCAGTTTTGCTGCTACAGCTTTAATTGGTCTGATATCACTGTTCACTTATTGAGCCAAATGTCAGCAAACCCCAGGCACTGTAAAAAATTGCTGCGTATCTGACGTTACCGATTCAGCTTGCTGGTTTTATGGCTCTTCTCCCCTTGTGTTACTCCGACATTATGTGTGGATTATGGCGGCACTTTCTGGCTCTTATAGGATATTTGTTAGGAGATGAAAAACTAAATTTGTCCGCAACATGACACGCTCTTTTTTAGCACCACCGTCTTATCTGGGATGTTCTGACCGGTATGAAGGCCAATGTAAACTTTAGATAGGTACCGATAGGACTGATATTTGTGATACCACTCTGCCGTATTTATGACTTTTCTACCCTTTCCAAGTGTCACAAAAAAAAAAAAAAAAGAAATATGAGGCTTAAATCAGCAAATAGCACTCTTATCAGCTGGAGTCGTCACTTCACTCACTTCTAAAGAAGAAACCACGGCCCTGTTCATTCAAACATTTAGTTAAAATCATATTTCGGTGTCTGTTGTTGCTGATTTTTTTCACCCACAGAAGGTAAAAAAAAAAAAAAAAAAAAAAAAAATCTAAACTTAAGCTTCTCAGAATAAAAAAAAAATAAAAATCTAAACTTAAGCTTCTCAGAATAAAAAATAAATCCGGCATCATCTAATCAGTAGCTGCTCAAAGTTCAACCTTAGACCAGTTACAGAGCAAGTCTCTACAACGGAGCGATTTCCCCATTACGCAATGAAAAAAAAGTGTCACACAAACTAGTTCTTCTTCAGAGTTTGTTTGGCAGTAAACGCCACTTCCAGGTGTGACTGTCGACAAGCTCGTGTAAAAGGGGTCTTGGGATATTATTCGACATACCTGACCTGAGATTTGATCAAAAGTCACACAAAAAAAGTGATGTCAAATTTAAAAAATAAATGCCCTCAAAAAACTTAAATCATAAAGCATTGTGGCAAAAAACTGTTATGCTAACTTAGCTTAGCAGAAACGGCTTCTCTCTCACGCTACCTTTCGCAAAAAAAAATAAAATTGTAAAACAAATCTATTTCTTTCAAATATGGAGATTAAGGACAAACAAAAGCCACAGCTACACTTACAAATATAGTACTTTAATAAATAGTCCTTTGTTTCTGATATTACAACTGCTACAATATCTTAATGTTTGCATAATTAATTGCTTTGCACTACAAAGGTTCCTGAGCAAAGAATTTATACTTTCTCTAAAGTCTTCACTATTTTAAAAAAAAAAAAAAATTTTTAATAGTTTGCAATTAGTTAGTGGTTACTTAAACTTCAGCAGGAATTGCACACAATGTTGCTGATGGATTTATAAATATCTCAATCCTAACTCGTAGGTATTCAAGTTCAAACTCCTTTAGTTACATCTCAGTACCGGCTTGCAGAATTAGCCGGAGCAGATTTAAAACTGCGCCATAAATGCATATTAAAAACTAAATCAATAACCACATTCATGTGGAGCTACGCTCGCTCGCTGGCGTCGACTATACTCTCAGTCCAGTTGCTGCATTCTGGGTGTCGTTATGGAGTCACATTTTATGACCTTGTGATTAGTGTTTTTATGGCAGTGGGGAGGTCTGCAGATGGTCTATGTAAACTTGTCACACTGAGGGTCTCTTGTGGGGCGGTGAAGGAGAGAATTAGAGCTCTGTTACAGCTGAACGAGTATAAACAGAGATGGAGTGCCCTCTTCTGGAGGCTTTCACGGGCTACACTGTGGATGATGTACAGTGCTGTACAGTAGCTGACAAGTCAACATTATCCAGGTTCGGGAGGCTGACACACTCTCTACTTTTAAGATTAAGCTTAAAACTGACC
This sequence comes from Embiotoca jacksoni, assembly GCF_022577435.1. Taxonomy (NCBI): domain Eukaryota; kingdom Metazoa; phylum Chordata; class Actinopteri; family Embiotocidae; genus Embiotoca; species Embiotoca jacksoni. The sequence continues at coordinate 3,480,158 of NW_027185403.1, forward strand.
TTTTCAATAAAGTTTACAATTAGGGCAGGCTAAAAAAAAAGACCCTAAAACAACTCCTCACTAAGCACTCTCTCGCTTTACAAGAATTTGCATGATTGACATTTTCATTGTTATTCACATTTTTAACTAAATCCCTTTGCGGTATGATTTTTAATTTGACGTTGACATTTTAATAAGGCTGATCATCTTTGGGTTTGATTGCACTTTTTTTTTTCTCCAATATTTTATAGATTTTATTGTTGGTTTGTAAAGTGTATCGGGATCATGTCGTATGGTGAGTTTACACTATAATTGAAACTGAATTGGATTGAATTATTCTAATATCTTGCTCATCAAGTGACTTCCCTTTAATGAAGTTTAGTCATGCATGACTTTGGATTTTGTTTTGAAAGTATAACAGTGGTGCTCAAACAGAACAATCTATTTAAACCTGCAATTACTGATTATTTTCATATATCAATTAAATAAAATGGCTACTTATTTCTCAATTAAAAACATGTAACAGTGAGAAAAGGCCCATCATAAGACCAAGCTGACATAAGATATGAGAAGATTAAAATCAGAAACTATTTATATTTGAGGATTTGAAAACAGTTTTTAGCATTCATTCTTAAAAAATTACCAGTTGACGAAGAAAGCTGTTGATTAATTGACGAAATGTTTTAATCTCTATATTTCTTACAATGAGCTACGGTAAAAGGTGTTTGGCAGTTTGATAAGGCACAGTATTTTGGGTGAAGTAACCTTTTAAAGTTAGCTGTTGACGCATTTTGGGAAAACCCTTTAGAGTATTTAGCATTTTTAATTTGTATATAAACATGGACAAATGGTTTACTAGCTGTACTTTATCATCGGAGAAGATACAGTTGTTGACTATTACTGCACATTAAAATCAAATGTCCATATTTATGCTTTTACCAACATTGTAGTGTATAGACCATTTAGCTATAATTTTCTGAATAGTTATAACCATGTTATGGATAGTTTTGCTTTCAAAGTAACTTCATGAATAAATAGACCTGTGATTGTATCAGGTGCATCCTCTTCTTAAAATGCGGTCACTGGGTGGTGTGTGTTTCCAGATGTAATGATAGTTTTAAACAATGCTGCTACCCCAACGACGGGTATGACAGGGGTCCTGTTGTCGTAGAAACACTGATGACCCTTACATCCTGCAGAGCGAGCTGGCATTAACGGGCCATGTGTTAAGCGTTTTACACATTCTTTAACTTCCAGGATCCAGTTTCACCAATTTGGGTCTCTGTCTCGCACATGTAGCCCACGGAGGCATTGTTGGAGGGATGACGGAGAGGAGAAACAAAGGAGTACGAGGTTTCACTTGGAGGATGGTTTCTAAAATGTCACAGTTTCAAGCTGTGTGATAGTTTGGCAATGTATGTAATTTTAATCCTTTTAAAATATTATGATACAGTTAAGTTACTTTTAGCATTTTATGAAAATTAAATCTGTAGAAACGATGCTTAATTATTTGTCTGCTCTATCCTATTTCCCTCCTCTAGTCTCAGTTATGTTGAGCTGTGACGCAATTCAATTTTGAATACGTAGGACTAAATCACAACAAAAGTTATATCAGGGCACTTGACACGATAGTCGTGACAACAGAACTTTAAAACATTATAAAGATGGAACCAAACACTTCAACAATTAAGGGCAACAGCTGGAAGGAAAAACTCCCCTTTAACAGGATGAAAACCTCAGACAGAGGCAGGCTCGGAGGGGAGCGGCCGTCTGCCTCCACCGGTTGGGGTGAGGGGAGAGCAGAGAGAGAAAAGAACAGCGTAGTATGACAACAAACATTAAACCTAGGGAAGGTTTGTGGGGCCAGTAACCGCAGATCAGAAACATGCAGCTCCCTCCCTGCATCAAACACGGAGCTGGGACAGACAGCAATGAGTCAAACGTGACTACGTTTGTTGTTTTCAGCATTCTGCCCCACCAGAGAGAAAAGTCCGGTCTGAAAGTGAGCAAACTACGTCCTCTGCAAATGTACAATCAATGGCACCACGTACAGGCAACGAGGAAAAAAAAAAAAAGTGTCGAGATGACTCAAACAGATTGAAAGATGGAAATAGGAATTCATCTCATTATACAGCGACAGATTTTATTTGTTACTTTATAATGTTTATAATTAAATTCTGTTTTTATGTTTATCATTTTGTGCCGTTTGATTACGGCAACAATAATGGAACATTTGAGGTTATTGACACTGTCCTTTGAAAACCTTGTATCTACAAAACTTTATGTCAGAGCATGTTCAGATGATCCAACAGATTTTTTTTTTTAAAGTTTTAATTTAGTTAAGATGTCCAATCATTTTCTCAGCCAAAAGAAATGCCCCCCAAAAAAATGTCTGAAAAAAATCTCTACCTTGCATGGTTTTCACTGGACGGTGGCATTTCTGTATATGTGGGTTAAGCACACACACTGACGCATCAAAGACTTTTACTAGTATTTGGCGCATTAAACGAATGCCTTTTTTTTATTTTTTATTATTATTCCCTTCCCTTATTATTATTCTATTCAGACGTGCCGTGTTTTTACGACGGCAGCACCGACTCATTTCAGGAACACAGTTGGTTGTACGAGTTCATAAAACTGTTAAAGCAGTGATATGCCGAATCAAATTTCATTTCACAAATCATTACTTTCAGCCCCCGCCGTTTCATTTTCATCCCGAGCAAAACATGTCAATGAAGACGTAATGAAGTTTGAGAGGCGGGCGGCACATGCAAAACGGAAAATATGTAACAAGTACCATGAAAATGCTCCGTTGTGAGCTTTATTGGGAATGAAATAAATTTCTGGATGGGGTGATTCCAAATGACGCGCGTGCACACACACACGCACACACAACACACACACACACACACACACACACACACACACAACACAACACAACACACACACACTGGATTAATGGAACTTCAAACATGTTTTTCTTTGTAATGCATCATTATGCAGCAGTGAATCTGTCAGCGAGGGGAATCGGTGCGCTTTGGTCACCGAGCTGGTCCTGCAATTATTACAGAAGCACTCTGAGTCCTTTTACTGAGGGCGGAGGGACATATGGAGAAAAGATCGAGCAAATAACAGGTGCTGCACTGCAGTTTTTGGACCGCATTTACATGGACCGTTGGCATGTGGATGTCTCGATGAAAATTCAGGTCACTTTGTGATCAAAATTCTTCTAAAACAATTTTATGAACGATATTTAGGAAATAATAAGGTCATTAAAGTTCCAGTCCAACACGTTAGATGAGAAGATCGCATAAAGTGAAGCTTAGCTTAGCATAAAGATTGGATATGGGGCAAACGGGTACACCGACATTGAGAAAACTCGCTGCAAAATGTTTTGGAGTCTAATAAACTCAAATCAAACTCAGTTCACGATGTTATACTCCCTCAAAAAAGTACTGTCAACTACTCGTGTCGATTTTGTTGCGATAGCTTGAAAGTATTTACGTAGACAGACTTTTCAACTTCAGTTAACAATACAGGTTTAGTTACATGCATTCCTCTTTAAAGCAGTTACATGTTCGACCCCCTAATGCATTGCCACTATTAATCACTGCAGTTTTTATAGCACTGTTATGATCACATTAACACAAATGAGTCACACGTGTTTTGTGTTTCAAAGCCGTTTTGCGTGTTTATGCTGCAGCTTCATATTTGCTGTACAGATATGAGAGTGGGATTGATTTTCTCCTGTGACTTTTATCAGCAATCTTTCAAAACGTCAAACTTTCTGCATTAAGTTGTAGAAATAATTAGACATTGAAGCCATTTCTTTTTATTTCCGACAGGAAAACACTGTTCCAGTTTTTGTCACAACCACGATGTTTGCCAACGTGTCTCTTTTTAACGGGATTATTCAGAAATCAGTCCATGTGCTTCTGTTTTCTGTTCATGTATTAAGCCACTGTGGGACTTCCCTGAACTCAACAGTTCTCCACTCTGCCCATTTTGGCCACATCTGAGCCCGGCTCCCTCCGTTACCCACTAAGTGCCTAAAAGAAACCTGCTCTGCTCGTCCAGCAGTTTTCCGACTGCCAATCACCGCAGCAGCTCTCAGTCTGTCCAAATTAATTAATGAGGGGATAAGTCTTTGATAAAAGCACCATTAAGAGCCTTGTTTCAAATGTCGCGTCATGCCACGCTCTGAATATTTCCCCCTCTTTTTTTTTTCTTTTTTTTTTACGATCACTCTCTGTGGTAACCATCTTGTAAGAAAGACATCTTTAATTTGTTTGGATACAGCTGAAAGGGAGGGATATAACATCTATATTTAACTCAGCGCAGCCTCCGCTTGGACAAGCCGGCGGAGGCTAGCTTATTTTTTCAGGTGCTCGTACTTCGGAGAACGGTGAGCCGCAACCTCGGAGATTTCCACTCCGCAGAGCCGGACTCAACTCCAGAACAGGGACTTCTGGGAAGGCAGCGTGTGTCTGCTGGGATTTGGCGATGGATGGTGGATAATGATGCAACAATTAATCATGACATGGTCTGTTAATACTGCAGAGCAGGAGAGAGCGCAGGACATGGAAGATGGCAGTATTCGTATAAACATGGACACATGCAGACTCCTAATCCGCAGCGGCTCGTTAACACTTATGAGGTGAACAAGTCAAGAGTTCATCATGCTGCGGATCTATTTTACTCCTCGCAGGCTCCCTGTCATTCCCTCTTACCGTTCATTCATTAATGTGTTTGTGTTTACTGTATGTGTTTTAAGCATTTGCTCTCAACCGAAGTGAAACACAAGCAAGTGAAAAAGTGCTTTGACGGGATGTCAGTTTTATCTAAATATTTTTATACAGATTATTCTAATGATGCAAAATGACCGCATTCGGCTCTAAAAATTGTGATGAGGTGATTATGTAATCATTTTGACAGGCCTAGTTAATTTTAGGCAAATATACTGTCATGGTTAAATGCCAAGAGTGACCCTGTGTCCATCCAAGATTGTAGGTGAGTAGAGTGCACCAAAAATAATGATAAAATATTTTAAAAAAAAGATCCATGTGTACGTACTAGGGAATCCATAACTACAATTTGGACATTTGATAAATGATTCGGTTGCATTTCACTGCTACGTATCATCATTAAACTTGGGTAATGGTCGTTGTTGTTGCCTTGGGTAACGTGTGCTGGGCATCGACTTTCGATTTTCTGTATAAAATCATTACTGTCTGTGACCAGAAGTTCACAACATCCAAAGAGAAAGCCGGGCAATCTCTAGTCAGCAGTTAGCCTTCCTTAGTTACAACTGCTGCGGTGCCCTTGAGCAAAACTCTCACAGCTGCAAAAGAAGCTGCTCAGTGGTCACAGAAGTGTTAGACTGTGTGCTCAGAAATCAACACTATGTGCTCAAAGCACATTAAAAGAATCAATAAATCACTCATAAACAAAAGAAAAGAAAAAGCTTTTTCATCGTCTCATTCCATTCGTCTGCCCTCAGCCTTCCCAACAAACACAGGCGACACCTGATTCCCTCACTTTGGTGAGCATCTTGACACTCATAAAGGAGCATGACAAGAGAAAAGCCAGACCAGTTTTCACGCTTTACCCTGACATCATTCTGCACGAGCCGGAAATAAACAGAACCGGATGGGATACAGCAGAAAGAAAGAAGTAACGGTGATGCGGCGGATTGTGGGTGAAGCCGGCAGACGGACAGGAGTAAAGGTGAAACGGTGATTCGGGCAGAAGAAGAGAGAGCGAGAGCAGCGGTGTGGCAGCATGTTTGTACAGCTGAACACAAGCTGAAGCAGCCCAGGCCCCTCTCTCACACTCCATTAGGCCTTAAGCTCCACGGAGTACTGCACTCAACACATAAACAGCCTCCTGGAAAAGCTCCGGGATGTATGGGGAGAGGCAGGGGGACGCCAGGCTGGTCGGCAAGAAACAACAACTGCCTTTTCACATCAGCACAATGCCTCCAAATAGAGAGAGATGGAGACAGAGCGGCCTGGATAAAGGCCAGAGGATTCATGTGTGAAGGTTTCTGATGTATAACTTTGGATAAAAACATGTGGAAATTTACTTTATCAGGTAGATTTAAAAAAAAAAGAAAAAAAAAAAAAAAAAAAGCTCAATATTGCCAAAATACCAGGTTGACAAAGATTAACACAGTTTTTGAGATTTTTCAAAGGAGTTTGGACGCCATAAACCTTTGAGGTCAGAACCTCCATCAGTACAGAGTCAGACCATCTCCATCCGACCCCCGACATCCTCAGATGAAAGAAAAACAACCCGCCCCCCAAAACAAATCTATAAAAAGCAGCATTAAGTTAATGAATCTTGAGGTGAATGATTACAACGGGTCTGTACTGCTATTCAACTTGATTCCAGCACAGGGTGCACTGATGCAGTATACAGTAACTATAACAAATATAGTGATTCCTCGCTCCAAAATAGCAAGATGGCGACGGCCAAAATCTGAACCCGAGGCTTCATAATGGCAGTTCACACACCAATGGATGACGTCGCGGTTTAGACCAAAGCAACGAGACGGAACAGTTTAAAATCTCTATAGCAACAACTTCAAGTCGTTCTTTTTTTAACTGACAGTTTTTCGTTTTTTTTTTTTTTTTTTTTTTTGGTGGCCGGATATAATTTGTAGCATCTTAAAAAAAAACATGAATGAGGATAGTGATGGTTAGATACATGAAACACTGTAAAACTGTTTTTGTTGGCCTTTAAGTCTCAGCTACCCGGACGCCTCTAAGCACTTAAATTTCAGCAGTTTGTTTTGAACAAACCACACGATTTATCAGGTATTATCACATGTAGAAACACAAACACGAGTATTTCATAGACAAGTACTCAAGGAAACACATACTTGACCTGAGTGCATACGTGCAGCGTAAAGTATGTACACGTCAATGTAGGTGTCTAAACATGCAAATTGTACATTAATGCGCACACATAAACACGGCCCCCGTTCCATACACAAACACTTACAGGCACCATCGCGCTCCTGTCAAAGTGGCAGGCCGTATAAACCATGTGAGATGATGTAAACAGGCACCATGTTGCTCTGGATGGAGGTCACTCCGGGCAGTCGGGCTTTTGGTGTTTGGGTTTTCTGCTGTGAATCTTTTTTTAAAGTCTGGATGTGACGTCCAATCTGGCAACACTTTTCAGGTGTTCAGCGTTATACCCAAATTTTTCTTAAGGAAAAACCTTTACACCGGATTAAAGTCAATTGACGGTGCTCAATAAAGAGCAAGCAAGTCAGACGGCGAGTTGTCTGATTTCGTTGAGCTCGTTTCACTCATTTGTAAGTGATTTCAATTTAGGAATCATTAGCAATCGACTGAAACTTTATAGCATAGATACGGCCATCAAGTTTTTACCTCAAACAGTTAACTTGTGAGGAGTCCTGAAAATATTCCTTCTTCAGGCTTTAAAGACTAAAACTTAAAACCTGTTATTTAAAGGGTCACCCCACCAATTTTACAGATAAATATCTGTTCGTTCTCATTAGGGAGAACAGAGAAGACACTGATAATGCCGTAGTGATGTCAGCAGGGTTATCTTAGCTTAAAGATTTCAGATTTAAAGCAGGCAGCCTGTGATACAAACTGAGGGTAGCTGCTCTGATATCCACCATGAAACTTTTACCCTAACATCAGATCAATTCTTGATAAATAAGGAAACAATAATCACCATCAATGACTGCTTTAAAGAGCTGTTACGGGCCTATGAACAAACTTGGAAGTCATGAAACTAAAAATGTACTCTAGTAGGTTTTTGCATCAACAACATGCCTCTTAGGAACCAAACAACCTTTTTAAATCAATATGTTTTCAACTGCAAGGCTCCTTCCTTCCTTCCTTCCTTCCTTCCTTCCTTCCTTCCTTCCTACCTACCTATCTCTCGCTCTCTCTCGCTCTCTCTCTATCTCTCTATCTATCTATCTATCTATCTATCTATCTATCTATCTATCTATCTATCTATCTATCTATCTATCTATCACTAATAAGATTAAAAGAATAAGAAAGAATAAAATATATTGCTCAAAATAATTCCAGATTTGTCCAGAATTTTTTCCTTTATTTGCACTTGTGAATTACGTTTAACTTTCACCACTTCAGGACTCCCAAAGACGTCTTCAAATGAAACAGCCGTAAAGATCAAATAATTTTGGTTGAACTGCTCGGAGCTTTACGTCCACAATAACCACTGGTATAGATGAAGCAATGCGGCTTTTAAACTTGTCTGTAAGTTGATATTTAAAAGCACAGAAATGAACAGAAGCCAATGGCTGCCAGGAAAGTAGACAAAGCACACAGACAAATCGAAAACACTGGAATGCTTTAGAAAATGGTCAAAAATAATAAAACGTTTATTTGATTTCTAGTAAATGAACTAAAACATGCAAAAACCCTGATGAGCCCCTTTACTGTAAGTGTAATATTTTATGATCAGATGTATTCATCCTTTGGCCTAGTTGGTCTCGAGTATCTGTTACAGCTTATCCAACCATCCTGCACCTCCACCCTCTTCACCGGCACCCAGATGAGCCCCCAGACTTCTGGGTCAAGTGATGCGAGGGAACAGATAAGTTTTGGCCGGTGCAGAGAGAGACTAAACACTCGCGGAGGGGAATGCCATTGTTTTGGAGATCTTTAGGATGGTTTTTATGTGTTCAGCTGCTCTCTGGCTGCTGACGAATGTCAGTACTGGATCCCAGTTACACACTGTTTGCTGCTTTTCCTGCACAATCAGGTCAACACGACACAGGCAGAGACACGAGTCTGAACTACGCTATCAGACTTTTCTCTCCGTGTCTCTTAAAACATGAAATAGTCTTTGTATTCTGGGTCATACCACCCATAGTGAAAATAAGATGGCAGATTTTTTTTTTTCATTCATGTAAGTGCTGTGTAAAAATAAGTCTTATCATCGTAGTTCTATCAAAACTTATTTCACCAAAAGGTTTTTTTCATAATCAAGTAATGATGTCATTTTTAAGCAAAAATCCCAAACGTTCAGTGGTCTAGCCTCACAATTGTGATTATTGTTGGGTTTCCTAGTTCTCAATGGTATCAAAACTGAATATAGTTGAATTCTGAACTATTTGTCAGACAAAACAAGCCATCTGAAAATCCTGACCAAACAAGGCTGTCCTCCCCAGAAGAACGGCAGCAGTCATTTCAGCAAGTGTCCCAAAACAACATAGGTTTAAGTTTGAGTGACAGAGCCCACTAGTTCTTGTACAAATTATAATCGGGGAACAAATGAGGAAGTCAGGCGAGATTGTCAACCAAGTCCACACAGGGGGAGGTCGGGGTGTATAGATGGGTCAACAAATGACTGGACTTTAAGACTAGATACCACTATTTCATTCCTTTTTCAAAGTGTTTGTTTGTTCTTTGAACAACAAAAGTCTATTAACCTTAACGAAGTCCTAATTCTACCTCAAGAGATATTTCTAGAGCCTGACCGATACTCTGGCAATATTCTTTATGTATATCCTGTGTAGACTGTATACAAACACACTTTTTTGGAATCAACTGTCAAATATGGTTATCAAACACTTTTGACACTTGTGACAAATATATCTACTGGAGGCAGAATATTTTACGGTCACACATCAGCGCAATAAAACAGTGAACTGCACTGGGAATTTAGCATCATTTTCTGCTTTCTGTTCTGTGAAAAAAGTCTTTATAGCGACACATATTTGCCAGCATATAAACTGACACTAATATACCCGATCGGGCTCTAGATCTTTACCTGAACCTAATCATGTTGTTTTTGTGCCTACACCAAAGCAATCCTTTACCATAGTGTTGTCACAGCATCGTAAAACAGATTTTACATTAATTTGTGATGGTTTTGGAACGCACAGAAAAATGATGTCTTCCTACTAACAGGAGTATCAGACTAGAAAACACCTCATGCCAAGCGCCGGGCATTGACAAACAACACTGTGGTTTCTCATTTAATTCAGAAGACTGGAACAGAAAATGTTGATGTTCAACTTGGTCAAAGCGTCCAGTAAAATATTACTTTCCTCAGTGCCTCAACTGCCCTCACTCTTTTATTATATTAGCGAGAGAAATCCAGGTACCATCATATTTTTCTTGCACAAAAAAACAGAAGTAATCAGGAGAATGGGGTGACAATGGTCAGTTGTTAAAAGTCATAAACAGACCAAGTGCTTCTTTCACCACACTGGGTATCAAATTTTAAGGCATTCCATTAAGAAACTGGCACCCTCTCAATATTTTACACACGTCGCATCTGCTTAAAAACAGATATCTATCACTGGATGGAGGTGTTGTGGATACGGGACCCGTATTAACACACCCAAAAAAAAACTGGCTGATTTGTTGGAGGTGTACGTGCAGGCAAAGGCAGTCCTATTTATGGTTAGAGTCAAACAATGCCGCCTTTAGACTTTTCTGAAATTGTACCCAGTTTGATAAATGTTGACCTTTTGGCACGGAGAATACATATATGTTTTAAATGTGAGGCTAGCATGCGAGGTATGTGTGCAGCAGCTCCGTGACTGGTGGTGTGAAGGCACCGAAAACACACCTGCACATGTTTTGGCCAATAAATCTCCTAAAAATCCAGCAGACACAAAGAGATGTTTCTACTTCTCAGAGTCCCAACGTTTCATTCAGGTGTGTCTTGATTGATGGTATATGATGAAGATGTTGGTGACCTCGCCGTTAACCCCGCATACCCCCTCCTCTCCTGACACACAAACCCCTCAGGACGCCTCCACAGCTCGAGTCCGGCACTTCCAAGCCCGGAGCCAGATATGTGATGTGCCGCGGCACTGTGATGAGGAGAGCGTCACTCGAGTGTGACGGCCAAAGAGATGACTGTTTTCCAGCGGCGTCTGTGGATTTTTTTTTTTTAGACGCTGCAGCGAGGACCACACAGACGAAATGGCTCCTCTCCACCGGCTGACTGATGATTAAGCGAGACGTAGTGTATTTTCCTATGGTTCCATAAAGACGCGAGCTGGGAGAGCTGTAAAAGACGGTGCTGAAAGACAATCGGGCTGGAAATAAATAAAGCGGAGTGGGAAACAAAGTGGGTGAACACCTATAAAATAAAAATAAAAACTGGCCACTGTCTGCATTTTTGGCTGGACGTTTATTTACTCAAGTGTCTAAACTTGTTCGTCATCCTTTGTTACTGGAACTGAGTTGGTTTCAGTTAAGTCACGGGGCCAGAAAGTGAACTTACGCCCCAGAGAGGGAAATGAATGTGCGAAAAAGATCAAATAAGGAAGAAACAAAGGACAGCGTTTAAAGGATTATGAAGTCTCCTTTACAATATTGCAGCAGTGATGAGGTGTTGTGAGATATAATGCGCCCCTATGAGCCAGCTCCTTCCAGTTCTTCTTCAGATTAATGGGCCGTGTTGGGAAAAGTGTGCAGTGAAGCACAGAGCATAAATAAGGTATTTAAGTAGGCAGCTATGGCGGCTGTGGGCTCAGTGGACGACTCTGTCTACACACAAAGACCGAGCTGTGATTTACTGGTCCTACATTACATCTCGGCTCATGCAGATAAAAGGGAAACGCAAAGAATGCAGTCGGTGACTGCATGTGATCTTTCAGAAGTTACATAAACCCCCGAGCGGCGTCAATGGAAAAGTTTCTCCTCAAAGTCACTTGAGCACTTGAAGTAGTTTTGATACTTGTCCAGACAGTGTTTTTTTCCTTCTTTGTTTTCTGAAGCTTACGGATAGAAACAAGATCATGAATCCTGCAAAGTGTCTGCTTTTGTTGGTTGGATGATGTAAACTGTCTGGGTCACAATTTGGCCTCAGATGTAACCCAATCTTAACCCGTATTTTTACTTACAATTTTGGTGCAGCTGTGCAACTCAATAAAAAAAGAAAAGAAAAAGACCTTCAGCTTGCTGCCTCTTAGCTCGCCCCCATACAATTTTTTTTTTACTTTAGTTAATTTTGTATTATGGTCAGTGGATAAGATGGTTATTTTTTTAGTTGAAAAAGAAAGGATATAAAGGTCTTTTGAAAATGAAAATGGATGATTGAATGTAGCACCTTAATTCTTCAGTTTGGCTCCTTTTCATTCCCCTAATATGTCACCTGTCTCTTAAAACGTATGTTTATATACTAATAAGCACTATAGTGTGTTTTAAAGCAAAACAATGTAGCTTAAATATGTTTTATTTTATTCTTTTAAACAACACAAAGAGGAAATGTTCATCAACGACTGGCGAGTTGTAAAAAACTGAACAGATCAGCAAAATGTTCAATTACATTTCTAACTTATTGTTCATTTTTGTCTCAATACTTTGTTGCTGGTTTGAATTACTGTTATTGGTTTATAAAGCATTAGTAGGTGTGATGTTACGTTATGAATAATGAAATCAATTTCTTTCATTCATATTTTGCACTACACTGTAACTTTTTTTTATTTATCTCAGGTAGATTTCTTGTATATATATATATTTTTTTTTAAATTTTAGACCCTGAACTGCCCTGTTGTTGAAAGGGCGTTTTACAGATAAACTTGCCTCATAGGATAATGGATGCTGAAAGGTGTGTGTCACTTTCAGTGATGTTGACATTTACAGTGTGTGGACTTAAAATGGATTGATATTGTTATCAAAACAGCTAATGAGGATGTAGATGAAGATAAATAATGAGGTGAATGGAGCATCTTGACCTGGAAAGTTTATGATAATGAAGAAGCATACATTTTGTGAGAACATTTTTACACTTTGCTTTTCTTCACCGTGCCATCGAGGGCATCCCCAGCTGCCAGAAAGCAGCAGAACAGGGGTCGAAATGATTTAAAAAAAACAAAACAAAAAAAACCTCTTGAAAATAGATTCAGGCTACAGGTATGTTGGTGACTCATGTTGGATCTCAGACTTGTAAAAGCAGCACAGTGATAATAACACAAACAGAAACGTAAGAGTGTTTCAGACTCCTCTGTGGGTTCCTCTCGAAGGCGAGGGTGAAGCGAGCAGCCGAGTTAATTTAGCATTAACAGCAGGTCTCATTTGAAGTAACCCTGAAACAGTCAGAGCAGATGTTCACAGCCTCAGCAGCTGGCTGCTGAATGCTGCAGAGATGTGACTACATTGTAACATACCGCAGTGGACAGGAGTCAGCGCACTTGATCCATGAATTTAAGAGCTGAACAGTGAATACCACCCACTGAATACCACACACAGCTGTGCTGTTGCTGGAGGGGGAGGGGGTGGGGGGTGGGGGCGGGGGAGATGCGGGGGGGGGGGGGGGGCGACGCACCGACATGCCTTCACCAGCAGAGCGATAACAGATGGAGATGCGGGAGTCAGAGCTCCTAATCCAGAAGTGTCACATGTTGGTGTTGAACTTGTGTAACCTTTCACACAGAGGATGAGGGGAGATGAAGAGGTACTATGAACCCACCGTTATAGTATATCACAGCCCAGTTAGTTTCTGAACAAACATTTACAAATCATTATCAGCACTTTATGAGACGTGTTACTCTTGAGTACAAGAGGACTAACTACCTAACAACTTGCTTTTAATATACAGTTTAGTGTAAAATAGGTTTAGATATTTAGCTTCTTATCCATTACGCAATACCACCAGGGAGGCATCTGATTGGTCCCAAATCTATTCGACAACAAACCCAAATACTGTACAATATAGAGCCAGAGTCATAAAGAGGTATCTTGTACTTTGGAGAACTGGTGACGTTTATTCAATTTTTTTTTTTTTGTCTGTCTACTATACTTTGCATGAACTTAATAGATAAATAAAATCACATTTTTAAGTGTTTTTCACCCGAATGTTTGTTTATTGCCTGAACTGTCTGCACAGCACGGTATACATTTAAAGGATACGTTTGACATATTGGAAACTTTCTTGCCCAGAACTTGAGGACAAAATCAATATCACTTCTCACGTCTGTGTGCTAAATATAAAGTTAATTTAGATTAGCTTGGAAAAAAAAGAGCAGAAGAAACCACTGCTCGCAGCCGACACATAAACTCCGTAAAACGTGTTAAATTAGTGAGATTTTAAGGTGCTGGCACTTCATTTTATTACCTCAGGACAGAGCCAGACTAGCTGTTTCCAGCCTTCGCACGCTAAGATCACTTCATATTTTATGTACGGACATGAGCGCGATGTCCATAATCTTCATAATCCAACTGTCAACAATTAAGTAAACATGAATTTCCCAAAATGTCAAACCACTCCTCTACGAACTAAGAGCCACTTCTGGGCTTTTACTGCAGCAGACCTACGAACAACAGACCCAAACCTTCTCCAGGGTGATATTATATGACCGGGTGTATCTGCTTTACTTAATTACAACATTACTGTGATTCTTGGCAGCGATGAGACACATTCAAGCGATGTTAAAAAAAAAAAAATCTGTCATCAGCACTACAGAAAGAGAGATCTGCTGACTGAGGGAGGTCTTAATTTAGTAATCAACTGAAACAACAGCAGACGGCCAAACAGGCCTGTGTGCTGATGGATCACTTTACTGAGCGCCATGAAAAATGAATATGCTGTTAAAGTTCACTGTGATCGGTTGCAGATCGACTCTGCTCTTTCTTAAAAAAATGATCATACTGTTTCGAGGGAAAAATGTTATGTTTGTAAAGTAGACTGCTCACAGCGCAGAAGAGGAGAAGCGTCTTTGTTAGCGGGACAAGTCGCGGTGAATGCCAAAGGAATTCATGTTGACTGAACTGTTGTGGTTGAACAGAACGATTCCGCAGATGGTTTGAAAGCTGACGTTCTCCGAAAACATGACATGGGTCACAGTATGGTGAATGATAAGTCGTAGTCCTGACGAGATAAGAATCTGTTGAGATCATCTCCATTGTTTTTTTTTCCACAGTAATTCGACATCATCTTTTTCCATGTAGTGAAATTACACTACAAACAGGTGTTTTAACAAGATTCTCCAGCTGCTCTCCATCAGCAAGAACATAAACACACTCACAAACTGGTGTTGGATATTAAAAAAGAAATGTTGAGAGGAAATAAGAACTTCTTACGACTTAAGTCTTAAGACTTCTTTAGTTGGTGTCATGTGAATAAAACATTAAAATAAATGACACAATAAAACGTTGTGCTGTTTACAGCTGCAAATTGTGAAAAAAAAAAAAAAAGATTGCGAAAGGATCAAGGTGGAACCTTCAGACTGCTTATTACGTCAAAAATATTTTGTTTACTTTCGTTCAACTCAAAGAAAAGCAGCAAACCCTTCACATCACTGGAAACCCGACCGTTTGTCGCTTTTTCTCGGTTAAAAACGATTCAAACAAATAACACGTCATCAAAATAGACTTCGCTAATCCTTTGATCGGTTTCCAACCCTTTACTGATAAGGGGATGTTCCTGCAGCACATCACTTTTGATTGGCAGGCGCTTTTATCCAAAGGTTGCCCCCCCCCCCCCCCCCCCCGCCACATGAAAAATTCGGGAGTCTGTCTTGCTCAAAGACACTTGAGGATTAAACCACCAAGCCCCACAATTAAAAGCAGCAAACCTGCTCCGCCATCTGTGCTTCATCCACCAAACATCATCAGGCTTTTCCAGCAGACACAAAACAAACATGCAGGCACGCAACTTTACTTTCAGACCACAGAGCGCCACACTAACGTCTATGCAGCAAAATCCAGAATTAGAACATTTGGAACAGTGTTTTTGAGATTATATTAAACGGTTTACATTACAGAGAACACTCGGGGAACTACGGCTAGAAGTGCTCATTAAATTATCTTTTATGTCCAGGCTTCTACGGCGCACAAAACGGTGCATTATATGACACAGAAATATCCAGACGTTTAATTCGTGAAATTACATTGAGCTTAAACTCTTCCAACTTCTACATGCTTCCAAGTGCCTTTATGTATTTTCATGTGTGGGCCTCTTTGTAGGATTTTCTCTGCATCCCATAATAACAGTAGTATTAACTGGACAAAAATTTGTAATGGCCTATAACTTTTACTACATTATGGGGAAATTAAGAAAATTACAGAACTTGGTATTTCCTCTATGGTTTACTTCCTTATTGGATCTATAATTGCAAAGCAACTCTGTTAACATGACAACCTCGCTGTTCTCATCGAAAACAAAATCCCCTCACTGGTGGTTCTGACTTTTAATTGCCTTGTAATTCAGCTCTCTGCATTCAAAGAGATGAACTTCAGAGTTATACAAGCTAGAAGAGAGGATCATTCTCTGCTCCGGATTAATTTAAGAAGACACGCTGCGACAGGAGGCTTGGAGACTTTCAAAGCACGGGCAGTGTTTTGTATCCGGAGCCTCTGTTTTAATCTTGGGAGGACCCACAGTATTAAACGCAGCCACATGAGGGGGCCACAGTACTCGGATTAGTTGGCTCTCAGGTGAGACTCAGAAATGCACCCTTTGTATCACCAATATTTTACGTAGTGGTACTGAAATATACATAAATCTGTATCATATCTGTATCAGGAAACAGCTTAAATACTAATTATAGGGCATTTATCTGGCTTTACAGATTGTTTTGCACACATTTGAATCGGGTGCGATTAGTCTTTTGTAAAGCTCATCAGAAGAGGAAACATCAAGTACAAAGACAGAGACAGTGGTAGTGGGAAGATCTTTTTCAGACAGCAGAGGGAGACAGCAGCTCATACAGAACCGAGAAACAATCAATGTGAAACTCCTTCCGCATTATCCAAGTTTAAAAAGGTAAAAATCCTCTCATTCGTTTTGAATATTTAAACAAACCGAATGCCACACCGAACGCTACCTTTACTTGTTTTTAAGGTGCAACTAAAATCTGTTGTACGACGCCAGTGTTTGTCTGAGCTCGTACTGCTCGCCACCGGTGGGTAAACAAGCGGCCTGTGGGCCAAAACCGGCTCTGCCACATAAATATCTGGGCCCCAAATCAAAGCTTTTGAGTTTTAATCTCATTTTATTAGCTTACATCATAACATTTAAATAATTTCTCAAAAATCCGCTGCAGGTAAGAATGTACGAGGCTGATGTAAATCCCAAGAAATATGAGTTATGACCTTGTAATATCTAAATATAGCCTATAATTTTCATCACAAGCACAAACAGGCAACAGTAAAACACGAAAGCCTGTTACCGAGACATTTTTCTAAGCCAAAAAAACAACATTTAACGGCAGCACTTTCTGTCCGCCATAGCAGAAGCAGACACTGTGTTTTTTTGAGCATGAAATAACCGTCTGCAGCACTTATCAATGAAATTCTAAACGGAATTGACAGACAGAAAACAGATACCTGCATCTTCGCTGAGTCTGTTTGCCCCTCGCTGAAAAATGCTGGAAATAAATGACTCGTGGCGGAACCTGATTGCAGACCCCTGCAGCGTGCTGCATGTTAAAGAAGAGTCGGCAAATTAACTCCCATTTATTAAGCTTTCTAAATCTCTTCCCGCAGTCGCCGTTACTCCAAATACTATAGCCACCGTTGCACTTACAGTACTTCACGGCTACTGACATCATCACAACTTGTGCTACCACTTTGTTTTGTTGCTACCACCGTCACCCCTACGACGACTACTGCTATTGTGCTAGTATTACTTCTGCTGCTGGCGCTACGCACCGACCACCACAGTGCAATACGACCATCAACACCTCAACTGCTACAGTCGTACCAGAACCAGTTTACTACAACTGCAAACATGCTATGATTGCTGTTATGAGCTACGCAACGAGCAAGACTAATGACTGCAATCACTAAACAGCTGCTCATGATACTGCTAATGCTTGTACTACTGCTATTGCATTATTCATTAGCAGTGCTACAATTGCGACAATGATTATTGACTGAAGAACTTCAAGAGGAGGCACAAGGTACACCCACTATTTAATCGATGCCGAAAGCAGACAAGGTAGAAAATATTTAACTTAAAGCTATAGACTGTTTATAAATTGAGCTGCAAAAGATATCTATATAATACTATTTTTTTTTTCATAAATAAAGGTAGCAGTGTGGAGACAATTTGAATGAAGATTAAAGTTGACTCATGAAACGTTTCATCCCCCTGTACCATGACACCGTCTAACCACCAAGAAACCCCAGAACAATCATGTGAAAAGGCGATTTGTTGTGAGGAGGGATATCAAAGTGCACAGAAGCACTCGCCTTGTACACAGAGGGAAGAACAGAAACCGTGCCTGCTTTGCATACAAATAGATTTGATCCAGACAGGAGTGATCAGATAAAGGAGCGATCTGCAGATTAAGACAAAGAGCTTAAGAACTAACCCCAAAAGAGACGGTTTCAAAGCGTCCTCATCACAGGACGCCTCGGGCGAAAAGTTGTACGGAGTGGAGAGAGAGACGCAGAGGAAAGTGTGCCAAAAGAAATGAACAGATTATTTTCACTTTCTGAGGAATCCGATGAGGCATTGTGTGGATTCAAACGTATTATCTGCTGGAATCAGATTCTTTATATTTTGTATCATTATACATCTTTATCTTTGCACACATATTAGGATTATAATTTTTTTTTCCCACAGCGCTTCACACTTTAACCCCTGCGACTCAGCATTTAAAGCAGTAACATACTTCATAAATTTAACATTATAAATGATATGTAATGTGCTTGTAATCTGTACATTTTCTAAAGGGAATAGTTTGACGCTGTGAGAAATGTGCGCGCTCATTTTCGTATTAAATGACGAACACTGCGTGCCTGATGCAGATGAGATCAGACAGAGTAAACATCAGGAGCAAGAGTGGAAATAAGGTCAGGACTCAACTCTCTGAACATGCATCTTCACAACAGGTCTGTTAGAAGAATAACACTATTCCAATATCTGTAGAGACAATATAAAGCTTGCAGGCAGGAGACTGGTAGCTTAACTTCGCAGAAAGGCTGCGAACGGCAGAAAAACAGCAGGGAACAGCTGGGAACAGCTGGGAACATCTGGATCGGTCTAAAGGAAAAAGCATCAACAAGCTCCTCGGAAGCACGTAACAAACACGTTGTATCTGGCTTTTGTAAATGTAAGAGCAAAAACAACAATTTAGCATCAGGGGGGGTTTGTACAAAACTATTTCTTAACCACCTATAAAATGGCTAAAATTGTTATTTTAATGCTGTTGGTGAGTTTTAGAGGTGCCATTAAACGACCATCAAACAGGCGAGCTAGTTTCTCCCTGCTTCCAGTCTTCACGCAAAGCGAACTGTTGACTCGCGTTAGCATGCAGCTTTTGCTCTGAAGCACACGAAAGCAGAGAACGATACGTTTAACTGCACCATATAAAACAGCTGTACTCATAACTAGTGATGTTATGATACAAATGAATGGCAAAAAAAAAACCACCATTTAATGTGTTATGGTGTGTTAACATGCATTGATTAACTGACTGTAAACATTTGCAATCATTCACAGGTGGGTTTAATACTATTCAAGTAAATATTGAAAAGTCAGAGAGCAGTTAGGCTTTGACAATAAACAAATAAATAAAATAATTCAGTCTTCTGGAGCGTTTAGCTAAGTTTCATGACCTTCATCAGCAGATGGAGTGGTTTTTTTTAATGCTCAGTTTATTTTAATTACATTTGCGTAATAGTAAAAAGGTGTTGACAAACACACCAAACATTTAAGATGATCTTTATCTTGGCTATAATGGATCAATCAGTTTGTTTACTGGGGGGAAAAAAAGCATCTCTCAACGATTCTGATTGTTATTTATAGTCATTCGTCAAAATGTAAATCAGCTTCCCAAAGGTGAGGATTTGCTGCTTTCTCCGTTAAATGAAAACAGAATATCTTTGGGTCCGGACTGTTGGCTGGACAAAACATCACATTCAAAGATGTTATTGTGGTCTGAGAATTTTGATGAGCATTTTTTTTTCACCATCCTCTTGAAATTTCATAAATAAGAAAGTCTGAACATTAATTTTTCATGGAAATAATCTCATTTCGGTTGACAACTACGTTGAAAAGTATTATAGTGTGGTATTAATCATTTATTGATTGTGGATATATTGTCAATTTATGTAGATGAGGAGTATTTAAATACAAGTTTACCCTGGCTAGTGGCACCTGACTTCTTCCGGTCGTTGTGGTCTGAATGGACGAGGAGTGAATCACCATAGTTACAGTGAGGAGATGTTGGACATGGAAAGGCAGTGAACCAGAGTGTCTTTGACATTAAAATCGGGTGCTTTGGAAACCTTAGCAGTCCTCTTAACTCGGCTACAATGACAGTAATAACATCTGACTATTATTCTGAAATGAATCCTCGCCTGCAGCTGCTTTCAGAATAAAGAGAAACTGCAGTAAGAAGAAACCCACTGCTTCTCAGAGTGCTTCCTGACGTGTCGCAGCCTTTTTATGTCCTTCAAAAATTAAATGACTGTATTCACTGTACAGGACTGTTGACACTTAACAATTCAAACACACAGTTTTCATTCATTTTGGAGTACAATCATTTTCTGACCTCAATATTGGCAAGCCTGCCAACACTGCTTGTAACCTGTGTGTAAAAGCACCGTTTTAAATTGATTTAAATTTAATAGCCTCATCTTCTGAACTGTAGGCATTTATTCAGCTATGCAACACAGCTGCAGTGTTTAGACAGGGTGTTAATCTAACCAATGTAATTGCTGTACTTGGTCCTAAAAGCTCAAAACAAGTACTTTTCACTGTTTTTTTTGGAAGCAGCCTCGATGCTTGTGATTGATGTTGGTTGCTGTTTTTCCACACTGCATAGATTTACTATCAAGGGGAAAAAGCAGTGAGGGTGTCTGCACACTTTTAGTTTCCAAAGAAGTTTTATTGTACTGAAAAATAAAAAAAAATTTTTTACATGGTTGTCAGTCATCCAGGTCACTGCCAATTTAAGTCTCATCTAAAGGCAACTGGACTTCTTTTAGTTTGTTGAGTCAAGAAACTTTTTTACAGTTAAAATTTCAACAATCCAAATCACACAGACCCAGATTAAAAGGAGATATAAATGAACTTTCTATACAAACAGCCAGTATTATAAATTATACAGTGTTTTATAAAGTTGGCCTTCTGTCCTTTAAATTTGCAGGGTCTTTTAAATTTTGTTGAATGATCCTTTTCTCTATTTGTCCACGTATTCTATAATGATTTTTGCTCGTTAAATGTTGCTTTTTAAATGATTAAAGTCTTGTCTCGTCAGCCTGTACTTCACTTTTTCATGAATATTTTTTTCACAAGAAATCATTTTTAAAATGAGGATGATTTTTTTTTGGTATATTTTGAGGAGTTTCGAGGACTGAGTTTTGTGATTTTCATTTCCCTGGTACTGATTATCAAGGCCTATGATTAATTGTACATATAATGACATCAGCATAGTTCAACTTGTTTGTGTCCATGGAAATATACTGTTCTCTTTGTCATCCTGGCCACTTGTCTGGATTATCTGAATTGTCTAGTACAGTATGACATAGAGCATAATGTAAATAGCTCAGAAAACATTATAATAAACCTTTCTTTGGAAGCCATAAGTCAGCGTGTGGATATTAAACAGATGTGATGTGGACCAAGTACCCCTCAGCCAGCTTCACCATCCCCCCGCTCTGTGCTACCTGCAGTGGTCGGACTCTGAAGGAAAATACGGAGCTTATCAGCATGTTCCTCCAGTTGCCTTCCAGTCAAGTACAGTCTGTAAGACACATTTCTTGTGCATTAACAGTTCCAGGATATTCATTAGTGAAAAGAGCTGTTCAGTTCTTTACCCGAGTGATAGTGTTGTTGTTTTTTTCCCCCTCTGAGCTTCTATTGTTGTGATACGCAGCGAGCAGATAAGTGAAACTTATTTGCATCAACACACTTAATATATTGATAGAGGGGCCATTTTTCTTTTGTCTTCCGTCTCCAGGAGGATTACGTTTCAAGGAATTTTCCTGAAACACCATTTAAGCGGGGCCGATAAGGCCTCCTCTGGACAGAGATAAGAGCCTATCCACACACGTTATTGATCTTCCTCTGACCTGTTTGTGGAAGAAAAGCTGGAAGGGGGTAAAGCACTTGTCAAACAGAGAGCTGTACCCAAGAGAAAAGAGGCGGAGAGAAAGCCGAGGTACGTATGAAAATGAAGACAATAGAGGGACAGGAGAGAAAGGAAACTGTTTATGTTTGCGTCAAATCATTCGATTCACGTAAAACAAACATTTTTAAAAAGTAAAAATCCATTGTTTTAGCTTCAATTATCTTTCTTTTATTGTGACTACAGATGAACAAGCAGCTGATTGATATGACTGACACACTCAACGGCTATAAAACTGCAAATTATTCATTGATGTGCGGTTACATTTTCTTGTTTAACTGATCTTTTTGTTCCTAAAATTAAATTTTAAAAAAAAGTATAGAAGTGCCTCTCATACTTTTAAATAGCCCTGGGTGTCATATTCAAATAACTTGTTTTATTTGACAAATAGTTATAAACCTAAAGATGCTGTATTTAGTTAATATACATGACAAAAGCATAAAATCTTCACACACAAGAAGCTGAAACCAGTCATTTGACATTTTTGGTTGTAAAAACAAAACAACAAAAAAAAATCAGTTCTTTTTTTTAAATTTTTTTTTTTACATTTGCAGCTCTGTTCTTGTTCACAACATATTGTGATCAGCAGCTGCAGAAAATAGCAAAAAGACAAATGTTTATTTAATCATTATTAATTTTAAATGCAGGCATTAACTTTCATTTTAGATTCCTATAAATGGGGAGAAGTGATTCATACAATCCACAGTGAAACTGTGAGAAATTGTAATATGTTAAGATGATTATTTGCGTCTCCTCGGTGCTGCCTGAACATCACACTTAATTAAACATAACAGGTTCTGATCACTCTGTTTCTCCACTAAAACATCTCAAGGTTGAGACTTACAGCAGCTGGTGAGTCTCCACCACAAACCTTTCCTCCTTAAGCAACAAGCTCACTGCTGCTTTCACTGTATAATCCGAAAAAAAAATATAATAATGCAACATCTGCTGGACAATTTAAGCTAAATTGCCTGTGTCCCGAGCCCATCCTAAGCGTGCGTCAAGCTCGATGCACAAAACAATGAAATTGGCCCGTGGCGATCGCTGAAGCCGAGAAAAAAAAGCATTGTCGTGTCGTGGCATGCCAACAGTGCACCCTTGCTGCGTGCTAGATGGCAGACACACACTGGGGGCCGATGCACATGACCTTCTGCTATCAGAGCAGACATGCTCATTTATCACCGCAACCTTGAATCATTGTTTTACTCAGCTTGAGCCCTTATGCTTCTGCTCACGCAAAAAAATAGAATAAGTGCACTTTGGTTTGAGGCAAGAGCCGATTCAGGCAGCAGAACTGCAGAGCGGCTCTTGCCCCCCCTCGGTTTACCACCTCTGCTACTGAAATCCTCTCCAGACCGTGTCCACAAAATGTGCTTCGATTTTTTTTTTTTTTTTTCTTCTTGCATTTTTGTTGTTGTTGTTTTAACGAGGTTTTCTTTATCTCGCTGCACCCTGACACAAGGAGCCATTACACCTGGTAGGCTCCTTTTTGCATTGTTTTGAGGTGATTGGATTATTTATGATGCAGCGGGGTTACAGCTCATAAACCTCATGAGGAGCATGTGGTTGTGTGTGTGTGTGTGTGTGTGTGTGTGTGTGTGTGTGTGTTGAATCTTAAAGCTGTGTACAAAATACTTGGAAGGGTCTTTAGAGGTACAAGCTGGCAGATCCCCCACTGTTTTACAGATCTGCTGTAGAGTGGCAGAGCAAAGAGGAACAAAACAGAGCTGATAGTGAAGACAGGCCAGTGATGTATTATAAAAAAGAAGGGAAATGGAGCACTGTGTGCAAACACTGAAATGCCATCTGATTGGTGATAAAGGGCATGACAGTTTAGTCGATTTTTTTTTTTTGATTTTTTTTTTTTTTTTTACATTTCTTCTTGTGGATCTCTGTCCTTATCAAAGTGCAAAATTCTAGTCTACACATACATTCATTCTATACAAACTAGGGTATGTTTTGACCTCAGGTTCAGACAGAACCAGTCTTTCATTTGAAACGGCCTCATATAACACTGTAAAGAGTGGGTTTTTACTTCAGCTGATATCACAATAAGGCGTGTAATACATCGTCAATCCACTACTGGGGTTGGTTGGATGGAATAAACAGGACTTTCACGTGGGTGTTTGAGTCAGTAAGAAAGCAAAGGTCAATCTTTTATTGGAAGTAAGTTATATCCAAAACGCAATGTATCGTATGTAAGGTTATTTACGTAAAATACCCATCGAGTGGACTGACAGGTGGAGTGATACCGGGTTGTTTATTTTAACAGTAGCAGTAAATAGCAATAACGTAGAAACATTTTCCCTGTTTTCTGATCTGCTCCCATTTTAATTGTTTTTTTCATGTGAGCTTTTAGAGCACAAACACTCCGCCGTCCCTTTAATTTATGCAACATATTAATCATACACTGAGTATATTAACTGCGGATTACTTACTTTAAAATTTTGTACTAACAGAAAAATAAATGGTAGTGTAAATGTGCAGCTTCAGAGGTCCACCTATTAATTGAGAAATACATTTTTTTGGACTTTACCATTCACTTTTTACCGTTCAACTTCTGCTGGAGCTGTTTTCATTTGCGCTGCGGTACTATAAAGTGCACAGACAGACATGTTTAAGTAAACGTACCCCCCAAACCTCCTTATAATTAGCGTGTAGCATGTGACGAGGACACGGCTACCATGACTGCCAGGCCGCAGAAGTATCTCAAGCTGCCTCCTCTGAAGGAATGTTTACCAAAACATACTGAAACAGGTTAGAATGGTCATCAATGACAACATGGCTCAGGATGAAACCCTTCCATTTGGTCCTGGTTTAACTCAGAGGCTTTGAGGAGACTGACAGGCAGACCGAGGCAAATTTTAACAGCTCAATGATTAATAGCGTAGCCTGGGAATAGGTATTTCAGTGTCAGCCGAGTGGACGTAAAATGATTGCGTTCTCTCGCCCATTCTTCTAGCGTGACAGAAGGACGGCCCACTTCGACCGAGCACACACACACTTCCTGGAAAAAACACTCCAATTTGCACACATGATTCACTTAACACTTCACTGCAGATGCAGGAATGATATTCAAGGTTGCACTTGGGCATGTAAAATGAAAAGGTTTAGTGTCTGTTGGGACAGCAGAGGCAGCAGAGGGAGGAAGAGAGAGAGGAAGAGAAAGGGAGGTGATGGATTGTCCAACTTCCTGCAGGAGAAAGGTTTGATTAATCGCCGTCCACTCTGCAAAACACACCAGCTGTGAGGGGAGATAAGTACCAATACAAAGAGCAAATTACTGTCTACTGTAATAATTAACCTCAGAGACCAACACACAGGAAGCACATATTCCCTTAGAAACACACTCACTTCCTCTGTTGCACAAAAACTCCATCCAGGGAAAAACAACAAAAACAACAATAAAAAAAAAAAAAAGAAAAGAAAAATAACATCTCTTTTAGCGCTGAATTTCTGTTTTAGCTCCAGGATTTAATGTTTTTTTTTTGTTTTTTTTTTATGGCTGGGTGAGCTGTTCCCAAAGATGTATGAGCAAATTACTGGCTGGAGTTATTTGAAAAGAGGAAGTCCATTGTGGAAATGACTGTCAACACACAGCTGCCAAGCTCATCCCCCAGTGCAGAATGGGTATCCAAACAGTCTTCAGTGAGATATATGGAGTGGAATAATTGCTTGTCGCGCAGCGGGCAGGAAGGGACACAAATACAGCAACTTTTTTCAGGTCTTTGGACACGCGGGCTGTGATTGTCTCAACTGTCTCGGAAAGTTTCGCTCCAGCTGGAGGAGCTCGAGAGCGAGACGCGGGTGAGCGGGGAAGGTGAAAACATGCGGTGTTCACCGCCAGGGTGACGTTTTGACTCAAATATTTGATCTGCCTGTAGAAAACACAAGCAAGTTTGAGCAGAGAAGCAGAAAGCATTCCACCTGCCTGAACCGCTCACCGTGAACGTACATAATTATTCTTCATGCTTCGAGTTTCCCGAGCCTCGAGTGGTTTTAAACCCATAAGCCCCCCCCCACCCTCCCTGAGTCTCGCCACACTAAAGTTAGTCTTTGATAACAGCTAATGACTGCGGCGGCAAACTCTTCAACCATAATATTATTTGAAGCCGGGCTGATTAGAAACATGTGCCTGAGCGTCTGAGTGTCAGAACAATTTATGGGTCCCTCAGTGATGACCTTTCCACTCACTGTACAGTGCAGCACACTCGCCCTGCTGAGAGCTGGTCTCTATTACTTCCTGTGCGGCTTGGTTGCTCAGTTGTTTTGGTGTGGATGTATGTAAAGAGAGGGGGTGTGTGTGTGTGTGTGTGTGTGTGTGTGTGTGTGCGCGTGTGTGCACACTAACATACTTATTTAAGAATTTTGATGTTACATAAGAAAGAAAGAAGTCAGTATGATGTGTGTTTACAGGGGTTAAATGGATTTACTGTTGCGTAAAAGGTGTAATGAGACGTCGATAACCTTTCCTTGAGGAGCTGCTAATCCACTTAAAAGAACTTCATTGGAGGGTTTTTCTGTCCAGTGACGGTCTTCAGGCAGCTACGGAGGCTTTTCAACCCCGTGACAACACTCTCCAATAAAAGAAATAGGTATTGGTAAAACAAGCCTATTCAGATTACATTGAAAGTCCGAGTTTTTCTCTTGTTTTTAAAATGTTTTTTTTGCGTTTTTATGACATTTTCAATCATTCGGTTCTAACAAAAATAAAAAGTTATCAGTGCAACAACTTACTGTCAGTTATGTTGTGAAATATTTGTTTTACCAAGACGCTCCGGTTTTTGTGAAATAACACAAACGGTTCATCTTTTAACAAGAGAAAGTGATGTGCTGCTATAACAAGGAAGGTTTGTTGTAACAACTGTCACAATTCAATGAAAAATTGGTTCTTTGTTGGAGAACCAACAAAAGAAAATATGTTTTCTTTTTCTCTCTGTGGCAAAAATGTGCTGCTGGAGCATTCCTTCCATTAACCCCTTCCTGTCTTCACAGCAGAGCTGTGGACCAGGAGCAGGCTGAACCAGAGACAACATAACGCAGGCAGGTATACGGTACATTCATCTGCTTAGAGGTCTGATTAGATTTCTTTAGTAAATTGCACCGCTTCAGTCCTGTAAAATTAATCACAGGGAATGAATGTTTGCTGCCCGCAGTGGAAATACCACAGCCAGCCTGGATAATCAGAATGAACCGCTGCAATCTGTTTCATTAAATGTCATTGAATGCTTTCTGTTTAAATCATTAGTGGACACTTACTGCGTGTCTCCGACTGAGTGAATGTTTATAGGTTTGATTTTTTTTAATACTGTCAGTTTCAGAGCCTGATTTATATGAGCGTTTTAAAGCCGATGACTCTCGGTATTTTATTCAAAACAAACAAACAATTCATTTTTTTGAAAAAAATTGCAACGATCCTATGAATTTGCTTTTTAGAAATTGTGACGGAGGTATGCGATGAGACAGGACAAATGATATTTGAACAACAACGAAACATTGACCTTGGTAACCTGAGGAGGGTTTGACAGCCAGTAGTGATAAAAAGTATTCAACATATTTATGTAAATGTTCTTTTACAATGTTGATTTGGTACTTTCACTTCAACCACTGTTAGTATGTACAAGATGTTTTTTGTTTCCCCACTTTGTTGCTCAAGACCACACTTACATGTATACACGCAGGTTTTATGTTATTCAACAGCACAAAAAGAAATGTGGAAATGAAACAACAAGAACATGTAAAACATTTAATGGCATTGTAAAAGTTTTATGAAGAAGTGTCAAATTGAGTTTGTCAGGCCTCCGGGTCTTTGGTGAGTCAGACCGATTGTACAAATATCTTGCAAACAATAAACAACTTAAGAGAGCACCTTTATGTAACAGATGAATTGAAGCATAAACTTCAGTGAAAATGAAGACCAGATTGGAGAACATACCTTTTGGTGAAGAATCCTTTTGACTTTATCGGATCGGCTCAGCTCAACTCCATTGGGGGAAAACTGTGGGTCAAACCTGGTACTGTTTTTGGTATTAACTCCAACGAGGTGCCAAAGCGAGCTGAACCGATACTGAAAGGTTATGTGGAAAAACTGCAGACAACTGATGGGTCAGAGTAATTCGTCACAATAACAGCATCACTGCGTCATTGTGTGACACGGGACATCCTGCACAAACCCACCGTTCTTAACCAGCCAGGCTACAATAGAAATGATTTTTTTACTCCTCACTGGACTCCACGATTAACAGCAATCTGCATCGAGTGTGTGTGTGTGCGTGTGTGTGTGTGCGTGCGTGCGTGTGTGTGTGTGTGTGTGTGTGCGTGTGTGTGCGCGTGTGTGTGCGCGTGTTGAAGATGACGTGAGAGCAGTTTCATCCGGTGTCGCTATAGTAACAACGCTGCATTAAGAGAGTGCTATCTGCAGTGGACAACGAAATCCAGTAAAGCACCTTGTGCCAAAAGTACCGTCGATACCGGCAGAAGAAAAGTGCTTGATATCGACCCGGTGTTTTTGGGTAACAAATTTAGAAGTCATTTTTTTCATTTTAAGTCAGTCTTGTTGAATTAATTATTTTATTCATTAATTGGAAGTAAGAAGTGAAATCTAAAAACACAGTTGAGCAACAAACTGGAGAAAAAGAAGTCATTAAAGCAACAGATTTTCAATTGGACTTTTATGGTTTTATGCTCCGGCATAAAAGAAGCAATTCTTCAAATACAGTTTCATATGGCAACAACATGGCTTCAACAAAGGCGTATTTCTGATACGAGATCGTTTGGAGTGGCGTGCTGCTGCAGCCTTTTTATATTCGAGGCAATCTGCCACCAACATATGCCGGCCGAACCGCAGGGAGACGTGGACGTAAACCGGAACCATGTGCATATCGTGAAGGCGAATATTTGAAGTGGCGGCGACCCCTCGCTCTCACTCTTAAAGCCTGACCTTTCCCGCAGCCCACCAACTGCTCCGCGCACACCCGTCTCTCTCTGCCTTTATGGAGATAATCACCGCGCTAACGCGTGTCCGGCCCTCCACGCTCGCTTCCCTTTGGATCCCGCCAGTGGCGCGCACACACACACACACACACACACACACACACACACACACACACACACGTGATAAATGATAGGCCTCATTTCACTTTATTAGCCCACCCAGAGACCGTGTGGGGGCACATGAAGACTTGTTTTCCTTATTGGTGTGTTTACTGTGGCTTGTCTCACTTCAGACTGAGCGGTGGGTGTTATTGTGGGATGTGGTGGTGGTGTTGGTGGGAGGTGCGGGAGGGCGGGGGCTCCTCTTCATGCTGATTTTCTTACAGTCCTTTTTTTATTTTTTTATTTTTATTAATGAGAGCCTCTAAACAGCTGCCTTAGCAGGAGGGGAATAGATTTCGGCAATGCCCCAGCAACTCTCAACAGCGTCCTATCAGGAAAAAGACATGAGGCAAATGGAGATAGAGGAAAGGCATTAAAACTAAAAATAGCGCGGTGCTTTTCTCCCAAAGTGAGGCAAAATTGGGTTTCAGCCCCGCGCGGAGCGGGTGACGATGCAAAAATACTTGACATGTACTGTACATGGAGGACAATTTTGCTGTTATTCAACCGCGTTTCATCACGGCCGAGCAGCGGGCTGGATGTTGACGTGAGGAGTTATCTTGGAGGAGCTTGGCAGAAGTTGGAGCCTCTAACGGCACAGGAGGCTCAGCGAAGAGATGTCCCTTTGTTTGTTTAAAGGGCAGGAGAATCGATGGCCCCGTTTTTTGAAGCATGGCTCTGACCTCTCGCAGTGGCACCTGTATCAATCACGGGCCGGCTTCGTTCTCTGCCTCACTGCTCGTCACATTTGTCTCCCGCGCTCACTTGTCCTTCTCATCTCAAATGTCAGTCTGCACTCCATGCCAGCTGTCAGCTGACGGAGTAAAACATAAACAGCTTTAAGATGTGACGAGAGCAACTCCGGAGGAGAAATCTATTGGAGGAGGAAATTGATTTCGGAGGAAGATTTAAGTGTTTGCTGTAAGGCTGTAAAGTCAGCGCGGGAAAAATCAGAAGCAGAGTCCCACTTTGTTGAATAAAGTTATTCAAAAATAGTCTGATGGCTCTCTGCTGGAAGTTTATTAAAAGTTACATTTATTCAGATGTGGTATAGTTTGGTGTTGTTTTGTTATTTTGGGGAAATGCAGGCTGAAATTCCTTGATTTTATAAAATGGAAATCCAATTTCCACTTACATTGATCTGCGTGTCTTGCTGAGGCTGGAGCACCTGCACGTTATCCAGCTGATGTGACGGCCTGACAGGTGTTTGGATAAATGTTCCACCCCATTAAACTTGATTATACTCCACATATTTAGATGTTTCTTGACAAATTAATTTAGCTCAATTATAGTGCCGGTATTCTACATAAATAATGTCTTTGTCGATGCAACACAAAAAAACATATTTTATTTTCCATCTTTGCATGCGTTGGTTTTAATGGAGCTGAACGGGAGGGACAAACCTACTGTACATACAAATGAACACATCAAAGTGCAAAAGTTCCCCCCCAAAAAATTTTCTCATCTCACGTTCAGGCTACAGACGATTTGAAGGCTGTTGAATGTATTACCATATGTAGGCGGCCATTTCACACACCCTCAAGAAAACAAAGTCAGACCAGACGAAATCGTCCAAGGAGGCATTTTGATGGAACTGCGTGCAAACTCACGGGGTAACAGCCAGTTCTCCATTTTGATGGATTGGACCGCATTTAATCTGTATGTATGGCCGATGCTTTTGAGGCCACATTGTAATCACCCAGCCAGTTCTCAGCGATCCAGGACTAGCTGTCCTGGGCTGAAAGAGAGGGATGATTCCCATTATGGAGTAATTAGTCTTGTTGTCACCATCGGACCTTGACAATGAATCCACTTGCCGGGGCTCTGAAGGGATTTGGGTGTTTGCTACTGCTGAATCATAATCAGTATTGCCTTTACTTGCCAAGGACGGCATGCTCAAATTTAACTTTGTGCTGCACAGAAGCAGGCGACGAGGATGCCAGCTGTAACGACTTCTGCGAGCTTACGTTATTTGTCATCTAGTTTTCTCGCCCGTGGCAATTTTTTGTACTTCTCTGGCCTGGAGGTTTTTGGCTTATTAACACTTAACGTTTACAGCAGGCTGACGGAAGCAGCAATTTAAAGCAGCTTTAATTTAGTTTGTCTTGGTGCGTTTTACAGTTTAACAACAGGATGCAACTGGTTTCATAAATTAAAAGGAAGGGATTGAATTTGCTCTCCTGAATGGTCCATCAGTTATGATAGCCTCTGTACGTTTGATAGAGTGTAATGTGACAGACAGGTACCCAGCCATCAACCATTCAGTTATATCGGGGACAGAAAAAGATTGTAAATTATTTATTTTTACTTTACATGCAAATATCTGCATGAGATGGCTTTTAACATTTGTTGGAAGGACAATCAAATGACCACAAGATATTTTTTAAAACCACAAAGTGTAAAAAAACAACAACCAAAAAACATAAATGAAGCAACTGCCTGAGATAGTATGAGAGCCAGGTGGTGCTGAGGAGCTGTGGTCAAAGCTGCTAATTTTTAACCACCGTTACACTACTAAAGTCACATGAAAATAAATGTTGCACTTAAGTTATTGCTCCTTAGCGGTAATAAAGGAAGTGTCTTTGTGGTTTCGTTGGCTGAAGCTTATCCTTCAGTCTCAAATCAGCCGCAGGTCTTTTTGCATTTCTTCTCCGGTCTCTTTGTTCTGTGTCAGTCAAGTGCCGGGCAAATGCCGAATAAGTGACTTCTTTGTTTCCCTAGATGTATAATTGACATTAACTTTTAGTCATCTTTAAAAAGAACGTACAGTATATGCTGATTAAGTGGCGCTTTCAATTCAAGTTAAATTCTCAGCATCATCCAAAGTGCACGTCTTTATCTCAAGTTTGAACTTCTTGTTATTTCTGCAGTCTTGGTATGGGCTCCGACTCGGGTCTATTATCTCCACAGCTCTCATTGAAGACACCCGCTCTCGCCTGTAAATGGCTGTAATTGCCACATTAAAGGTGTAGAGTTATATTTGAAATTATGCCTCTCAGAGGATGAAGTCAATTTCCCTACAGGGTGATCACAGAGCGGAGATAAGGATTTTTTTGCAGTGGGAATACTTTACAGCTAATGTACTGGACACTCCGGTTTCACCTCTGCAATTTTAGTATTGATTTTAACTTAATTATTCCTCTCCTATGAGACTAAATCCATCTGAGGCTTAATGAGTGCGACGCACGTGCAGATGGGCACGTAGTTACATTGAAATCTCCGTGGGAGTAATGTCGTCACTTAAAAACTGTAAATGTTTCTGTTATGCATGTTTCTATTATGTTGACCCCGAGATGGAAAGCTCCCTGTTAGCTCGGAGTGCACGATTAGCTTTTGGCACCTCGGGCAGAAAGCAGTGAGGAACGACGGGGCCAATATCAGACGGCTCGTACTGCTCAGTGTGTTTATGGCTGGTAAATAAATATTTCAAATGTCAGTGTTTTGGCGATCAGTCCGAGATCTGTTTAGAGTTTAAATGGTGACAGATGATAAAAGAGATGACTTGGAGGCTTTAGATGGAAGATGTGTTACGTTGTTGTGCTTATGATTTGTCAGAGAAAACCAACACAAAAAAGAGACAGCTGATAAATAGTCCCGTACAGTTTCTTAGGAGTAAAGCTTTCCCTCTCCGCGCCCAAGTTGAGTTTCACCCCCTCCCCCCCCGAAATGACACATCAGTTACACATTTGGCATCAGCTGCGGAGTGCTATTTGTTTAAGCTCATGTGTGAGCGAGTCAAGTAAACTGTGAACATTTGATCTCATCAGAGAGAAACGGTGTCGGAAGGTAGTTTCGTTGAGCTGCAGCAACACTACACCTGTGTCTGGTATAAGGCTAATGTCGGCTTTATCTTAATGTTAAACAGCAAGAAGTGAAATTATCATTCAATTAAGACATTAATGAGTTTGTTCTGTGGCGCTTTAAGCCGGTTTTAATCGGATCAAGTAACTGTTATAAAGGCAAGAATTTCTCGCCACCTATGAGGGATCATTTCAATGTAGTCTGGGTTAGTAACACCACTGCTCCTCGCTGCCGTTTCTCACTGGAATATGTGTCATGTCAGCCATACATGCATACAGCATACATGTTTACCAATAGACTGTAATTTTAATGGTTTCTAGTAAGTCGCCCGACTAAAAATATTCGGATGCGAGCTATCATGAATATATCCCCCTTTTTGTAAACAGAAAGAGGGTATTGTTGAAGCAGATGAATCCTACCGGCTGTGTACTGTCTTTCCACATGAGATTGAACTCCAGAGACAGAGTGAGATGCTCTAACTGGGTCTGAAATACACTTGAGAGACGTCATACTAATACTGCTGTCTTCATGCCTGCCTGACAGCAATGATGTCTGTTTGCTGTGGGAGAAGGAAAATTATGAAGAAATTAGCCTCTAATCAAAACACAGCGTTTCTTAACGACTCTGTCAGAGCTACAGTTAACGTAAACAAATAAATGATATAATAACATGCGTATCAGAGCTGAACTGCAATGCTTTTTTTTTTTTTTTCTCAACAGGATGTACTAAATCAAATTGTAGCATGCAGCAGTAATTGTAACTGAATGGCACAGCAGCACAAAAAGCCTCGTCGAGCCGTGATGTATTGTATTTCAACATATCACTCATTGTCGCAGCAGTTCTTTCTGCTGAAGCTGCTCGTACAGTTCGAGGCGTGGCAGCCTTGAGGTGACAGAAAGTGCTGAGCTACTTTTCCAGGCTTTCATTATGTTTACTTGATCCCCATCAAAAGTCCAGCTGCACTCAAAACGTCCCGTTTGAAAGATATTTCACGGCCGTGACAGCGAATTTGAAGCTCAGATTTATGACTCCCTTTAATAACAAAACCACGAAGCCACGCTGGGTGAAAAGAATCAATGCAGTTTGTTGCAACAAGTTGAATTCATTGTGTAGGGGTCATTGATTCCCAATAGTCGCAGGACTCACTTGCACTCGCTCCTGCATGTAGCCCTCACTTCGCTCCCTAATTGTCTCTCTAGATGCTACTTAATAAGCATAGCCATCTGTCTTTTTAAATTTGTTTGGACGCGCATGCAGAAAAATAAAACAAAAACATAAATGCATCACCCCGGAGGCCATCCACATTAACACATCCACATGCCCATCAATAGTCCATTGGCAAACTGTAATGTCCTCTTGGATAACTGACTTGACTGGTGAGATGCAGCTGACGAGGACTGGCAGCGGCTTGACACGTCAATAGTTGTTTTGTTTTTTTAATGCCCTTCAGCTCCACTCAATAACATTTAGAGAAGGCTAAGACACAAAGTATTGTAGAGTAAATATTGCTGTGAAAGCAGCATTAACTAAGATCATTTCTGAGTTTGTTCAATGAAGCTTTAAAATGGTTTAACCAGCTAGAGATTCAAAACATTTTCTCATTCCACAGAGAACAAACTGCAGAAGTCATTTGAGAAACTACACAGTTTTCACACACAACCGCATGCATTAGCAAAATTATTTTTCTATGAATGGACTATATTATCTATATTTCTAGATAGTGCAGCCTTCAGACGTAACCTCAAGCATTTAATTTGAGAGCAACATACAGTAAATAAAACAAATGAAACAAGTGGCTTTAGAGGTGTGAATTACATTTTAATTGACAATTAACTGCCATACAAATGACTGGGATTAACAATTAAATTGTCTTTTTTCAGTTAATTTGATGTCACTATTATAGTATAAGCCTAGTCATAGTTTTTAATACACATATACTTTACGAAGAATTAGAGACATTTATTGGCATTGACAATTGGAGCATATAAATAAATAAAAAAAAATGCTCATCTTTTAGGCTTTGTAAGTGAAATTTGCACAGAGCAGACGTGACATAAATAACTTATACAAAATATACAAAGCCTTTGACTGGAAAATACAAGGAAATTACTCACAATAACATGTACCAAAAATCTGAAATAAACATTGAAATATGGAGGTGCTTAATTCTCAACTCGTGCAATGAAACCACAGCAGAAGATCAGGGTGCGATGAGCTAATTCAATCAAAGAAGAGCCAATCAAACCTCAAACATTGAAAAACAACGGGGAAATAGTGATAGAAATATGACATTTCTGGTAGTTTGATCCAGCTGTTTTCATGCAGTAAACATACATTCATACAAAAGTAGTGCAGTCAGAGGAAATAGTCACGATCATGCGATTATGTAATAATTGTGACAGACCGACATGCCTGACTGGCTTTGGATGCATATCAATTTATATTTGATATTAAAGCTATATAGTTAATAATATTTCTAAATTCCCATGAATTGGACGAATTTTCATTCGGGACCATCAGATGCATCAAAACAAACACTACTCTTTCCCTCCACCAATAACAACGCAGCGTTACACCACATGAGGCAAAGCGACAGTAAGGTAAATAAATCCAGTGGAAGACAGTGAGAGAAACCACCCAGCTCCTCCAAAACCAAAACTGACACGAGTGTTGAACTGTCCAAGTGTTCTGTGGCCTCTCATTTTTGTGTCCTACACTCACTATGTGCTCACATGTTTAGAAACACTTAAAAGGCGAGGTCTAATAAAACAACTCCATTAAGCTGTCCAAATATATATAATCAAAAGGGCAAAAAGGGAAAGTTCAGCAAATCAATACTAAAGCTAAAGTACAACCAACAAATAACATGCAATTGTAAACATATATGTGACCTGCATCTTAATTGTAGCCTCGCGATAGCTGTGTTACTATAGATATCCAAAGATAGTAGCTCTAATAGCAGCTGCTGTACAACAGTTAGACACATCTTTTTAAAAACCTGCCAAGAAGCCTGTCACTAATTGAAGGTTACACAGTCGTTTCCACCATCACGAAACAAGGAGATCGTTTTTGTAATGTTGCTGCTGAAATGCATGATTTAGTTTAAGGATGCTCATAAAATACAGGTATGGAGTCTTATTAAAAAGCAAGGAAGCAGCCTTTTCACATATACAGTAAATGCGATAGAAACCAAGGCACATTAAAAATGAAAAAGTGAAAGTTCAAATAAAGTAGCAGCAGCGGCAGGAGAGGATTTACTCCATCGTTTTTCTCTCCCACTCCGGCATTACTGCACGTTGTTGCCTTTTGGTTTTCTGCCCTCCTTCAAAGCCGCTGCTTCCTTCCGTCGTTAATTGTGTCCTTCGTGTCTCACCGAGCCGTCTCTCCCTCTTGATCTCGGTGTTTGTGTGTGTTGTTTGCCTAATGCCTCTTTCAATTATTGATGGTGCTTCTGGATTTTAATCTTTTATATATTAAAAGTCAATTTACAGGGAGCACGAATGCATTAAACTCCCACAGCTATTCATTTCGTCACTTTAAAAAGAAGAGCAGGAAGCAGAGGCAAAGCTCTGCACTGGAGTGAAGTGTACACATAACAGCAAGACTCTATTATCTGAAGATGAATGTGCAGCAGCTGCCTCAACTGAAAACACTCCTGCATTACCACAGCGTGCTGGTAGAGTGGGCGCAGTACAGGAATATGAAGTAACCTTCTAGCTTAATAATTGGAGAGTCGCTGCTGTACAGTATTGCTGAAGACACTGGAAGAGCCTGTTGACTCATCAGAGAAATAAAATCCACCTGTTCACAGATGTTTCTTCTTTAATAAGAAAGAAGAAGAGTGACATGCTGCTATGGTGGCAGATGAGAGTTAAAACAGAGGGCAATTCAGTGGAAAATGTCACGAGACAGTTCTCAAGTTTTCAATACGAAGCGGTGAGATTTAAAGATTGGTACTCTGAGGAAATGTCCACTTTTTAAAGTTAAAATCCGTAGCATGTATTTTTTTCTGCTCATTTCCCGCTGGATGTTTCAACTTGCAGCCAGTTCATGGAAGCTTTTCAGTTCATAATTCCCTGCAGATGCCCAGTGACTGGCTGTTTTTTCCTCAGGAAAACTGTTTGACCGCCAGGAAAACATAAAGTTGCGTCCTTGGCAGGACACGAGGAAAAAAAAAATCCTGGACCTCCAAAACACCTAACAGCATTATAGATGTTGCTGAACTCATAACAGAACGGTCTCATTAATAACCACTTTAAAGGAGCAATCGCGATCCAAACACGGCTGCGGTGGTAGAGTGGATTGTGGACTTATGCTAATGTTGGATTTGTGTCCTTTAAGGTCATCTCTTTATCTTTACTACTTGTTAGACTAAAGACAAAATCAACAGTGTGCCAATCACAGTCGGGCTGCAATGTGTTCTTCCCCGTTCAGACTGTATAAATGTCTATTTTGGGACATTCAATAATATCTGTTATTGTTTTAAGTCAGCTCCAAGCGGCAAAACAGCAGTGATGTCACCCTTTAGTTTGTGAACACCCCTTGTAAAACTTTTGGATTTTTCTTGTGGCCATCTTGGCAACCCCGAACGGTTTGGAGCCGGTGGTAACCATATTTGGACGA
Source organism: Embiotoca jacksoni (assembly GCF_022577435.1). NCBI lineage: Eukaryota > Metazoa > Chordata > Actinopteri > Embiotocidae > Embiotoca > Embiotoca jacksoni. Next base: position 3,517,713 of record NW_027185403.1, read on the forward strand.
GCAGGAGGGGAGCGAGCAGGGCGATCTGACTCGTTGTGATTGGAAACCCGGCGATACTACGTCCCGCCCACCGGTAGCCGTGACCTGACTGCACCACAAGCCTGTCAATCAAACAGATCCAGAAACACGGCTTTTTGAAGCTTTTTTTTTTTTTTTTTTAAATGATTTTAAGGATTATTTTCAGACGGACCGCCAGAAAACTAATTACAAGGAGCGTCTTTAGCTCGCAAAACCGAAATAACTAATTTATTGACTTAACATTTTTGGAGACTATTTGAATGGGAGTCCACGGAGGCTTTTTGGAACCAACCTCTAGCGGCACTCGGTGGTATTGCAGTTTAAGGGACTTCCGCATCGGCCTCATTTTTCAGACCCGGAAGCAACATCCATTATTACATACAATCAAAGGTCAGCCCTCTGGAGGAGATTTACAAAAGCAGCTTTGTCTACACATACTGGGATCAATCTGAGCACAAGGCCTGGTTTGTTCTCGCTCTGTGTGTGTTTTTGTGTTTTGTGTCATTTTACTGAGGAAACGGAGTATTTTCCCTTATTTTATTTCCTGAAGAACCTCCTTTTATTCAGATTGAGTTCATCCCTCCAGCCAGTGTTGCTCATAAAAGCCGTTTCTCAAGGCGTCTATGATTAAACGGTTAAAGAGCACAAAAGCCAAGATCGGTGTCTGTGTGCTTCCACTGGGTTGCAGAAGGATGCGTGAGGTTATATTACTGTTGTCAAGGTCAGTGGTTTGAAAAGGCGACAAAGTGCATTATGTGCACCTCCATTTGGCCCTCTCCCATGAGATCTGCAAAAATAAAATTACCCAACATCTCAGATCGTAGCATTCATCAAAAAGCACTCGGGCAGGCATTTATTCAAGTATTTACTCTCTGGTGCCATTTCAGAAAGGTCAAAAAGGCTTCTTCTTTTTTTTTTTTTTGTCTCTCCGGATGTGTTTCAGTTTCTCTTCTCTCTCGGTGATGATGAGCGCACAAACCTCTCTGTGGTAGAGAGCAAAGTAGAATCCAATTTTTCCAGCTAAAGCACTCAGACGGGCATTTTCTCTCAGTGGTGCAGAGGTCGTGTGTGCCTCAGTTTAGCTTAACATTCATGTAGAGCTATTTTAGATAAAGGCGTAAATCTCGCAGCAGCGTAGTGGAAACAAAAAAAAAAAAAGTGGGGAGGGGGAGGTCACCAGAAAAATCTTTTAATGTTTAATGCACGCCTGACACTCCCTTTGTTAAGCTGCTGATGACAGTTTTTGAAAAGACTCCTATCTACAGACTTTCACAAATACACAAATTCATAATTCAATTTTTCTACATATTTTTTCAAAGTCACTTTTATTTCTGTGAAACAGGGAGAGAACTGCATTTCCCTCGTAGCCTGAGAAGAAAAGATGCTTCTCAGTCGTTCCAAAATTTGACAGAAGGTTTCTCTTCAGTCTGTGATTATCTGGTGCTCCGGTGTCGGCCTATAGCTCTGCAGAATATAACGAATGTGACTTACAGCTGAACTTACTGAAACTGTTCTAGTTATTCCCAAAAACTGGAAAACAGACCATATTAGTAGAATCCGGTTGAGGAGTTTTAGTAGTTGACATCGTTTCCCACCAATATATCTTTCGACTTGGACTCAAACAAGTTGCTCATTCAGAAGAAAATGAGGTTCACAGGTTGGTGGCCACATGCTGGGCGCCTTCGGGTGCCCATGTGGGAGGGACAGATCGCATTTTATTCTTCCACATCCAAGAAAAGACGCATTGTCCCAGCTGGTGAAATGTCTCGCAGCTTCCCATTGCTCACCATGGTGATAACGTGGTTAAATGCGGTCCCCGCGGTTCCCGTGCTTACGTAAGGGAAACCGGCTGCGAGACCAACGAGCACCAAATCATTACTTTCTCTCATCTGTTAAAGATCAAGGCAGGACACAAAGAGAAATATGGTGCGGAAGAAATATCAAATGAGTCACTCTTGACTGCCCGGTGAGCTAAAACCTGGAGTTTTGTGCCCAAAATGGAACGACGTTCAGCCTGCCACACTCTTAAGTTAAACACCAGAAAGCATCTTTTCTAGAGGTACGCACGTGACAAGATTTTGCAGATTGGGAATAATTCAGGATTACACTGTAAAATCGACACACTCAACCACACATACAGCACACGACATTCTGGTAGCCCGTGGCAATGTTCTTTAAATGCATTGTATTTTGCGGTTTTGAGGGTTATTTAATTCAATATCATCCGACCGTGACAGCTCAATGTAAAATATGTTCCGTTTACATCACTGAAACTATTTGGGTAATGTTCGGGTTTTATTGTACAAAATGTTACACAAATTACAACAATGACAACCAGCAGGTGATGGGACATGACATCAAGGCAAATACCACCACAACTTTTCACCCATCTTTTTGTTCAAAACACTCGGAGATTTAGCCGAGCAATCTAACTATATCACTGCAGATATGCAAAGATCAGGGGTTTGTTCAGATAAATAGCTGGCAGCTCTAATGCTCCAGTTGGATGCCTTTGCAGAAGCCGTCGGTGCAACAAGATGTTTTCATTAAAAGACTTAAAATGGTGAAAAAGAAATACGGCTTTCATGTTTGTTGCTTGCATTAGTTTGAGGGAGGTTACAGTCTCCTTAGAGTTCCACAAATGTGATGTTTTGGTCCGATGTTATTTCTTTCTATGTAGAAGTTGAACTCGCATGCTTACCGTACATCACCCTCTATTTACCAAGTGCGTTTCTATTGCACTTTTTTTTTCTACCTAAGCTAAACGTAAAAACATTTTCGCAAGAGTTGCAGAATTTTTTTCACTGAGGTTTCTTATGAACAATTTGGGAGGGCAATGAGAGATGGCAGGAAACCTTTTCTGCTGAGTGAATCTGTTGGCTGTTGACTGGGCACAATTTAAAAAACAAAAATGATTGTGAAGGAATTGTCCTTCTTAAGCTTTCTCCAGCTCTGAGAAAGACAGAGTGGTAACTATGACCTCCTGCACTGTGGGTCGTCATAGGCAACCGTGAGACAAAGATAAGACCCACCGGGTTGTAAATGCAATGGCCGTTATGACTTAAGAAGTAGACTGTCGCCAATGTTCCAAGATTAACGCAGGATTCAAGGATATGTGTGATGCATCTCCTTATCTGGAGATGCAGTGTGTTGTGGGTGGTTTTTAACTGGAAGAAAGGAACTTAGAATTTAAATAGAAAGTGGTCAGTTAACTTCTATTAACTTGTGACTGTTTAATTCAATTCGAGTCAAAGAATACTTTGCAGTAAGACCTTAGAAAGTCTCCAAAAGCTTTTTCCTGATGGGTTAACCTGCTCCATGATTTCCTTCAGCGACAACTAATAATAAAAATGGACGTTGGAAGTATCTTTTCTTTAGATGATGTTTATTTGTCATCTTTGCAAACTATATTTTTTTTTGTAAAGTACTGTCACTACAGTACTGTACAAATTACTATAATTATACTTCAACCATGAAAAAGTTGTTTTTATTACAAATATGCCTAAAGTACTGTCCAGTATGAAGTTCACATTGACTGCATGTCTTGTGCCCAGAATACCTGTTGAGTCCCCCGTCACCACTTGTCTCGCTTTACTTTGAATTGTCTAATAAATACAGAAATGTCCCTAAAATAACAAAAATAATTAAATAAGAAGAAAAGTTACCGTTTTAGTAAATTGATCAAAGCGCTGGCTTCCCAAAATACAACAAAAGTTTAAAGAGCTACAAGGGTTGTGGTTCAATTAACTGCATCAGTTTCCAAAGTAAGTACTACTTTCTACTCAAACATCCTCAGGTATTCAAGACAGGAATACTATTTTTTAAAAGTTCACAGGCTTTTCATTTTCAAAGATGATGGCCCTTGATTAGCAGTAAATTAGTTTCTCTCAGGGCTTTTTTTAAAAAAAAAAGCTTTTTGATATCTGTAACCTGGAGTGCTCGGCCGACCTGAAAACGAACAATACAACGGAAATTTCACATTGCCGCATTTTTTTTTTCTCCTTTTCATCTCCCAGACTCTCTAACTGCCAACCTGTCATTGTCCATCTCTTGCTATAATAACAAAATGAGGTATTTCATTATCTCAAGTTGAATGATCAGAGTATCTAAAGTGTGCTTTGTAATTGCACTGATGCTTTTTATTGTAAATGTAATTTGCCAAGGTCCAAATGCCATTTTCTAGAGAGTCTATGTGAAATTACTTTCTCTTTATTTTAGCTCTTTATTGTGCTACTGGAGCTATTGAATGTCTCTCCACCCATTCCTCCGGTTGAATAGATGCAACGCCATTAGAGTGCTGCAGGTATTTATGTGCATGACACAAAAGTTCACCTTCATCACACAAGAACAGGGTGAAAAAATGAGCTCCCATCGTGTGTCATTCATCTCAACTGCATTCTTCTTTTCTTAAAGGTTAGACTTGAAAGATAAGATGTGTGTGGGTTACTTATTACTGTACTCAATTTGTACCATTTTTTCTCTAGCTTGAAAATACCTGGTATAAAGTTTTTGAGTATAATTTTAGTTGCATTATCAGAAAGTTTCTTAATTGCAAAGTCTTATTTTGAAGCTGAACAATATGTGCTATATGTTAGTGACACTTGGAAACTAGCAGCAATGGTGATTCATTCTGTAAATCTCCTCTTTATAGTCATTTTCACTGGTAGTGGAGTCTGCCATTCTCACACTGGATTTGCCATCACATGCTCAGAAGCTAATATTAATAATAATGATAAATACATTATTTGAAAAATAGGGCTACTTATTGTGAAAACGTTTTTTTTACTCTTAGTACCAATGAAAACCAAATATGTTTAGGGTTTCATGAACAAGTGTTTCTTAGATGTCCACCCTTAAATCAAAGATGCATCTTCAAAACAAGAAAGCGTAATCATCACTATAATTCTTAAGGGTAATAATTTTAAATATTGACACGATGCACACTTCCAACTCTTCAGCAAAGAAACCAACTCCTTTAACATGTTCTGCTGCAGAAAACTACTCCCACCATGTTCAGCATGGAATCAGGTCACAGTTGCAATTTTTATGAACTGACTCCTTTATCAAATGAATGTGATTTTTTTTTTTTTTTTGGTTGTACTGTAAACAGATGCACCACACTGCCTCAGTGTTGTATACTTAACATAGCTGTTGTAATATTAAACTGCACTTGAGTGAATGACTTAAAGGATTCTAATGTTAATGGGCACTTACTAGTGTACATACCTGTTTTCGGGTTATGCATTTTAGTAGGTACACAAAAGCATTTCTTGACTGTGAATCTTATGCTGAGGAGAAGCTGCTATATTCGTTTGGAAATGACCAAAAGAAAATAGGAGTGTTAGAGAAATAGAAAAAAACAAAACCTTTCAGCGTAAAAAACGACTAATGTTAAATGATAGAAAAATGAAAATAATGCTAGACGTGGCTCCGTAACGCTGGTTTGCACAAACATCCAAGCTGAGTGTGCCGGGCAAAGATGAATACATTATTTTGACAGTAGACTGCCTGACAGTATTGTAGAACTCTGTACTGTGAAAAACCTGTCTTCTCAACCCTATAATTGAAGAAATTGTTTTCAGTTGAAATTGCTCATTTGCAAGAAACAGAAAGAAGGTGATTGCAGGGAACTGCTTAGTTTTAGTGGAGTAATGCTATCGCGTCTTATTCTCTTTATCTCTCTATACAATACGCTGAAGAGGAATAAAATCATTGTCAAGAACGTGTTTTTGTCAAACTTGTCCGACCTCCTCGAGCGGAGGGATGAATGTATGAGAGTGGGAAGACCGGATTGACTGTAATGGGGTTGGTAGCTCTGCACAGAATAAACCTAGAATGGAATTTTTTATTTTAGGTGCACCACTCACATGGAGTTTATTTATGAGGTGGAAAAACTGTTTACAAAGTATTAATGGGGCACATTGTACCAAAACTAAGAGACACCAGAGAGTTGAGATACTGCTGCTCCAAATGAGCTTGCATTGCTCCATTTAATTCATAAGGCAGAGAAGGTAGCACAATCGATTTGGGATAAACACGTACTTTTAAAAGTTTGGCAGTTGCAGGCTCGTTCTTCCACTTGGTAGTTTTCGAATAAACTGTAGTAGCCTTGTGTCCCTAGAAATAATGTTTGTATCGGACTCTTGTGCATCTCAAATTTAAAATCCAGTAATAGTAAGGTGGGAAGTCAGGGTGTGAAACTGATGTATTTCATACATGAAAAATAGTTAAAAAGGGCTTTACAAATGGATCAGTGAAAATAAAAGAAACAAAAATTACCGCCTCGCTGTTGTATGCCTTCGCCAACTACTAAAGTTGCAGTTTTAAACCATCTCAGCCAAGAGTCACATAATAAATGTTGTAGCAAAAGTGTAGCTATGACAGTAGACGATGCATCAAACATGGATGTTGCTGTAAAAAAGCTACAACTTCTAAAATGTGGATGATTCACACACATGTTCAACCCGACGGCACAGAAGATCCAATCAACCACACCAGCTTTGAGGTTTCTTCTGAAAAGCTTTTGGGCAAACTTTCACTACGAATTCACGACGGTCAGGTGACTCAGGAGCATTGAAATAGATCATGACCTCTGCTACGAGTAGAATCCTGAATGAGTTGAAAAAACAGCGTGTGAGGTAGATCAACAAATACCTGTTTTCAAGTGTCAAAACCAGTCTGATGAGGATCTATTGTTGAATGCATAATGCAAAGCTGACTGCATGACAGTTTCACCTTGACTCCGGGAACCTTGTGCAGAATCCTAAATGACCGCATTGCGAACTTACCAACAGGGATGCAAAGAACTGCCGCGTATGACATCTCGTCAGTGTTTCAGAATCAAGAGCAATCGCTCGTCTAACATAGGCAAATATCTAGAATCCTTAATGTTGTAGACGTGATTGGGGGGGGGGGGTGTCAATGGTTGTACAAAAGAAAACAGGATGCTGACTGTATGCAAAGCAGGTTTAGTGCATGAAATTGAACACTTTGCAGCCCCTGCATTCAATTCTCACTAGATACATTGGCAATCAACGCCTAACAGTGGAAACAACTCTGCAATATCAATCTTGATTTGCACAAGAAGTGTCCTCTACCTTTCTAAATTGTGCCCCAACTGGACCTGTTTGATGGAGTGCATATTGTGTTAGCAACAACTAGGCAGGTGGATTTGTTTCTCACCTTCTCCACTTAATGGCATGTGAAGTGAGCTGATTCAATTCCCAGTGCCCACACCTATCTGAGTACACCACAGAAGGACAGTGCTAAAAGATTTATTGGACGGGAGCGTGTGTTTGCGAAAGTTTGCCGGTGGCTTGATGCAAAACATTTAAGGCAAACTGGCACAAAGTATATACAAGGTGAAAGAACAAAATGGGCAACAGCATTTTCACTCGACAGAAGCTAAAAAATGTGGCAAAATCAAGTTAGTTGTGTCAGTAAAGACATGAAAGTGATGCGACTCCTCGGTTGTTGTAAATAAATGCGACTAAATCAACATATTAGAGGACAACCTATTAATACTTACTGACAGCTTGTGTGATGATGAAATACCATACCATTTAATAAATGAGTAAACTGTGAAGCCAAACGTGATGGTCGTCTGGGAACTATTCAAACCCATTCAATCAGATTTGCATAAGTACTTCCCAACATTTTGCAGCTATCTGTCATCACATGATACAGTCTGTCATTTATAAGCCTGTTTATGGGAAAATAAACATCTGGTTCATCTTTCCACAAGAAAAGGAAAGTTCTTACAATTTGAGATAAGCAGTGTATGAATTCGGTATAAGAAAAATCTCCCTTTGATGCCCCAGTTACTAATGATGGACCTTAAGAAGCATTTAAAACAAATTTATAGTCGCCCCTCCACACAAATCAGAAGAGTCGGAGAAATGACAGCAGCGCAAGAAATGTGCTTCGTGATGATTAACAGTCCTCCTGATTCAAGACGATGTCTTTGCCACCGTGTTGAACCCTCGGTTGCCATGTCTCATTATTCCCACCCCGCTAATGGAAGGAGGAGACAAATAATTCATCTACCCTGATGGTGACATGGAGCATAACAGGTCTCCTCGGGGGAAACTGAACAGCTTGTCAGTCAGAGGATGGAGGATTAGCAAATAAAGATAGTAGAAAACTGGTTCAGTTCATGCTGCGGTCTACGGTTTGTCCTAATCAATATGCACAGAAGAGCCAAACCATTACGACCACTCACAGATAAGGTGAATATGTTGACTATCACCTAACAACTGTACATTTAGGATAGATTAGACTGTCAGTACTTATAGTTGATGTGTTGGACGCAGGAGAAATGGACAGGTATAAAGATCTGAGTGACCTTCACAAGACTACTACCAAATGTTTGTTGCTAGACGGGGCGAGTCAGAGATTTTCCTGAAACGACAAAGCTTGCATTGTGCTCCTGGTCTACTGTGGTGAGCACCTACTGGCAGGCGGGATGAGCCATGAATCATCACCAGTTGTGGGATGTGTTGGAATGAGTCCAATCGGTGACGGCCATAGCCTGACTCACCGGATGTAGACCTATTTCAGGCTGTATTCTCATCCCCTTTCTCTTTCACTGCGTTACCGTTTTCAAAAACTACTGTCGCGAAAAGAAACAATAAAAACCTCTGAGCAGCAACCTACATGTTGAAAAGGGAAAGTTTTGATGACCCCATGAATCATTAACAAGGTTACCTGCTAGGTTATTTTTGGTCTTGGATTTAGCCGTTTTAATTTCAGGGCTTTCCCACCATAAATGTAATACCAAAACAGGTTCCTCCCAACACTATATGCAATGACACAGACACTGTATCCTGGTCTTTGCGCCACCTAAGATGATTGTGATTGGTTTAAAGAAATACAATCAACCCAGAGCCTGGTAGCAACAGCTCTTAGATGGTTACACCTTTACTCATAGAATCTGGGGTAACAGTACATAACCAACATTTTCCCCATTATACCAGCATGATAAATGGGGTACAGCCAGACCAATCTCCAGCCTCAACTCATTATGGTGTATAATGGTCTGGTTATGGGAGACTATGGGAGCTTCTGCCCACAACTTACAGGACCTGCTCACATCTTGGTTCAAGATACCAAAGGGGATTTTTTTTTTTTACACAACTTCTGAAGTCCATGCCTCAGCAGGTCGGAGCTGATATGGTTGCGAAACACCAACATACAAAGGTAGGGTGGCATAATGTTTTGCCCATCTGCGTACATCCAATCTACATGTCGCACATCCCAGTATTTCATATTGCTCGTTGCAGTTTGACTGCAGTTGTGTAAAAAGTAGATTTACAGTTCAAAATGTCACTGTACTGCACTCCACATCTGTCTGTATAAAACTGAATGAAAATACTTAGTCTTTTTTTTATTTTTTTATTTCCCTTCTTAAACACCAACTGATGACATTAAGGCTGTTTTTAGAGTTTCACTGTTCAATTCTGTGTATCTGAAAATTGCACAAATTGTAATGTTTGTGGGCTTGAGAAGGAACAGCTGTTAGGCAGAAAATAATACTGGAACAAGTAAATAATAAACCGGATGAAGACGCAGCAGCTGTGAAACCGATATATAAATGAACAGTTTCTTTAGTCACACCGTTAATGAAACTGTACATGTACAGGTGGACCGGTGGGGAATGCAGGACGACGGCAAATCTCGGAATTTACTTCACACGGTCTATAATGGCCATATTGATATTTTGTATGCAAACAGTACAAAGTTTAAGAGATGCAGTGGAGGCCAAAATAATCTCAATGCTGACTTTAAACTAGAAAAACATCTAGCCTGTGCGGGTCTGGAAAACTGCAGACTCAAAGGATCCAAACAGAACAGAAATGGACAGAAAACTGTATTGTTGTCCAATATCACAATGTAATACGGAAGTATTCACCACTTTAGTCTGTCAAAGCAAAAGGTAAGACAAATATTGCTGCCTCCAGCTTTTACAAATCCTTATGTGTCAGAGCCTGAAAGAGAAAAGGGAGGAAGTTCAGGTTCTGTATTAAAACAAGACTTCACTAAAGAGGGGGCATAAAAAAATAATTTGGAACTGTGAAAGAGTTTGATAGTGTCTTCAGTAAAGAGCACTGCAATGTTAGACACCTAATCAACACTTAATATGTGAGTCAATTTATGAAACAAAAAGGTGGGGGGAAAAAAATACCTTGCTTCATTTTTTTCAAATGTGAAAATTTGCCGTCATACATTATTTTACAAAAGCGGATGAAATTTCCGCGGTTCATTCTGACCTGCAGATGTCTTTGATTCAGATGTAATTCATTAACGCCACTTTTCAGTTCGTATGCTCAAAAACACACAATGACAATACACAACAGAGCAGCTCGGTTATCGCACAGAAAGCAAATGCAATTCATCAGCCGTGTAATCAGCCGTGAACAGCAAATATTTAGCCGCGACTCTCGGCGGCTGACCTTTCAGGAGTGGTGACTCGTTAATGCAGCATTATGCACGCGAGACAAGTATCAAACCTCGGTGAACGAGAGATTATTCTATTTTTGCTTATAAACCATCTCCGTGTGAACACAGCAGTGACCTGATCGAAGAAGGATGCACACGCTCCGTCACTAAAGTGCTTTTCTCTACAGACTGTGAACGTTTCCACCGCTGAATGAGCTAATTTATTTTCACAGCCTAAAAGACAATTGCTTCCTGAGCTCAGTGTCGGCTCACTTGTTCCGCTGTGTGTGTGTGTGTGTGTGTGTGTGTGTGTGTGTGTGTGTGTGTGTGTGTGTGTGTGTGTGTGTGTGCGTGTGCGCGCGTGCAAACAATCACGTTTGTACACTTCATCGCTTGAGCCTCAGATTCAGTGCGTAAAAGGTATTCTTGTGCACATACAGTTGTATGGCAAATTTAATAAATGTAAATACAAACCCTGCAGCAAACAGGCTTTGGAAAATGAGGTTTTCTTCAATAGCTCTTAATGCACTGATACCTCTAATTTCATTAGCTTAAAAAATAGGGAAAACACTGTGACTGTGACTATTTGTAAAGTCTCCAAACTTTAATGCCCCGACTGAGTCTTTACGACTTGTGAAGCAGGTCAAGGATTGTTATTAAGAACCGTCAGCAAATGAGATCTTCATTAATTATTTCTCTGACTTCTCAAGCTGCTCTTAGCGACTGACTGAGGATCTGAAAATAAACTGATGATAAAAAGCAGGGAAAACGATAAAAACATGCCAACACACTGACACTGTCCGAAACACCATTAAGAAATAGCACTTAAGGAGAGGTGTGAAAGTCGAGACGAGATGCTGAAGACCACAAAAAACTTTCGGATGAAACTGCAAAGCAAAACCGCACTTAAGACCGCACAGGATCTGCAGGAAGATGACGGTGCCCCTTTGTGCCACTGTGCAGCGTCGATGCACAGACAGGATCTGCGAGGACGGGTCATCACCAAAAAAAAACAACCTGCAAGTTGACAAAAGTCAACATAAAGAAGCAACATCTGGATACACCTGGGACATTTTGAAAGCAAGTGCTATGGACAGACGAAGTTAAACTTGAGCTATTTGGCCACAATCGACAAAGTTATGTCTGGAGAGCAAAAGCTTTGGGGCTTTGAGGCCGTGTGGCTGCCGGCGGCGCAGGAAACATTTCACTGAAGGAGAGGGGAAAGTATGAAACTAAATATCCGAATAAATAAACAAATGTCATGCAGTCAGACTTCAGACTGGGCTTCTAAAAACAGGACAATGATTCAAAGCAGACCTTAAGCTAAAACATAAGCTGCTTCTAGAAAGACGAGGTCAAGCGTTTGAAGTGGCCCTCACGGTTCCCTGACTTCAGCATCTCTGGAAAGACCTTAAAGATACTATTGAACGACATCCTGAAAATGTCCGATTGTGGATGAAAAAAAAATCCTAAAATCAATCAGTCAATCAATTTCAAACAATTGAAAGTGTTTTCAAGCTGTGATATCTGCCAGAGGAGGAGTTACCAAGTACTGACTTAGTAGGTTGGCCAAGCTTTTTGCACATTGCAATTATTGCTTCCATCTTTTAACAGCTGCTGTTTGTATTTACGTCTTTTTGGGCCTAACATGCAATTTGATCCAAACTTGCATGTGCGACCAAGTTATTAAACGGTAAAACTAAATTACATGAAAATATCCCCGTGGCCCCTAAATTATAGCGGGTGTCTCCGCTGACATTGCTTTGTGTGTCCCATTGTGTGCAATCTATATTTAATGTGTTAACATCAGTGTGACTTGGTCAGATGAAAGAGTTCCACACAGTAAAAAAAAAAATGTATGAATCAGGAGGTGCTGGAATCTAACGATGTGCCGACAACCTGCACCTTCAGCCGCTGTGTAAACTTACCAGGCAGTATCGGTTCACACAGTTCATTCAGGGTAGAGGTATTTGCGCACTCTCCTCTTGTCCCCGCAGACAACAGTCATGCGGTATTGACTGCAGACAATACTCCGGCAAAGCGGGGTCATACACTATAATAGGATGGTGTACCACAGCAGATATAAATAGCTTCTATTTTGGACTCTCGCATTCTCTCCACCCTCTTAAAAGTCAGCAGCGTCAAAAGGAAATGGGTCAAATACACCGAATTTGCGCGTCGACGTTCACCAAAGCTGAACTTCACTTAAAAGCATAGCGCAAATTTTACTTTGCAAGTAAATCCACCACCTGGAGACGGACTGATTTTGAAGGAAGTTGTTTGTACTGAGGTGAGCTGGGTTAAGGACTCACCCGGTGGGAGTTGATTAATCGTACTAAGTTCAACCTTCACATTCAGGGGGAAAAAAAAGAAAACTACATCCTCTTCAGTTGTGTCTAGATTATTTAGATATTTATAACATTTACATGCTATTTTAAATGAAAGTAAAGAGCTTGTTCATGTTGTTCATGATATTACACTCTGCTCTCCACTCAGCCCAACCGGCTGAGGCAGAGCCTGGTTCTGTCACAGATTTGTCTTCCTGCTGAAGAGAATATTTTTTTCTTCCCTGCCGCTCATTGTGGGGATTGTTGGATTGTTGGGTTCCTTTATATAATGTTGTAAGGTTCTGTTGTAAGGACTTCACCATGTTGAGTTCATGCGACATAAAGTTCATGAACAAAACACACAAAAAGGAAAAACACAAGACAGCCAGCGCCATATAAATAAAATTGGATTGAATTGAAATGTCCAAACTAAGGAAGCTGTATGAATAACTCTCTGATTCACACTTCCTTTGTACTTTACAGCAGCTATAATCAATACTTTAATAATAGCCATGTATCAGATGACAGCAATGCAAAACCAAAGGGGTTGCTCGCTGCGAGGAACGTCCAGAACATATTCACCTGAATTTGCAGCTCTGCTCAGCTTTATGGAGCTCTGTGACGAGTTTCAGCTCTTTGTTTAGCTGTCCGACTCTTAACTCAAAGAGTTGTTTTTTGCCACAGCAGGGAGCCGTTTCAAACTTCCAAAAGTCACAGTACACTCCCTGCTAAGCATCCAAAGCAGACAGACACAGTTAGTGACTAGCAGTGAAACATAGTGAAGCGCTGAGCAGCTGAGAAGCCAAACAGTAAGTACTGAGCTTCTCCAGACCAACAAAAAGGCTGCTCTGTGCTGATGGATATGTAAATATTAAGCTAATATTCGCAAACAAGTTGGCCCCATCTACATATTTGGTGTACTTCTAAGGCGAAAAAAAAAAAAGGTTTAAACCATGGGCATGCGTCTCAGCCTAGTTCCCTTTCATCTCAGAATGGCACAAGAGCGAACTTCCCTAAGCGCAAAAATCTAAACGGAACTGCTTTCTACAATAAATGTGAAATTATCAGGGTTTGAAATATGTTGTCTCCGCTCAAAATAACGCCTTCACCCTCTCAGACTTGCCGGTACCTTTTTAAGGAATAGGTAATATGTGTCTTCTGTCGAGCGGTGTGCTAACTAGGGCACAGCATGAGGCTTTTTAAGTCTTACCTCACCTGGATTATCAGGGGAGACTCACCACACACACTGCCGCACAACATTAAATAAAATGAACATGTGAAGCATGAACCTGGTTATTTGGATTTAGGACGGATGTTTGGATAAGAAGACGGAGGAGTTTATAACCTGCAGGATAAAGAGAAGGAGGTTTGTCATGTCCTGCCTGTGGCGCTGCTGCGTGCTGTGATGGCTTTCATGTCAATTAAACCGCATGTAATTCTTACGATGATAATGGGTGAGAGGCGTTTAAGGAATAAAAGTGCTTTGTCTCTCTCCTGGGTCTAGAAGAGGTCTTGAGGAAATATTAAGAATTGAAGATGTCTGTCACATCTGCTGGAGAAGATAAGAATAGATGTAAAGTGTGGCTGAGTGTAGGAGGCTGAAAAGAGACGGAGAGGATGGTGTGTGACTTAAGCTACGTTAATGGTGCTTTCATTTTATCTGAGGCATCTGGGGCTTCGAATACACTTGTCTCATTTGAAGTCGTGGCATATTTACCAACACTGAAAGCTAATTCATTTACCACATGTTGCCTGACATGTTGTCTGATTTCGTTCATGTTTTCTCAACTTTTCTTGTAATTAAAATACACAATTACAGACTTGCGTAAAAGCCATCATGAAGTGAAATAAATCAAGATAAATGAATTGCCGTCTTAAGCGGTTACATAAACATAACAACTTACTCTGAGGGATGTGATGGGTGCCAAATGTCGGTGTCTACAAATACGTCCCCCGGCAGACACGACATGTCCAAAAAGATGAATGACGTGGACATTAGAACTGAAGAAGTCAAGTCAGCCGAGCCACATTTAATTACTTTAAATATGCATTTAAACAATCACCAGCTAATCAACAATACCTTAACATTGATCTAATCATATCTGATGCATTTCATCAAGGCCTTGAGTTTGATATTTTCCTTATTGTAAACAAATCCTACAAAAGACTAAAATGAACAATTTGTCCTGACTTTGATGCTTTTTGTGACACTCGGGCTCCAGACCGGTTTCTAAACATGGCAGTTTAGAGGAAACTGTATTCTAACACAAGTAAATATTGCAATTATTAGGAACTATTTTCAGCTGTTGATTAATACACACTCGAAGCACTAATGAGTATTTACACTCACAGGAAAAGTGGGATTGACTTAAAGTTCCCATATTGTGAAAATTCTGGACTTTCCTTTCTTTTGGAATCATATAGAAGTTCTCGGTGCTATAAAATTACTACGACAGCGTTGAAACACCGCATACAGCTCGTATTTAGGAACTGTGCCGAATGGACTTCAGAACGTGTGTGACATTGACGTGTTTTTAATAGAAATAATAGCGATTCATGTTGAAGTACATTTTCGCTTTGGGGGATTTCATGAAATTTGGTGACAAAGTATTTTCACTTTATTAAGATGAGATAAATTAGATCATGAGAATGTTCACGTAGGATTAAGTGGAGCATGAACAGTGAGAGGATCATGACGTAACCACGAAGAATCGCAGTTAAAGGTGAAGTTTTGTCCACAGCCAGGGACCACCTGAAAACGTGTCTTCAACCAGCATTACATGGTGGATATTCACATTATTGAGCGTGCCAATAAAAAAACATCTGGAAAAGAATCTGTACCGTGTGACGTCATGCAGCGTTTACAGATGGCACCGTTTATGCCGACAGGAATTTAAAACAACTACGTTTCGAAAAAGGCCGGCGCTAAAGTTTCTTGCTAGATTTAATAAACCATGAGACGGTGAATTACACAGTACGTGTGCAACGCGGTTTAAAGTTCATTATGATCACTTTACCGTTAAATTCCTCAAATCAGTTTCAATTAAGCTGCATTCATCTGTAAGCGTTATGAACCAGACGATGATCACGAGCCACATCTGCGCTGGGACTTCTGAAACCACATATGGCGACGGGATTTGTTACACATGACCGGAACGGTTCAGCCCGCATCATCCGTAACGCAGACCGTGTCAGCGTTCAGTGTGTGTTGGTCCAGTTCAGAGAGGAGAGACGCTCAGCGCCTGCGAGTGACCCCGTGGAAATAATGACCACAGCCTCGTTTTTGATTTGCAGCGGTTGCCGCCCTGCTTTAAACGCGGGGCTGAAACGTTGCCTGTGGAAATATTTTTTTATTAAAAAAATAAATAATGGCCTCAGACACTTTATGTTGCGTCATAATTTCTGTATTCCTGTGACTTTTTTTTTTTTTTTTTTGCTGTATTTTTGGCCTGCTGACTTCTCCCCACTGGGCTGACTGATTGTGTACCACACAGTAATGAAACCCTCCAGTAGAGGGTTTTTTTTTCCTTTTCCCTGTCACAGTGTTTTGGATGTAAGAATGCAGGACGGTAAAAGAAAGAGTATCGAAGGTAATGGGTGTTTCAGTGGATAGCAATTCACGTGTGCCGAGTAGAAGAGGAGAGCGGCAAGTGTAGCAGCAAATTACTGTGGATTTAATTTGATTTTTAAGTTCAGCTCTTCAGACGTGGTCGCAGCAGTGTCGGAAAAAAAAAAAAAGACAAACTCAACGGAATCGCTGTAACTTGTGGAAGTAAATTGGAACAATTTTCAACAAAACCATCTTGACTTTTATTCAGCCTTCCTGTGTATCCTGTTCTATCACAAGTAGAAACTGAGACATAAGAGAAGAAGTGTTTGCAGACACAAGAGTCCATTTTATTGATCTGTAATTTCACCAAGGGAATGTTATTATGTTATTAATCAAGCTAGCTACCTCACAGTTAACGCGAGCAAGTTAGTTAGTTTGTAAAAACCTTTCCCTAAGTGTTGTGCTTCTATCAAGAGCCACAGAAATATCCCGTTTTCTAATTTGTATCATTTAAACTGAAAAATGTCCAGCTGGTAAACAGGTAAAGCTCTGCACAGGTGATAAACAATATTTTTCTTATTCAGTTCAAACTACAGACACGGGAACAGATGCTTCCAGTGCACGCTTATGTATTTTTTATCAATTTAAAATCCTCTTGTTGATAAACACAGCCTTGACACGCTGCCAACTTCATGTGGCTGCACACCGATTTAGTCAAAGAAGTGGTAGCAAGCCGAACTCGAGCTGGAGCTGTTATTTACTTTGCCGGGCTGTCTTGGTGTATCCGTCACTTTGGAAATAAATCAACCGCATGCTACTCAAAAGAGAGCACAACTCCAAGAAAAAGGTTTCGGGTTTATAAAATGAAAACTCTATTTTCTTCACATGCTTGTGAAACTTTATCCAGACTCATGCTGAATATAAAACTCAACACGGCGCCTCAAATAAACACAAACATCTTGAGTTTTTCCCGCATTTCCTGACTATTTTTCAAAACTTGGCGTCGGACGCCCGCCCCGCCGCCGTGGCACTCTGGCACTCTGGCGTCTGGCATCTGAAGATACAGAGATTTCACCCTCCATCTGACTCCAGGCCACCTTTGCAACCTGCTGCTCTACTTAGTGTCACAACTCTAAAAGCGCTGGAAGGCCCAGCCAGTGACCTGTAGTTATTGATTGCTCGGGGACCACTGCAGGCCTCAGGTAGGTAATTGCATCATGGCCCCCCCCTGTGCCCGCAGGGACAGACAGAGGCCAGGAGAGAAATGGTCACATTGTGTCCTTAATGAACACCAGCAGGATGCCACACAACTTTGATAGCACAGAGTGGTGCAGTGGCGGACCTGCCTGCTTTGATAAGGGACTTAAAGAGTCTATCCTGAATGTTTATTGGACCAAATAGAGTAAGACATGGGTTTATCTTTCAGTGCGCATTCAAGACTTCAAACTTGGGTCACTGCCCGCTGGAAGAGAAATTTGATTTGATTTGTGATCAGCTGAGGATTTTGTAGCTTCGGGCTGGCGGCATACTTCAAAGATAATTGAATTTGGCATCTTCTCAAAGGTTGTCAGACTGCTGTCAAATAGCTGCACTGCGAGCGTAGAAAAGTATACTCGCTGTGATGGGTTCATTTAGCAATGTCCGTGCCAAAACAGAGGAGTCTGCAACTCGGGAGGCGAGGCGGCGGGAAAACACGAAGCCCGAAACACACCCACGCTAAACACCCGGTCACGTGAACGTGATGACCAAATACAGGCAGACATGTAAAGCAAAGGCAGGAAGCTGTAAATGATGATAAAGTCAACAAGTTGGCCACAAACTCACTATTTGATCATGCAAATACTGACAGTCTATAAAGCTATGCCAGTTCAGACGCCAATTAATCCATCTGATAATCTGACAGGGACAACAGCGCTCTCTGAGTTTCAGCAGCTAAATGAGCAAACGGTTCACCGAGAGAATGAGTCAGCGACCCTTTATTTGAGTCATCTTCGAAACTCAGTCTTAATGATATCCGTCCAGCAAAAGAGCACCGGCTCTGAATTTCTTGTCACATTTCTGCGAAGGAAACACTTTCTGCACCCTTCAACATTTTGCCCCCATAACCTGCAGATTAGCTTCGTCCGCAGGGTGATTTTTCTTTCATGTAATCTACTTTGAAGGAGAAAAGAGGCAAACTGCCACCTCTGCATTGTCTCTGTAGATATGAGGGGGTCTCGTGGCCTTTGTCTTCTGAAAATGCTGAGCGAGTTAATGGGAAGTGTCTTCCCCGAGGCCGAGGGTGGCCTCTCCTGTCTCAAGGACCGGTCACAGTCAGAGCTTGTCATTTATTTAGACCTTGAATTATGGTTTCAGTTTGGCAGTGATCACCATCATTAAACGCGGGCAAAATGATTCGATCTCCAAAACAGAATCTGCGTAAGTAATCTACGCTTCCACATGATTTGCAGAATAGCTGCTTGACTTTTTAATGCATGTATTTTTTTAAAGGTTATTTTAACACTTAATACAAAAAAAAAAACCAAAAAAACATCATAGCACTGCATCAGATATCTTCTGATGATTCTAGTTGAACTAAATCAGAGCACTGACATTATTATTTGATGAGGCTGAAAATAATTCATTTTACTTATGATATTTTCATTGTTATTTTATTTCAAAATATACGTTTCACTTGCCGCATATACGGGACCAAAATACAATACTCAACATGTAACAGAAGTCATAAATAAATACTACGCACAAGTGAAGGAGATCATAAAAAAAAGTGGTGATTCTCAGGACAGAAAAGTGCACGTGATTAATGCAGCCGTACAAAAAGACTGAAACCGTGCATGTCCTACTGGTTTGGATCGACTCCTTCCCCGTCTCCCCCCAAAAAATGACTTGACGTGTGCCTGAATGTTTTTTTGGGGTCCTATAAGGCAGTGGATTGTGGGTAGACAGATCGCAGCCCGCCATTCGTGTCGATGAAGCTCACAATCAACGTAGTTTTATTTCTTTCTCAACATATTTACTCTTATAAATTATTAACACTGTGTATAAAGTCTTCTTGTTTGGCTTTTGTCTGACTGCATCATTTCTGTGCCTGTTTATGCCTGACCTGAAAATCCACAGCACGCCGCGTATCCGTTTTTCCAGCACACATCCATATTTGGTCCACATTGACCAAAGTCAGTCCAACTGCATCCCCCTGGTATGCTGTGCGGCCACTGAACACTTTTATCAATTTTGCACGCTGCGTTAACTCACACTGCACGTTGTAATCAGCCTTTCACACGGCCAGAAGCTGCAGCTTTCACGCTCAAACTGTTTGACATCAAGTACATTTCATTCATGCGGCCCGATATCCCAAATCATATATTAACCTCACGGGACTTTATGTTTCGCCAACGTCGGTTTTAGCCACATGTACAATACTACTCCAGTAACAATGCATTAAGATCACTGCTGTTAATAACGAGAGTTCAGGGTTAAAATGAGGCTTAAACTGTGCAGCGTCCATCCGGCGTTACTGGACGTGAAAGTTCAGCAGCCGGCCACGTCTCCAACTGAGATGATTATCAGCAGCAGTTGGTCTGTCCACATAACATCAATCAGCAGGTTCTCCCTTCAGTATTTCAATGCACATTTTGTGACTTTTACTTTTTTTTTTTCTTCAAATCAAATTGTTGTTGTAAAAATAATCCTTCACGGTTTGGTGAGCACAGAGTAAACTTGTTGTAACAGGGTCAAACAACAGAAGAATAGATGACCGCCGAACTAAAAAAATAAAATAAAATACTTGTTTACAATTGTAGCCACTATAATACCTCAGAGCTCCAACCGCAGATAACAAAGGCCAACCTGAACTCTTGTTTTGTGCTCCAGAATATCAATTCATCATTGACTCCAACAGCGAGCGCTCTGATGTTAGCAAGCGAGACAGATGGACTCTGTGAGTGGGGGCTGTTTGACTGAAGTAAACTAACCTGTGATTTGGGATTTGATGGTTGAAAGGACTGTTGGCTTGAATCAGTCAGGAGAGAAGTTAACAGAGGCATGAACTGCAGGGGTAATAGCCTGGAAATATGGGAGTAGTTGAGTACTGAACTCCTGTGTTCAACAGAAATTCCATGTAACAAGCTGAACTTTAGGCCATCAAAACTGAACAGTTGCTCCTCTAAACCAATTTTCCCCACAAAACAACATCTTCAATTTTGTTGTCCCAATAATCCCCGTACAGTTTGTTAAAGATGATTAATCCCTGGTTTTAAATGAAATTTCAAGGTCTAATCTGATCTGCAAGCATCAATCCATGAAGCTATTTTTAAAAGCCTTTCTCAGACAAGCTTATGAGACCAAAGTTGACTGGACCTTTGCCCCCAGACATGAATTCAATCATATATTTATCTGTGTATTTATGTAGATAAATGATCTGTAAATTCAGTTTTCTTTCGGTGACCAAGCTAGCCATTATGCTAACTGTCAGAAGTTAATGCGTGGCTAAAGCTATATTCCAAGTAAATTTTAATTACTGGGCAAAATGAACACATTATTATTGTGTCTGATATGGCTATTATGAAAGTCATGTGAATATTTTTATGATGGACAAAACAAATATCTGAATTGTTTATCATATTTTGATTGTTCTGGTGTATATTTGTGAAATGACCGGTGGCATTCTTTACAGATTAAAGTGTTAATAATAAACCGTTAATTTACAGCAATAAGGAAGTTATGAAGTTAATATAAAATCAATGTGCATTTCTAGAAACGTCCCACACAGCTCAGATCAAACCTTTAAAAAAAAAAAAAAAAAAAAACAGGTTACATTCAGACAGAAATCTGAAGCAAATGTGTTGTAAAGAATATCTGAAAATGTTTGGCGGCAGTGAGATAATTTCCCAGGAAAAAGCAAATGAGGCGAAGTAACAAGCGTGTTAAGATGATCTCGATGTGAGATCCAGCCAGTAGTCAGGAGACACTATTATGTGCGGTTAAATGATTTTGATAGATTCCCTCTCGCTCGCCACCTCTCATTCCGGAGACTTCAGCAGGTGCACACGCGCACGCACACACACGCACACGCACACGCACACGCAAACGCACACGCAAACGCACACGCCCACCTGGGAGTCTCAGCTCTGTGCAGGAAGGTACAGCGTGTTATTATTCAGTGCGGCTGATTCCGGCTCCGTCGTCATGCTAAAAACGCATTTTTTTTTTGTAAAAATGAGGTTGGCAGTACAAACTGAGATATTAGACGATGTGCATTTTCACACATCTTGTTTCCTTTGCCTTTTATAACAACACTGAAGTCAACGCGTCGATAATCTAGCTGTCCTGAGAATTTCAGGTCAAAAGATCATCATCTTTCTGAGGTACAGACTCAAGGCTCTCACGATGAAATACCGGGTGTAATTGTCTCAGCGGTGACGTATGTGTTCTCATAATGTGCTCCATCCTTGACACCTGATCTATGATGGTCTCTGACGGGACAGTCCTGAGGAGGACCTTAATAAATCACACTCAACGTTTCCCAAAAGAAACATAAAGTCGGAGGCCTCTGAGGCTGATAACATGCAGTCCCTCTGGCTGGTGTTACCGTGCAAAGACGTACGACCTTTATGAGATTTTTTAATAAGGAGACGAGAAACTGGTCTGTTTCAAACTTTACAGTCCCCATATGTGTAAGAATATTGCTGCAACTCGTAAATGATAGTTAATAAAAAAAATATCTGTTTGTCATATCTATATCTTTCCATACCGAGTGATGACTATGGTTGAGTATTGTTAAAAATGTTTCCAATATCTGTATCTGAGGGATACTTTTATTGATACTAATTGGATCAAATCTGTTGGGAAAAAGAAAATTGCATTACACGTTACAATGCCAATCTTCAGTTTGCATGCAGTTTAAACAGGTAGAGTGTAACTCGGGTTATTTTCTATGGCTAGAATTAACAGATGTCCCCTAAACACCTCACATGGAAGCTATCGCTGGACGATATAATTTCCAGATGTTTCTAGACATGTGTTTAAAAAGAGTGAAATGAGGCTCTAAAGTAAGATTTACTTGATTTGAAACAGGGATTTCAGGCTAAATGCTGTGGTTTGCTGACACTAATGATATTTATGCCTGCACGAACATAGCAAAGCTTATGTCGTAAAACAAAAATATGTGTGGATGTAGAGTAGGTATCAAAATTTGGTACCAAATGACGAGCCGTGTTTCGATAATAGATAGTATGGAAGCAGTTCTGCCAGTGCCATGACAGCACTGGAGTTTTGCTACCCAGCCCTAGTGATGATATTTTACAAATGCACGTCCAGCGTATCAGAATGAAACTCCTCATGAGCGTCCACCTTACCATCTCAGAGCGCCAGAGGTTTCCTCGTTGCACAGTTCACTTCCTTCAGTCAAAGTTATTTATTGCCAGAAGGGCAGAACGTGTGAGCTGTGTGCACACCCAGCATTTGTTCTGCCCCTTCACCTCGGCCCAAACTCCCTCCACTGCGCCTCATCTCCTCACTGTACAGTAAGAGGTGACCACACGGTCAGTACACGCTTTACTTCTCCGTTATAGCAGCCCGGTGTTTTTTTTTTTTTTTTGGTAGCGCTGCATTGCGAGAGAGGATGATAATCTGCTTTGATGTGTGTGTTACACTCATTTTCACAGAACGGGGAAAGAAAAAAAAAAAAAAAAAAAAACACAGGCTGATTAGTTTACGTTGCATTTTATGTCCCCATGTGTTATGTGCTGCCAGATATGCTGATCACAGCAGTTTTTTAATCAATGAAATGATCGCCTCGTAATAAGAAAGCAGAGAGAAGAAAATGAGCTGCTGATTATGCACCAGAGTGCCTTCAAGTGATTAAAGGAAGGTTCGACTTGAAGTGGTTGCATTGCAGTGGCAGATTTAACCAGCCTTTTATCTTATATTACATTTTCACCAATTTTAATGAGCGATAATAACCTGTTTCCTTTCAATAAATATTTACCATAAAAAAAATCATCTAAGAAGAAGGGCAAATTATATGTGTACTTCTTGTGCTTTGAGATTTCTGACAGTATTTATCAATTTGCTGTCTTCTGCAGACTGTACCGACAGATGTAAAGAGCCTTGGAGGCAAAGCTCCATCTTGACTGACTTCCTGCACCTGCTTTGCTTTGTTTGAGATGAACATTGTATGTCTGGAGAAACGTTTTACACTCTGCCAACAAATGCCTTCCACTCATTCCTGCCATCATAACTCCAAAAACTGACCCAACACAATGGTTGACGTCACCCAAAGAGGAGCGAATCTCTTCCTTTTAGACGGTCTTTTCTTGAATTCATTCAATTTCTCGTTTATTCAAGCCGCCATCTGGTGAATCGTCATTTCTGAGCCGTAACTTGGCCGCTGAACAAATCACGACATTCATCCCAGAGTCCCAGTTGAATTCTGCGTGCACCTGTAAGCCATACATACAGTGTGGCTTGTTTTTGTAGCCTGCTGTGAATGGATGCCATGAGGAGAGGAGTACTCTTCACCTCGTTACGCAATCTATTTAAAAAAAACTAGAGAACAGATGCTCCGGCAGGCTGATATCCCTCAGCTGATGTGATTCTTTCCCACGAGGAGGCGCCGGGTGCTACTCAGCTTTGCAGCGAAGCAATACTCATCTTCAACCCGGCCTGGTTTACTCTCCACCTGTGTGGGAACGTTTTTAGGAGCTGCACTGGGGAGTGGTGGGTCGGGGTGTGTGGACTCATCTGTCAAATCTGATACCTCAGACATGGAGCGTCAAACTAACTCTACAAACGACTTTTTGTCAGGAGCACCTTCAGTTCGATGGCCGGCTGTGGCTTTTGATTCACTCATCAAACGCTAAACGGAAAACTACACGCAGACCTGGAGTTCCTGTTGTCACAATTTGTACGAGGAGAGGAGAAAAGAAAACCTAAATGCCGACAAGACCAGGCAGGCAAGAGCAGCTTAATAATCTATTCAACTGAAAATAGAAGTTCACAGGCAGGTTGGTGGGCAGGCAGGTAACAGAAAACGGGAACATCCAGGAAGCACATGACGAGAGCAGAAGCCGTATTAATCTGGCAAGGAACAAAGGCAAGGTGGCAGGTAAATTTATACTGGGGCTGATTGGGGAATTGGAAACGGGTGAGGCGAGGTGGGCGAGTCAGGTGACTGGAAATGGGACATCTGGTGAGTGAATGAGGTGCGACAGGAGGCAGGGGGTGAAGAGGAAAGCAGAACAGGACCCAGGCTTCAGGCACGAACTGTGATAATGAACTTTGAGATTAGCCAGAGGTGGAGCTGCAAACCGAACACGCAGTGGCCGACCTACTCGCACACTGTTATTGCTGTTATACGGCAAACATCGGCACCGTTCAGAAGTGCAACCAGGTGGGTTTTCTTTGACATTCGAGGAATTGTTCACCGTGAATTTGTCCCCCAGGATCAGACTGTCAAGATTGAGTTTTACTGTGACGTCCCACCTTCTATTTTTTATTGCCTCTTGTATGTTCTGTATCAGCTTGTTTGAATTCTTTAGCATTACTTTATCCACATTTCCCCAAGAATATATTTGCTATCTATGGAAATGTGGGGCTCTCTACTACTACTTAAAATAAAGTTTGTAGGGTTTAAGATTCCTTTAGCTTTAAGGTTGTTACATTGATCTATAATAATGGTAAATATACATACAGAGGATAAGAACTGTTTTAACATTGCATATCTGTATTTGGAAGAACTGTTCAGAGTCAGAAATGCAGTTTAAGCTCTTCTAGTTTGTGTGCACTATTTGGAAAGCAAAGACACTTTGAGTGAAAAAGATGAAAATATTAAATTCCTGATGCAAAACTATCAAACGTTTAGATTTCAGTGTTTGGGAAGAAGTAACAAATCACTTGAGGGAATTGTACATGTGAGGTTTTAACACGAATATGCTCAATGGGCTGCACTCCAAAGAGAGACATTATTAATAAAGCTACGCATCGGGAACGCAAGATCTTAAAAGCTTTGTGACACAAAGTGCTGTTGGAGTCACATCACAGGCGTTAACATTCAGCTTAAGCGATTAAAAAGCTGTTCGGTCTGCATCTCCCCAGCAACAGAAGTTTCTCGCGAAGGAAAATCTCATTATTGTTGTCATTATGTGACACCAAAGCAGATGCTTCTTTGAGGAAATTATTGCCATTTAGAAAACCGGTCTTAATGGATAGACTGTCATCGCTTCAGAGCACGATGGGAACAAGACAGAGTGACAAACCCAATTAATCACACTCTGGTTTGTTCACTGCGGGCTGAAGATGGTGGCTTGGTACCTGGATGCTCATTATAGCTCGCCTCTTGATGTATGAAATAGAAATGGCCCCCTAAATGTTTAGGCCTTTGTATATGGCTCATCTATGTTTAGCCATTCATCACGTTAATTGACTCTCCCCACTTTGTTGTGCTGATTTGTCTTTTTAAAATCCATTTTTCATGTCATACCTGAGCTACTTTAACAACATCCTGACTTGCAGTTAAACATCACGGAGGAACATTTTTAGAGGCAGAGTGAGCTCAGTGAATCACTGGAAACAAAACCGTTCCAGCTAATGAGAATGCCATTTCATGGATGATTAATGTAGGAATGTACACAATGGCATAACCTGTATTATATTACTAATACAAGACTTGCTTTAATGGCTGTCTCAGTGTCTCTGTTTTGTTCACAATGCAAAGCACTACAAATTAGGAAGGATAAACAGCTCAATGATACAGTTAAATCATGTGTAGCTGAAATCTATTAAAGGAAAATAAAATATTCTGGGAAAAACTAAACACCCATAAAACAAAACCAACAACAGATAAATGCTGAAAAAGGGAATTTTAACAGTTTTTCAAATGTAAAGGCTGAATCTAACAACCCAAAAAGGGAATAAGGACGCCCAACGAGGTCACAAGATACGTTTTGCAAGGCGGTGAAAAAAAAACCCCCAAAATTATATTACAATATTTGTTTTCTTTTTTTCTTGTAAAGTACAAAAATATGTCTGTAACCCGTGACACGGTTTGTACTTGTGAGCCACAAGTGCAAATCATTTAATTTGAAGGTGTCACAATTGAAAAAGAGGTGAGAAACACTGATTTAAATCCCTTTTTCCCCACAGTTTACGAGTTTAAATTTGACCGATCGTTTGCCGAATTCTTCATTGGTTCGAGAGAGCTGCGGTGCGAGTGCGAAGCTATTATTGATATGTGTATTTTCATTTGTGTATAATCACTTGAAACAAAGAATCATTGTGTTTTTGTTAGCTTAGGACGAGCCCTCAATATCTAAATGACAGGTGGGTCCTTGGCATTCTACAGTAGCCCACATGGGAAAAAAAGAAAAATGAGAGCATCCTGAATTAAAATTTTCAGTGGGAAAACAGTGTAATTTTGTTTCTTATCTATGTTATCCCTCTCATTTCGGCATCTAACTGTACCGGCTCTTTGTCCTCTACATACTGTCTAGATGTTATGGCACCCTTCGAAGTCTTTGTCGTGTTTAGAGTTTGGAAAGTACATCACGTCTCGTACATAACGAGTGCATCAGGATGTGAAGATGATCTGGCCTCGGTAAACCTGAAGCGATAAACCACAGCTACTCCTACTGTGCAAAACCCTGGAGATCCCTGTCAGATTGGATTTGTGTAAAACCATCAGGCTGTAACATGAGAAGAGGAGAATCTTTTATGTGCATCAAGTCCACAATAGGACTCTGATCCGCCTTGTTCAAGCTATGGCGCTGCTGTATATCTCTCTCTCGCTTCGGTCTTGAATAATTAAAAGCACTTAGTGTGCCAGCAGTCACCGGGGGGGCTCGGCCCACCCGTTTGACCCGCCAGACTGGGTCAGGCGGAAGACAATAGAAGACTCTCCACGAATTACTGAGAAATCTTTGTAAGACATGTCTCCGGGGCAGCGAGGGAAAATAGCCAAATTCATTTTTTTTGAAACAATTTTGCCAAAGGAATCTGCGCAGCATGTGTGCCAGCAGCATCGAGCTTCCCACTCATTCCGCTGCGAACATTCACACCAGTCGTACAATTTGTGTCAGTGATACTCCCTGACAGACGGAATCTGTGTTTTCTTCTCCACCTACACACGGAGGTCAAAGGTCGGCTGCAGAACAGCAGCCCCGGGTACGTGCGGGTTGATGCTTTCTGTCCTGTGGGCAGGAGTCAAATTGACTACAGAAACACTATGCTGTTGTGCTGTCGTTTCTCATTTGATGATGAACGCTTTGCTGGCAACAGTTTCACATGAACGCACGGATGAAAGGTAGGATGGAAAGAGAAATAAGAGCTCTGCAAAATAAGCACATGGGCCCCTGCGTTTTTTTATTTATACAGCTCGTTGTCTTTTTCCGGTGCGCTGGGTGAAGCATCAAAAGATGTACTTATGCATGTTTTTAACGTGGATGTAATATTGCAACTACATTATTTACAGCATCATGCAGTGTAAGTGCAAACACGGACCGTTGTTATCTCTCATTCCATCAAATAATTTGCTGATTATTATCTTGATTAATCATTTTGTCTATGAAGTGTCACAAAAGAGGAAGAAATACCCAAACTAATTTCCCTGATTGGTCCTAAATTCATTCTGCAGCATGACATCAAACATAAAATCAGCCTCATCAAAGAACTAGAAGAACAAAGAGTCCTGCTCCAGACAGTGTGGCCCCCAGTGAGCCCTAATCTCAACTTCAAGGAGTCAGTCTGGGATTACATGAAGAGACAGAAGACTGAGACACTTTAAATCCACAGAAAGTCTGTGGCAAGTTCTCAAAGATACTTTGAACACCTTCCCTGCTGTGTACATTAAAAACGTGTGTTTAAGTGCACCGAGCTGAACTGGTTTCAAACCAAATATCAATGTATGTATGTTTTTTTTTTTCTGTTTACTGTATGAAGTCAGAGTTACTCAGTACTCAGTAACTCAGTTGGCAGTTGAAGTGGGAGCCTGTTGCATTAGCTCCGCCTCCCCTCACTGGAAGAACAACCACTGTTGGTTGATTGAAAAATAAATTAATAGAAAATCTTTATGATTCTTCCTGAAACTAAAACAAATATTCATGGTCATATTTTTGAAAGCATCCTCACTTTACTCTCGTGCCTTTAACATTTGCACACTACTGCTTATTGTGAACCTTTTCAGAATTACCACAAACTTTCACTATGCGCATACAGAGCTTTGTTGGGCTCAATCCAAAAATATACACAAAGCCTGTTTTATTTAAACGTCTCATTTGTTCTCACTGAACAGGTCGATAGTTGTGACAGTGTTTCAGGCATTAGTCTGCAGCCCGGTGCAGCTGAAAGGCTGCTGGTTCTGAGGACAGTAATGGAGGTTGGAGTCCATGGAGAATGAACAAATACAAGTAGATCTTTCAGTAGCATTTACATACTATGTTTCCCTTAAATATGGCAACGCAGTATGTCAATATCGTGATATGAGACTAGATATAGTCCTATGTTTTGGATATAGTAATATGGTATCGCTTTTCCTGGTTTCAACTGCCATATTACAATAAAGTGATGACTACCACACTGTTTGAGCTGTTCTACCCACTCAGTAATTGTATCCACATTTTTGAAATATCAATATTGGGGTATTTGGTCAATAATACTGGTACTTTATCCATATCGAGCAGCCCTATGACAGGACATGTTTATTGGAAATGTAACTAGACTGACTACACATTTATATGGTAACCAGGAGTGATTATGATTAATAAATCCCCCCCCCCCCCCCGTTACTGTATGTGTAACTTTATATCGTCATATTGACGCTGTGTATGTTTTCAGAGAATATTTTCAACACAAATGAACTGAAGTGGGTGGAATAACCAGACAGAAACGTCTGTTTTGACTGATCCAGCAAATCAATGTAACATGTAAAATCCTGTAACACACCAACACCGCCATCAATCCTGCTCGCTGATTTGCTGATGAGCTACAATGACCTGGTACACCCAGAGAAATTACAGGGGTAGTTAACACCGTAGGTTCAGCAAATTAACAAATTGGATCACGTCATAGAAAAAACTGTATATAATCGCTATATCAGCCAATCTTACACGCAGTGACGACAAACTTCCAGTTTCACCATCACACCGCGTGAAGTGGATTGCCGATTCAGCCGACAATTGCACTTCGAGTGTAGATATGCAGAGGAATCTGAGCCGCTTGGCCCGCTCTAATACTGCTGCCGCATCGATCCGCTGAGCTGTTTGTGGACAGAATCTGTGCAATCGCTGCTTCAACCACACACATTTTCTAAACGCGCCACCGCTGCTGGTGATAAGAGGAGGATCCTCTGTTGTACTGATTGGTTGATGCGGCTGAGGATTATCCTTCTCCTCGGAGTGAGTGGCTTTAGGGCCGCTTATTTTTTGGAGGTAAACTCTTCACTGACACGGGCTTTGACTTGTTTTGTTCCTTGCTGCTGAAGAAGATAAAGAAAACTGCTGTTGTCCAACTGTTTTGTTTTCTGCGATGTACTCAGATCTCTCGTTGACCTTCATTCTACTAACCCGTTGAAAAGAAAACTAAAAAATGGCTGAGAAGACGAGGCGTGAAACTCAAACTCAGAATGACGCCTTTACTACACATCACCTCGTGTTGTCTGTTCCATGCAGGCTATCTTCCTTGATTTCTCGTGGAGAAGTGGAGCAGGTAATGTGTTGTGGCAAATGATAGACAACCAATGTGAGAGAAATTGGCGCCTGAAAATTAGTGACATGCTTAAGGGGCATCCAATGAGGAAGCTTGAAAGCTGCTGTTGCTTTGTCCTTCCACATGTTGTATAAGCGATTCAACATGTCTTCGGGGTAAAATGTATTTATAGCAGCTTGACATGAGTGCAAATATAATGCAGCAGCAGCACGTTCCATAAATTATTTTCTTTCACTTTTTGCATTTGCCAAATCCTTATTTGACATTGAATTTGCTGTTAATTCTCTTCCCCAGAGTTCAAACCAATTTTCCACGCTTGTAATCCCCACAGAATATTACATACGCAACAATCCCAGGACGCGGGATGAAAAATATCCATCTTCTGGTCATTTCTTTGTGTGGAGAAGCTCTGAGGTAGACTCCCTGAAGCATCCACAAACCGTTTGAGTTACAAACGTTCAGGCTTTCTTGTCCAGGACGAGCTGATGTAAAAGTCCATAGAAAGGTCACGTGAATATGGTGGTGGACACGTGAACTGGGAATGCTTTGGGCCTCCGTTTCTATTCCTTATTAAATCTTTTATAACTTTGTGTTTTCAGGTAAATAGACACAGCTGAGGGATTTTCTTTTCTGGGTTTTTGTTTTGTTCGGGGTTTTTTTGCCTGAGGTCATGGAGTGTAAACACAACTCTGAGCAGACAAGCCTAACTGCATTTTAACAGAGAATTGCTACAGACTGAGTGAAAATAGTGCATGCCACTCAGGTCCAAAGTCCCAGCATCCCACATGTGCATCTGTTCACGTCCAGCTGGGTCCACAAATTCAGGCCAACAGCAACTTTGTAAGCAACAAAATGTCCTCTAACACTACAGTATGTGGCAAATAAAACTACTGGAGCCTGTGCCATAAGATCTGACTCTGAGGAATTTATTGTTTTAAGAGCTGATGAGTGATCTGTTTTACCTGTTATAGTCCACGGAGAAGGGATTTAAGAGAAGCAAATATCTAAGCAAAACCAGTAACTATGAGCACAAATTAACACGAGACGCAGTTCAAAGGTTGGAAAAAGTAAAAAAAAGGTGTCTACAATATTAGCTCTGGTTAAAAGAGGAAACTATAAGCTGAAACGAGAATTGTGCATCAGGAAAAGAAGCACAGGCTGCTGCCTGCTTCTTTGTCTTGTCTCCCCAATGTAACATTTTATCGAGTTTATGTTCATGTCATAAAATTGTAATATTAGCCAGCAGAGAACTGACATGGAAATATGAGCCTTTTTTTTACAAGCTTCCAAAACATATCTTTGTATATTTATCTTGCACCACTGTTATGCTGGGCTCAGACTACACAATGTATGTGTCTTTCACAATGGTAACTATGCCAGATTAGGTAATCAAAGTGCCATAAATTCTTGTTGTGTCAGGAGACTGGCAACACAGCAATTATGACACGGACCAATCTTCCTGTCGTCCTATTGGTCGGCGTCAAAGACCACGTCATAGGATGTGTCAAACTGGGCAAGTTAAAAAAAATAATAATCTGATATGCTGGACTTTTTGTTGGGGTGTTTGCGTCGCTGTTCTTCAGTTAGGTCGCACTAGAAGGACTGTTTGTTGTCCCCGATGTTCATATTCAGGCCTGACGCTGCAAATTTGTCGCCGATGACTAAATCATCTTAAAATCGGGCTGAATTTGTGCAGTTTGAGCATTGGACTCAGCGGAAACAACACTGACTGCAATACAGTTTATAAAATACTGATGAAGATGAAAGTCTGCAGCTACAACTAAAAAAGTTTTCCAAACTGTCAGAAATGATTGATGGATGTAATATGACATTGATCATCCACTTGAAGCCTAATCATTTCTAAACAGCCTAAATCAAGTTGTGTAAATCCACCCACATGCAGAGCCTTATCAATAAGTCATTAAAATGTTCCAATTTATAATGATACAATGTATTATGGATTTATTTTGTAAATTCATAATTTGCAGAAAAGGCTTCTGTCAATAGTTTTTCAGTGATTGGTCTTGAATTGTGCCGAATAAATCGATAATATAAATTTACTGTACTGCCACATCATATTGACAGAGCTATTTCAACTGAACAAGAAGGAATTGATTAACCAGATGAAAGTGACTAATGTCAGCGAAAGAATTCAACCTTGGTTGAGCCGAGCAGGAGATTCTCACTGCACCAGTCATTTCTGATTTTCCTCCAGAGCGAGCAGAGAGAAGTTTTTCATTTGCAGCTCCCCTGAGCTGTTTTCTCTTCGCAGCGAGAAATAATCACCTCCAAACAAGTGCGATCAGGTGACACTGGTTCTTTCCACTTTCGTCATTTGGATGTTAATTACTGCAATTCTGTATTGGTCGACAGGAGCATGCAATTAAGATGAAAGTATCTCACAAAGACTTGACTCGGAATTTTTCTGACCACATTTGGTCACGCAGCAAAGCACAACCATCGGGATAAATTTAGGTTCAACTTTGAAGCTGGCAGAACGCCAAGGAACATTCTATGCATCAGACAAAGTCCCGATGATGAGGTGAAGGAGATTCCCACAAAGGATTTGTTCTCGTGGTTCGCTCACTGATTTATAAAATATTTTCCTTTCTATTTGTGGTTCAACTATAAACAGAACCGGCTTTAACCAGAAGCTCTTCATCTTGTCTTCTGCAGGCAGTGTTTTCTATACAAGACATTAACCATGAAGCCATTAAAAGGTGACAAGTGGGACTATTTTCACGACAGTGCTCGTCTACAGTTCACCTGAGAGAAAAATGTAAAATACCCCGCAGAAAGAGACTTGAAAGTGGACGGCATCTATTATCGCCTGACACGAGCGGATTACACATTGCAGGATGCTCGCGTCAAAGCGCTGGCAGATAGAGATCAAGTGAAAAGCAGCCAGAGGCTTGGATCAGTCTGCAGTCCATGCTGAGTGTCCGGCCTCCCTGTAGCTAATCAGTACGGCAAGTAAGTTTAGGAGCAGTGAAGAAAGGGACTGGAACAGACGAGATTACAGTCTGAGGGCGATGCAGACTGACACACGAACCTTATCACCAATCTGTCATTTCCACAAATGTATCTTCTGAGAAACCCCCCCAACCTGGCTGATGATAGAGTGATTCTGACAAGACGACGGTGACGTCAGCCGTCCTCGTGAACCTGCCCTAACAGGATTTAGAGGCCCGGAGGCAGACGAGTCCGAGCAAAGTGACGGTGTCAACTTTCTCACCCGCTCTCGCTCGGCGGAATATCACACAAAATCCCTTAAAAATAGAGGCGTTTTCTGTATCTGTGCTTTCCTAAACTCGTGTCAGTCCAAATGACAACATCATGATTAACTTTGCTTTGGGACAGTTTAGGGAAAAATCATGGTCCGGGTTTAAATATGTGCTTCGATAAGGTCAGGGAAACGTGTCGGTTTTGGGGGGAAAAAATGACTAGAGAACAACATATAACAGTAGCTAAGGATGGAGAACAGCTGGGACCAATTGGTACAACAAGTCTCTTATGACTGTCAGAGGGACAACGGTCAAACATTGTGGAGACCCAACCATCTACCATGGCCTCTTCCCTCTGACAAAAGATGTCACGTGACTTCCTCCTTTACTTCCAACATACGAGAGTCGCAGCGACTATTACCTGCTGGCGGTCCGTCCATTCAACGTAAAACAAATGTTTTTAGGCATTGCCTGAAACAGATGATGCTGTTGGTTTTCTTGGGTAGATTTGGAAAGTTACGTTATCAAAATGTTTTTGTCGATATACCAATATCACTGAATTTTCAAGATTTTTGATACCAAACAAAGTAAATTAAAAAAAAAAAATTATTTTAAAATCAACTTTTACTTTAAAAAAAACTGCTGCACAGTGTTCGAACATAAACGTATGCACGATATTATATTTGGAGACACCGAGGAGTAATAACAGCAGCCCGCGAAGAGCAGCAACTAACTCAAGTTATTTGAAATGGTCGCTTTAGAAAAGCTAATGTTAGCATTAGCTTGTTTGATTCAACTGTCACACTTCACTGTCAGTAATGGAAACATTTCAGGGCGTGAACATCTTCATGACATTTTGTTAATATAAAGTTAACTGAAACTCGCTCAGATAAGTTTCAGGCGTATCCTTTGTTCTTTTAAAGTGCTCCGAGACACCGTTTAGCATTCTAGCTTTTGGTCATCAATAATTTCGATTAATAATTAAAACAACTTCAAACACGTCCGTGTGGGTTTACTACACAGCTCTCGGAGGGTGCATGCCTCACCTGCGCCTTTCCACCACGGTTGTTCATGTTACTGTCATTTTCGAGCACCTCCAGTACTTACAGAACATTCTGTATAAAAGAAAAAAATATTAATAACGTGTTTTTCAGAAGTTTCACGATGACTTGGTATCAAAGCTTCAGTTCCCGTGACATACCTAAAGAGCTCCGTTTTGAAAAACACAACAAAACATCAAACTTCTTTTCTTGCGGCTGCAAGACTTTATCAACCTCCTCTTTTATCCCCGTTGTGTTATCTGGTGAACGCATGTATGCAAACATAAAGAGCGGTAAAAGGCTGTTACAGTTTTAATTGGCCACAGCTGAGCGTTAACCACTCGCTGCGCCGCAGACGCCGACGCTGCCAACAATCGACACTCCCTAAAGGTTGTTATTATTCACATGAGCAGGACTGTTCGAAATATACTGCTCTGCGCTTCTCTGATAAGATTTATAACAGGTGCAATTGTGCCAAATCACACTGGAATAAGCTAACTCCCGTCAGGCCCTTTTCATAAACACTCTGCACAAATGCAGAATATGAGCTTGGGGATGAGACTGTGCACATTTTGACCATTAAGTGAACTTCTCTGAGGCAGCTCACTGCACGCCGCCAAGGCAACTGGGAATACAAAGGATGCCGACCGATGTGCAGTTTATTTCAGAGCTATTTTAATGAAGTCGCTGATTTTTTTTTTTTTTTTTCATGAGTATTGAAAAGATGAAAAAAAAAAAAGTTATATTTATTTTTGGGGAAGCAGCAGCTGTTGCTAAATCTTGCCTGCTGAGGCACAAAGGTAATAATATATTTGGCTGACATGAGAATATTTTAGCAGGAGTTCAAGAGTTCAGAGGCGAAAGTTATTTGAATCTCATCCATCCAGATAATTTCCTCGTCAGAAACCCCCGGCGTAGCATGATCATTGTTCAGTCAATTTTAGAATGGTTGATTTGAGACAACTTCGCTCGCGAGTTCCAAATCCTATGTTCTGGTTTACTTTTGTCGCTCAAACTTCGTTGCCGCTTGAAAAACCGTAAAGCGGCATCAGACACCGAATGTGACAAGAGCACAGGATGGTAATCGGAGAAGCCACAGCTTTCCGAGTCTCGTCGGACCCCGTTGTGCTCGTGTGCGTGTCTCTGATAAGGGTCGCGTTGAAAGGTCCCGGCCGTTCCCTCCCACCAGGCCGCGGAGCACCGACAGCCTCAAACGCACATGCACACCCACAAACGGGTGGTGGGGGTGGGGGGACAGCAACACGGGCATAAAGACACGCCAACATACACCAAACAAACACACCCGTACGCTCCGCAGCTGCTCCAGCTGATATCTTTAGTCAACATTAAAATAATTTTAATATGAAATGAAAGAGGTGAAAAGGTTCTCGGTAAAATGAGAATTCAGTCAGTTCGCACTTTTCCAACGACGAAAGATAAAACATGCCACGTGCCAATGTTCTGCAGTGCTCGGGGAGAATAGAAAATGACATGTCAAAACTTACTGACAGGGAAGTACAAAAAAACAAAACAAAAAAAACAAAAAAAAGTTCAGGCAGCATTTACTGACATCGCATTCAGATTTGAAAATAAAGTGAAAGTAAATTTAAGCTCGAACTTCACCGAGTGAGTCAAAATTGTAAAGAAATGCACATTTTTGGATTGAAAGAAAATTATTTTGCTGTAAATGCTTTCAATGGTACGCGAGATGCTCTAAGAGAACGAGTCCTTGAACATTTTTAAACCCGTGTGGCGTGCCACACACCATCAAAACACACACACACACACACACACACACACACACACACACACACACACACACACACATCAATTCAATCCAAGGTCAAAACGAGTTTGAAAACATCCTGAAAGCTTAAGTGCTGAAATATGAAAATGTGCCACATCTGTCCTCGGTGAGAAGTAGTGGTGTGATATATATTTGCTCGGATGGTGTTGTTGAGCTGAGTTTTTGGCACAGGTGCCTCGATGTCTTCCTCCTGCCCTCTGGATAGGATTAGTGCTTAACAGGATCTCGGCACTCAAAGCTTCCAGACAAGTTAAATCATCACTTACAGTAAAAAAGCAGAGTTGTGTATGATTCATCTAGAAGGTTGCATATAAAAAAAAATAATAAAAAAAAATGCCTGTAATGAAATACAAAATTATAAAATAGATTTTCTTGCCACCACATCCGTTACCAGCCTCGGGCCAAATTCAGTCATTTCTTGTCCGATCAGACAACCGGTCAGCTCCGACGTGAATTGGCCGTTTGAAATATTCAACATCAACATCTCATCTCTTCATACCCAAAGCTCTTTGGAGGCCCACTGGGTTCGGATAATAAATGGACTTTGTGACACTGCTTGGAAAACACGACCATGGAGCTTTAAGGCGGGACGGACTGTCATTGAGACGATGATGAACGTGATTTAAACGTGACACTGATTGGACCCAGTTGTACCGAGTTTGTCTCCGTCTGGATCGGCCACCATATACAATCATAAAATGTGGAAAAAAAATTACGATTCGACTCTACTCTCAAGATGTTTGATATTTTGGATCGACATCGGCTCGCATCGCTTGCGTATCGGTCAAGAAGTGAAGAGCTTTATCCCAGAGGTAGCTTCAGTTTACAAAGCTGACTCACCTCTGGTTCCCCCTCTGTAGGCGCTACAGACCCACATGCATCTTCATCCAGGATCTCAGAACAAATTCATGTCCCCTCAACACTGAAGCACACAACAACAGTTCGTGCTGGATTTCTAAGTCAGATATTTTTCAGTCCACTCCCTTCTTACTGTTAAATGCAAAAAAATCTGCCCAAGTTGGTGGAAACAGACTTTTTCTTTTCAAATGAAACATTTTTGTAGTCTTGGTAAGTTCCAGGATTCGTTTCTTTAGTGAGGAATCTTTACAAAATGTTTAATAATTTAGTCTAAAATGTCAGAAAATAGTAAAAAAAAAAAAAAAAAAAAAAAAAAATCCATCACAAATTAAATGTGACACCTTCAAATAAGTTGTTTTATGGAACTAGCTGTCTAAAACCTGAAAGTATTCAATTAACAGTGTTATGTACATAATACAGGTATTATTATGTACAGGTAACCGTTTCTTCATACTATAATCTTCCTGTCTACACAGCATTTGTTCCCGTATAGCCGTTCCCAGAACAAGAACCCCTGAGAATTTGTTTTTCTAGTAATTTCTTCCTCTTTTGCCCTCTTTGAGAGTTTTCATCATCCAATAAATATAATAATAATAAACATAATATATAACCGCGTCATAGACAGTACACATTGTAAAGCCCTTTACAGAAAACCTCAGATTTTCTGAAGTAAACCCAACTTCCTTTAATACTTTCAAAGGGCTGTAATCAGCTAATGCTTTGCATCTTTGATTGACAAGTGAGCCATAATCAGATGCAGATTCATATTTAATTGACAAATTCAATAACTGAGTACTGAGTATTTTTTATGATTGTGAAGGAAAGAATTTACCTTTGTTGCATATCTTTCATATCTTCTTAAAGGGATAACAGTCAAAAACAACTACTATACTGTAACTTGATTAGTATTTATGATAATAGAGTTGCCATTATCATTATTATTATTATTTATGACAACGGTAGCTGTGTAGTGGTTGTTTTTGCCTTTATTATCCGTTTTAAGAAGACATGGAATATACGCAACAAAGCTCATTCAACAGTGAATTCTTTCCTTTACAATGTGTCAACAAAACCTTGGAAAGAAATTAGCATTAAGAGCAGGTGAATTATTTGCAGCGTCTGGTGAATGTGCTTTAAATTATCTCGTGTATTGTACCTGTTTATTTGTTATTCCGAACAACCTGAAGCCAACACAAAGAGTTATTGGAAGATACTATTTGACCTCATGTCTGGTCAATAACGAGTGGAGTAGATAAGACCAAATAAAGGAGACTGCTGAAACAACAGTATGGGAAGCCGTTGAACAGAGAGGAACAACATTGACAATCCACCTCCGCCGATCGAAAGCTCGGTCATTACAGCTCTTTCTCGGCGAGGAATTACTTCCCACTGTGTGCCAGCCTCGTGATGAGTAACACATCATGACTAAAATGTGTTGAAATCTTACGGGCAAACAATTCGTATGCACTCAAAAGCGATGCCGTCTCTACTTGCAGCGAGTGCCCTTACAAAAAGAGATGAATGATCTCTAGCGTCACGCTCATCAGTCGGACACATGCTGGCTTTTAAAGAGTGCGGAGAAATATCCTGTTTGGCTCACACACACGCACACGCGCACGCGCGCGCACGCACACACACACACACACACACACACACACACACACACACACACACACACACACAGCTCCAGCGGTTTCCTGATTGACATGTTTTTTTTGGCTGTAAGTAAACTAATTCAATTAGCAGAAAAACTTTGCAGCTCCGCAGGCTTCAAAGTTACTGTCGAGTGAACACGAGTTGAAGCCATTAAGGACACCTTGAAAACACTCTCCCTCCCCTGCTTCTGCTCTTAGCGCTCAGAGTATAAATAACACTGCGACCGTGTTATTTAATGGTTTACTGTCCGCCACCATGGTGATACGAGATACAATAATGTGAAAGAGGTGTTTCCATTAGTCAAGATGCATCTGTGGTGAAAAGCTTGATACAGTGAGCCCACTTTACTTGGAGAGGAAAGACAGCTCGTCTGTGCTGTACTTTGACCCTGTGTTAAAGGACACACTGCGAGATATAATGTAATAACTCAAATAGATCTGAAACAAGAGAGCCATCACTCTCGCAGTCTGCAGATTTCCAAAGCTCAGCCCAGAGTGCAATAATTCACCTTCTCTTTTCATTTGCAGGAGGCTCTGTGGATGAAAGTGTTCAGAGCAGAATAAACAACGACTTTTAAAGAAACATCTCAAAGTCACAGCAGTGACGACACGTTGAGCCGGGATGCAGCTTAAGCCTAATTGTACCCTGTGAGAGGTGGTGTGCTTGCTTATGGGAAAAGAAAAGGTACAAAACTGTGGGTTTAAAAATGTTATCACTCGCTGTAAATAAGAGGAAGTCAAGCTATGCACAGGATAGGTGTTCACTTCTATAACATCCTCTGGTGGATTGAAGCCAACTGGGGAAAATAACACACTTCAAGAACAAGCGGAGACCTTCTGCCGGCGGGTACCACTGACACATCCTAACAAAGAGGCTGAGGTGGGGGGGGGGGGGGGGGGGGGGGGGGGGGTAACAAAGTGAAACAATGTTTACTGCCTGTAAGGTTTTCAACAACAATGGTTCAGTGGAAATATGACTTAAAAACAGTTTGTAGATTTAAATGTTAGAAGTAAAAATGTGCCGTGCATTGTTTGATGTGCATTTTGGCTTTTCACTGTGGAGTTTAATCATGTAGCTCCAGCTCAATTACAACATATCCACAGCTAATCAGCAGCAGATGGCAAGTTTGAACGACTTTAGTCCAAAGGGAATACATGCGAGTCAACTACTACTAATACTTTTCTACACTGCTAGAAACCAGCTAATAAAGGTACTTTGGTACAAAGTCGATGGCAAAATTCTTAAAATGATACTTGTTTTTCTCTGGGACCGTAGATGTCGCACATACTGGAGACGCTGGACAATAACAACAACATGAGGAGTGGAACTTGTTGCACCATTATATTAACAAAAAGTTCATATCCTGAAGATATTACTGATGTCCATCGTGCAGTGCGTCAGTTGCATCTTTTTTTAGGCTAACGAAGCAAACACTAATAACGGCAGCTGGTTGCTGTGCATTGTTGGTATGCTACAGTCGTTGCCGCTTGGTCGGTCAAAATAAAACGTGTTAGCACACTGAATGCACAGCAGGGTTGTTGTTTGTTTTTTTAATAAATGTTTAATTTGAAATACATTCATTAATTTGATGTATGTTTTTTTGTCTAAAATGTCATAGCGGCATTCCTGGTATTGTGACACCTCTGTATTGTGGTACACTTTGAATTTGGAAATGAAACAGAACTTCTTAAATCGCAACTTAACATAAGACTTACTGAGGGCAGCCGAATTGATTAACATCAAAATAAGTCACCTAATACAGGGCTGCAACAGTGATTATTTTAGATCAACATCCTTAAATAATGTGAACATTATTTATTTGACTATTTGAATAATTGTTCACGAAACAAAATGTCGCAAATGAAAGAAAAATTACAGTCACAACTTCAAACAGCTTGTTTTGTACAACTGTTGTTGTTCTTTTTTCACAAAGGAGAGTAGTCAACAAAATATATAAAAATATATAGGCTGAAAAATATAGGCTGAAAGATAAGATGGCCACAGTCTCACATTGTCTATGAAGTATGGAAACTCAAACGGTCAGAAATGTTTAAAAATCATATTCCCAGTTTACCCAGTAAACTAAATCATTGTTTTCTAAAGAAACTGCTGCGTCATCCTGTTCTTCCTAAAGGAAACCCCAGTTTCCAGATGCCATGTGTAGTTATTGTTGGAAATCTTCTCCACATACAGGAGGTTGATGAAGTAAATGATCAAAAGACTGACTGAACCTCTTTGCCACTTTCACTTCATCAATACTACGAGAGCACTGGACAAAACGCACACGACCTAGTGCAGCTTTAAAAGTCTTTCTTTCTACCCTGAGAGCTAGTTAACGGCTTACAGACGTGAAAACGAGAGCTTTTTAAAAAGAAAGTGTTGCATTCTGGCATTTTCCTCAAGATCACATGAAGACCTTTGAATTAGGCTGAATAATGACATCAAGATGTCACCTGCTTCAACCAGGAGAATCTCAGGAATCTTTGAAATGTCTGATAAAAAGGCTCTTTTTTTTTTAGTCTGCATGATATTTCGTCGAATCATTAGTGGGTGTAGAGCGTCGCTGATGAGAAATGTTCCCTTTGCTGTAAAACTAATTCCTTATTTTCCGCGCCTCACGTTCACCTTCTCTCGCTCAGAGGCCGTTCATTACCGAGTGGTCGTCATGTACCGCACTTTTCTGTTTGTTACACGCTCGGTAATTAATGCAGGTGCTGTTTGGTTGACCCGTTTACTATAAAAAAGATCCAGAGGAGGTGATGTGAAGATATTAGGAGGTCTGTTTTAGATGGAAATGTGGCAAAATGTGTTTGATCAGCTGCAGAGCTAATCGGGATCAAATCTTTTAAGCTTTACTGAAAACAGAAGTCCATTAGTGATGTCGGCAGCAAAGAATAAGCAGCTTTGCTTTGGTTTAGTTTATCTCACATTAAGCATCAAACTACCCACCAAGTGGAAACCCATACAAAAATCACATCCTCAGTTAAACATAAAAAAAACTCCAGCGATAATCTTGAGGCACTGAACGTATCTTCTCCATAAAACTGAACTTTCGCGTGGTTTGTGGCGTCGTGACATGCGGCGGCGTCGTACGTGTTTGAACTTGAGCATAAGCGGTAGTGCAAATTTATAAATCGAATTATATTCGCTGGGAACATGCGGGATAAACACTGCAATGTGTTTAAGCAATAAATGCGTATTTACTCCCTGAAATGCATTAAATAAGAAAAGTTATTTTAATTAGATTCGCAATGCATTCACACTAAACATGAAAACATTTGACCTGATACATGGCACATGCCCTAAAGGTTCTGTTTACCTGGTTGGGCGTTCATGTCCAACTCATCATAAGCCTCAAGCCTAAAATAATGTATTTCATTCTGTACTAGGTGGGCATAGGTTATTTAATGTTTGTGGTTTATGTTAGCTGTGTAACTATTAAAGCAGAAAAAAAAACATAGGAACTGTATAGCTAATACGGACTCTTCAACATTTGTTTATTCATCGCATGTCACATCATCATCACAATACTGAACAATGCCATTGCGCATACCGTG
This sequence comes from Embiotoca jacksoni, assembly GCF_022577435.1. Classification (NCBI taxonomy): domain Eukaryota; kingdom Metazoa; phylum Chordata; class Actinopteri; family Embiotocidae; genus Embiotoca; species Embiotoca jacksoni. The sequence continues at coordinate 3,559,882 of NW_027185403.1, forward strand.
CAGGCCTAATAACCAGAGTTACGATATGAATTTACTCGATAAAAAAGTTAACGAGCACAGCTACATAAAAAAAAAATAATAATAAAAAAAAGAGTTAAGACTCACTAAAGTCAGATTTTAGACACACAAAAAAAAGGTCCAAATAAATGATGAATGAAGAAGCCTTCGCCTCTCTGACTTCGTGACAGCAGACGGAACATTATTGGTGGCTTTTATCATTAATAGACTGGACTTTCTGAATAAAACGTGAGGAGCAGGCAGTTATTGTAAGTGTCTTCACAGTATTTAATCATTGCTATTAAACTCGGCACACTGTAGGTGAGATTTAATGACTAGAAGTGAGGAACACACATTTTAACGTAATAGAAACCACCTATAGTGAGCAGTGAAACACTTCAAAGCAAAATACTCCTCACCCAATAATTAAGATGATCTAAAGATTTCTGTTGAAAGTGTTTCTTTGTTCAGATCATACAAGTAGTAGATCTGCAGCTGTTTACAGATGCACAGCCTTTACAGGAAATTACAAAACGGACTTTAAAGCTGTTTGTGTCATGAGCCGCAGACTCCCTCTCTGGCTGCCTGCATGTCATGTGTTGATACTTTAATTACAGGTTCTTGCACTGTTTGGTCATGCAGCTCGAGTCTGAGCACAAACATAATAGAAGTTAAATAAAACTTGGTCTCCCAGGTGTGTGTAATGAGGTCAGCTGAGCACAGCATCAAAGCATATTAAATCCATATTTTGGTGCACTGAAACACTGTTGGGGCTGCAAAATGTAATCTTAAAGAAACACACTTGGTGAGTCATTTCTGCAGCCTGCGACAATGAAGCTGACAGTTCCTGGATTTAATACCAACTCAGTGAAGTGAAACTTTCTGCTTAATGTTACTATTTTTATTTTATTTTTTTTACTTTAAGTTGTTTGACTATCTGCAGATTATTCTTATAACATAAAGTAGCTTCAGCCGTAGTTTGTCTTCTAACAAAGAGATGCAAGCTTGTGCACAAACAGATGGCAGCGTCCCAGGCGATGCGCTGCAGAAGTACTGCAGCTTGTCTGCAACCTGTTTAGTGGCGTCTCTACAGGCAGACAAATGAGCATGTGTCGCGTAATATTCTTCATGTGGAGTGTGACATGTTTATCGTGTTTCCTCTGTAACACAAGAAACCCATTTAAAGTTTTAAATACGACCCGGTGCACTAATGTAATTCAGATGCATTTATTGCAGCGGCTACATTCTTCAACTTTGATACTCGTGTTGCAGTGTGTCCTCATGGATGTACAACATGTCCATGAAAACACATGTGCTTTATATATTTATTACCTTTCATTTTTGTAGATGTCAGTGCTGTTGACAATCTTTTTTTTTTTTTATACAACTAATTTCAATGGATGTGTCAGGGGGGGGGGGGGAAAGCAGCGAGAAAGTGACTGAAGCAAGAAGGAAGATGTCTCACTTTGTTCAGCTTTTTATAGGCCATTCAAAGATATGTGATGGAAGGAGGCATGAGTACCTACTGGAAAAAATAACCGCGCAAACATCTATGTAACTGTGCTAAATCTATCAAAACTAGAAAAGAAAATAAGACTAAAAAAAGATAGCTCATAAATAATCAAATTTCAACATGGATAACCTTTTTTATGTTGTAGCTGTGCCATGTTTGGGGATATTTCTACGTATTTCTTCCCCCCCCCCTATATTTTTACATCCTCCATTTGATGACGTCCCTGCAAATCTGGAGGATGACACGGAGGAGAAAGGAGGTGACGATAGAGGAGAGAGGTGATGACGAGGAGGCGATACGGGCCGCATCCCCCTTCTTAGATTATGTGAGAGAGCGGTAGGATGGGTGAGGTGTAGCGGCCCCGGTGAGGAGCAGAGGGGACTGCTGCGAGTGTGGTGATGTCACAAAGACGCGACTGCAGGAGATAGTCCGGATGCCATCATTGCCATCGATGGCTGCTGAATCTGTATATTTACAACTTCCCTTCTACCATTGAGCAACTAATAGATCAGGTTTTTCTGATTCTCACTCGCTTGTTCTGGGGGTTCACTTTATCACCAGGAAATCATCGCCGGCAGTTTCCAAGCTCGAGAATTGAACAGATAACTTGACCTGCTGTCTCCCCCTCAGAAGAATCCACATAGAAACAAAGTACTCTACACATAATGCCTTTAATAAGTACAATAAAGGCTGAGCAAATTGACAAAAGGCAGTATAGGCTTATATATTTTAATTTGCCATTGAGTGGCTGGCAAAGCATTTATATTCAGTGTAGAAGGCTAATCTTTTAAAAGTCTGGCTGGACGGCTGAATCTGCCCCATTGTGTGTGCGAGAAGAGGACTCGGATCATAATGCGTACATTAAAAAAAAAAAACTCTGTCATGCAGGAAGTACCGGTGAATTTGGGTACGGCGGACTACGTCACCCATAGCGTGACAGTAAGTGATGTCATAGTAGCATAAAGAAACTGTAGTAATTAAATGTCAAAGATATGAGGTCATTTAGAAAAAGTGGTGATTACATGTGATCATATTAATTAACTATATATTGTCTCTGAACATCGTGAACGTTCATTTATAAAAAAGCAGCAAAACCATTGTAACATTTCTGAATTCCTCAAATATCAATACCGGCAACTGCCTCAATAATCAGGGGAGACAGTCTGTCTAAAAAAAAAAAAAAAAGGCTGTCGTCTTTAAGAAAAACAATCTTTCAGCTGTTCACTGTAATGAGCTTTAATTGCTATATTTGAACAGCACGATAGCCTCGAACCACGACTGTGTTTAAGTTGTCAATAGGGGAGTGTCGTCTTCTATCCTCAAGAGTCACAGTCTGAATTTCCCGCTATTCTTCGCCACACAACACCGCCCCCTTTCCACAGCTTTAAAAGTCTATACGCAAAGACACCCTTAATGATGAACATTCAAACAATTGTTTCAAGATTAAACCTCTGTACCGGCCACGGGCGCCACTGTTCTCCAAACAGCAGCTTCGAGATGTTTATTTCCCCGTTTTCACGCGGGGTTTTTTTTTTTTTTTTGGAAGCTTTGAATGGCTGTAATCAACTTGTCTGTGTTGCACTTGTCAACCAGAACTATTGTTTATAGTCAATGAGTGCTTCGGCTGACGTGTCCTGCAACGTGAGCGAGTTCATTGTTGGGTCGGCACGGCATGCAAGTACCGTATAGTTTTACTGTGTGACGCGACGCCCACATCTGTTTACCCGGATCACAGTTTTCAGATGATTCTGTCAAACATAGAAACCAAATCTCAGCTTTCTTCTTCTTCAAACCTGTTGTTTTTTTATGATGCGTCATAATTTATTTATTTTTAAAAACAAGTTTGTAAATTCCATTATTTATATGAGCTTTAAACATTTCATTAAGACTTCAGATAATCCAGACAGTCTTTTCCTTTTCACATTGTGGCCCTGGAGAGAAAATATGTACACCGAATCAAATCTTCCTCGATAAAAGACTTCTTTCTGCACAGGATTTCTCTGCTGTTGTGATAATATTTTAAGATTTGTGAGGAAATGTGGGGCTTCAAAGCTTCCAAGATCAAATATTTACTTTTGAAAGTGACGATGGTTTCCGTGTTTGCTGTACTGGCGGGGAAACGTCGTCTAAACACAGACAAGACTGACGAAACTTTTTTTTCAACGGTCCCAAAAACCGAATAATGAGCAAACGCGAGACGGTCTCCAAATGAAACAAGTGCTGGGGATTTTAAGGATTTCGATTAAATGTACGGACTAGTGTCCTTTCATCTTGGTGTTTCGAAAATCAACTTATTTTCTTTCATTGTAGTGATACATGGTCCAACCTTACCTTTATATTGGTGACTAAAATGATTGCTTATGTCTCAGACAATCCTTCCAGGGTATTTCCTTCAGTCAAATGCAGAGAATTAAGGACAACAGCCCGTCCACACGTCGTTGCATGACAGCAATTACTTGGAATTATTGTGAAAATTATAAAATTGTCTTTGAGATGCTAGAAAAAAAAAAATAAGCAGCATGTCACACATTATTTAGAGCTCGCATTAAATACGTTGTCGCGTCTTTTATGATTCATGTCTGGATTTGGCAGCAAACCATCACAATGCTTTGAGCCATGATATTGTTCATCGCTGGTTTATTCATTGGTCCAGTTTATCAGATCCCTTTGGAGAGATTTGATATTCCCAAACCCCCCCAAAAAAAAAAAAAAAAAAAAACCAGCCAGCAATTATTCCTGCGCCGTAAAAGTTTATAGTCTTACACGTCCTTAATCACAGAGACAAGCAGTGCAGCTCGTAAAAACACAGCCGGGCCTCCTGTGCATAAAACGAGCTGTTTTATATCAACATGCACAATAAACGGACACGTTTGCAATATTTATCAGCGGTCTGGTTCAAAGCCCACACCATTCATCCGCGACACGCCCCGGAGTAAACGCAAAGACGACGGTCCGACACGGGCATATATCAGCTAATGAAGACACGAGGGCACGGGTGGGGGGGCCGGGTGGGGGGTGGGGGGGGGGGGGTCGTTCACATGGTTACTGCTGGTCTCTGAGCAGCGACAGCCTCCCGCCGTGGAGAAAATGACTCCCTGCTGTTTGTGTAGCCACATAACCACATCTATCTAAAACACCGCCATATCAAATGATCTATCATCCTTTTATCTTCCAAGTGAGGAAATGGCTACCTCTGCAGAGAGCACTGAATTGCTCTGCAGTTATTGTAACCGGTGGCTCTTCAGCAGCTTTTCTTTCTGCTGGATGTTGTGTGATTTCAGATGTGTTAGCGGAACCACAGATGATACGTTGAGAGCAGATTTGTCGTGTTTTTCTACCTTGTTCATTCACTCATACAAATTACAATCATTTCTGTAAGCAGCCAGATGTAATTTAAGTTCCTGCTATAAATTCTATATAAAAATTTTTTTTAAAAAAAAGGTTGTTTTTGTCTGCTATCACAGTTATTACTGCTTTCAAAAAAGCTATTTGTCAGGTCTAATGTCGGGTATGTTTAAATCTTTTAGCAGCAATCGGGCAAAACTCTCACAGCTAAAACAACATGTCAATAACTTATGTTGTTGTTTTATAGGCACATTTCGCTTAAAGGCTGGATTCCACCCGACCCGGTTGCATCGTGTTCGGGCTGCGACACGGCCAACACAGCTGATCGTCGATATCGGCATCATCCCCGCAGCATGTGTCAGCGGCGTAACAAAAACAGCTCGGCGCTCTGCTTCGTAATAAAACACTGTATGCAGACTTCCAGTCTCAAATCACATCCTTGCAAGCGTTTACGCCCCGATCTTTCAAGTAGGAGAAGAAATGCCTTCTCCTCCCGCTAACGGGCACTGGATGTGAAATAGCTACAAAATAATTATGAGGATGAATGTTTTTTAACAACTAAAACACAGCAAACTGTATTAACTTTGTCTAATATTAAATACAAAACGGAGGGGGCAAAAAAAAAAAAAAAAGGAAACATTTAATGACCTAGCCTAGTTTCCCACACTAGAATGACAAAAACGAAACCAGGAAGTCAACAAAATCAGGCAGACAAAACGCTCCGACCCGTCAGCCGGGTATTCGAGGGGTAATGGGACAACAATATTTTGTAAAAGCAACATAATAATGAAGTAATTCTACATTTTGTCTCGTATTACGAGACATGTTGAATGATGCTGAAGCATCAGTCCACTGCAGCAATTTGGAGACATACGTGAGCTGGTGTGGTTGACTTAATAAAGCCTGCAGTCAGTTTATATCTACAAACACAAAGCTAAAACTAATGCAGTCACATTAACGGCCTTGCCAACAAAGCCTCCCTTAATACCTCCTTTAACGTTGATTTAAAAGTTTAAAAGTTGATTCCATTTCATACTCATGTCGAAGGATGACGCTTTTTAGCCGACATCCCCGTCACACAAAACAAATATCACAGCTCTCAAACCAGTCATGAGGAACAGAGTCACTATGCGAGTATCTGCTGAGCCGCTCTGAAAGTAGAAAGCCTCAGATCAGCCTTCTGCTCTGCTCCCTGGTATACAACGCTCCCCGCTGAGCAATTATGCATCATTTCAGCTTCGGATGGAATTCGGTCTTAAATTAGCAACTGATGTCTCGCAGCTCGGGCTGTAATGACAGACAAAGTTTTGTTGTAAATGAACAGGAAAATACCTGAAGGCAACAATAGAAAGCTCATTTGTTATTTCTTGCCCATCGCCCACCGAATGCAGCTCTAAGCAGTGACACATGCCATTTTATCCCCAGCGCCAAATGATTTCACCTCTTGACATCGCGGCTGCTTATTTGGAAGCCGTGAAACAAATTCCACAGGTGCAGCCTGTGTTGAATGTGGAGTAGGGAAACTGCTTAAATGGCGATTGGCACACAACCTGCTATTTTCGTTGCTGTTTTGGTCTGGAGTGGTGCTCAGAAATCTGGAAGCGCATTCCTCCGGCCTACTTGTCTGAGTGCAGTTATGGTCAGAATCAGTCAGTAGTACTGTGGAAATGATTGCTCTGATTTGCCAAGTATTTTGAAAGACAGATTGAATGTTGAAAACAGAGTCGATGATTGGAAATTATGGCGTTAGAGCCAAAAATGATAATGACAGTAATAATTACAGACTGTGGCGGCGGACGAGAAGAAAAGCAACTGTTGACAGTTCAGAGTGAGCTGTCAGCAAAATTGAGTAAAGCTGATTTGATGCCCGTGGACGAGTCCTCAGCAGGATGGATCCAAACTGAAAGCCCCAGTGCTGCCGCCTCTCACAGAAGGAGCCGGAGCAAGAATAAAGGAACAATAACTCAGATGAAAAAAAGTTGATTGAGGAAGAGATCACAAGAGACTAAGAGTTTGATAAAAAAAAATTAAAAAAAATGGTGGTAAAAACACGAAGCAGCTAAGAAACCGAGCCATTCAGCCGTACCCTAATGTGAAGACCACTGCTCGGCCAAAATCCTCCCTTTTTGATCCTATTTCACATCTATCATCGGTCTATGAAACGATACTCGCCAGGCGTCCAAAGCCCAGCCACCGACACCACCCTCCCTTGAGGCAACTTTCCAAAAAATCCCTGGATGCTGGGTTGAAGGCTTGCAAACCCCCCGCCACCCCCCACCCCCACCCCCCGCCACCCTCACCCCGCTCTGTCTAAGCTGTGATTATTTAGCTGGGCCTCTGCCATATCAAACCCTGGCCAGCTAAAGATTCCCCAGAGGAAAAAGCAAGGAGGGAGAGGAAAAGCGAGATCTGCACCACCACCCACCTGGTGCAGGGCGAAGATAGGGACAAACCAAACGGCGCCCCACGGGAAGGCTGTGATCTGCTGGTGGACATCCGTCAACGACAGCATCACAGGGTTGTGTTTTTCTACTAAACTGCACCGCCTCAACCCCAAACTGAGAGAATCAGGGCTTTTCTTTTTTCACCTCGGACCAATTCTCCAGCCAGCTCTAATCTCTCGGACAGGCTGACCGGCCTCACCGTATACAGGGTTCATACGGGCCGTCGGAAGAAGAGCGCTCATCACACTCCGTGCGTGTCAGGACTGATGAGGTCCGAACAAGGTCCCGAGGACTGCAAGATGAGGAATTTTTACACAATCGGCTTAGAAGTATCGAGTCGGTCTGAGGTTTACCCGTTATCTGTCATGTCTGTACAATCTAACACAATTTGAGACGTAATATCCTCTGAGGAAAAAAAAGTTAAACGGAGAAGGGATATTTACCCCAATATGTTAGCTATTTGAGTATTCAGTATTGTGTTGTGACTTCAATGAAAATATAAAAGTTGCCGCATGCTCAATTTTAGGTTTTCTTTGTTTTGTCTGGGATTTTAATTCATTTCTGAGAATGTCCAGGTTCCCAAAATAAAAATGAACATTCAGTTATTTTTATGCCAAGATAAATAAACTTGTGAAATATATGGGATCGACAGTGTGATGAATAGCAAGCCGTTAGGAGCTGTAAGATTACGGCGTCATGTTTTAACAGAACTTTTCTCACATCTGCCGGTGACAGCAAGTTCCCAGAAAACTGAAAAAAATAAAGAAATCTTTGAACTGTAGTAAAATATTGTCAGTAAATTTTCCTCTCCTGAGGGTTGGCAGCAATATTTTTTTTTTTCTTGGCCAAAACTCGTCTTGTCATATCATAGCAACAGTGAGACTTAGGTGTCAAAATGGTGTTTGCGAAGCACTTGGAAAAAAAATATAAAAAATAATAATCAGTTTTGACACCGACAGCACAAAAAAAAACCACAAAAAAAACAACCTGACAGCATTTTCCCGAGCAATATGTCAACGACACATTGGCAGAAGACACGTTCGGCCAGGGATCACGAGCAGTTATCGCATTCCGGCCTGTCATTGCTGTTGTCCGATGCAGTTCACTCTGCGGTAACAGCCTGTGTTTAACCTCACCAGCCGATCGAACGCTTCTCATTCACAGCACTTGAAGCGGCCTCCTGGTGCAGAGAGGGATCAATACGAGGAGCATTTCATCCAATCAAACACTGATTACTTTCTCAACGTTGATTGCAATTGGCTGGCATGTCGCTCGGTTTTGTAACGCGTGTTTGGTTTCCATAGATTTAAATGATCACCCAATGCAAACTGACCTCCCCCCCGAAGATCAATCACTTTTACTGAGACAAATCGCATGCAATGTCGCAACCCGCGACTGCTCGATTTGTTGGAATTAACAAGATGAGTAGAGGGTTTTTGTCAGCTGTTTGTTTAGATAGTTAAAACGATGTTCCACCTGTGTGTATTTCTGTTCTAGTATATTAAAAGATTGCAATTCCACCGGGAACAACTTACGCTCAAAATACATAACTGTGGGAAATTTTGCACTTTCTACAGCCAGATGTCAGCTGTGATTTAAGCTTATTCATATACCAGCCAAACAACCATCTAACCGTTTGTTTTCTTTTAATATACTGGCTGCGCACAAGGAGAGGTTGAGGGCATGTCAGTACATTCCTCTGCGGTGTAGTCATCACAAACTCTGCAGCTCACAGCTCTGAATTTCTCGAGAGAGGAATGTGACATAATCCAACCTAATGTTATACGACGCCCTTATTGTGGCCCCGATGGAGTGACATAACAAACGCAATAACAATTCACCTGTGCGAGGACGAGGTCCGGCTACAGACAGTCGAGATATACGCATGTCTTGTGTTGTTAGCAAATAGACACTTGGGCCACAATGAGCCCTGAAGCGAGAGCTTCTGTCGGGTGTACACAAAAAGAAAGGCTGAAAGACAGGACAGAAAACGTCTATTGTAATCCTGCCGGTAGAATAAGCCAGTGTAAACCCATGTAAGAGCCCGGTCATGCAAACAGAAAAAATAGTGTGATGATGCCGCCTGTTTTTGGTCGTACCGCCAAGCTCTACTGGTGGTTAAATAGCATGTGCTGCGATGTTATAATCGGTAGTATTGCATCCATAACATCCACTCCGCCTCAAAATGACCCAAAATACAGACGAAAAACAAATTGTTCTCATGTAGACACACTGAAGTCTTGTTTTCCATTTCTACAAATATCAACAATTAAACATTACACACCAAAAAAAAATGAAAACTTTAGAGTTGTTGGAATACACCTTCAGCAAAATGACATCTCTCCCTTCTTCTAGTCCTTGTTGCTAAGCGTCACCGAAACATCTCGAGACAGAAAAAACAAAAAAAAAGGTAATTTCTCAAATGTCTGAATATGCATTTACTTTTTTAACTGGTTTTTTTTTTTTTTTTGCCAGCTGACATATCGTCACATTCGGAGATAGCAGACAGCTGCGCGAGGAGGTGATGGCATCCTGAGCTGTTATTCCGACGCCTTTAGTCTTCACATCTCTGGCCACGGGCGTTTGATCTGGCAGGTTAGCAAGGAGTCACGTCTTGGCAACGAGAGCACTTTCTGTAAATGATACAATTTTAACCCGTTGCTTTGATCTCGCAGGACACACATTAACTTGAGATCATTCTCCGTTCAATAAGTCTCTTCTGATTAAACCGAGTTGTGTTTCATGATCACGTAATGAAACGAACTCGTGTCTTTTCACCCGCGTTACGAATGCATGCTTTAAGTGGGATACGCGAGATTCTTATCCATGAAATGCATCGTTTTGGAAAGAAGTACGGCGAGGTGAAGTAAACAAGCGGTTATAAATTAACCTCGAGAACGTTCAGTGAAGCCAACGCCGCCGTGACACCTGCAATAACGTGTGAAAAGTTTGCCCCGAGCTTTTAAATGTTATCGTGGTTTTCTCTCACCTGCGTGGCAACCTTCCACAGTAACCTTTTCATCACTGTGCTGCAAATATTTTCTTTTCAACTTCATGTTTGCGACCAACTCCCGGCGCTTTTGGCAGGAGCGAGAATTTGTTCTTTCTGCTTGAGAGTGGGAAATGTTCGAGGAAGCAACTGTTTCCTGGCACGACTGAACCCCAGCGGGCAGCGGGGTGAGAACATGGACTGTCTGACGCGACTCCCAAACTCCCTGATAAGAGTCTGTGTTTGTCAAAATGAGACCCACGTTGTTCCGCACCCATATTTTTATCTTGGATGTGCTTAAAAAAAAAAAATGTAAAAAATGATTCACTGATACCAGAGTGACGCATTTTGTTTTTGCGGGTCAAAATTGACATTCAAGTTCATTTCAAACCCAGAAGATACGTAGCCTACGGGTGTGTTCGTGACCCGAGCGCTTACCTGGTTAAAAAGTTAATGAAAAAACAAGAGATTTTTCATTACTTCCTTTGAAGAACATACCGGCTTTGATTGTTGGTTTGAAATCGATATTGTAATTGGATTCTTGCAGTATCTGTGTGGGAAGTCACCCAAATAGTAACTTTAGTGTAATAAAACATGTCATTTACTTTCCAACGGGTGTGAGCTGGACATTTTCAGCCATTGCTTTGTCCATAGCGCTCTCAAAGTTACTACAAGTCGTGAGTGGAACGACAGCACACAAGCGCCGAGGTTACAGGACGACCCGTTGCTTAAAGTTTGAGCAGTCTCGTCGTTCGTCGGCACGTCTGGCCCCATGAAAGTCTTTCGACAGACAGCTGAAGTCCTGATGTCACGTCTGTGGTAGTTTCTGTTTGTTGCAGCGATTTCTGTAACTCTGTGCAATCTCTCACTCAGCATTTCTTTCATCGGGCTTTCTGGAAAAAAAAAAAGTGAAGCCACTTTTCTGGGGCTTTCTTCTGAGAATCTGGGACAAATTAGCATCAACGGCAGCTCCAGCTTTTAGAAAATGAAACCTTTGTGGTTTTAGCTAACATCGATTTCTTTGTGAGTAAATATTACCGCAGGTACTTGTGTCACCGTGACTTGGTTTTATCCAGATCTGCAATAATCACCAAAACTCTTTTAAAAGGTAATTTCTTCAACTTTTTACATGGAAATTCTGCTGTCTAAAAGTCAGTCACACTTCTGTTGAACTTGCTACAACACTTCAATTAACCCGTCGTTAAGCTGTGAGGCTTCGTAATAGGTGTAGATTTGGGTATGGAGACACATTTTTATGATTTTAAAAGGAGATTTTCTTACTTCTGGAACAGAATTCTGAAATTCTGGTATCACTCTGGCTCTATAATATTTAATGAACAGGCCTCGTATGTTCATGTTGCAGTTGTAGAACATGAGGCACGATAGTTGGTGTTTTTTCTGTTTGTTAAAGGAGACGTAAATTTGTCTAAATGATCAAACTGCACTGAAAAAGAATCTCCTGTCTAAAGCGCACAGCCCATATTTGCATAAGCCCCCCTAGGTATTCTGTTCAAGCACCCTTTTTGGTCTGTGGCTTTTTTTTTTGTTTCGCCATTTCATCACGACTTAAAATGCAAGTAACTCACTATCAATATCAATGTTCATGTTCATGTTTTAAGATGAAGTAAATTATATTGACGAATGACAAAATTTGAAAAGATGTCAGCTGAGAGAGCTGCTGTGGAGATTTTACACGGTCTCGTCCACACCGTCTAGTCTCGTCGCAAATGTTTGGTTTGAACTGGCTCTAAAAGAAATCACTGCCGTCATTAACAAGCTGCTTTCTTCCATTTTCCAGGTGCAACACAAACTTAACAGCAAAACAAGTCCAGTTGTTAGCACCATAAGGTTAAACGCGAAGGGGAGAACAACCTATATTATATGTGGGCTTGTTGTAAAATATCTTATCAACCTCTGCAGGCTGTATAGATCTTAACAGTGATCAACAAAACAATAATGGCTCTCAACGGTTTCCGAACAATTTATCCAAAAACAATTTCGGCCTTCCTTTAAAAGCAAGCAAAAATAGTTTTTTTTGTATGCATGGAGTATCTATGAAGAAGAAGACACAGTGCTGCATAAAGGAAGATCTAGTCGGCGGACTCGTGCTGTAAACATTTTTCACACTCTAATCCTCACAGGGAGGTTCAAAATACATAATTAATACAGGAATGATGAGCCCATCCTCGTCAACTAAACGGATAACATCAATAAAGTAGCCATTTCAAATGCATTGTTCCTGTTTAATAGTCGCATGTGAGCCCTGTGGTAGAAGAATGATATCACTATGCCAGCATTCCTTAATTGAAACCACCAGCTCCCCGAGCTATCCCATTACACCCGCCAGGTCGGGGTGGCCAGGTCAGAGTATTAGAAAGCTCCCATGAGTAATTTATTGCACTCTTACCTCAGATAATCCATACATAAAAGCTGTGAGGTTATGAAGCTGCAGACCCCCTACCCATCTGCAGCCAATTTGGCCCTTAAATCACACAAAGCTCAGACCTTGCTGACTGGACTATAGAAAAGGCAGCGGAGTCCGTTTTCATTTGAATTCCCTCTGCATACCCCCTCCTGGTAGATTTAAGAGGGGGAAAAAAGAAAAAAAAAAAAAAAGAGACCACTGGCATTAAGTACCTGAACTAGTGATCCTCTTTAAAAGCCCACACCCTCTGCTTTTTCCTCCCACCGCGGTAAATTGCGAAGGAATGTGGCCTCAGTATCGGATCAATAAAACGTCTTTGCAATTTAACAAGAACAGATGTTAGCAGTCCTACCAGGTATGCCCTGCTACATTTTAATCGAGATAAGCGTGAGTGTTTGTATGTGTGTGTACGTGCAGGTGTTTCAGCAAAGCAAAAAAAAAATTTTTTAAATAAAAGAAAACCTGGGGTTGTTCTGTACCAGGAACTAATATCTCTGCCATCCAGCATGTGATCCCCTCATTCTGCCAGATTAGAGGAGCTTAATCACTGTGAAGATTAACCTTATCAGAAATCACATTTCTTCACACAGTTTCAATTATAAGTACAAACTCTGTGTTAGGGGGGAGGAGGAGGAGGTGGGGTGGGTGCGGGGGTTCGGGGAGGGCGGGGGTGGGGGGGAGTAGGGCGGCACTGAGGGTAGAAACACATGATTGGTCCCAGTGAATAGAGATGCCTGCTGGCTGTTCTCCAGCTGTGTTAACATCTTTATCGGAAAAATCTTGTTTCAAAGGGGAACACTGCTCTGTTCAAGAATTGGAGAACTTCATGTTTTCAGTGTTATTCTGCTGATAGCTCATTGCAACAGACATTCTTGGTGCTAACGCTGAGAAAACAACAGTTGCATGTAGTTGCCTTTCAAGATTTGTTTCGTGCCCGCGGTGTTGGGTTTTTCTATCGTTACATTTCTGCTCCAAATCACCCGAAACACTAGCCGCGCATGTTTGCAAGTTAAGTGCACTGCAGCTGGCAAATGGCAAGACAGAGTTTCAGACAGTTTTCCCACTCTCATCCAGTTTATCAACAGACAACAGAAACAGAGAAATACAGATAGGAGAGAAGCCCACAGAGCACATGTTGAAACGACACGATGGTATGCCGGGAACGGCACAACAACACCTGCTGTAAACCGCCAAACCGCCGGAGTATATTGCTTTTTAACCCCAAGAAGAAAAAAAAAAAACCTTTCAGTAACAACCATGTAGGCTTAATGAATCATAGATATGGCACATTTTTTTTGGTAATTTTTCACTTTTCCATTTGGATTTACATTTGAGCCCAGAATGTGCACTTTGCGCAATATATATTTAATGAAACAACAGCGGTACTCACTTTTATAATGTCAAAGGAATCTAAGTTTGCAGGATACATTCTGAAAAGTGCGTTATGTAATATTGCTATCAATCTTATGTAACAGTCAATAATAAACAAATTCATTCTGGACTTGCCTGAATCAAAATCTAATCAACTGGGCAGATCAGTGCTGATATTCAACCCTATACCTGTTTGTATTAAGTAACCATGGACAGAAATAATGATGCCTCAGTGAAGGCAATTTTGCAAAAAATGATAGTTTTGTTTTACCTTATTATCAGTCAAAAGTTTTCGATGCTGGATCCCGAACAATACTTTTTTTCAATACCAATTCTATAAAATGGTAAGACGCTAGGTAGGCAGTGGGGCTGTGACTTTTTCAAAAAATTATATTTGAACGAATATCGAATGACATGCAATTCGTTGACAGGCCGAGGCAGCTGTGCACAGAGACGCCTCGAGTTACTGCAGTGCACACAACTCACTCAGGTGTGTGGCCCAAAACTAGTTCGAAAAGACTGAAGTAAGTACAGCTAAGTTGGAAAAAAAAAATGCTGTATTGGCTCATTGGTGCTGATGAGATGTACTCCTGCTTTAGTTTAGCAAAAGTTATTCAAAATTAAAGTACGTATCGAAATGTGGTACCAAAAGACGAGGCTTTTTTGATAATATAGAGTTTCTAAGAAATTCAGTCGGTGCCATAAAAGTATTGAAGTTTGGTACCCGGTTTGTTTTGGGGGCCCGAGTTGAACCCAATCTTACAGGAGAGGAATTGGGTTTGTTTTTTAAAGGTCGATACCAACTTCTCAAGCTGCATTTATTTATAAAATCTCTGCTGCGGGCGAATACTTACAAAATAAATCTAAAGCATGTTTAAGGAAGATTCTGTGAAACAAGGGGGCTCTGAGATATGTGAAGGGGTCCAGTGTCGAGTCGAGCAGTAATTCAATTAGACCCAATGAAAAGCACACTGCCTCCCTCCCTGGGACGGTTGGGAGCCTTCCATCTATTCTTCTACAGTTCATTAGATCCAGTTGTTGTAAATCAGATTACGAAATTCTTGCTCAACGGATTTAAATTGTCCATACTGGGAATGTTGATTTTTTTTTTTTTTTTTTGGTCTGTAAAGGGTCAGCGGGCATCCTTCCACCGGTGACCTCAGCGAGGGCAGCTTTTGTTGGGAGGATTGGCTGAGAATTGGCACGCGAGCGCTGCAGAGCACATTTTAAAGCTAGTGTGTAAACACGATCAAGTTAGGTGAGACGGAGGAATGGGCTCGCTAAGCCTTGTCTGACAGCATTATCATGGCCGTTGGAAACAGTGGAGGGCACTACGTAAACAGCTCTCTCCCAGACGCCAATAGATCCAGAGCCATTACAGGCAGGAATGAGGTGTCGGTTTGCATTCCAACATCGAGTTTGTAACGAGAAGCTCCTGCACACACAAGCGCTCTCATGTACACACATGCACACACATACACACACACACACCATATACGTAAACACACACACACACACACACACACACATTATGTGACAGAACAAAAGTAGGGATGTCTGCCTCTGTTGCTAGGATACCAGTTCTTCAGGCTCCTAAGTAAATCAGGGTGACTGGTGGCACAGACAGCTGTGAGAAAAAAAATTAACACAAGCTGCGGTAACAAAGTAAAAGTAACTTTTAACTTCACCCTAAAGGAAAAACACATTTCTTTCATTTGGTTTCTGTTTAAAGGATAGGTTGTTTTTGTTTGTTTTTTAGAAGCCTGTCCTAAAAGGACAACAACTATAAACACGCAGGTTTGGATGATGATGACATACTGAACATTTAAAGATCCCTTAGTCACAATCTTTATTCTATACAAACAGGTATTCCATGGTAAATCTGAAGATATGAACTACTGTATGACGCATCAGCAAGTTACGTAAATCAAATGGGTACCTTCCAAAGTTACAACCTTTTGGTATGAAATTCCCTCTTTCTGTACCGTTCCTCCGACGCAGATCAAAAAGTAAACGGAGGGAATTTTGCACTAGAAAGACTGTTGATATGTCCCCTGAACATACTTTCCATTCTGAAGCATTAGGAAGAGAATCATTGATGGCCAATATGAAGCAAGTAATCATGTTCACAAAGTGCTGTCTGAAATGTGAACCTCTCGTTTGTTGGAGAGGTGGCAGTCGTGAAGCGCTCGACTTGTAAAGTTAAAAAAGAAGAAGCAAACGGGTGCAGTGATACACCGAGCAAACAGGCCTCCCTGCGTCTGCTGCGACCCGCGTCCCCTCTCGCCGCACCTCCATCGTCAGATTGTTATTGAGCAATTATGGCCATTGATTTTTCTCTCTCTTCTCGGCGCACCTCTGTATGACAGCTGGCCTTTGTAAGTGGCCTCACCGGACTCCTAAGTGCTGCGCTCTGTGGCCACGCTATTTGCTCAAACATTTGACCAATTTAACACACTATTCCTGTTCTGTCCCCTCAAGGTGTACAGTGGAGGCTCTTGGAAACAAACATAACTGCTCCATCTTGTCCGTCCACTTTTGTGTCTCGTGATAAGGCTGCTAATTT
Source organism: Embiotoca jacksoni (assembly GCF_022577435.1). Lineage (NCBI taxonomy): Eukaryota > Metazoa > Chordata > Actinopteri > Embiotocidae > Embiotoca > Embiotoca jacksoni. The sequence continues at coordinate 3,576,532 of NW_027185403.1, forward strand.
TGAAGACGTCGGCGGAGTTGACACTTTTCACACATCCTCAAACTTTCAACCCACCTAAATCCTATCGCATCAAATGACAACACGCGTCAAGAGATAAAGCGTTCGGTGGAGCTTCACCTTCAGCTGTTCACGGGATCCTTTTCAGTTTTCAATCAAAATGCCAAACTGACAGATGTGTTTGACAGTCCAAGGCTATAATTCATCTCTGCACAGTTTGCAGCGTTTCTTTTATCGACGGGGGGAAAAAAAACAAAAACCTTTTTGTTTCATTCGAGCGATATCTTTTCAAACTGACAAGCGAGCTTTGAGGGAAGCGGAGTCCCAGACAAAACTCAATACAAGACATGATTGTTTATGCTGAAGCTGGAAGACACAAGCTTTATCTACAAGCTACGCAAGCAGGAAGCGGACCGGCTTTTTTAAAAGACACTTGTTGTTCCACACGACTTTTACAAACTTCGGCCGACATCTTTTCCTCTGTAGTTTTTCAACAACAACAAAAATAATAATAATAATAATAATTGCACAACCTTTAATTGAACCGCCCACATCCAGTGAGCCAATGAGGACTCCAAAAGAAACACGATGCAATTAACAGACTTGAGACTCAAGTCTTTAGTACAGAGGTAGTGTTGAAACAGCTTGATACCAACACTTTAACGTGGAGGGAGTGACAGCAAAAACAAGGGAGCCCGAATAACGAGTTTTTAATGTTTGATTTGTCCTCGTGATCAATAACAGTTGTATTCTTTTTAAATATTGCCAACACACATCGTGTCTGCTGCAATAATAACTTAATTGGCATAATTACGTGCCGGGCTGTTGGATGAAATAAATGGAACATGAATAATGACACAAATTCAACAATTAAAATGGTAATTCAACCGATATGCAGCAGCAGCAGCAGGCGAGAGATGACAATTCAAATCACAAGAATTCAGTCACCGTATTTTAGAAATCGTCTTTTTTTTTTTTTTTGCAACTGCCAGACATCAACCGGGAAGAAGTATTGCAGCCGAGACATGAAAATAATAATAAAAACAAAGGAAAACAATGAATAGTTTGATGTCGGCAGCGCGAGGGCGCAAATTATCACCTGGCAACACAGCAGTTAACGCGTTAGCGTGGCAGCCATGTTAACACCTGAAGGCCCCCCCCCCCCCCCAAAAAAAAAAAAAACAACAACAACAACAACCCCATTTCACCTCAAGCAACAAGGTCTTACCTGTGTGGAATGACGCCGTGGCCGTGTGAGATGTGTCGGCCCGGGTGTCCAGCTCCCACGGCGGGGGCAGGACAACGTCCTGCAGCTCCAACCGCGCAGTTTGAGGCTAACCTTAGTAGCTGACGGAGGCCCAAGAGTAGTCACCAAATCCGGGCGGCAGTCGCAGGAAAAATGGGGTCATTGCCCTCCGTTAAGTCGTTTTTTATTTTAATTTTAAATGTATTAGTTATCTAGTGGTCCATCTGAAAAATACTCCTGTTATTATTAAATATTAGATCCCCCCCAAAAAGGTATGTTTAGGGCCGTGTCTGTTTGATTGACAGGCCTGTGCACCTATAGGTGGGCGGGGTGTAGTGTCCTCAGATGTCCAATCAAATCAAGTCAGGTGCACTGCTCCCTCCTCTCCAGCTCGAAAGATGGTGACGCCTAAAATCTGAACTCGAGGCTTCATAACAGCAGTTCACAAACCAATTTTAATAACTTGCACACAATGCAGACATTTACATGACCCCAGGTTTGCGGTGCATAAACCTGATCGAGCACAAGAACAATACTGAGTGACAATGACCATAATAAAGACGGAAAATAAGACACCTGACGACGTTGGATTTTGACACAGGGTCCCATTGAAGATGGGGTTTTTAAAAAAAAGTTAATACAGACCCGTAAAAATTTGCTTTCATTATTCTCATAACTATGAATCATTTAACCACAAACCGTGCCACGTTCATGACAGAGAAATAACAAATTCAAACATTTATGGAACCGATATTCTGACATATCCTCAAATGACCTTTATATTTATCTTTAGTTGATCTCAGGAAGATTTCTTTGCATATAGAAAGCTGGTACATGTCAGTGAAGTTCTGTTGAACAATGATGAGGCTCATGAGGTTCATTTGAGCTGCTAATTATTTTTAATTTGGCCAGCGTCTTCAGTTTCCTCGCTACCTGGTGCGCACTGGTATGTGCGCACCAGGTAGCTGCTGCTCTTTTCACTGTCACGTACCTCCATAGAGTCCCTTGTGTTTACAACAGATGTCGTCCTCTGATTTGATAACAGTAATTATAGCCGGCAGATGTTACCTTTGGAAAAAAACGTACATATTAACTTTTACATTTATACAGTTTTATTAATAGCATCTTGTTTATGTTGCTTTGTCAGATTATTGTTGTTGTTGTTTTCATCAAGGAGTGTTCTCAGTTTTGAATATCTGTGCTTTTTTTTTGTTTTTGTTTTTTTTGTCTCATATATTTTGCATGATTTTTGTGCAACAGTCACAACAACTGATTACATCTGGAGTTTTACACTTTTACTGTCGCTTCACCTGACAATACATCATTTCTCCCCGGAGGAAAATGCTATTATTTGACTGCATTTAGCTTTTCTCAAGTTTGAAAATTAACCCACATGCTCGTGTATGTGTTTACATTGTTTTATGGCAGAATAAATCAAACCGCATCTTTGTTTCCAGGCGGGTGCTCCTTCAAGTTTTCTAAGATATTTCGGTATATAAAGTACACCTACAGCAGTGAAGAGATACACAGGAAACACAGAAGAAAAGGCTATAGACAGGTGCATTAACGTGCGTTATCAGGTACGCTGGGCGTGTTAGCTCTGGGAAAACTTCCTGCAGCTGCTCAGTCTGGATGTGCACAGGCATGAAAGGAGTTAAACCTCATGCTATGTTTTACCCCGCTGAGCTGAAGGTGTTAGAATCTAAAATAGAGGGTTTTTTTCTCTTTATATTAAATAAATCGAACAAGGTATCCAGTATATTCGCCATAGTGCCATATTCATTTTGAAAAGAAACCCAGCTTGATCCCCACTGACTGCTGTTTTTATAGGTTGTTTTTTTCGTGCAGTAATTGACTGTGTTGTGGCCTTTGATCTTGGCTGGATTCATTTCTGTAAAGAATAAAGCTTTAAATACAAAAAGGGTTGAAAATACTAATCATATAGCGTTTGTATGTTCTCCGTAATCCTCACAGGTGGGTTTTACAGGCACCTGAACATCTGCCCTTGGAGCTCAACATCTGTGCGGAGTTCAACCTGACAGGTCAGTTCATGTTGTCAGGCATTTCCACTGTAAACTGAAACCCCTGTAAACATATTTCAGAGCATTTTACTGTATATCTGTCCTCAACCTATCCCTAATATCTACCTCATTTTACGTGGATCCTGTGTTTCAGTGTCTTTTCCAACATTTTGTTCGATTTACTGTCCGTATAGATTATTACATTTTAAAGCAAAACACCTCTTTAATAAGTGCCTTGCTAAAAAGTAAGGTGCTCTTCTATTTTTTTACCAGATGTTCCAGTTTTCTGTCGCAGCGGGCACAATGCAAACCTTCACCCCCGACACCTTTAATTGAGACGACACATTGGAGCAGGTCAGAGATTCTTTCTTTTAATGAACACATAACCTCCCGAATAGAGCTGGAAATGAAATAGAAAATGCTTTCACTGCTTTTGCGATCACCAATTGCATCCAATTTGCCGAGATGCGAGACCTGCTATTTGAGTTTCCTTTTTCGTGATAAGGGAGAGTTTTAAAATGCACTCAAGTGGATTTTCCAAACATTTTTCACACCAAATAGCCACTAATCCCTCTTTTCATATGCTTGAAATCTTACTTTTAAATAGAAAAAGCTGGCTGATTCTGAGCCCATAGTAAACCTTGGCCTGACTTTGAGAGAAGAGAGGTGGGGGGTATTAATACCAGCGCAAAATGAGAAAAGATGAAAAAAAATAATAATTTTAAGACACACACACACACACACACACACACACACACACACACACACACACACACACACACACACAAGCACTGCTTACATTCACAAACACAGTCAGGCATGTAGCTCTCTCTTTGAGGTGGAGATAGAGGTAACGGCTGGTTGCAGTGTAGTAAAATATTTCAGCTGCAGCTGTGTCAGAAGTTTTTCCACTAATCTCCTGAGTTGAGGTTCTTTGAGTGGGAAACTAAATATCTGTGTCTGAGGCCTGTCACACAGCGCCGCATCACAGGATGATCAAAACCCCCTTCGGCAAGCTTTTGCATTGTTTGAGAAAACGGGCCTCCTTTGAGCACCGGGAGAGAGAAGGGGCTGGCTGGTGGCTGCTGCAGAGGGAGGGCTTGGAGGAAGACGAGCAAAGAGAGTTGGAAGCAGGGTTAATCCCACACCGTCATTATCCTCACTTCTTAGCCACAGTCAGCGAGCGTCCCCGTAATGAAGGCCATTTCCAAGGATTTACACCTGGCACAGACGCCAAACTCTGCAGTAATTACCGATACAGGGAGATTCCTCTTACCTTTTAGTATTTACTGTGGGCTATAAATAGAAATCCCTCGTGGTTCTGTACAACTGTAAACCTGCAGAAAATGCAGCATGTACAGCACAAAACGGCTTTGGAGATAATGGGGATGAAAGAACAGGAGCCCGTGCAGGAGCCTGTAGGAGGCAGCAGTTGTGAAGCAAGAAACAGAATTCATTGCGGACTTTCAACATCTCCTCGACTCTGAATACGAACCTCCTGGGTGCCAAAGTACAGTACGAACCGCTTGAAGCTGTTGCCTTGTGCCAGCCTACATCAAGCTGCTGGAGTCTAATGCTAAACCTTAGTGCGATAGAGCAAGTTGCAATATATACACGGTACTTAGCATTTTAATTATTATTTTATTTTGAATCAATTTTTGTTGTCCAGTGTCTCTTTTATGTTTCTACGAGGTTTTTTTTAAAATTAATGTTACGCAACTGTTTAGCATCGTCTCAAATGCTTCTGTGGATGTTTCATGTAATTCAAGAGAAGTGAAATTGACTCTAGTCTACTCAACTGTACCGTTCTCTACGCTTCAGCTCCTGTCTGATAATAGTATTTACAGTAACAGAACAACCGCCTCTGTGCAGGAATGTCAACAAACACAGTTTTATTTTGTTTCAACTCATTTCACGACCTATTTGTGTAATTGGTAATGATTTGCCCCAGGAGATAAAATAATAATTTGGATAGTGTGTTATCTAATAAATAATGTAAACCTCAGCAGCAACACTCAGGCAGACAGCGGCTGTTCTTGCCTCCTCTATGCATTCATGAAAGCTTTAAAACCATAAAGTCTAGCACAGTGACAAGTGAAGTGACGGGGGGGGAAAAAAAGCAGCGATTATGTTTATTCAAAATCCTTGTCAAAGATAGCAAACTAAATGTTTGAGTCAAGAAGATAATATTTACGTTGATGGTGTTAAAGCCTGCCCCATCTACAGCAATGCTTCAGTTTTCTTGAAAGGAAGCTGTCAGAGATCACTGCAGTCGTCCTTATGTGTTTATATGGCAGCCCAGATGAGTCATATTGAAACAATCCTATTTCCCATGTTGCACCACTGCAGCTTTCCCATGACTTAACGTCACTGAGCACGCCCGGGCATGATGACTGAGCCCCGACCTCCCCCCTCCCCCCTCCTCTTTACTTCACCTTCCTCAAGCTGTGGTTTTCACACAACGTCATACGGACTGATACACGATGGCAGCACCACACACTTTCCAAACGTCACGTGTGAATAAGTTGTTATGCTCACTTTTCTTTTTTCCTTTCTTTTTTTGCTTTCTTCCTTTTGTCAGTTGAGATGTGATTTCATAAATGTTTAAATATATTTGTCAGATTAGCGTTACAGAGAGTGAGTTTGTTCTGCAACTGGTTCAACAGCTTTTTGGAAACAGATACTGTGGCTTTAATCACTGAATCCTGCTAAACCACAGATTTTGTTCAACTTTAATTCCTATTCCTGTTAACTCCTCCCAAGCAGCCTCAGACTCAGACTGTTTTTAATTCAGTTTTGGAAATAGTTCTGTCTCTGCATGAATCACGATGACGTCTGTATCAAATTTTATACAGCATTATATTTACAGTATAAACCAGGAATTTCAGATACAAACATTCGATGAAAAATGTTAACATTCAATTTTTTTTCCTGCATGTCGGACCTCTTTCAGCTTCGGTAGTGGCTGAAACATCTCCCATGAACGTAAACCGCTATTGCGAATTGGTTGTTTATGGACATAATTCAAAGGACTCTGAGCTGCTCTTCAGGGTAGCAGACATGTTTCCATTCAGCCAGAAGACATTACCCAAACATCTGCACTACTCAGAGTCCTTGAGCAAAGAAAAAAAAAAAAAGCGTCCTGGGCAGCAACAAGGCAGCTGCTTTGTTTTATTTACCCGCAAGTATGAGGACAGGGAGAAAGACGGAATGTTAGCTGCACTCACAGAAGCAGAGTACACATGGAAACAGTCACTTGACTGTTTCAACTCAAAGGGCTTTACAGATAGTTGAGGAGCAGGAAAAAAATTTGAAATATAAAAAATTGCAAACAACTTGAGACCAAAGCGCACAAGGAATTTTAAATGGGGGGGGGGGGGGGAACAGCATAAAATAGATGAAAAACGTACAAGGAGGTAAATAGAACCAAGATGAAGGAAAAGAACAATTTACGACATGAATATGGTAAAATAACCGGTTAAAACAACATGAAATCATGGCCACAGAGCTTTCAAATCAAAAGTCAGGTTAAATAAGTCGATTTTAGGTTTGTGTTTAAAGATATCAACAATTTAAGTTGTTTTCAGATCCTCTTTAGCCGACTCAGAGCATTAAAAAAACGAAAAGCTTTCTCCCCAAAAGTTTTTGCGGAACAACTGCCAGACCGTCCTTGTTCAAAGGCTTATGGCTTGCATCGTGTTCTCTCCTCCTGGTCCTTGTTCGCACTCGCGCAGCAGTGATCTGGATCAATGCAACCGATCTATTACTCTATTGGGGTCGATCAAACAGGAGAGCATTACAACGGTCTTAAGTGTTGGATATAATGTGTTCGCCGCTCTGCGTCACTCTGAGAGGGACAATCTCTGCACTTTAGCGTCCTAAACAGTCGCCGTGTTTTGTAGTTTGAGTCGGAGGTAACTGACGGTCCAGCGGCGCAGGTTCACTCAAACACAGGAAGACAACTGTTAATCGTCCGTCGAGCGAAAGACCTATTCGTTCAAACAAGGAAATTCTCCTTCTTCAGAGATTATCACTGGCTTTTATAGGTGCTTTCAGTCACATCACATGGTCCTCATCAGTGGATGGTTGGCATGCGAGCTCATTAGCGTTTGTTACTTTAGAACCTGCGTTTCTTGTGTTTTTCATCTGTGTTGGGTCACAAATTAGGTCAGAAAACGTGTTCATCGAAGATGTAAATAGTAGTTGAGTAAAACAATCAAGTTAAGATTCACTTAAAACCTTTTTTCCGAGTAGTTTTTAACTGTGACACTCTTTTCATCCGATGGACTCACTTGCGGATGTCTTTACGTGCAATCTCAGACTTTTTAAACATCGTAAATAAGCTTTTTAAGTGTAAAAAGATTTTATAAAATTCGAATTAATGTTTATTTTCAATTGAGAACTCCAGCAGAAAAAGGGAGGAACAAGGTTTGATTTTGCAGACACTCATTGTTTTGACAGTTTTTAGTGTTTATCTGCTGTTCAGCTTTTCTCGTACAGGATTTGCGAAACGAGCCAAACACTAAAGCTGCACCTGTACTGAAATTGGCTCCAACGTGCCAACTTTTCCTGTCAAGTGAAACAAAGATGGTCGTATAGCTACAGTTTGTATTCCAGGAAACAAAGATTCTCGTTTATTTTGCCAACGTTTCTCTGAATTTCTATTCAGACTGCTCTGCTGGCGCCGTGATGAGCTTCACTTTAGTTTTTCTGATTTGTGTTACTTGTCATCATCTTGTTTGACCCAAAATAATTGCAGTAATGATCCACCGACATGAACAAAGAAGAGCGTTGTTCCATTAAATAGAGGAAGCTATAGAAGAAGCTGGTGACCTGCAGCGTGCCGTGGGTGGGTGGGTGACGGGTGATGATTCACAGCGTATATAATTGAACTGAGGAATTAGGCGAAAGAAAATAATAGCCATTGATTGGAGAAAAAACTGCTGTTCCTCTTTAGGTGTTTAGGATGACAAAGTACCATGATATGTTTTGAAAAATTAAAAAAAATAACTGAATGAGCCTTGAAAAAACAAATCTAATTTCCCTCTCCGAAATATGAATAATCATTTGGAGAATACAAGCCAAACAACATTAAGGATTGTCGCCTGAGGGCAGAGCTGTATGTGCTGTATTGAAAACTAATGATCAGATGATGGTTTAGTAGTTGAAAACAATAATATGAAGTGTAAGACAGTGTAATGTCACACCACTTACAGAGCCTGCAGGAGTACTGAGGCTCAACCTCTGTGACCATAAAAAACAAAAAGGTAGTTAGTGATACTTTTCAAAAAGAAATATTTGATACACAAACTCCTTCATGCATGGCTTTGTTTCTGCGTAATCGTGTTTAATATGGCAATAAATGTAGCTTAAATGTGATTAAAGTTCTGTGTTAATGAGAAAAACGTACTTTCTAAGCTTTGATTGCCTTTTTCAAAGATTATACACAAGGTTACCAGACTACTGAGCTGTTTAAAGTGGCTTCTCTTTGTTGATTGTTTCCTCGTGGGAGCAGGTCAAGTTCACATGAAGACACATTTTCAAGTTTTACTGTATTTTCTCCTGATAAATTGTGATCACGGTCATGGAACTTTCGGGGCATGCATATCATATATTTCCCCATAACAATCTGGAATCTGTTAAGTCTCCCAGAGCCAGATGAAACCTGTTTTTGTTTTTTTTTGTTATTTTTTTCAATGAGGCTCACATTTGGCACAAGTGCTAAAGAAAATGTTTTCAGGCATGCAGCTCGTGTAGCGACTCTGCAAGATTTGTCTGATTTACATCAGAAGTGGAAGTGACTTGTTTGGGTGAAATGAAATGCAACACTTTGCTTCTCTGTGGCTTTCTTCAAGCCTATCAAGGAGAAATATTTAAGAAGATTTTAAGACTTTAAAGAGGAAATATGTATGAGACGGGGCGCCAGCAAGTCACAGAGAAGTTAATGTTGTTATTCTGGTGGAGGTGAATTGAATCAGGTACTTCAGTACAATTTTGAGGTACTTTACCTGACTATTTCTGCTTTGAACTACTCTATATTACGACTCTACTACATTTCAGAGGGAAATTTATGTGGTTTTTTTTGTTTGTTTTTCACAGTTTTCTGACAGCAGTAGTTGTTAACTACTTTCAGGATTACGGTTGTACAAACAAAAAAGAAGACCAGGTCAGAAAAAATATGCAGTTGTATAGATTAAGCTACTCTACAGCATCTACAGTTCAAATTTTCTCCGTCGGCTAAAACCTTAATCTTAATATACAAGTAATAATAATCCAAAGAAAGGTTGCTTTTACTTTTTATACTTCAAAGTACATTTTTCAACTAAAACTTCTGTACTTTAAGTAAATTTATGAATGCAGGACTTTTAGTAGGAATGGAGTATTTTTATAGTCCTGTGTTTTGCTGATGTAAAAGATCACCATAATTCTTGCACCACTTTTGTTATTTCATCCTGCTTAACTGTTTCTAACTGAGGGTGAGAGAAGTCACCGAGGTGGCACCGAGGCTATTTATGGTCTGTGAATATGTCCTATTGTCATGTTAATGTTGCCGGACGCCTCTGATGATCCTCAAAGCGGGATTATATTGTACGACTGCGCTGAATTCACACTTCTCCAGGAGAGAAGAGGGCAGAATCTGAGGATTACCAAACCGCATCTAAAAATCAATGAGGGGAAACTCTCGACCGTATCGGCACCAGGACTGTGCGCGCTGAAATAGCAAAGCACATGCATTTGCATTCTTTACAAAGAGAGGATGTATTTAAGAAGGAGGATTGACCTTTTTTTCCTGCGTCTCCAAACCTTGCCCCAGTATACGTAGAGCGTTACTTTAATGTGTGTGATGGCCTTCACGTAAACAACCTGCACAGCAGAATTTTTTTTTGCAAACATGGGGAGAATCAGATACATCCATACTCAGCTGCAAAGCCCCGAAGCTCTTCATGATTTAGGCATAATATCAGCATGGGAAAGAGGCTACACCTTACCATCCAATTAAAGCAGACAAAGATCTGATGAATAGTTTGATCAGATTTATGGACATGGGCACTTTCTTCCCTTCACATCCAGTGAAATTCAACTTGTGCGGTTTCACAAGCAGCTCTGTCACTGGTTTGTCATCTCTGCAGGGCAAAACTGACACAAACTGGCAAGCTATTGACATTAGTGAAGTGCCACTTACTCATCAGCACTTTGAAGTCATTCAGACTTTCTCACACAGACTGTACGTGACTCAGAGGAAATTGCGAAATACTACAGTGATTCAATTCCACATCAGTAACTCTGACGTTTGGACTGGAGCAATATTTTGGACGAACTGATGGGGAAAGGATTTAGACATCTTAGAAGAAGAAATAAAACTACAGCTCAACAGGTGGTGAGATTGTTCAACTCGGACTCGGTGACTACCCACGGATGCACTCGCACTGTGGACAAAGGAGGAGGAGAATGCCAGGGATGAATAACTGGTCTGTCTCTTTCATTGATTTCCCCTGAAAGCGAACAGTGAAGGGAGAACTCCTGGAGGCCCGGCTGAATAGGCTTTTTCAATCCAGATCCTGAGAAGGCGCGGGCTCTCTATGGGCAACAAATTTACTGAGAAGAGCAACTCAGACGGACCGATTTGAATATGTTCAGCTTTGTTTGGTAAATACTCTAAAGCAATTGACCACGAAAGCACACAGAGCAAGTTTGGAGCAATGCTCTGCTTTATGACTCATATTTACATACCAGAGTTGTTTCGTCCTGCACTTTTCATTTCTGTCTGTCTTCTTCTGTGGACAAAGTCCTGCACGTGAAGTCCTACACCTGCCTCAGTTCCTCCTCTGGTATCAGGCGTGCCAGCCGTTATCTCTGTGAAATACATGACAACAACGTGAGTCAGTAGGGGGAGTGGTCCTGCAGGTAGGCGGAGGCTTCCACACAACAGCTGACACTCAAAAACCGGGAGGACGGTGCGCGGCCGAGCCACAGCACGGAGGAGGCGTTCCGGTGAAGTTGGACTCCGGTCGGAGAGCAAGTTTTTTTTTTAATTTTGCGCGCTCCGGTGGCGAAAGGAAGCCGACACAGACGGAACGGAGGTGGATGGTCTACCGGCTGCTGTGGAAGCGTCGGTGCCGCGAGCAGAGACCCAGAGGCTGCACGAAATGAAATCTCTGTCGAGCGGACAGTTATAGTTGCAAAAGGTAAGAGGTCCACGGCACTTCGTGGATTTTTTTTTTTTTTTTTTTTGGTCAATGTGAAGGCATGTTAGACTGAGACAGTGGAAACATGACAGCGAGCTCAAAACGTGCCGTTTTCGTGTGTGTCCGTCTGATTTCTCTCCGTTTCAGCTGTCCGGGGTTTATTTTGCAGGCTTTACCACACCTGCTTAACAGACAATAAATGTCTCTGAGCTTAGATTCAGTGTTTGACCTTTATTTTATTGAAGCCAATGTTTATATTGTTTTAATTACATCTTCATGGATTATAAACCAGCAGTTTATAGAAATATGAACCAGATGAAATTCTGTTTATTTACATTTTACAATCGACGTGTTTTCGTGCCTTTAATACTTTGTATATATTGATAACATGTTTTAAGGACATGACATCAGGACCAATGCTGGTAACTGATGTCACATTTTCCTGTTTGACATGTCGATCATTTGTTATTCTATAACCGTAAATGATGCAAATGTTGATGCCTTAAAGTTGTGGAGTCAGAGTCATAAAAGTGTGGTGATCCAGTCATGTTTTGTGTGTCTGCCAAATATTCATTAGGCATTGTCTAATCCCAGCTGTTTTTCTCCTTTGCAGTTACAGCCACTGGCAGAGAAGAGGCATTTTTTCTTGCTTTTCAATCGGACCGTTGTCCTCAGGCAGCTGCTCTTTCAATGTGGGATACAGTTTTGGTCCTTTCGCCAGGCTGAAATCCTCCAGGGTCAGGACCTCCCTCATGGCAGCGTTGCTCCTTGGGCTGCTGCTTTTTGCAATGCAGTCCCCCCCCCTCCCCTCCAGGCCGATGGCCGATGGGGGGCCACCGTCGCTTCCCACCTCATCGCCCGCTGACAACGGGACCACCAGCCACCCCAACGGGACCCTCCAGCAACTTCCTCAGATTATTATTATTGGCGTGAGGAAGGGGGGGACGCGGGCGCTGATTGAGATGCTCAGCCTGCACAGCGCGGTGGCCGCGGCTCAGAACGAGGTGCACTTCTTTGATTGGGAGAGTCACTTTCAGCAGGGCTGGCCTTGGTACCTCAGCCAGATGCCCTACGCCTTCCCCGAGCAGCTGACGGTGGAGAAGACGCCGGCCTACTTCACCTCCAGCAGAGTGCCCAAACGCATCCATCAGATGAACCCTGACATCAAGCTGCTGCTCATCCTCAGAGACCCCACCGAGCGGGTGCTCTCGGACTACACGCAGGTCTTTTACAACCGCCTCCAGAAGCACAAGCGCTACCAGCCCATCGAGTCCGTGCTGGTGAAGGATGGCGAGATCAACCTGGGATACAAGGCTCTCAATCGCAGCCTGTACTATGTTCACATGCAGAACTGGCTCCAGTACTTCCCGCTGGAGAGCATTCACGTGGTGGACGGGGACGAGTTGATCAGGGACCCCTTCCCTGAAATGAAAAAAGTGGAGAGGTTCCTAAAGCTGGAACCTCAAATAAAGGCTTCGAATTTTTACTTCAACAAAACAAAAGGATTCTACTGTTTGAGAGACCACGGGCGAGAGAGGTGTTTACACGACTCAAAAGGCAGGGCACACCCTCACGTGGCTCCTGCCATCCTGCAAAAACTCTACCAGTTCTTTCACGAACCCAACAAGAAGTTCTTTGAGCTGGTGGGTCGAACATTCAACTGGAAATGAACCTCTGAGTCTCGGTGTTTCGGTGTCGAGTGACACGGGGATAAATCTCCACGAGTTGTCCCGTTTTCCTCACTAACAAAGTAGATGAAGAGATGAAGCTAATGTAAATTTAAACTAAATCTATTTTTATACTGGTATGGTTGTTACAGGAGTGTGATTGAGCCAAATATCAGGGCAGACAGCAGTTCATGACATGCTCCCAGTGCGTGTCTCGCATTTTCTCCATCAAACATGCATCTCACTGTCTTCCTGTGCTGTTCGAGACGCTCACTACTTCTCAGCTCGTCTGATCAAAGCAGACGACTTGTAATGACATTGATGATGATATTCAGACTTTAGAGTGTGCCAGTTAATGTTTTACATAAAGATAAGTACCGAGCAGTTTTAATGTTGTCATACTCTCCTGTTTCACTTCATGTAACATGACATTATTAACTGCACTTCGAGCTCGGAAGGACCTTTACCTGCTGCTATGATTTTCTCAGTCACTTTCAGGCATACGCCATACTGGATATGTATTTGTTCTTTTTGTTACTCAATTTTTTTTTCTTTATGTAAGAGTCGGTTATATAAACGCTGTGTGCTCATCGTATATTACTGATCATTACAGTGTACTGTAAATAGTTTGTTTTTGTTTTTTTAAAGTGAAGAATTAATACCATAATAAAGATGTATTTTATTTTTAGTATGTCTGATGCTTCTATTTTTTGGGTTTATCTATTTTTATTCACTCATTATGTATTCGACTGCTTGTCTTACATCTTAATGAGCGAGAAAGGCGTGCGTCTGTGCACAGGATGCTATCTTCTCTGTGGATTCCCAAATCACATTGTTTTCTAAATTTACATTCATGGAAAGGTCATTATGAACATTATAGACATGCTGTCTGTTACATTCACATATTACAATGGTGCAACTTTATCATGTATAATCTTAGCTAGGTTGAATTTCCTGTTTGGCCACCCACTGTCTGCATATGCAGACTTGGACCACAGCCGGTAGTGGCATTTATAAAAAAAAGAAGAAAAAAAAAACCCCTGTTTGGTGCTGCCTGTGTGCATGTTTCTCATCCTCCAACCATGAATAGTTGTATATATTGCGAGGGCAGGTTTCTGACACAGAGATTAAATTATACAAATATAAGAGAATTGAGAGTGGGCACATAGGTAAAGTCAGATTTGAGCACAATCCGAACCTTGAGAAATCAAAAGAAGTTGTTTATGCCCAAGGGTGCAATATTCTCTCTCAGTTTTTTAGGAGAGGCGAAGCATTATTTTTTTTCAAATGGTATTGCTACTTTGAAAACATCAGCAGCACAGTCTCAAAGACATTAATCTCCAAAAAACCCACAGTAGCCGTTTCATATTTGAATGTGGCCTAGATTTACTCAGGGGTTTACTGGGACTCTGCAGACAGGATGTTAACTTCGCTGCCCCTGAAACAGACCACAGCACTATTTATTTCTCTCTTATTCTTTTGCCCCTCAGAGGGAAGGGACTCCCTGATCTGCTTGCAGTTTACATGTGTTTTTGTAGTCATATTGTTGAGTAAGACCTATCAACGGCTTTCAACCTAACAGGTTTGGCTGCAGGCGCAGAGGAAACGCAAGAGAAAGAGTAAACGGAGAGGGAGTATGTAGAGGTGTGAGGTGAAGGCTGATCTCTGCTGTAAGATTATCAGAGAAGTGGCTCGTGTCGTCTGGCGTGTGCAGCGATAACACCAGAACTCTGCATGTTCTTCTTTTACTCTTGTTTTGAAGGCTTCAAGTCTCCAGAAGGTCCTCTGGAGGAACTTGCAGGAATGCGTTTGTTTGACTTGAAATGGAGAATAAAGCAACAGCAATGTCAGTGTCACCTTCCTCTGGGTCGAAGTGGGACTGATGTCATTTCCAGATAAATCTGTTTTCTCTCCACACATCAGCCTGCAAAAACACTCATTTAAAAAGAAGAGAGGAAAAAAAACCATGTTAAGCTTTAACTGTAATGATGAAAAGTACATTTACTCAGGTACTTAAGGGACTGTATACTCTTTCAATTATCTGCTACTTTATAATCCTGCTTCTAAATTACATAACCAATCATATGCGCTTATAAAATTCACTCCACTGGCTTGTGTTTGGCATGGAGCCAGAACAAAAAAGCACTATTAGCACAGATTAGTCATTGTTAGCACTTCCACCAGAGACTTTTTGCGTCTTAACTTGATCATTTTATTATCCGTATTAACTGTTAAAAAAAAATAACAGTTTAAGGCCCCCAAAAGGGAAAATTGCTTAACATTTAACAGGAAAAGCACCGATTCTGTCCAAAGTTTAAAAAAATAGTGTATCGAGAATTTGTTTTTCTTCTGTCTGTTTCTTCTGTCCTGTTATTACTCATCTCTAAACCCATCCCAACCCATCGATTGGGAACCATTGGACTAAAACTAGCTTGTTAAAAGTAGCTCCTCGACCAACTACAAAATAAAAATACTGCTTATTCATCCTTGCATCCGTGTCAGAAGTCTAATAAGGTAACACAGTATATCATCCATTTTAACTTTTGATATTTTTCAGTACATTTTGCAGACAACACCTCTGCATTTTTAATTCAGTAGGATTTTGAATGCAGGGATTGTAACAAAGTATTTTTACATTAATGTATGCTGGGCCGGTAGCTTTTTTTGCGAACCCACGAGCTGAAACCCCGAAAAAACAGACTGCAAGATGTTAAAAAGCTTCATAATTGAGGGTAACTGTAGAAGTAGTGATTAATTCTCTATGAGTTTCAGCCACCTCCTTCATGTTGTATACAGCCATTTGATCCTTCGTAACTGTAAAATATTGATCATAGCAGCTCTCAGAACGAGGGGGATAACGTAATGAGGATGTAAAGCCTGCTCGCCGAAGCACCTGCACTGAAGCTTTCTGCTGAATTTAGTTTGAGCAGGCGCACATCCTCTCGCCGCTCTCGCTGTTTCTAGTTTTCTGTCTGTCTGTCTCTCCGCTCTGCTTGGGCACATCAGAGCAGCATCTATTAAGAGTTCATGAACGGCCCATTAGTCTAGTCAGCTGTGCAGCCCTCTAAAGTTTTACAGTCACAGATTTCCCTTAACATCACCTAATTAATCTCAGCCACATAATTAATTTGCCTCCTCGCCCCACATGCAGTAAGAGTGGTAAACCAGGGCTACAACCAGGATTAATGACCCTGCCCTCCTACCGGCATCCCTCCCCTCCCCTCCCCCGCCACCCATCCCCACCCTCCCCCAACTCCTCCACTATATAACGTTATTCGCTGTGGAACTTTCTGGACTAACTTAAACCCAGTCCGCCACCCCCGCCCCTCGCCTCCTCCCCTCGCTGCCAGCCCACACTAGTTGTTCCTGAAGGGGCCTGTTTCCTCCAAATCACAATCAGCCATTCTGAGGTTTTTCAAAGGATGATGTGATCCGATGGAGCACAGCCCCTTCTGCAGTCTGCGCGGCTGCAGCTCGCTTTAATTGGAATAGATTGTTTGTCCGCTCAATGTGTGAAGCTCGGCAGAAATAACACATGCACCCTCTCTTTCTCTATTCACCATACAGACACTGGAATAGGAATGCACACAAACACACAAACATACACACACTGCGTCTTGTAAACCTAGCACCGGTTTGTGCTGGTCACGTAATGCCTTTTACTTGTGAGCCAAAGAGCAGCCACCTAAAGTTCCTGTGAAACTGGATGATATTTGAAAACTCTGATGTTTTAATGGTCATTTAACAATTACTGTTGATTGGAAGGTTTTTCAAAATCCCTGATGACCTTTCTAACTTTCTGAATGAAAACATGACCCATCTCTTACCCGATAAAGAATATATATTGAACTGTTACATTCAGTTATTTTTATATATTCATGTTTTCTTCATATATATTTTCATAGAAATTATTATTTTCCTTGTGTTTTACAAAGACTATAAAGATATATGTCAATTCTTTCCACCTGGATCAAGAAAAACGAAAATATTTTCACCGAAATGGTTTGAAGAGTCTTTAAGGATTCGTGAAATACTTTAAAAAAAAAAAAACACCCTTCTGACTTTTTCAAAGACCACAAGGTCATTATTTGTTGGAAAATGTGAGGTGGAGCTCTATGGGTCAATTGTACAACTAATACATGAGAGGCACAAAAGGCTGTATGGGGAACTGCAGCGTTTGAGTTTTGGTGAAAAAAAAAAAAAAATGAATAAACGAAAAGTGAAATACCAAAATCACAGTACAGTTTTTTATGGACATTGTAAATTGCATTTAGGCTTTTATTCAGTGAGACGTGCGCTCCAGCTCAAGATAATGCCGCTTCTTTTTCAACAAGGTAACCTTGAAATGAGGACACACTAGGTGAATGAAAAGATTCTGAGAAAGATGTTATCTTCAGTCTTGACAAGCCTGTTTGACAAAACCACAGACATCAGTGATTCAGAAAAGTCTACCATTTAGTCAAAGCAAATGTACGCTGGTCTCAGGTCTCTGGTAAACTGGTTTGAATTGAACGTGGTCGGGGTCCGAGCTGCTTTTCACCTTTAAAGAGGTGTATTCATGAAAACGCCTAAAGGCTTTTGACTCTGAATAAAAGTGTGTGATAATGAAAAGTCATCTATTCATGGCGTTTCAGCACAAAACTGAAATGAAAGTCACCTATGGTGGCACCATTTATTTACAATCGGCTTTACATTTCCAGAAGCAACCTGTCCTTTTTATCCAAACATTCCTGAACCAAAGTGTTCAGATAATTTCTCCGAACAGGGTTTGTGTTAATGCTCTGTCATTTTGTACCGTGTAGCAGTTAAACATATCGTCTGTCTAACCGATCCTTTGCTGAGCTTTTCCTTCCTTGGATACCATTGTTAGGACTGTCAAGCTTCCCATTCAACCAAAACACACACTGTTTACAACGGTGGTAGATGTAATGGTGGAAATATAGATGTTATTTTTGGAACATTTCAAACTGTTGACCCTGGATTTTCCCAATTTAATTTGATTTACAGTTGAGAAGGCGATAAAAAGAGATTCTGCACATTGTCGTTGCTTTTACTTCTTTTCTTTCATCAGACAAAGCTCATAGAAATGAGTTAGGGGAAGATTTGTAATTGTCTCGAAAAACGGGTACACTTTCCCATGAAATGTCTAAAACGCTTTAGCCACTTAGTTACATGAGACCATCTATGGCGGGCTAAAAGAAGAGGCTAGCTCAGTATTTAGAGTAACATCATGGCAGAGGTGAAGAGACCTAAGAGTTTGTTGATCGAGAAAGCTAAGCAAGACGCTGCACAATAGTAAATCTCAGACTTTTAGTCTCGCCAGCGAGAACTTTGCAAAATAAAAGCCTGGAAGAGAAGTCATATAAACACGCTTGATGTGTCATGTTTTTGTTGCACTTGCTGGGTGGATTCGTTGTGTTGGCAACGTTAACGACTTGATAGTTTTGGTCATTGGCCGAGTAAGCCCCTTTTGACGGAGTTTAGCAAACTTCAGCCAGATAAACGCACTTTAACATCTATACTGGTAATAAGTGCTCTCAAGTACCGGTTGTTGTCCAACTAACTCGCCCCCCCGCCCCGAGTTTGCATGACTTTGTTGTCGGGAGAATCCAGGTTTTATAAGGTTAATTTAGTTGACTGGCAGTTCTTTGTTTGTTAGCCTCCGTGTATTGTGACTTGACATGAGGGTGCTCGATGTGAAGAATTGTATTGCATTAGCGACCAAATGTGTGGCCGCTATCTGTTTCCACGAGTACTCTTATCTGTCCGTCCTTGTGGTCTCTTGTAAATGGGTCATACAAATGTTTACAGACGTGAAGTGGCAGTTTCATTGAAGCGCAATGTGTCGGTTGGCTCAGCCGCCCGCTCATTGCAAGAGGTAACAACTGCGTCGCTCACGTCGAGGACGCAGCCTTGAACATAAACACAGCAATATGAGGACAACCTCCACCCCCCCCCCCCCCAACCCCCTACTGCTGCTCTGCCTGTAATAGATTTCTATTCTCACACAGGCCTTTTACAGTGACAACAGTCGCAGAATTACCACGATAATTTTTTTTTTTTTTTTTTTTTTTTTTAAATTAAATGTTGACTTCACACACACAAGCAACACGAGTATTCTTACTTCTAGGTTGTAGATTTTATTAGCTGAAAATGACAGCTGTTGCTGGCTTTCTACTATTAGCTGTGTTAACAGTTCAAAATGCAGTCAACACTAACTTTTTAACAGTTTTTTTTATTTTTTGAGTTGACCATGAAACAAGGTCTTAAATATACTTTTCTTTGCTACATACATGACATGATGCTAACGCTTACATGTCCCAATGATGATAGTCAGCATCCTCACCAATTACAAGAGGAAGAAACAGCACGTGTGAAGCTCCTTCAAACTTTAAAACAAAATCTAAGATCACACTGTTTACTCTTTTAGCCTACATGCTTGTTTGTGTTTTTTTTTTTAATTGTATGTTCATTTTCAAAATTACAAGACAGAAGATGTTTAGGATAAGGACTTAGGATAGGGATATTGCAAGCATCTCAGGTAACGTCAACCGGCGCTGTAGGGGTAACCACGCAGTTTAATCCACCAGAGTTTGAAAGGTTAAAATAATAGATACAACTCTAAAACTGCTGTTTTCTGCAGTAGAGTTGTTTTGTAGACGATTTTTGTCACAGTTTTCCACACTCAAGGTCTCCCACAGACTGAATCAAGCATCTGTGTGGCCTCTCGCTGTTGCAGATTTTGAATCACGTACTGGAAATAGTCCTTGATCCATCCCGCTGGTGTTTGCAAATTCCAAAGAATCTCCGGCTTATTTAGCCTGTTGAGCATGTCCGGTGAAAAAAAATAACGCTCGTCCTTTAGGAAATGTGAAGGATTTCAAAAACCCTTCCCATCCTCCCTGTACAAAACAGAAAGCGATGTTGGCTGCGGATGACAGCATCACAGTGAATAAATTGAATCGCCTAAAATTAAACGCCACGCCGTATGACTCAAAGTTATGATTCTTTCTCAGCCGATCACACAAATCATCAATTCCCCTCCGTGCTTATTACTACGTCTATGAGCGTTTTCATTTTGCAGCTCAACATCGCAAACAAATAACATTTCGATATTAGATCAGAAAAATGTGGTTTTACCTCCGAGTGAGCTGCTTCTTCAATCCCGTTTACCCTTTCAGAGCTAATGGAACGTAAATACACATGTCATTAGGGAAAAGGGGCTAAAGGAGGGGCGCGCCCGTGCTCTACTGTATGATGTATGTGCATATACTCCCATCTTTCCCTCATCGTGGTCAGGTTCTACGTGTGCCGCTGCTGTGCGAGCCAGTAATAGCTGTGCACTGTTATCAGTCATTTCCTGGCATGGTGTCTTCTGGCAGAGGAATAAGCCTCCATGGCCAATGATAACTCCCACTGCTAACAGACACCTCTGCATGGGTGAAGCATGACTGGCCCCACAGATAGTCCTCACTCCCTGTGCTGTGTGTGTGTCTCTGTGTGCGTGTGTGTGCGTGCGTGTGTGTGTGTGTGCGTGTGTGCGTGCGTGTGTGTGTGTGTGTGTGTCTATGTGCGCAACATGCATGCTAGCTTCATAACTTGCTTTTAAATGAATTTGCGTACTTGTGGAGGAAATCTGCGAGGGGTTGGGTGGGGGGGAGCGTTGAAACACACGGATTTTGATACAAAGCAGGATTTTCAACCTCTAGGCTCCGGATGCTCCCCACAGAGTGAAACCCGAACAGATCGAAATGGGTTCTGTCACTGGGAATAGTGTCATTTGAACTCAATGTCACCGCTGAGTTTATTTGGACGCGTCTGGCACTCAAATTATACTGTGTTACCGCGCTTGTAAGAAAACATCATTTCTCTCTTGCGCTGACATAATAACACTGTTAGTTCTCCAGACACGCAACAACTGTCCTCCATTCATATGGTTTAAATCAAAGCTAAATAATGACATGCGAGATCACTGAAGTATCACATTCCAACATGACTGTGTTTTCAGCGTGTGTTGTCGTGATTAAAAGAGTAGAGCCGCTGCATGTTGAAACCAGGTGTCGGCTTTGTCTCGTGGTTGCGGTGTCACACTGCCAAATGTACTTCTGTTCCAGGTCAAAGGGAAATAAAACACATATTGAGGATATTTTTGTCAAAACGAGGGTCCTTCTTCAGAGAGATTTATAAAGAGGTGGTGATCGGGGGCACTGAGTATTGGATCCTCTGTAATAGATGGCTGTTAACATTTCCTGTCAGAAAGTCAGAGAACTGCAAAGTGATTTACAGAATGACTGTAAAATGACACACTGCAACCCCATGATGACGTAAAGCAACCGGAAGGACTTGCAAAACAACCACAATTGAAAAAAAAAAATTTAATAAAAAAAGAACCACAAATGAAAACAAACAGATTAATACCAAAACAACCACAAAATGACATAAAACAACTTCGAAGAGTTGCAATACAATCACAAAGAAAAACAAAAAAGGGAAATGCAAAACAAGTACAAATTCCTACAAAATGACCTCAAGCAACAAAGAAATAACGCAAAACAACACAACGGTTCACAAAATGACCGCAAAGAGACGTAAAATGAGAGTGATGCAAAACAACCACAAATGGATGCAAAGTGACCCCAAAACAGTCTGGGTATGTTGCTCCGATGGAGGAGGGTTAGGGGGCCTCTTCCATGTTTGTGTCAAGAAGCCCGGTGTTTCATAATCTGTCCATGATGATAGAATACTTGGGAGTTGCCGATGGTGGATATTTATTAATGTGGTTTCATATCATAATATTTCAAAGCTGTTTTATTGATGTTCATTCTTCCCACTGATACATATTGAAACTATTGAGAAACTACAGTTTATCATGGCCAAGCAGGAATTGAACCCCCTCCCAATTCAAGAATTTATAAATCTATCACGGTGTGTTGAGCCTGAATTTCCGAGATTACAAAAAGACAGCTGAGTGCATTTTTTTTTTTTAAAGTTGCTTTACAAATGAAGGCTGATTTGATTTGATTTGACATTTAGCACACTTCAAATAGTTCTCCTCATAATCTCCTCCAAACACTCAAGTCACACTTCTGACGGGAAACACACACTCTCCAGTCAAACCACACTTTCCCCTATACTATTTACAGTTCTTTTTCTTTTTTTTCCCCAAGCCTTTCACAAAGGTATCTCATATCCCCAAATGTCATCCCGAGAAAATTGAAAACAGGTGGTAAGGGTGCTTGTTGTGCGGAGACAAAATTACATTCAATCAGCGTACCCAGGGAAAGAAATTTCCTCCTGCCTTGTGCCAAGTTCTGCAAATACAGAGAGGAAAATCAATTGGCTGTTTCAGATTGACCAAATCCCCTCACCCGTGAGTCTTGAAATCCAATGACCTGCACGGCTGATATATTGCTTCTCACCTGGAGAATGATAATGCAATCGTTTCACTAATTGAAACATGACCATTTAAAGTCAGTTCTCATTCTGTGTTGCACAATGTATGCTTTTTTTCCCTCTGAATCTGAAAAGTCATTTTGTTTTTTTCTGACGCTTTGTAACATTGTATTTTTTCACTTAAACCTACCGTGCACGACTTCATATAGAAATAAACTTGGGTTATATTCAGGCCTTTGCCCAGTGAGTTCACTCAGTGCAGATTAAGCCTATCAGTTACATTTCTTCGTAATTCACGGCCACGGTCTGTGGGCAGAGCATGTGCACCAGTGATTTCCACCGGCCGAGCTGGCTAACTTTCCATTTAGCAATGTGCTGACGTGAAAGCGGATAAAATAATTCAGTCGAATTATCCAAATAATATTCCAATTATTAGCCTTTTAGCCACGCTAGCCGGTGGCTTTATGACCGTGTTAGTCTGACAGTCCGCCACTTTGGTCCAGACTGAAATATATCAACAACAATCAACTTGTTGGCCACGAAGTTTTGTGTAAAACTTTCTGGCAACTATTGGATGGATTACATCCGATACGGTGTCATTTGGAAAAACTGCTACATTGGCCGATAGCACATTTTTAAGCACACTTTCCTGGTGTATTGTGTTTTTTCCCCCCTGGCGATCACAATAAAGGATAAAATAGCTGCCGCCATGCTTATTTTCACCATTAAAAGGTGA
The DNA here is from genome assembly GCF_022577435.1 of Embiotoca jacksoni. Lineage (NCBI taxonomy): Eukaryota > Metazoa > Chordata > Actinopteri > Embiotocidae > Embiotoca > Embiotoca jacksoni. The sequence continues at coordinate 3,599,778 of NW_027185403.1, forward strand.
AAATGTTTTGTCATCTGTTAAGCTTTTATCACATTCATCTCCTCCAGCGTCCAACGGGACTTCCTGGATCGTGTTTCATGTCCCGTCTCATTTTCGAACAGACCAATGCAGCCCCCCAGCGCTCTTATTGATCTGGGACCCCCTTTGACAAAAGTCATTTGTGAACATTGCTCATACGCAGATTGCAAATAGTGACAGTGTCCTGTTTTACAGATTGTCAATTTCAGCAATCAATTCTCGTAATTACGCCGTCGGCTTGGATAAGTGAAATACGTAAAAAAAATAAATCCAAATTGCGGCCTGCGTGTTGCAAATTTTGGTTATAGGCGTCCGCTAAAACTGCTACACATATCTCTGTACACAGTCGTGTTCCCAACATGATAGACCCTTCTGGTGTAGGTTGCAAAGACCATAATATGACATTCCCCTGTGGGTAATTGTCACTTAACTGCTTCAAAACAAAAACACAAATACCTCAACAATTATCCAACAGATTGTAAAGCACGTCCATTGAAAAACAAACTGACAGCTCTAAGTAGATTTATTATGAGAGACCTAGCTTCCTGACAGAGACATTACATTCTGAAGAAGGCCTTGTAATGTATTTACTGACTTTACTTCACAGCGCTTCATGACGAAAACATCACTTTGTCAAAAGTATTAATTCATTAAAAATGTTTGTGAGCTGTTAGCGAGTTCTATTTTCCAAAGAGAAACATTTTCAATTCATGCGGTTGTATTTTCAATTGGTAAACAAGGACATATTGAAATTACATAAGTATGAATTATACTAAGCAAACAATTATGATCATAAGAATGTATTGATCAATTAAAAGTCTATCTCGTCAAACTCCTCCGACGCTCCGAGCTTCAGATTTCAGCGACTGATTCCTCACTGCGGCAGACAAGAGACCCTGACATCGTCTTTGTTGTGACTGATGTAAGTCGGCCATGTTAACCCGGCACGCGCGTCCTTATATAAACTCCGAATCGCAAATCAAGCAGAGGGATTTAATCAGATATTTTCAACCGCTGACCTTGGTCACAGACCATAAAGGCGCCACATCACCAGCATGAATACAAAATGTCTGAGCGAGGGGAGCATATGCAGCATCTGTGCAGGATCTTCCACATCACAGCATCTCTGTATTTCTAACATTCTCTCTGAAGTCAGAGGAGGAATATACAACGGCAGCTGAAACCTTGTCTCGCCGTCCTTCAATTGCGCAGATCAAACGCACTAACAAACAATCCTGAGGAGCTTCGCAGAACGCTTTCTCGCACATCTGTCGACATTTTCGGGTGCTCCGCCGCCTCTCGATTTCCCAGTAAGAACAAGTTCGAGCATTAAAAGTTCCCCAGAGAGGCGAACAGAGAAACGAGGGAGAGAGGACATTGATCTGGTTGTGTAACACGCTGCAGTTTGCCAGGGGTCAATAAAATTCCATCAGCTTTTTTACCCCTTTGGTCAATATCTATCTGAAGACTCTCTCCAGACATTGTCTTCTCTTAGCCTTCAGCCACTTACATTCATCCTCAGCTGGCCGCTTTCAGGCAGAGGACAGAATCAGATTGCAGCAGCAAAGGTTGAAGAAAAAAACAAAACAAACACTCGATGAGCACGACATACTCCAGAGAAATAGAAGACAGCAGAAAGTGTATTTTTCAGTTTTTTTCTTCTTGCCAACCTATTCCATTGAAGAAATCTCTGATCTATTGATTTTCAGGGTGATTTAATTAGACACTTCAGACTCATTTCTGAAATAGCATCACAATCACTTCCAATACCAAAAGAATAAAAACACAATAAAGCTTTTTATCTGATATGCAAGACTGTTCCTGCATGCAGAGGACGATATAAATCCTGTCACCACATCCTCACTACTTTGCATTTATCTAGTGTTGCTCCCTCTTGTGGATTCTTGAGTCTCCTTGGACCTTACGGTGAAAACATGTCAGTGATAACGTCATTTATACTTCAGCTAAAAGTATAAATACAACCATGTTAAGAATATTCTATTACCGTACAATTAAAGGTCATGAATTCAGTAAAAGTACAGAAGTATTTTGAGAAAAAAGCCCTTCTATTATCAAAAGTAAAAGTACAATCCTTTGTATGTTTTATTACTGTGTGTTATATTTCCCGACTATTATCACTGAAGGAGAGGGCTGGGAAATATGACGATGTATACCACGGAAAAAATATAAATATGCACACTGTTTGCAGTGATATATTCAAGCATTTCACATGTACATGAATGTATGAATATTACACATGACATAAGGATGCTGAGATACGATGATGTACCTTGAATGTGTACCGTGTTTGTATTTCACTGGATTAGACAAAAACTGATACTGTGTTCTAGTTAATTGATCTCTTGCTGTGGTTTCTCAATTTCAACAAAGCTGAAAGATTTTTCTACACAGTGTCATAATATACATATCATCCTCCCCTACTGATCCAAAAATGTTCAAGAAGCTAATTTGAACAACTTTTATTTATAAAAAAAAACCCATCATATTTTTAAAAAGATTGCAAGTTTTATTATTCTACAAACTTAGTTACAAAATTTAACGTGGTAAAAAGTAAAATTGTCTTCCTCTGAAATGTCGTGACGTGAAACTAGAAAAAAATGTCTTACTTTTTTTAGTACCTGACAAAAATTATTTAATAACTTCCCAGACATGTCAGTTTGTCAGAGTAAGAGCAATGTATGAAACACACAATAGTCTACAGCTTTTTGTTGCTATTTATTGGATAATAATATTATTGAGCATTTGCCGTCAGCAGGATTTAGTTCAACTCTCCAGCCTCCATTTTGGAGGTAGTTCTCAATAGTTCAACTCGGAGTCAATGAGACTGCTTTGCATATTACCTTGGCAACTGCCTGTTTCATCATTAGGACACTGTTCAAAATTTCCTTAATAGTAGTTTCATTCTGACCCAGACATTTCGTATGGAAATGTGACTCCTCCCTGCTTTGACAAAATGAGGCTCTCAGCAGAAAGGATTTTGTTTCTAACTCAAAAACAAGACCCATATTAACATATCAAGGAGCTGGAAGAAAGAGGAAAAAAAAAGATATTCTAAACATCTTCCCAATGGACTTCTGACAATAGATGTCTGGCTTTATTGGAGCAGTAACAGCTATTTCAGCCATGTGAAGTTTAAATGTAATGTTATGTATTGCTTTGATATTTCTCTGCTTTTTTTTTTTTTTTGTGCCTTTGTTCTCTCCTTCAGGTGTCAGAATTTTTATTTTTTTTCCATGGCACAAACTGATTGTTTGTCTACACAATTTCCATATATAAAAGAAAACACCAGCCAAACAAAGCCTCGTCTTGCAGAAGCTTTGGAGTTTCCTGCCATGTGGCGGCATGTGAAGATGTTTGCATTTCTTCTGTGCAGGTTTGATTAAAGCTGTAACTCGCTGAAACAGACGTTCATGAAATTTGTCTCGGTGTCATATTTACATTAATGCTGTCAAAGGAGGTCAGAGTAGTTCTTCTGTGTCTCTGGGAGTTGGTTTTTTTGTGTGTTTTTTTTCTTTTTTCTTTTTGAGGAGTGGAGCGCTGGTGCTGCTGGTGTGTGATAGCAGTGTGTGGGGGCTCTGGGAGGGGGGGGGTGCATTAGTTGCTGTCTGGCGTCTGAGAGGGTGAAGGGAAGTGGGAGAGAGGCTTAATGTCTGTCTACTTCTATTTCCCTCTTAATTTCACACACTGTTGAGTCAGCCTATTGACTGACTGCTTATGGTGATGCTGGCGGTCCACCAACACTGCAGAGGAGGCAGTGCATATAACTCTTCCTCGCTGCTCCATTTCACCATGTAGGACCTCCACTTATTTAATAAGCTGGTACGAGGCCCATTCTCACCCATCCGTGCGTATTTGTAACCTGCCTCCTACATGGGATTGCGTGTGTATGATGCACTTATCGGGTTGTAGCTGTGGGCATCCCCGCAAGACTGTGTGCACGCCGCAGCTTTGTGTGAGACGACAAGGGAAGCGAAGGAAGAGTGATCCTGCGAGCACTCTTAGCACCTTTGTGTCCCTCGTGTGCCCAGTCTTCGAATCAATACTCCTCTACCCAATATTCCCAAAGTTCCCGAATTTTTCAGATTTCACACTGAAAATCACCAGAGTTATGTTTCCTCCACCTGAACACGGGAGATAAAAGAAACATTAAAAGTCTCATAATCTGAAGGGAATAAGGTCTGGATGTTTAGATTATGAGTTCAGCATTGGATGTTGGATAATACACTATTAATTTAACAGAAATTAAATCATTTTTCGATCAGTCTTATTCTCAAAATTGGTACTTTTTTTTTTTTTTTTTATTTTTTTTTTTTTTAGGTCATTCTAATTTTGCACACTGCATCTCCAATGTCAAGTTTCAAGAAACATAATGCCGCGGTGCAATACCACTGAGGACCACTAGGGGCTGGCGCCAACAAATCTCTGGATTTTGATTCCAATTTGAAAAGCAACAACTTCTCTCATAAAACACAAAGTCAAAATATTTCTTCCAGCAGTCATTACTGTGTCATTAGCTACATTCTCTCCTTCTGATCAGTGTTCTTGTGGTCCTGTTGAAAATAATTCCATCATTAATTAGATATTAGGCCTCTAAGAGAGGTAAGTTTGGGGGCGTTCTGGGTTTGATTGACATGCCTGGGGTGTAGTCAGGTTGGAGGTGGGTGGGCAGGCTTAGTATTTTTGGGTTCTCAGTCAGATCCGCCGCCCCGGTCCTCCCCAGCTCATCCAAATACGGTCATTTCTGGCTCCAAAAACACAACGGCCAAAATGGCAAACTGCAAGAATCAAAACGTAGCCCAGGTGCTGGTTGACTGTCTTGGCCTAAAAGGCAAAAACATAATCATATTCTGTTTTTTTTTTTTGCTATTACCAGTGTGCCATCACTCTGAATTGCCATTGACCCACAATAAACTGGTACGTGCTCATGATGCTTGGAGATATTCACTTTGCTACAAAAATCCATGATTTTGATCAAATGCAGACAAAATAATGTAAAATGTAACTCTTGGGCTTCCACATATACAGTTTTGCCTGAGGTGCTTTTTACATGTCTTTACAATGGAGGTACATATTTAGGCCCATAATCAGAATGGTCACAATTATGATAAGACCTGGGTTGAAAAATACTAAAGATTTCTCCTTAAGTAAACATAACTTCTCCTCATGTCAACAAAACAGACATTAGATGCAATCCAGATCACCCCGGTGCCATAATGTTTCACAAATTGGTTTCAACGAATGCCGTGAATCTTACCTCCTTCCATCTGCAAGCTAATCTTTTCTCTACTCACGGAAAAGTTGCTTGAACAGTTCTTGGGAGGATTGAATGAAACGCCACAGACAGTGCACGTCTGCAATGGAACAGCAGCGTCTACTGAAATTGGTCTTCTTTTCTAGGTCACAGGAATGAATAAGGTAAATCACCGACTTCTAATCTGGTTGCTGTCACCTTACTCCACGACTGAAGGCCCTTATCAGCGTCGACAGTGCTGGAGCCATTTTGTTTGCGAGGTGTAAATAACGTTACAGTGGTCATGAAGTAAGATAAGGTGTTTCATGAAATGTGAGCCTTAACAGATTTTGACAGGTAGCTGATATTCAGTGGAGCTGATGTGGTTCTAGGGGGAGAACATCGGAAATGAGATACAGGAATATGCGCAGAAGCTGTGAGATATCAATGCAGAAATGGGACTGTGCATTTTTCCCCGATGAGGCTGAGAGTGTCGTTGATATGATTGTGTTTCGTGGATGCGTGAACACCAAGTATAGGCGAGAGCTGCGTATTTATTTATAGACAGGGCTTCATTACTTTTTTTCACATGGTAATATGTGTAATTTAACATAAACGGCAGAAAAACTGAGGAGGAAGAGGAGACAAAGAAAAACAGATCGGGCTTCACATGTTTCGGGGTATATTTCCCTGGCAGCTGATGTTGTTTGCCCACTCCCCTTTCTTCATAACAAACTCCTGGTGTGGAGGAAGCTTCCAGCAATAGGCTTCTTAACAGGAGAGAGAGCCACGTCTGCCCCTGTGATTTGTTATTCAGTGAACCGCATCTCTGGAGAAATGGATTTACTGGTGTGCCCTCTGCAGAGGAATGAAGGTCAGCCCCTACCTCGGAGATGCCATTTGCAGCACGATGCAATTGTTAATACGCAGCTTTGAGAAAAGCGGGCAGAAAAACATTCGTACCCATTTGGAATTCCAGCGATGGAGAGAGACGAAAAAGAGAAGGAGGGATTAAGAGGGCGGAGGCAGAGCCGGTCTTCTTTCTTTCCGAGCAGAGCTCCACAGTTTCTTAACGCTCGCTGCCGCAACCTTCTGCTGTTTGGCGGCGATGTATTACAACCAGAGCCGCTGCCAGACAGAGTACATTCCTGTTTGCTCACACAGCTTGAAGGAAAATTGCACTTTTAACCCCAAGAATGTGTGAGGCCTCGCAGCGAGTGGGAAGGCAAAACGTGTTTGGTTTTTTTTACACCTGGCAGCGCTCCACCTTTATTTGTTTGTACAGTAACTACAGCCAGCGGGGTTTGTAGATCAGCTGTTTTTTTTCCCACACAGATCCCGCAGCACCGCCGTAAAGAAGAAGCCTCGGCTTTTCTTTTTTTTTTCTTTTAAAGTAGAGGCATCATGGGACACGACGGCGTCCGGGTCTAGTCCCAACGTGTCTGTGGCGATCAACAACGCCCCCGATTCCATGTCGGTACCTTTTATTTAGAACACCGAGGCGAAATAGCGGCACGACGTTCTTTAAAACGAGCTGCGTTAAAGAGGCTACCGCTTACCGAGGGGCTTGAGGCGACAGTTTAACGAAGCGCTTATTTGTGTTCTAACGAGACCTCGATGGAAAAAAAACAAAACTTAAACCGCTTGCAGAATCCATACATTGAAAATAAATTTACAGCCGGCGGATGTTAGCTTCGCTTAGTTTAGCGTAAAGGATGACAATAGTGGGGAAATTGCCAGACTGGCTCTGTCTGGAGTAGTAAAAAAAAAAAAATACACACTTCTAAAGCTCACAAATTACACAACATGAAGTCACTGCGCAGCAAAAGTGGACCTATGACGCGGCACAAAAGGCTGCAGGTTTTTTGGAGTTCCATATTTAACAGCCCCCTGATTTTTCAGTCGACGATGACAACGGGACCAACCGCCGACAGCGCCCTAAAAATAAAACCCACAAGCCCTTTCTGACCGCTCACGAGCACCGCCGGCTGACGCTCATGCTGTCGAAAGTCGGCCGTCACTCAAATCAAATCAAATCTCGGTACGTGAAGACGAACAGCTGGACCTTTCTTCTGTCTAAATTTGGCATTTGGCCCTTTTTCATGAGCCAAATTAAAACTTTGGAGCCTCTCCCATATTCCCACACAGAGAGCGTGCTAATCTAAAAAAAAAAAATAAAGCTGATTAGTTGCTTCAACTAACAAAAATCAAACACCGTAAAGCCTGTTTTTCTTAATGCAGCCTTAGATCCAGAATAAGCCTCTCATTTATAAATATGTATAAGCTTTTAATATGCTGGTAGGTTGACCGTCGGATGAAGTCAGACCGGTTGTTTCCCTGCTTCCGGTCTTGAAGATAAGCGAAACTGAGCTAAAGCTAACCATCTGCTTGCTGTGGCTTCATATTTCTGCTCATCCAATTTAGGCCACTGACGAGAAAAGCAAATAAGACTATACCCCCCAAAATGTTGAACCATTCCTTAAAGTAAAGTTCCTTCCCTGACGTACCAGATATAAGAATAAGAACGCAGTGGTGTCTCAGTTTGATGTAATAATTTCATCGTCTTGCTCAGAGCCAATTTGAATATGTAGGACGAGGTTTTGCATGGAAAACTTCAGTGTGTTGTCAACTTCAAAAACTCTTCCTCAACTTGTCATGTGCAGATGAAGCCCTTGTAGCGCTGCCAATGTTTTTTTAGACGATTTCTGCACTGTTGCTGCACTTTCCTGTCAGTCCTGAGAGGAACAGTGTGGAAACTCATAAAGTATTAATTCAGGAGAGATGTACTGTAAGATGCAGGAACTTCATGCCTCTCTGACTGTGTGAAGGAGCGACTATTTTCAGTTATGTCAAAGAAACAGCATTTTGATGCAACAAAGAAATACACAAAATACCAAGTTATGATAGATATGTAGAGGTTGTTTTTTTTTTTTAAATACTGGTGCACATTTCGTATTTAATCACTCTTCTTTTCTGTTTTGGTCGATAAATTTTCCCTCCCGCTTTTCCCCTCCTTTCTTTAATGAAGTATGTTCCTCAGGGAAAGACTGGCTTGAAGCTGTATGCTGATCTTATTGTTTGCTGACCTCAAGGTGTTAACTATCCTCAATGAAAAACAGTTGTATTGTTTTTGTATGCGGTTTGTGACTAAAATACCTTCGAGACAAACATTAATCAAAGCGGACAGTTTGCCAAGCACTGACTTTTTACTATTCCTGCTGTAAGCCCAGATATCCCGAGACTATTTTACTTAAGCTGCTTGCCTTGTCTATGAGTTTTATATCATGTCAGTAGAGGATACGTTTCTTTTTACATGAATATTTGGAAAACATATTTTGGGAACTACTGTATGCTTAGCAAATATTTAGCTGGGGCAAGCAGTCTGTTAGTTTACCTTAGCTTAGCATAAAGGCTGAGAACAGAGGGACTCTGCTCTGCTCTCCCCCTCCCTGTTCTCTCTGTACACGTCAGACTTCACGTCCAACACCGACTGCTGACACATCCAGAAGTTCTCTGGTGATACAGCCATCGTTAGATGTGTATCAGAAGGGAACAATCAGCAAAGGTCATTGCTGACTTAGTCGACCTGTGATCTCAATCACCTCCGCATTAACGGCAGTACGACGAAAGGAGATGGTGGTTGATTTCCGCAGGAAGGGTCGCCCCAACTACGCCGGTGAACATCCAGGGATTGGACATTGACATTGTGGACGCTTGTAAATTCCTGGGTGTTCGCCTCAACAATAAAACTGGACTGGTCGGACAACACGGATGTCCTCTTCAAGAAGGGCCGGAGTCGACTCCGTCTGCTGAGAAGTCTGAGGTCCTTCGGAGTCTGCAGGACTCTGCTGAGGACATTCTACGACTCTGTGGTGGCGTCGGCCATCTTTTATCCAGTGGTATATTGGAGCTGTGCTTTAAGCGGCTCCTTCAGCGGCAGACTGCTTCACCCTCGGTGCAGGAAGGAGCGCTACCGCAGGTCGTTCGTTCCGACGGCTGTCAGACTGTTCAACACCAGCCTCAAATAACATTGCACCGTACTTCATTTCATAGCAACTGACACTTTTCCACTTTTTCCACTCATCCCATTTATTTAATTTTATATTTATTTAATTTTTTTTGTATTTATAGTTTGTGTGTGTCCGTGTGTATTTATTTATTTACTGTTCTTATTTTTTTCTAAAATAATAATAATTATTATCTTACTTTATATATACGTATTTGTAAATTTTGTCTTATTGTGTGCACCTTTTTTTGTGTTTACATGTGCTGTACGTGATTTTCTACCTGTTTTACTTGTTCCCAGTCTTTATGCTCACTGTGTTCGCGAGTGGTATCAGTCTTGTCATTGTATGGGATTTTCCTATTAGCTCTTCTATTCTATATGAATTTGCACCAACGGCAGATCTCAGTTTTTGTGGACTCCATATCTTCCCTCTTCTCGACAGTGTCCGTAGGTATGGGGGTGAACAGAATTTTTTGCTGCCCATGCTGAGCCACAGCAGTACTAATGGAAGTGGCCTGCTGTTTAATTAAAGACACCGCAGTGTCGGAGTTGACCATTTCATCACCAACTTTGGCAATTAAGCTCGTCAACGTGTTTGAGCTCTCACAGTGGAGCTCTTTTTTAATACCCAGGGCTCTTAAGATTTGCGTTGGATCTGATAGCAGGTCTGACGGCAGTTGAGAGATTGCATCATTAGGGTTAGCTTTTATCAAACCAACCAAATGGTCCAGTGTAGTCTTGTTAAAATAGGACTCAAACATTGGGCGAATTGTGTCCATTCTGACCTCCGGGACTTTTCACTGTGAATTACCACGAACTGGTGCGTCAGCGTAACAATAACACCGTTGCACTGTTGGTTGTTTGTTTGTTTGTTCAAATCTTTGCACTACGATTTCCTCTTGCGGGATTCATAAAGTATCTACGTATCTGTCTATCTATCTATCTATTCTGGTGATTCTTTCACAAACTGGTTTATCTCTCGCGAACTGGTGCGTCAGAGTAACAATAACAGTTAATAAAGTAACTGTCTATCTATCTAATGAAGACTGAATGTGTAAACAAGAGAATTCCTGCCTCACTTATGTGCAATTGTGATGTCATCAAAGGCGTTCCAAAAGCCCCGCCCACTGCCATTCATCAAAGGAGTACCAAAAGCCCCGCCCACTTTCAGATTCACCGTTGCCTAGCAACCTGCTCAGCAATTTATTTTATTTAACTGAAGCAAAAATGCCAGTACAGCTGTAAAAAAAAATTTAAAAAAAAAAAAAAATTCTTGCATTTATAATCCCACTGAAGTAAAAGGGAAAAAAACATCATAAACCATTTTAAGATGGTAGCTAGCCCTCACAGCCATCTGACTGTGATCATGAGGCAATTTAATGCTGACCGTACAACATTGAGCCGTGCTGCTGCCTGTCTCCTCCCTCATCTTCAGTGCCGAAACTTTTTGTTTTTTAAGTATCTCAGGACTTTATTAGCATATACCTGAATCAATGTAGTTTCGAGTTTAGTTTCACCCTTTAGTTGCTGTTTGTACGTTCACATTTCAGCCTTATTCTACTGTTCATTGATCGCTTTCAGCCGTATCACAGCTGTGTTAAGTTACTGCTGTTGCAAACCAAACATTTCCTGCTGTTGCTGCTTCACTTCCATCGGTGAACCGGTGGGAAGCTTCATTATCAGTTCAGGTAAACAACTTTAACTTGGTGCAGTGCACGACTTGGTGTCGGCCTTTCACGGCACAACTCAGCACCCCCTCCCCACACACACACACACACACACACACATACACACACAATAATAAAACCCTCTAACTCCCTACAAAAAAGCAAATCATAATTTTTCCCTGACTTCGAGGGTTTATTGGCCCCTTTTACTGGGAACTACGTATTCTTTCAGTATGTTAAATAAAGGAATAGATTTTCTAAATCTGGATTGTGTGTACAAGAGGTTATATGTTAAATGAATCATTTACTTGGTCCCATTAGGGTAAATTTAAGGATTTTGGCATTTATTTTTTTCCTTCAGCTACTTTTTGAGATTTTGTACCAAAACTGTAATTTGAAAAAGTATAAAATAGTAACAGATGTGTAAGTCTACTGTCTGGTTTTAATGCTTTTTATGCATTTATGCTTTTATCGACAATCAAAGTGGAGGTGCAGACAGAAAATATAGGGCGTTTGTTTTGTTTCTGATATTATTATAAAGTATTGTGGTGTGCCGGAGGTTTGGCACAAATAAAAACATTTAAAACATTCACATTAAGTGAGAACTTTTGTGTGACTCGTACTGAAACATTTGTGCCCAGTTAGACCATTTTGGCATCAAAGAAAATACTGCATACATTTCTTTTCTAGTAAAATGCTCACAGCGACTGTTTGAATTAAGTGTTGTGGTCACTGACCTGATAATAAAATCAGACAGGCCAGTCAGGGCTTTTCTCTATTCCTCAGCTCAGAGTCGTTAAATTGTCCCACAAGGGTCTTCAGTGAACAAACTAACTGTAACTCTGCAACCTTTTCAATTTAGAAGCGCTAGACCTGAAATACTGAACCTGTTTTTAAAGTTGACAAAATCTCTCTTTGTCTTTGAGGCATGCCATCTTTGTGTGTGCGTGTGTGTGTGTGTGTGTGTGTGTGTGTGTGTGTGTGTGTGTGTGTGTGTGTGTGTGTGTGTGTGTGTGTGTGTTACTCAAGCCTCATCTGGTCACTGCAAAAGAGTTCAAAGATGGTCTCATCCCCGCTTCAAATACGATTTACACAAAGTTTGTTGATAAAACTCTCGATTAAAGACTTTATTGGTCGGGCCGGCTGTTTTCTTGTCACACCAAGCCTGCAATAAAACACGTGTGTTTCTTCATTTATGGGCATGCTCCATTTTATTCTGTCTTCTACAAATGTCTGTAGATTTTGCCGTTAAACTAAAAGAAAACATACATTTTAATTTTGTTTTTCTCTAATATCTAGTAATAAAATGTTGCTGAATACATTTACACAGTCAACATGGGAAACAAAATATATGTGATTACTGGCACCACCTAGTGGTGACTTCAAAAAGAAACATCTGGTATCACTTGTGGAGAGGCTGACATTTATACATTTCTGTACCTGTAAATTCAATATACATTATTTCCACAGGTTAGAAAATGTAGGCCCAGATTTATAAGAGCCATATCCATTCTGCTCAATAACGTCAACACTCACATATTAACGTCCAATTTCTTATATCAGAGTTTGTCAGATATCTTGAACAGAAACAGGAAAAAGGCACTTCGATACGCATGACCTCATATTTCCTCTGAGTAAAACTATGACAACCCTCCAACAAGTTACCAAATATACTATAAAAAGTATGAAGAAATACCGAGAAACAAGCAGGATGAGGATTTGATCAGCGCATCAATCACCACTACATGTTACATAAGAAAACCACAGCTCAGATCATAAAATGCAGCTTCCTTCAATACTGCTGCTGCAGAACTATCAAAGTCATTTTGTTTATGAAGTAAAAATAGCTGAATTCAATCAAACAAATGCAAAAGGAAAAAGATGTTGTTGTTGAAAATAAACTATTTTTATATATCTTAAGAGAAGATTTTATTTACTTAATTAGTAGCGGTTTTCTTCCAATAATGAAATACATGATTCAGATTTGTGTTAATCCATGACTGAAAATGGTTATTGACATGGTTATATTTCCCTTTTGTTAGAGTGAATGCGATGAAAGTATTAATTTATGACTCATTTTAAAGATTTTCATCATCAGCAGGCTGGCAAAGTCTGAAGTACTGAATGACAAATTAATCCATAGTCGGTCTTTTCATGGAATTTTGTTGTCAATTAGAAACGATGACAAGCACCATCTTTATATATTTAAACAGGTAGTCTCATCATCTATAACCATGTGTCATACAGGAAAATACTATATTCAGAATAAATGCAAACAAGCATAATTCAAACACATACATTTTAACATTATAAAACTCAATTATTACATACAGTAATGAGATGATCTGGGCATCATGTTTTTATTTAATAATATCTGATTTGAGCTGTATTCCTTATGTATGTTTTTGCCTAATATTTATAGAATCCCTCTATATTGTACCACTGATGCTCTTCCTGAGATTTCTCTTTCTTTTGTTATCGTTGTTGTTTAAAAAAAACAAAAACAGAATTAAAGGTTGGCCTGTGTTGTACATTGCATAGATTATAAATCCACTTTGAGGTTTAATAGTAATTTTGTTCTATATGACTAAAAAGGTCTTCACTTCATCAGAGTCAGCCTGGGCATGTGATATATACGCTTACATATCATGTGACATTATCAGTAGATTTATGGTTTGAAAAACCCACATCATCACCAAGCAATAACTTGTGTGTGGTGACTTTATCGTCATCATCATTTTACTCTATTACAGTTGTGTTATTAACACCAATATTACTATCAACCGTAATGGGAACATCCTCTCTCTATAGTCATAAATTCTGTGCTGCATGGACGACACATTTCCTGTTAGCAGCAGCGCTAAATATTGTTTCCTAATTGCAGCTGTGGACAGTGACAGTCTGCAGAGAAACTCGTGATGGTTTTCACTCTCTGGCCGGGATCAAATCATTACAGTCATCGCATAGTCAATTAACTTCCATTCTCTGCCCCGCCGTGTCCTTTAAACCACTTGAACCTCATGAGCACGGCATAACACATTGAGATCCGGGGATTATATGAATGGAGTGGCTGTCGGACTCAGACGTTGTGGGCAATGAGGATGAAACAGGCTCCTCCTGCTTGAAGTTAATGTGGATGGATTGTGTCCGGGGTGATGTAGAGCCACATTTACTGGGGGCCACAGCCGGGGTGACGACCTGAACTGCTAGCAGCACGGGGAGACTGATGCATGCTCTCCCAACAGGGTATTACACATGTGACCGGACCAGGGGTGGCCAGGAAAGTAAGGACCAGGATTCAGTGGTTGAGAGGTTGCAGTAATTACACTGGACCATGCTGCTGCTCATCCATTATTCCTGGTCCCAGTGTTGCCCATTTGGAATTGCTCAAGCAATGCTTTGCTCCCACTAAGTATAGTGTGTGTTTCTATGTGTGTGTGTGTGTGTGTGTGTGTGTGTGTGTGTGTGTGTGTGTGTGTGTGTGTGTTCATACAATATCTCAACAGCTTTATTTAACAGTCTACAGAATTTTAGCACTTTTGCAAGCAAATGTAATTTGAGCAGTGGATAAAAACAATGTAACCGGTCTCGTCTCTGCAAAGTTTAAAACAATTTTAACTTGTCTTTCCTTCAGGTAAACCTTTAACAGTAAAACAACTGTTTAATACAGTGGTAATGGAATTGATGTCAGTTGATTGGCATGAATAACCAGAGCTGGAAATATGAAATGGAACAACTTTTTGAAAACAGAAATTCAGATGCTTTGTAATTTTCAGTGAGTTTTTAAGTGAGCAACGCTGTGTTTACTTGTTTTATTTGAACAGAAAACACATGCTGATGTTATCAGTTTTCTCACCACATGGAGCACGGATGAGATGTGTACAACTGTTCACAAGGTGCACCACATCAATAGGAAATGAAGATTCTTGAAAAAAAATATACAGCTTTTGTCAGTTTTGTAGCATAGATGCATGTTTAATATAGAATGTTCAGGAAATTATATGTTTCTGTGAACTTTTTGTTCTTTTTGTTTGAGATAGTGACACACATCTGCTGTCTGATTCAAAAAGTAACATAAATACAATTGTTTTAAACAAGATGGCATATAATTTTGTAATTCCCTTGAATTTCCTTATTTTCAGTTACATAAAACTATAATATGAATATAAAAAGATTTCAATCCTGAACAACCATTAAATCTCTCATTCACTGTACCTTATCATGTAATTGGCAAGATGAGTGTTCTGTCTGCTATGATGGTGACAATCTGCTAAAATAAATACATTTAACAGGTATTTACAATTTTAAAAACTACCCCGAACACCCGATGTTATTCAGGCTGCATCAAAAATCTGACAATTGTTTTGTGAATTGCTTCTTCAAGTCAAACATTTTTTGGAGCCCTGACATTGTTGATGAAATTATTTTATGGATTACAAATTAAAAAAAAGAGAAAATCCAAGGGATACAGTGAAGTGAGAGTGAAAAGCTCTTCTACCGTTCTGAATTCTCCCAGCTACGATGAGTTTTCAGGGATGCGTATCATGAATGTTCTTCGATATAATGGTCAAACAGCTGTACCAAGCACAACGAGCACAGTAGCTATGATACTATCATTGGTAACTTGAGAAGTTTCTTAACAAAAAAGTCAAAAAGTCTTGTATATTGTTGAGATAATATTTTAGCAAAACTAGATTCAAAGAAAAATAACTGGGCCAACATCTTACAATTTTGGTATGATTACAAAAGATTTACATGAGAAGTGAAAGAGGCCCTAAAATACACCCCTGTGGCACCCCACATGTGATATCTTTAGAGAGAGCACCAACTTCTGCAACAGACATTTGTTCCAATACCATGCAGCCTGTATGCGTCAGGATGACTCGCAAGCGCTGCGGTGAAAGCTAATGGTGTGCAAATAAATGACCACGTTAATCTCCCCGCCCCCTTCCCGACGGATTACATCATGATGATACTTTCACTTTCCATATGACACCATCATTAGGTACAAATTTTGATTTGTCCGACACTTTGGTTTCACTTTGGTATTCCCATCAGTCTCAGTTAAACTAAAGACTTATCAAAATGTTAGCATGCCAGCACGTTAAAACAAAATGGTGAATATGGTGAATAATATACTCGCAAAACATCAGCATGTTAGCATCTTGACTGAAAGCCTGTCAACCTGCAGATGACATCATTGAATTCACAGAGCTGCGAGCGCTGCTGTGGACTGTTGATCTGCATGGCAGTCATTCCAGAAGTAAGAGAGAGCAGGGCTAGTTTGTTACACTTTTCACTCTCTCTTATATATCTTGGGATCCATAAATCATATAATTATACATGATATACCGAATGAAAGAGGAAAGTCTCTGGCATATTTTCTGTATTCAACACATTTTGAGATTGTACTTCAGAACAGAGGCAGTCAAATAGCTCATGTGCACTTGTGTCAATTTGCCCCATCACTGGATATTCGTTGGGAAAGTTTGACATGGTGCTAATCGGCACCACGGCTCGGTCACCACTGGGATGCGGAAGGCTTTACTTGTAGCCGCCTGTCTTTTTTTTTTTTTTTTTATCTCATCTGCTGTTAACTTTGCTCAGTATCGGGCCAGGGTACGGTAGTCAGGTTAATATTAACATTCTGGGCTGTTCTCCTGCCCCGGCCTCACTGCCCTTAACATTAGGATGTCAGGTGGTGTGCTGCCATCTTCTGTTTTTCTTTAATAATCCCTGAATACCTCTTCACCTTTCCTTTTGTCCTATTTTCCTTCTTCCTTCCTTCTAAAATGATGTGAACCCAATTATATGTTAAATATCATTAAACAATCCTTTGACTGCTGATTGGCAAACATTTCTTAAAGTAGCTACCCCTATTTATTGAACTTTCACTGATGTTGTTATTTACAATGCCACATTCGGTACAATTTCCCAAAATCTCCCAAGACAACTTGCCCCATACCGCCATATTTTCTAACACTTGCTAAATCTCTGGTTAGCTTGGCACATTAAATTAGTAAAAAGGTTTAAAAAGATACTATATTAGCTCCTCTGCAAAATACAAATTTATAATATGTAATATTCCTTACTAGAAGAGCAAAACTAAAAAAAAAAATTGAAATGTACATGTTTTTTTTTAATCAGGGGTGTGAAAAACAGTTCATTTGCGCTAACTTCAGTTCACAGCACGGCTGACCGCTCCCAGGCGAGGAAATTGCATCAGAATAAGTGAATGCACAAAACCAATATTACATTTCTTAGTAATACCCTCTAGTGTTGGAAATAAAAGCAGTGTGACAACAAGGCCCGGTCGCTCCTATATGCGTTGCGCTTCAGCAAAGTTTCTGTCTCGTCTTCATGACAAAAATCAAAACAGATTTTTGCCTCTTGATGTTGTGGGCACATTGGGTGTTTTTTTTAATTGTTTATCATCATAAGCAAGACAGTAAACACCTCCACATTAGCATCACGAGCCGGCAGCGCCCTGAACGCGAGGCTGACCTGCCGATGATTTCAACGTGCCTTCTGAGCAGGACGAATCGCAGCTCGCCACGAGCCAACAATCAGCAGGCTCGTTCTCAGCTCATTAGCCCCGGCTCCTCTCTCTCTCTCTCTCTCTCTCTCTCTCAGACACACATCTTCCAGAGACTCGGCGCCGCAGCAGGGGGAATGACTGGGATAAATAAGGAATAATCAAGGAATCGTTCTGGCTGCGAGTTGACCTGAATATGGGGTTTCTTACCGTCATGGAAGCTCTGCCGACACCCCATTATAATGAATGGAGCAGAGCGTGAAGAAGACTGAGAGAGGGCGACGCATATTACAATCACACTAATGCTCAGGAAGGAGGAGGATGCTCTTTTGTGGTCGACGAATGCTCGTTTCAGTACAACTTTTGCATGCCATGACACCTACCCACAGCCTATATTTAGAGCAGCATAATTTTTGCAAAACAAACAACATGAATTTTTGTAGGTTTTTTTTTTCCTTCTTTATAAACTCATGAATAAAACAGTCAGTGAGTAGGCAGATGTGGCTTTTTGCGGAGGACTGGTTCGGAAAAATAACATCCTCCTTAAAACGTCAACACTCACGGCTGACTTAAAAAAAAAAAGAGAAAAAACATTGATGATGTAGGAGGGGTGACAGACGCAATTGTCCCTGTGACCCTTCACAGTTTCACCCTTTAAAGTGTAATTATAATAAATGGTCTCAGGACTAAATATAGCGCATCAAGTCGCAAATTTGGAGGATCATTTGGAGGATTCTTGACGATCTGAAAGTGTTCTGACGTGACTAAACATCCCCCAATGCTTCTTTCTCTCCACCTCTTCTTGTCACAAACTTCATTTCGAGCTGATTGACCACAGGTCTTCACAAAGTTCACAGAGCCATGACACATTGCTGCAGTATCAGATCAGGTATCTTCCTCCATGAGGATAATATTTCATGTACAGGACATTCATTTTCTAGTCAACTTCAGCGGTGAGCCGCCAGCGGTCTCTGTCCATCCATCACATCCTGACCTTCAGCACTGTACCCTGACGGCTGCCTGGGGCACACACACAGAGAGAGTGACTAATGTCGTCCCAGCCGCCACCTCCCCGCACCAAAAGGACCCTGATATCCGTCCAGTATTATCCGAGCCTGGCGTCTACAGATTCCTATCGCTGCTTCCAGCTTTAATTATTCACGCTGCTGAATCACAACGCTCATCAGAGAGATAGCCCGACTGGCCAGACTGCCCGTCCTCTCCCTCTCTCCGATCCTATCTATCTGGCTGTATGACACTATCTCATCTTTCTTTTATATACTGCAGATTAGAAAGGAGAACAGCTGGACTCGCCTGTGCCTCGGCATACAATGAGGAAAGCATACAGTCTCTAACCAAGACAGGACGTTGGGCAGAGTAGTTTCACCTGCAGTCAAGGTTTGGTTTTTGACAAGTGGGGAGCGCACGATGAAGTCATAGCTTCAACCAGGAAACAAAATACCCACCTGGAATTATGTGAAGGCCTTTTAACGCATTTTTTAAATACATGTTGTGATGAAAGTGAGAATCATGGTTTCTGTACTGAAAATGGTGTGAATTTCTGTATTTTTTATAGGTATGACAACAATTCAAGCAAAGCGCATGTCAGATGATACAAACAGCATTTGAAGCACCCTCCCGCTGCACCTTTCTGACATCAAACTTAGGGAATGCCTTCATCCTGGGATGCATAAAAGATGAACAAAGGTGAGAAAGTAGGCATCATAGTCTGTTATCTCACTCAGATCACTTTTTGTATGTAAAAACAATGAACGGCTTTGTGGAAAGCTTCTCCTGGGTGTTCACCTCTCCTCCAGGTGTAGTCATCCAAACAGCTGGAAGCACATCAGCTGACACACCACACCAACTCATTTGTTTCAGGCCTGCCTCGGCCTGCAAATACAGTACATGCAAGAACACATTCCTGGTTGGTCAGCTAGTTAGTTAGTTGACTGCAGTCTAGTTTTTGGCTTGACATCTTTGTAACTAAATATAAAGATGATTGCCACTGTGAGAACCTTCCTGCATTCACACAGTGCAGAGTGGAAGAAGAGGAAAAACACCCCCTATTCTGACTGAGTAATGTTCATGCGTTATTCTTAGGTGGTGAATTCATTGCAGAGTGAAAACAGATACAAACAAACACTGCATAGCTCATAGATTAGGAGAATGGGTTGGTTTAAATACTGGATTTTGCTTTGATGGAATTATTTTTGACGGAACTGCCAGCGTTGGTGCATTTGCAGCTAGTTTGACATCAGTTTGCTGACATGTCTTTAGGTATTTCCAAGTGGCAGATATTCAGAATCAGAAATGTCAAATAAAGTTGTTGAAATGTCTTGACAACTGGATGGATTGCCATGAGATTTGATCAAGCGGCAACCGGTAGTGACGGCAGCCATTGGTTTGTGAACAGCGGTTCCGAAACCTCAAGTTTGGAATTTGGCCGGCGCCATCTTGCTGGTCCCGAGCGGTTTGGAGCCGGTAGTGTCCATATTGAACTGGGGGGGAGCGAGCAGTGGATCTGACTCCATTTTATTGGAAACCTGACGATACTACGTCCCGCCCACCGATAGCCTTAACCTAACAGTTGACAGGCCCGTCAATCAAACAAATACGCCCCCCCCCCCAAAAAAAAAAACCCCAAAAAACATGGCTCTTTGAAGGTTATTTTCTAAATAATGACGGGATTATTTTCAGATAGATCACCAGATAACTAATAAAAAGGAGCGACTTTAGTCAGCAAACCAAGATAACTCGTGGAGAAATTTTATTGACTTAGAATTTTAGGAGACTAGTTGAATGGGAGTCTATGGATCCGGAGGCTTTTTGGAGTCGACCTCTATTGGCACCCAGTGGTATTGCAGCTTAAGGCACTTCTGCATCCGCCTCATTTTTCAGAACAGAAAGCTACGTCCACTTTTATATACAGCCTGTGGGTTTGTTAGACACATTCACAGTCCTTCTCAAAATGACTTGGTGAATTTTTTTTCAATACTTTTGTTTATGATCAAGTCTCAAATCAATGAAACTGACATTAGCCTCAGTTGTGTTTGGTTCCACTTTGCAAATATTAACATTGTGAACTGAGATGGAGATGGTAAAACACTGTTCCTACTGAGATGAGTGTTCAGTTTAAGAACTGCCTCACAGAGCTGCGACAAGGCTGCAGACTCTAAGCCTTCTTAACAATGTACCTGCTCTTAGATATAAATATAGACAACAAAATACTTTGACTTTGTTGGTGCTTTCTTACATTTAACTAGAGTAAATGAAATCAAGTAACATGAATGAAATGTCAATAGTTCATAAAAATAAAAACAGTTTGTGAAAGTTAGGTAATTCTTACATAGGAAATGTCACCCAACAATTATCAGCACTGTGTGGTTATTCCGTGTAGAAGAGGGCCTCCTGATTCTGACTAACTCTGCAGCTGCTCACTGGTACCTAATGTGGTTTATCATTGTGATCACGTGCGTCCTTCCTGAATTCTACATCTTTGACTTGAACTACTGTGTGACACCTATGACTGCACCACTGACCTGCTTTATTTTAATCTATAAAAGTACTGGAATTTTGGTGAGACACACACCCTCACATGCACAAACCTCCGCCATATTTAACCTCTGTGCTCCTCACCCCCCCAGCCTGGGACTCTGGATCTTATTTCTTGGTGACAGGACCGGGACAGAGGAGGCTCATTTTTTGGCTGTTGGGACGAGGACGAGCAGTCCGTGGGGGCGGGGGGGGGGGACAGTCAGATTGACAGGCCGATGGAGCCGTCACTGGGGGCCAAGGTGTAGAGATGTTCGGGGAGTTGGCGTTGGCGGCTCAAAAGATAAGCATCAGTGAGAATATGAGAGGCGAGATGATAATCTTTCACAGGAAGTCAGGCTATACCATTGCAGAAGAAACCACAGGAGAGAGGCTGACCTTGTGCGCTCGTGCTCTGCTGCATCGCTTTTTGGAGGAGACCAGGCCTCCTACCCACTGCAGACAGGAAGATACTCTGTCATAGAAATGCTGTGTCTAAAACAAAGACCAGTCAGCTCTAAAGTTGATGTGCCGAGCGCTGAGAAGTCGTCTGAAACTTTTGTATGATTGGCAGTTTTGCATTACGGCACCACAGCAGCGGTAAAGCTAAAAAAAAAAAAACGTAGGAGCTGTTGTGCAACATTTAGCCGACGCTATTATAGATGACGCTATTATAGATGATACTTTATTTAGACGTGTGTTCAGACCAAGCTAATTTTCCTTTATTTTGCTCAAATTGGCAGCTTAGTCACCCCAAACAACCAGTGTGCCAATAGCACAGACGTTAGCTGCGAGACAGCCATGTACTAACGGTGTAGTAGAGTAGCTCTGTGTGTGTGTGTGTGTGTGTGTGTGTGTGTGTGTGTGTGTGTGCGCGTTCAGCTCAGCCAATCACTGATCAGCCTCAACACTCATCCGAAACTCCAGTTCTATCAGTTATTTCAGCGCGTTCTCAATCAAAGGGCGTCGAATCCTGCCGTCTTGTCTCAGCGGTTGGCATCAGAGAAATACACACAAGGTGCCGTGTGGCATCTAAGACATGGTTACAACGTACTTCATGTGTTCAGCACAAAAAAAGGTCACGTGATACATTCATGAAGTAGCTCATTAAAGTGCAGGGATTACCAAAATTGTTTGTGCTATTTGAAATCCTCCCAAATCCACCCACATTGATGAATTTGTTTCTGACTGCATCTTTCGCTGGACTTCATATTGTTGTTGTTTGTCTGAAATTCACCTTGTTTTCCTCTGAGCACGCCTTCGGCGTTCACATTAAATCTATGTGTGTAATAGGGAAAGAAAACATTTTTTATTTTCATAATTTGGGATCTTTTTGTTGAGCGGACGAATGTCCGTGTTAGTCAAACCCGTGTGGAAGAGAAAAACAAGACAAACGGAATAAATCATTTCCTGAACTCTCTCTTCTGGACTTTCATCACATTTTTCGGACCAACTTCCTGGTTCAACAGTACTTGCAGTACTTGCCATAATTCTGCCCTCTCATGGTTTTCTTGTGATGCAGGTTTATGAGTGGTGTGCTGAACCTTCGGTCCAAATGAAGTGGCAGCTTATCTGGAAGAAACTGTGAGCCTGCCTAGAGACTTCATCGACGGTGAGTACAGTGTTATCATGAGCGATGCAACACATGGCCAGAACAACAGAAATTAAGCTCATCTTCTAATAACAAGAGTTCCCCTTTAACACTACAATCTTTGGACTGAGTGGCCCAAAAGTTAAGTAAATGCTGAGGCCACAGTTTTTTTAGGGTAAGAGAAAAAGGCTTTTAAGCAGAACATCACTCACAAATCTTCCTGGACTGTCTCCAGGTTTTTTTTTTATTTTTTTTAAAGAATGAGTAATGTTCACTGCTTTATCTTTTAACTGTTGTCAGTGTGCCTGGCTCAAAACCGGCTTCACAACCGACACAAAAAAATATATTTTGAACAAGATTCAGCAGATTTTTCTGTCTCATTTGAGATGCTATTTAACTTTTAATAGCTCAAGTTTAAAGTCTCTTTCCGTCTAAATTATAACTTGTGCATAACATGTAACCATGAAGCTGTGAGTGCTGAAGATGTGACCGAAAACTCGTGTGAGCTGTGTTTTCTAAGTAAAACCTTGATGGCAGACGCTTTTCTAAGTGTTTATGCTTCAAAATAAAACACTGAAGTGAAATCTTCCTTTGAAAGGTTAATCTTGACTGAAAAATTAGTATTTGGTTTCACCTTCATGTTTGATACAGAAATGAAGGCAGATGGTGATGTTGACAACAGTAAATGTCACCCTGCTTCCTTTGGCACTTGGCAGAGCAGCTGTTGAAATGTCAGTATGTTCCTGCTCAAATGAACAGAAATACTTATCACAGTAGCGGATTCATTTAACCTTGATTTAGCGAGGAAATGGTCTGGGGTTGGACTTTGAATATAGTCAAAGAGCTTGTACGTGGAAACTTTGTGCTTTGAAGTGTCGACTTTGAAAGACAAAAGCTCGACACAGGAAACATTTCTGATTTTTCATTTGGCAAAAAGTTTCAGCAGAAGTTAAAGACAAATGTGAAAAAACTAAAAATTCCAGTTCTACAAACAATGCATTCGCAAAATGTTTTGTTTCTTCGCTAAACTGACGTCTTTCTACATGAAGTCAAATCAGAGCACAGATGCACAAGACAAAGCCCTCCACCAACAGCCCTTTTATTGTCTAAAGCAGCGCAGTCCTCAGGTTATAGGCCAGCTATTCACCGCACAGGAAGTTATTTTAAGTTGCTGCAGTGGGCTGCTTAACTCTGACAGCCTCAGTTGAAGCAACAGAAGTGTTTCTGTGTATTTACAGGAGGGAAGAAAAACTGCAGACGCTTTTTTTCTGTAACCAAAACACAAACCAAGCAGGCAGAAATTGCCGGACACCCACTGATGCTGGCGCACTCGCTGTGCACGTCTTCGGAAAAGGTAGGTAACTTTTAAATAGCTTCCTACTTTCAAATTCTGCCTTTGTTAGTGTATAAAAGCTACGGCAGACCGGAGAGGCAGAAAGGTTTTTCTGTAAAGTAAAATGAAAGCTCTGGTTTTCAGCAAAAAAAATGAGAATCTCACTTCAATTATAATTCAAAAACAAGCCTCTAGTTGCTTGCAATTGCAATGACGTTTTATTTTATATGGAGGTGGTGTTGGTAAATTGAATTGCATCTCATGCTACAATAAATACAATCTACATAATAGTTAACCTTCCTGTTGTCCTCGGGTCTTTCGCGACCCAAAATGGTTTTGCAAATTAGTCACGAAAGACCCGAGGACAACAGGAAGGTTTTAAAGCACAACAATAATTAGTTTCCTTAGAAACATTCACATAATTCACGTACATTTTAAAATAAAAATTGTAAAAACTTTTTGTTGAGCAGTTTTTTTTTTTAAAAGATGCTTAAATTGGGGCCTTGATACATAAACATGTATGTCAACACCAATACCGATTATAATCAACAATAGTGAATGACATTTTATGACAATCCTAATATCGACAGTGTATCCTGGTCTGAGCCTGCTGATAGTGTTTCTCTGAGCCCTCTCTCGCTCTCTGCCGCTGATGCTTTCTTGACGGCCGTAGCGAAGCCAGGTCACAAATCCCGAAGTCGTCTGGTGGTTTGAGTTGCCACAAATCCTCTGCACCCAATTTCCATGGGGCAGAAGTTTATTTTCCGGACTAACTGCTCAACCTCAGATGCCAGCTCCATGTATCTAATCTCCTTCCCCTTCATACATCTCATCCCACCCCTCTTCCCATGGCCCAGTAAACTCTGCAAAGTAGTCAGAGAGCCCCACTGAGAGTTAGACCACAGTGACAAATCCAAAACTGAGTTTGACTCCCCCACCCCCGCCTGTGTGCTGCTAGTTGGTAGCCTGTGATGTCTGCTGGCATGTTCACAATCCCTGGGCCTTGCTAAAATGTCCTTCTATTTTGGGTTAGGTTTTCCTTCCTGCTTCCTGTTTTCTTCTCCTTCACAGCCAAATGGATTTAAAGATCAAAACCTGTCAATCACAGTGTGGTGGATTAGTCCTGACTCTGTTTCTTCCTTTCTTCATGCCTCGCTCCCTGGAAATATGATTTTAAAATTGATGCACGGTGTTGTTGTTTTTTTAAAAAGCTCAAAAGACGATGATTTGTGGTGAAGACCCGTGTCTCTGTGTCAGTGCAGCAACACAACTCATGTGAAAGTCAAAGTGTAGCGGCCATTTTTTAGCCCTTCAGTTGCTTCGTTGTTGCACTTAATTTCTGTCCATTTGATCTGGAGCGTCTAACACGGCAGCACTTACTAACTTACTGAATGTGACCAAACAAATCTGAACAATGTCAGTACTGTCTTTCTCATATTCCTCACATTGTGGAGTACCTAAAGTCTGACACTTTCTCTGCACTCTGACACCCAACCTTCACCTCCCTCTTTTATTAAAAAAACCACTAAAAGCTTGGGAACATTTTATTCATCGGACCCTTCTATAGTGATTCAATAAGAATATGCCCCTATCGATGACAGCAAATTCAACAAAACACCTTTTAGCTTTGTGTACACTCGTATTACAAAGTACGGAACTGTTGTCTCTGTGGTCTTGGTATCTTAAAATGGTTGATGCCGCTCAATCGCAAAGCTCTATGCTTTTAAAAGATGCACAGTACAGATCGTTAAATTTGAGCCATGAAGTGGCCGGTCCCATTCACTCTGCCTGTATTCAGGTTAGTGTTTAAGGGTCAGAGGATCCCCATGTTAAAAGTTTTCTCATTTCATAGCTAAATTTTGGTGTTGTCATGATCTGCAGGTGTTGTCACTTTAATTTTCTGAATATTTTGGGATGAATTTGTAATTTCCCTCGAGGTCAACCGTCAACTGACTGAACTTAAGATAAGTATTGTAAAAACAATGGCGGTAACCAGCACCACTCCCTTCACTAACAAAGATGGTATTTTAGATCAATATTTTGATATTGCTGATGTTCTTTACAGTACGTTGGTCGTGCTTAACCAACCAAGTGCCACATTTAAACACAGTGTTGATCATTCTGTCTTTAACCAAAATTCTGTGTTATGTTTCCTTACAGTCACGTAATTGTCCAGCGCAGCATTGTTTCTTATATATATTATTATTATTATTATTATTATTATTATTATTATGCTGATGACGCTGGATTGCACCTCTCAGAAATTCAAAAGAAGTTTAATTAACTATTATTCCAATTATAACTCCTACTGTTACAATTTTTGCACAAGTGTCTTCTTTGACCCTTTAGGAATCTGATGGGTTGTGTTGTGAGGCACGACAATATCGAACAGCATAAATCTTAAATATTACATGATTGCCCGGATCAGCTACAACTGTACACGACATTTTCGTTCCTCAGAACGAGACCAGTATCCATTTTTATTGACATTAGATGGCCTGGCTGAACATTGATATAAGCATGAATATTCTAGTGAACCATTTCTTATATCTTCAGTGATGTTCGTCATTACGAGCATTGTGCAACTGATTTTAGAATTATATTCCTTTTTTATTAAAAAAAAAATATAATATATATTTTGTAAGTATAGTGTTCATCTAAAGTTAGATTTAATCAAGAAGCAGTTCTTTTTAATATGAACATGTAAATATAATTGCATTAGAAAGACAACGTGTTCCTGGAGGAAAATAAAATAATAAACCTTTCAATATAAAAAAAAAAAAAAAGTTTCACACTAAATTCATGTTGTAAATATGAAATGTTACAAATATAATTCAGACCGCCAACAAAAACTGAGTGAAACCTGAAAACAGCAGGAGGCCACCAACAGCTCTGTTGTGGTTTATATAAAGACCTCGTTCTTCTGCGTGTGTTGGCTGCTGAGGAAGAAAAGTCCAAGGACAAACTGGGTTGGAAGGCCACATTCTTCAGCAGAACACCCAACTAATGATGGTTTTTCATTTTTGTTTTCGCCCCCTCGTTAGCTGCAGAGAGAGGGAACAGCCATGAGTCTGCTGTTATAATGGTGAGTTATGGCGCTCGCGTCCGCAGCGTTTCCCCGCTGGTTCCACATGAACGTTCCCAGGGGGAACTTTGTGAGCCTGCAGCCCCCTGTGTAATTACCTTTTAGCACAGAAATGAGCAAAGAGGGAGATTCTGCTCTGTCATTGTTAGTGCGGAGTAAAAACAACAGAGCAGGCGATGATTCTTGTCTGTATTTTCACTGGAATTTACAAAAGTTGTTTTTGTTGCATTAATATTCATTTTGTAGTTAAATTATGAAATATTTATTTAGTCTAATGAATGTATACAGTAATCTTCTCTAAAATTCATAGAGGCTGATTAGATTAATATGCATTATGTCATTTGAGGGAGAGTTATAGTCACTGTCACCGACCTGTGTTCAGATTGTAAGACATTACTTCAGTTCAATACATCTCTATTATAGGTCTATGACGTAAGGCTGTAAAAGCTGTAGTTGTTTTTCATTCCACATAAATGTCTTATTTTGGTTATGAATAAAACATGCATATTTCTCTGTAGAAAACTCACACTCTTAATCTTTGTATACTGTGTTTACTTTGTGCTTTGTGGAAACTGGCTGTTATCTTCAGATGCTTTTTACGATGTACTTCTTCAAACGTCTTCAGCTGACGACGCTTCTCAGAAATGCAGCAAAGAACAATAACACGCAGTTTTAAGTGTTTTCTTGGATGCTTTTTTATTAGCTAAAATAGCCCTCTGTTGGTTTACGTCCATTTTCCTGTATGTCAGAATTTCCATCTAAAATGCAGTGACGCAAGTGTGACTAGAGGCTGTAGTGGGTTCATTGAAAGTTCTATACCAGTGTTTATCATCCACACGTACCTGTAAGATATATGAATGAACCGCTTCGATCGTTATAGGCATGTGCAGACTGCAGGTGTTGGTCCCAGGGAGGGATCAGATACAGCAGATCTTTTCAAATCAATACAACAGTCAGCTCCGGCTGAACTCTGTTTGGATTAAAATCAGAATCAGAATCAGCTTTATTGGCCAGTTATGTTTATACATACCAGGAATTTGATTCCCATTGTCCTTGCTCTCAACGTACACACGCAGAAACAGATATAGATAGACCTACATATATACAGTTTAAGGCGTATGTACAGCCAAAAATGGTGCAATTGTGCAAAATGTTGTGTTAAAGTTAATTAAACTCTATCAATGACTTCATAAAGAAATTCTGTAGAAATTCAACATCATAAAAAAAAAAAAAAGGAACCAAAGTACAAAAACATGTCACAGAACTGAACTGAAACTCAAAATTGTTGTTTTTGTTAGATGGACGTAATTATGTTTTTAGCCTATTTTGCCTCGTTAAATCAGATATCATAATAATTGCCGTGCTGTCTAAATCTCAATGAGACCGCGTTATCATTGCTCAGTTTGTTGAGGCACTCTCATCTAATTGTCCTTTCCAAAAAAAACCCAATTTTTTTCCACACAATCTCCTCAGAACAATAAATGTGCTGCAGCTACATAAAATGGCATTTCCTTCCTGTGGTGAAATAGTCATGTTGAGTGTTACATACATGCCAAATGGTGACACTGCACCCGCTGAACACAAACATCCATTTCCTCCAGGAGGTGGGGTGGAAGTCAGTGCGGACTCTCCTCCTCATTACAGACAAACCAGTTGTGATGTGGAGCAAACAGCTTTTAAATTGAATGAGACACACTGGTGTGATTGGGCGTGATTAATGCACCCACTGATAATGTATTCATCCTGATCTCACCCCCCCCCCTTTTTTTTTTTTTTTCACAGCTTCGCCAAAGGTGCACATAACGGTCCCAATGCACTTTGCGTCATATGCCATCAATTCAGAAATAGACAAAGCTTGTGATTTAACAGCGTGTCACGCACTGTCACTTTTTTCTCTGACTGTAAATGTGTGGGTCTGTAAAGAGAGACGCTTTAAAAAGGAAAACTCTAGGAGACGAGCAGCGGGTTATGTTGCAACACCTCCAAATAACTTCCTTTTGCTTATCAGCGTGGTATACGTACAGAATCTTAAAACCATCTACTCAGAATGTATTCTGTATATATCGGCTGATGTAAAGAAGCAAAAATTAAAAAAAAAATGCTGACCCTACGGATTTCCTTGTTTTTGTACACTGAGCGTGTTCATGTATTACAAAGCTGCAATTTTCTCTTCGCAGAATCGCAGCACGGCCGACAGGAAAAGAGCTCGACAATGTGGTAACTATAACAATGTGACGGAGCCCGAGTACGACGTGGTGGACGACCACGTGGAAGTGTTCAACGTGCGCATACTTCCTGCGAAGCCCATAGATGATGAGAGAGCGTACGCAGGTAGAGAAGGAAACCATGACACACTTACCACTTGCTCATCTTCGTTTTTCACTTTTGTTTCACTTCCCGTTTGGGTTGTTTAGATTTTAGTATTAGAATCGAGTTTCAATGAAATTTGCGTTCTAGTTTTGGTTTCATGAGTTACTGTTGACTTTAAGTCTCACTTTAAAAAGGCACGTTATTTTGTATCCCAAAATCAAAACCTGTGAAACTAAACATTATTTTTATTGCACAAGTTAACCCGAGGCTCCATTTGCTTTATTATTATTTTAGTTTGTTTTAAACCCTCGGTGGGCCGAGACGTGAAGCGAGTAATTCTGTCCATCTGTAGGTAGTCAAGCTGACCTTTAATGAACATCAATCCACCTGTCTTTCACTTCTCCCCAAATATATGCAAATACAATACATCTATTTCATAAATATAGTGTCATATTCACATCCAAAACCATAGAAATAAACTATTAAGTCCCAAACTTGTACAAACTCTAAGTGCACTTTAGCTGACACAATGAGGCTGAGTATGTTTCACTTTCCTACACAGAAAAACTCCAGTGAATATAATTAGAATGAAGCTGAATGAAGTGCAAGAGAACTAAAAAAAATAAAAAATAGAAAAAAAACAACTCCACTGCAGACTGTGGTGAGAATGAAAGCAGCGTGGATGTGAGAGAGAGCTCACGCTGAGTGAGCATGATCTGCCAGTGGGTCTCCAGGGCCATCTGTTGGCTGAGTCAGACTGCGGGAGATTACAATTATCCAGGAGCCGAAGGGGAGGAGAGGAAAGCATGTAGTGTGAACAGACTCCCTTTACTCTCCTGCATGGATGTGGCCCACAGCCAGGGGCCTCACAGCTGCACGTCGACAACTTCATACTGAATGTGGCTTTTAAATTTGTTCACACTCTGAGTATTTTCCCTCTGTAATCAATACAGTCTGCCTCCGCAGTGCACTACTGGGACCGGCATCGACCGACTTAGGAGAATGATACAAACTCAAAGAGTGTTTCAAGTGTCAACTAACAGTGGAACTGAAACTTGTATCATTACTGATCAAAGTGTGGCCATCACAGTTTCTTTTTTGCTTTCAAGACAGGGATCTTATGCGGTCAACGTCTGCTCAGAGCCTTTCATCAGCCTCCACTGTAAGGTTTCTTTTGTTGCTCTTTAATGAATGTACTATTCCAGCTGAACTTCTCTGCGGTCTGTACTCTACACTTCGCTGTGCTCTTCACTCAATCAGGGTAACTCTGACATCCTTCCCAGATTACCACCCAGAAGAACCGCACACATGCCAGGTAAAGTTTCAAAACATGGCATGATTGGAAATGTGATGATTGTGGTGCAGACGTGTCAAAGTAATCGTGGGAGAAGCTCAAATCTAAGGGAATTATGTAACTTTCGGAAAATATATATATAAAATAAATAAGTTAAATACATAAGCGCACAGTTTCTGCAGAGGCCTTGCTATTGCAGACTGTGTTGGTCTGGTACAAGTAGCATATGGTGGCACATATGAGCTAAAATTAGCAAAGTTTAGACAGATATTACTGAGTCTTGTCACTGACTTTATGACTTTTCTCTTCTCGGCTATTGGCTGCTGCTCAGAAAAAGGTACATTGGGTCACTAAAGCAGTATAATTTAATACATACATATAGTTAACATTCAATTAAATGGCCGTGTGGAATATGAAAGAGTTACTAATAATACTGAAAACACTGAGAATCATCATCCATGTTGGCAGGGTTGTTTTTTTTTTTTTTTTTTTAGCACAGTGAATTGATTTTACTGCACAATTACTGCATTGTTCAAACCTTTGTTTTCAGGAAAATATCTATGATAAATCTCCTGTATTCTGCAGTTAAGTTCAAAACTATAGTGATAACTCTGTATCATGCAAAAAACATGTAATGCACCCTTCACATCACACTGTGAAAACCACTTGTGAAAAACCTATATTTTCGGTTTAAGAAAACAAATCCATGAATCCATGTAATCAGGGTTAGAAAAAGATTTCTTTAAGGATAAACCATGTTGTTTTCTCACAGACTTGAACTCCTGTCTCCAGGTTATAAGTCCTGTGTTTGAACCCGTCCAACCACCCCTGACCTACCTTTCTACTCAGACTTTAGTACTTTTGTGCTTTGTCAAATGACCTCGCACGACCTCCGTCACATGACCTCCCTCTTTGACCCCGGTCATGTGTGCGTGTACGTTTCTCACTGGGGCGAGGCAAAACACTGACACAGTATCCTCTGTAGTGAACCGATGGGTTTGTTGTGATGCCCGGCTGCTAGTAAACACAATCAACCAACTATTATCTGTAGACACGGATATTTGATTTTCTTCAATTGTTGCTTAAGATCAAAGAATAAATTAAAAAAACAAGTTGATATTGAATTCCGCGTTTGTCACGTGACCAGAAACACACCTCCGAACAACCTGAGTATTAAAGCTTATTGGTATATGCTGTCAGACCACAATGAAAAATACAAGATCTTTTACTGACGGGGGTTACAGCTACTGACCTCAATACATCGAAGCGTGTAACACTACAGTTGCTTATCTTCACACCAGATTAATGACTCTCTGTTGTAACTTTAAAAAAAAAAAGAAGCTCTAAACATCTTAAAATAATGTAAAACCTGCCAAGTAACCACTATCAGCCATGCATAAATATAGTAGAGTGCATTATTTCCTTTTAAATTGGATAAAAGCTGAATGTTTCCCGAAAGAATCGATCGCTTAAAACTGCCAGTCAGTGCTTACTTTTCACATCCGCCTTTTTTAGGGCCTGCTGTGAACAGAAACCTGAAGCCCAGCAGACGAAAGGCCAAACCAGGTAACAACATCTGAATAACTAAAAAAACAAAAAACAACAACAAAAAAAAAATTCTCTCTCAGGGTCACAAAAACATCTCAAATATTCACGTTTCATTTACAGAAAAGAAGTTCCCACCTGTGCAGCCAGGAGAGCCGGTAAACACCTGAGACATGTACAACAAGGCAAACTTATTTTGTGTCTATAAATCGTGTTGATTGAAACTCAGATCACTTTCCTCTCTTTCTTTCCTCACAGCACTCACACAGGTAATGTTTTTTCTCTCACTACTCTGGTTATTCTTTGTTGGGTTGAAACGGGTGATGGGTGGACTCACGGCTTTCGTCTGTGCTCCTCCAGGCATTCTCCATCCTCTTCGCCCTTCACCTTGGAGTTGGCTAATCACATGGCTGGAATGCTTCTCAATGAACCCTGCAGGAGAGAGTGAGTACAGTTTTACTGTCCCGGAAAGCAGGTAGAGAGAGTCACTTGTCCTAATAAGTCTTCAATGTTGCTTCAGAGAACTTGCATGACTGCACAGTACAGTTTGTACAGTGTGGCAGTGACACCATCTGCTGGTTGGAAAAATAATCACAGAAAAGGCTTTATTCACAAAGCATATTGACATGTTCATATGTTCTTTCTTTTTTTTAATTTCATTAGACAACAGTGGACAACAAAAAAAGTAAGAGGAGAACTATTTTAATAATAGCTTAGAAAATCTATTTAACTTATACGCAGTGTCTTAAAATCACGGTGACTCCTGTAACCCTGAAATAATAAATAGTAATGTTTTTCTGGAAATATATTATCAATCAGCCCTTTCAGAAGTGATATTATCATTATAATTTCACAAATTATATATTTTTCCACCTAATTCATCTTTTAACTTGCAGTAAAAACAAAAAAAAGTAATTTTTGTTTAATGTCTTTTAATGTTTCTAACAGGGAGAATTCAGTTACACAAAAGGTAAGGTCAAATAAAACTAAAGAGTTAATGAATATCCTATTTTGTAGAAAATCATCTTCTTATATGCGATTTTGTTGAATGTATTTTTAGGTGCACACAGTGCTGAAAGTGTTTCAGAGAACAGTCACAGACATTCTTTGGATTTGGAGACTCACATCCTAGAAAACAGGTGAGACTTATATTTCACGTATATGTCATGGTTGAAATGCACTTATTGTAAGTCGCTTTGGACAAAAGCGTCAGCTAAATGAAATGTAATGTAATATTTCTCAGGCTTTTCAGGACGTCACGTTACATCACGTCTGATTTAAATGCGCTTTTTCCTTCCTTTATTTAGAGCACAACTAAATCTTGGTAAGTATGTTAGAGAGCAATATTTTTTATTACAGTTAATGATTAAATAAATCAACATTACCGTGTATTTAAAGAAAGGGTGCCATCAAAACGTCATCACCATGAGTGGCCGCAGACTAAAGAAGACTTTGACCTGCACGACTTTGCTCCGATAGAAAAGCCTCAACAGGTAAACAAGCTGCTACATAATCAATTCAAATTCGTCATATGATGCAGAATAATATCTGCTCTTTCACCACATGATATTGAGTGGCTGTGAAAGTCATTGATCACTGAACTGTATGGCAGACCTACTGCGAGGAGGACTGGTACGTCGGAGCCTGCAGTCGAGCAGATGCCGAGCACGCCTTACACCTGGTGAACAAGGTACCTCAAAATGAATGAGAAATGTACCCGATGTACCTGAATATGGTCGAAGCTTAGTTTGATGTTATGAAAAACACACTCGCTCAATCTTCAAACAAAGACTGGAAACAGGGGGAAACAGTTAGCCTGGCTCTGTTCAAAACACACAAGTACACCAGCAAACGAGCAAGCTACAAAAACCAAACAACAGGTTGTGGTTTTACAGATTATTATGCGACTGTCTTAACCATGCCTTCTTCTTTTCATAATTCCTGAGTAGGATGGAGCGTTTTTGATACGAGACTGCTCCATCAACACCGGCAGTGAACCCTTGGTACTGGTTGTGTATCACGAGAAGAAAGTCTATAATGTAAAGATTCGGTACATCGAGAGCATGAGCAAGTTCGCCCTGGGAACAGGACAACGTTCGAACGACGTGAGTGGACGAGCGCCTAGGAGACAGTTTGACAAACGCCCTCTCCGGCATTACATTCACTGTAACTCACTTCCTTTCTGTTTCTCCTCAGTTGTTTGACTCTGTGGCAGACATCATCAAGTTCCACTCCATATTTCCAATAGTACTCATCAGTCTCAGAAATATGCCCGCAAACAAATATCCAGAAAACTGTGTGCTGACATGTCCAGTAACGAAAAGGGATGTTGACCAGCTGCTACAATAACAAAAGCAAAAGATAATCTGTTCAATCCCATCTGGTTCCTCACATCCTGCTGTGTATTATAATTTTTTTTTTTTATCATGTTAGGAAAAATTACTTTGCATACAATTGTGTTGATCAGAACCGAACATCATTTATAACTGCGATTAATAATTATTTGGATAATCCCATTAACCGTTATCAGTTGTTTTTATTTTTGTTACAAAGAGTTCAAAACCAAACCTTCATGATATATTTTTCTTGTACCAACAACTCCAATAAACAAAGATTATCTACATATAAAAACAGCAAACACATATGTCACAATAAAAGCAGAGTATTTGTCATTGTTTTCTTGGTATATAAATTCAACTATGATAAAATATTTTCTAACAAATAAACTACACATTGAGTACAAAAATACTTTGCAATTCTTATTTTGTCCATTTTTTTTTTTTTTTTTTGATCAAGCTGAATGTTTTCATGGTTTTCAGACATATTTTATTCCATTAGAACCGGGAAGCATGCAAACAAAGTGGGATGTAGGCGGCTAAATCAACATGATAAAATAGTCAGCATGATTATTATTTGTTTGTTTTGCACCTGCTGGGGGTCCAGCAGCTGCCCTGCAGTGTCCTTCAGGTGGGCCAACACCAGTCTTTCAAAAGACTTCATGGCTACAGACGTCAGGGTGACGGGTCTGTGGTCATTTAGTCCTGTGATGGAGGTGTTTTTTTTACCGTTTGTTGTTGTTGTTGTTGTTGTTGCATCGGCGCACACACACACACACACATGCCCTCACAAAAACTGATGCACGATGTCACAGCGTCAGCGAGAGCGTGCAGGTCTGCGGCTGCAGCCTCAAAAAAACGCTCCGGTCAGTGCAGTTAAAGCAGCCTGCAGCTCCAGCTTCGACTCGTCGGTCCATCTCCTCACCGTCTTGACCACAGGCTCGGAGGATTTTAATTTCTGCCTGTAAGTCGGGACGAGATGCCACCAGGCGGTGATCGGAGAGTCCCGGGGGGGGGGGGGGGGGGGGGGGGGAACGGGGCGAAATGCGTCCTGCGTACCCGTACAAGCAGTGGTGTTATTGTCTCTGGAGGGACACGTAACGCAGCTGTCTGTATTTGGGAAGTTTGTGGCTGAGGTTTTTGCTTTTGTTAAAATAAAAAAAAATCCCCACCTCCCCAAGAACAATGAGCAGGGAGTCCGGGTGGGGTTTCTCCACGTTGTTCATCTGGTCAGCCGGGTGTTGGAGGCCTTCCGGTGGGATGTAAAACACCGACCGGAATGAACGAGGACGGTTTGCAGTTTATGAACAGGGTCTCTTTAAGTTTGAGGACTGCATGATTTCTGTAACA
This sequence comes from Embiotoca jacksoni, assembly GCF_022577435.1. Classification (NCBI taxonomy): domain Eukaryota; kingdom Metazoa; phylum Chordata; class Actinopteri; family Embiotocidae; genus Embiotoca; species Embiotoca jacksoni. Next base: position 3,635,633 of record NW_027185403.1, read on the forward strand.
TGTGATTTAAGATCTAATTATTAAAATGGAAATAACTAGATACCTAAAAAAAAAAAAAAATGTACACGTAGCGCTGTAAGTAGGTGTACTTGTGTTTCAGCACGGCGTGTACAATTTTAACAACCACCAGCCAGACTGAAGCAGGATTGTTTTTCTTGACCGTTAAATGAATCTAAATGAAAAGTCTATTTAGGTCAGTTCATTTTCAGCCTCATCTAACAGTCTAATTAACCCCGGTGTGCGTAAACACTCGAGCCTGACCGTCGTTGTAATCTACCGTGACTAATTTCTTCTCAAGATGTTTCGGACATGTTATTCGCTGAAGTCCATTGAGCTGCTGTGGTTTACAGGAACCTGCTTTGTTGATGAATAGCTGGCGGTACAAACATAATTAACATTATCGGGAACACCTGCGCTGTTTGTTTCAGAACAAATCAAAATGGCCGCTGTAAAGACAAAAAAAAAAAAATATAACCTTAAGAAAGGTTTTGTGTTGATCAAGAAAACGTCATGTCATGACCTCTGCTGAACAAAGAGGAGTAGACCATCAAAGTTGAACATATTTACGTTGTTTTTAATAGAAAAAAGAGGAGTTACACAAATGTTGTTATAAAAGCATGGATCACAATGATAATGAACACTGCAAATGGAATTAAACCATAAAACACTTTGACTAATTCTCACGCGGATGAGAAGGGAGTTTCTTGGCAAAGGAAAGCATTCGGAAACAACTTGAAAAGAATGACATGTAACAAAGGCTTCACAGCAGCTTTAGACACTGCAGTGTAACGAGAGTAAAACTGCATCGGGTTGATGCAGAAGACGCCTTTCTCTACCGAGTACGAACACCAGTTATCACATTTTATATTTATAGGTATATACACAGTAAAATCTGAACGTGACTAAGACGTATGTACACAATATAAGCTGGAGGCAACCGACACCTACAAACGTATAGGTCTTGGCGTCCTCGCACGTGATGGTTATATTATAAACAAGAACACACAGGTGTCGTAATGCTGTCGTAAGATGAGAAACAGATCTGCAAAATATCGGGACAGGGGTTTGGTTGATGCTTATGAAAAATATACAACAGGTTTTAGGTGCTCAAAGGATCTCCACAGGCATTGAGCATCTTCACGGAAGGAAAATGCAAAAACAAAAAAAACACAAAAAAAAAACAGCACATGGCTTTTTTTCTTTTCTATTACAGTAATAAACCAGTCTGGGTTGCTTTTATCTGTCTCAAAGTTATTTGAAGAGAAAATAAAAACCGCCTCAGGGAGTGAGGTCCGACAGGATTTTTCAAAATAGCTCATTTCTAGGGCTGTAAAGTAAAATAAGTTAAACACTTGTCAAAACAATTGTACAATAATTGACACGAGACTGTATAATAAAATTAAAAAAAAATACACAATTGTTGTTTCAGACTTGTGTTCTTGCTGCCTTCTGTTTGAGTTAGAATAGAAAGAAACCTTCATTAAGCCCTCCTTTTAATGCATCTCCGTGTCTGGACTAGTAGGAAGAGGACGGTGTCGCACTCGTGACATTTTAGTTGACTATTACATGTCATGCAAATAATTGTGATTCAGGATTTTTCTTTTTCTGATCCATTTTATAATCACCAATATAGTAAAAGCCTGATCACATTTTAGAACCTTAAACATTGGGAAATGATAGTTGCACTCAGCTTTTTCTTTTTTTTTTTTTTTTTTACAGATTAATGGAAGCGATATTAACAATCGCGTCATATGACTGCGGTCGGCTCAAATAGCTGCAATCGGGGGATTATGCAACAATCGTGAGAGGTCTAGGAATAGTCCAAATTTGAGCCTTTTAACGCCGGCCTCGCAGAAACCACGAGCGACGAAGTCCCAAACGTTTTAAGTTTATCGCCGATATCGGCCAGCGGAGCGGTAAACCCGGACGCGCGTCCCACGGTTCCCAAGTTTGAAGCACAACGGGGACATTTTCACTTCACGCGGCAGATGACGCACGGCTGCCAAACGTTTCTCAAAACGATCGGCGCGCGGGCCGGGCGCATGCCCGAGTTCCATTATTTACACCTCGCAGCAGCTTTTTCCCCCCATCGGTCCGTTTCGTTTGATGAACTTAACGGGTGACTCGCGGCCCCTCTGAAACGTACGCCGCGGTCCTGAAACATTTCCCCCAAATACGAGAGTTTGCGAAGAGCGGCCGGGCGCTCCGCTGGAAACTTTCCCCGCCGCGCAGGCCTGCGAGCCGCGATCTCCGAGAGGCCCGCGGTTTCTCCGGCCGTGTCCGGAGGAGCTTTAGAAATGAAGACAAATCTTCAGGACGGCTGCGCCAGTTTACTATTCAATTCAGTTCCGTTAACATAGCGTCAAATCAACACACACGACACAATCTCGGCGCGCCACGCAAATTAAGACTTTACAATATTGGGAGACGAACCCGAAAAGTCATCGTTTCCCACGTTGAGCTTCATCGGTGTTGAAATGTTGACTTTTCAGATGTCTTTACGCGACGAGACGTCTGTCGTCACGGAAATGGGGACGATCTCAAATGCGCAAAAAAATAGTTTACCGTCGGCGACGGCCGGATCTGTTCTGTCGGTGCGAATGTTACAAACAGAAACGGGTTGTTGTTGTTGTTGTTTTTTTTGAGTTAAATATTGCACGTGTGGTTTGACTTGTACCCATCATTTATCTGCGTACTGCCTCCGCTGCAGATTGCGGCACTGAGGTTCCAGATGCACCGTGACATATTAGTGATGCAAACAAAACAAAAAAATAAATAAGTTTTTCAAAGGCATGCATTAATTTGACAGATCTACTGGTTTCTCAAACTTCTGAGACAGTACTTAGCATCTGTGTATTTCCGACTGTAATCTACAGCGGCAGACAGTCCGTGGTTTAAAGCAATCAAACTGCATTGCACTCAAATATTACATATATTACATATAAGACAATGTTCAGTGATACTCAGATGTCCATGTTTTTTTTTGTTTTTTTTTTAAATTCTTATCCTCACATAAAGAAAATAATTACCTTGATTTTTTTTTTTTTTTCCAGGCAACGTTAACATCTCTTCATTGTAATACTAGTTATTTTCCTCCTGCAATGTACGACGTCTGCCCATTGATGCATTGTCCGATACGTTCATGGGAAGACTCCGACGGTGCACCCCATCACCTCGTACTTTTGCCCCATCACTTTGCTCAGCCTCATTTTTAAGATTTGGCACTTTGGAACCACCCCGGGAGCTCCCGTGTCCGCGACGGCGTCCGCTCTCGTCGCCTGCGCAGACGTCCGGGGCTTTGGGTGATTGAGGACCACCACCGGCTGGTTCGGACCCGGTCGTTTCACCGGCTGGTCCACCTTCAGCGGCATCGGGTAAATAACTGTACAATCGCTTAGACTCTCCACGGGTACCTGAGCCTTGTACTTGGATATTCGAAGCTTCAATCCCTTCTTGTTTTTTTTCCACACTCCCACTTGCACCCTTTTCAGAGACACGGTCAGGAACTTCGAGGAGACGTCCGGGTCATTTATGGCCGCGCGCTGCAGAGCGTCGGCAGTCGCCTCGACGCGTGAGCCGACTTTAAATTCCTCGTCCGTTGAAGACTTTGGGGCAGGAATGCGTTTGCATTTCGCGCCGTCTGTTGGAGCGGAGCCATTTTTTTCCTCCTTGACGTGGACGTGGTTGTGGGTCGGTGCAGGAGGGTGCTGAATACTCTTATCCTGACCTTCCAGTTTCACAGACTCGCTCGTCTGCTCCGTCAACAACGCGTCACGGGTGAAGGCTCCATTCTTTGAGGCCGCCTGCGCGCGGTCCCCCGGTGTCGAAACCTTCTTTCGTTCCTCCGCGCTGTCCTTCATCGCGAACTGATCCGGGGTTGTACTGCCGCAACTGTTCTCCATCACTATGCCTCGCAGAGCCATGACCAGCGGCTGGATGGGACCCTGGACGTCCTCCGGCTGTTGACTCAATGAAAACACAGACGAGATGACGGGGAAGCTCTGCGGTTCTGACGCGTGTCCTTCTCTTGTCGTCTCGTTGGATCGGACTTCCTGGCTCCAAGTCGAGATCTTTGAATTGCTGTGATGAGAAAGGACGGGCGTTTTGATTGATAAGGGCTTGTTTAGAGTCCTGGGCAGTGGAAAAGATTGATTTGCAACATTGTCCTTGCCGACTGAAATTGCCGGAGGTCTCACTTGGGCAGCTGCGGGAACGCTCGAAGAGGGAGGAGCTGATTTTAAACTTTGCTGGCTCAGGGGCGCCGGCTCTTTAATCGTTTTTGTAGTAGTGTTGTTGTTCTTGAGGGAGATGGCTCCAGGTTCCAGCTTCACAGCCATCGGGACATCTCGAGGGAGGTTTTTTGTGTCGCTCGCCCTCCTGGGTGGGATACCCTTGTAGGGCTCTGGGTTTGAACTCTTCCTCTCATCCACCGCTTTATGACAAACCCTTGTTGCCATGCTGTCTGGATGCAGGGCGGCGCTCAACCTGCTGGTAGCCCTGTTGGAGATAACGGTGGAAGGAGCCGCGTTATGGCTCGCAGGCGCCGTTTGTGTCGCTCTGATCCCACCGCTTCCTTCTCTCACATGATGCAGGATGCTTTTGGCGACCTTGTTCTGGACGACGGTGTGGGAATCCAAGTTGATTATTTCTTGTGACGCTCTTTTAAAGCCGCTCTGTTCTTTGCGAACTTGATTTGGAAGGTGGTTGGACACGCTGACCGGCGCCGCCGCGGGGCGCTCCGCGGTCGCGGCTTTCGCTTCGCACTGTTTGCTGTTAACCGTGCACATGCCCATACTCATAGGCCTCGCCGTGTTCGGATGATTTAACGCGGACGACAGTGGCTTCCCCAGGGCGGAGTTTTGAGGGACCGCCGTCCTCGCGTCCTTTATCACGGACTCGTTTTCTTGCTGAGAGACGAGCCTCAGCTTCAGCTCCTTCGACCCGTTGACAGTTTTCACCTCGACAAGTTCCACCAAGCAGCCGGCGGGGATCGTTACTTCCTCTGGCAGAGAAACCGTGAGAGCCCTGTTGTGCTGAATGAGTCCATTCAAAGGGGACAAACATTCCACAGTGCCGTTGGTGCTGTAGTACCCGTTCGTGTCCGGCGTCTTCCCTCTCTGCTCGTCTTTTCCGAGTCTGACGGCGGGTGCGCTCGGGGCGGGCACCGTCACCCGAACGAGCGGCCGGAGGGGCGACGGATCCGCGGCGGGGACGCTCGCCAAGGCACTGGAAACGGCGCCCTGTGGACTCTTTGTCACGCCGGGCTTGGAAGGTTCTTGACTGATGCTTTTACTGTGCAAACGGTCAATGTGCTTCACAAGGCACAGCCTCCTCATGTAGCCCCGTCCGCAGTGGGGACATTTGAACGGGTAGTTTGAAGTGTGCTGCTTCAGGTGCGCGTTCAACTCCGCCTCGCTGAAGGAGACCGCGTTGCAGTAAAAACAGTAAAACCTCGTCCCCATGTGCTCGATCATGTGCTTCTTGAACAGGGCAGCGTCTTTCGAAGCAAATCCACATTTCTCGCAGTACATCACTTTTGAGGGGCTTAAAACGCAATCCAGTCCCAAGTTCGGACGTCCGCCGCTCACGGGCGACGGCATGCTTTGGTAGCTGACGGGCTTCATGGTCAGTGGCGAGGTCTGCCGCTCATCTGGCAGCTTGGTGTCACAGATTCAACTACACCGGGAAGTCCACGTCCATCGTCCCCTGATGTCCAGGGTTTTTGTTTCCCCCCCCCCTCCCTCCACCTCAAGGAGACAAGAGACCAACCGTGAGCTGACAACAAAGGCACTTCCCTTCTGTAAAAAGGCAGATGAGAGGGGGAAAAAAAAAAAAAATTGAGTTAAGTCAGTGATTGAACCCTTCAGGGCACAATGCTGGCTTTTTTTTGAAGAAGAAGAGGCCCATAAAGCCCTTCCCCCTCAAGCTCATGCACCTCTTCCACTCTTGCAGCTATTTATTATCCAGTTCACGGATTGAACGCATGACACAATTAACCATCCGGTGACTCGATTTAAACGCGATCGTCTATTATTTGTCCTTTTTTCCCCCCAGTCCTGTCCCGAGCTGTCCTGTCTTCCTTTCAACGTCAGGGGGAAAAGGCCGTTACTAACCACAACAGGGGGTGGGGGTGGTGGGGGGGTCGCGGAGACGACGGCCCGTATTTAACTGTTTACGTTTCCCCAAATTCCTCCCACGTACCTGGCCGCGGCGTTGGGAAACAGCGGGGTTTTTTGGGGGTCTTTTGTGTGTATTTTCAAGTCAATAAATAAAAAAGAAAATCCCTTCCTTGGACGTGATACTACTAACACTTCCACTAGCGGAGCCGTCGTTAGCCAGTTATAGCTAGCAGAAAAAAACAATTCCGGAAAATAGCAGCTCTTCTTTTCAAAATAATAGTAAGGACAAACAAGTCAAGCCACTCCGCCTCGTTTAACCGTCTTACCTTTTGACGATATACCCTTATACGCCGTTTGTGGTTTCTTTTACGCTTATTATACGTCACGAAACGATGTCGTCGTGCGTGTTCTCGCGCGAGCGAAGTTTTATTTTGAAAAATTCCGACCGGAAGTTCTGCTTCATATCATATTTTTCTTGACGTTTGACGGGACCGTGCAGCGGAGTCCGTGCAATTCTCCAACACGCACAACTCAAACCTCCTACATTTCCTGGGATGACCTGCGTTATAATCTAAATCGGCTACAAAAACAGCGTAATGCTTTCGGGCACCGCCGATTTTTTTTTATTTTTTTTCCACGCCTTCAAAATGTTGACAACTTCCACCACGACAACATTAAATCTAAACGTGTCCGGACAGTTTTCGATTTGAGCCGGACGGGGTGTTTTTTTTTTTTTAAATTTTATTATTATTATTGTTTTTATTTATTTATTTTTTTTTTGGTCGCAGCTGTTTATATAGAAACGGGTCGGTTACTAGTGAGATTACCCAGTGACACAGGAAGTGGTTTGAAGCTTTTGTATTTGATGTGATGAAGTCCAACCCGCAGGCCTTCACCGGCTGACGGTGGCCGGACGGAGATCAACGTTGGATGCAACTCATTAAAATGATCTAAAAAAAAAAAAAAAGAAAAAAAAAAAAAGAAAGAAAAGCATGCTGTTTGTCCGAATCTGCAGACTGCTTCCTACTACGTCAGCGCCACTGGCATTACCAAGGTGAGTAATGTAGGTTGTTGTTGTTGTTGTTTTTTTAAAATAAATAAATAATGGATTAGACTGGTGAGTATTCTCTGTGAAATGTTGCGTTATTGCTTGCAGGTTTTTAATTTTTTATTATTTTTGTTTTAACCTCTTTAAATCTGCAGGTATTAGTGTTTAAAACGCCTTAAATTCAGGTTTACATTTGAGATTCTCGTTGCAGAATATGCTCCTGATGTACTCCTGTTATTGTAGCTTCCCCCCCCCCCCACCCCCCACCAACCCCCCCGTACTAGTTCATGTGAGGATCACCATAACTATTGTGAAAACCGTTTCTGGGATTTGCACACCATTGTTGCGATTCATAATGACACAGCAGTGGCTTTCACTTGACCCTCCCCATTCCCCGTTTGTCTCACACATAACGCCTGCGAGCTTCCTGGTTATGGCAATATCAATCCACCTAACCCGGTCGCAAACTCCCTGCCGTTTTGTCCTCAGAAAGCAACTTTTCTCGTCTTTCCGCAGACACGGATTTCCCCGGCGCAGCATGGCATCAGACCCAGAGACGACCCGGTTCGACTTTCTGGTGATCGGCGGCGGGTCTGGAGGTCTGGCCGGGGCTCGGCGGGCGGCGGAGCTCGGAGCGGCTACCGCCGTCATCGAGAGTCACAAACTCGGAGGTACCTGCGTGAGTAAAAAAATAATTTAAAAGGAAAAAAAAAAAAAAAGTCCACTCTGACTGCTGTCACTTTACTGTCGCCTCTGCAGCTTTTATACTCGTGTTAGTTACCAGGTTCACTGCGAAGCCTCCGGACTCCTTTTGTGGATTTTTTTTTTTTTTTTTCTTTTCCTTTCCCCCCCCTGTGTTTGACAAACATTGTGGGTTTGTTAGAAGTGCTCTCCTCTCGTCCTGAGGCTAACACCAATGGACAAAACAACACAGCCACAGTCTTAACATTTAAAAGTAAACTGACTTGTTTAAAAACCTGCATCTCTTCTTTTACTTCCTGGAAACATGTTCTACAATGTTGAAAGGTTTTGGGTCATGGTGCAACCGGAGCTGCAATATATGGAAGATGAGCTACTTCCTTAGTTTTAGTTGTTTTTTTTGTTGTTGTTGTTGCAGAGAATTGAATGCATTATGTAGCCCGTGGTTGGTGTTTATATTGTTATCTCCACCTTCCGCATTTACTTCTCAATTAATATAACAGAAGTTAAGTCAAAGTTCATATCTATTGCTGTTATCATGTGTTCACTTCGGGTGCTGTTATATATATATATAAAAAAAAAAAGATAAGGTTATATTGTGTTACTGTCTGATTTCGATAAATTCAAACAATCACTTGACTTTGCATAAATGTGCCATGTTGATTACCTAAAAGTGTTGATATTGATCAGTGTTGGAAAGGTTACTTTTGAAATGTAACAAGTTACATTTATTTATCGAGTTATACGAGCTGTTGGAAAAGTAATAAGTAATGTTACTATTTTAATTTCTTCATCTAAGTAATGTAACTTGTTACATTTGATTACTTTTCTGATAAATGTTTTAAATTGGGCAGTTGGGCGGTTACAGTAACTTACCTGCAGATGTTTCTTCTGGTGTGACATCAAGCTTTTTGATGTCTAATTTGACGTTAGGGCCTTTTAATCCAGTTTATTCTTGAATTTCTGGCGATGAAATCAATTCTTGTCTCGTGAACTGTCCGGCTGCCTTGTCGTGCACGTTGATTTGACTGGCAGACAGAAGACGGTGCAACTTTAAACGAGGGTACAGGTCAAAAACGGTACTTCAAAATCAGTGGAGCCTGTCGAGATGTACAAAGAGAGAAAAAAAAGATGCAAAGCAACAGAATTAATGTTATAGTCTACATACACGCTTTTAACCAAAAAGAATATATTCCGATGATCCTCCTTTGCAATCCCCAACATTTTGAAGTGTAACTGCAGTTTGATGACATATTTTCTTCTCAGTAAGTAATTGTATTGCATGTAACTAGTTACTCTCCATCCCTGATATTGATAATGTGATAGTGATTTCAGGTATACATCTTTTAAGTTGAACTGTAGAAGGAGCTTCACGAGTGACGTCTTTTTTTTTTCTTCTATAAAATGTCGTCGTTAGTTGTACGAAACACAGGAGCTGGGCTGTTGTTCAGCTACGTTTTCATTTAACGCCACGACACATATTACAATGTAGTGTGTAGAAAATGCTCGGACCTCTTTGGCGTTCTGAAGTATCTTCTTGATAATTTAACATGTGCTTCTATTACGTTTGATAAAGTTTACACTGGATTCATTTGCTGTCCTCCGCTGTTTTTCAGGTCAATGTCGGCTGTGTCCCCAAGAAGGTAAACGTTCCTTTCCCTTCTTCTCTTAATGGGTCAAGTTTGAACTCGTAAGGCTGAATAATGTATTCATCTGCATGAAAATCTATGTTTGTTCACAGGTTATGTGGAATGCAGCAGTTCATGCCGAGTATCTACATGACCACAGTGATTATGGCTTTGATGCTGGAAATGTTCGTTTCAGTTGGGAGTAAGTTACAGTGACTGTTGTCTCATTTTTCATGTTTTTGTGCAACCGCATTGAGCTCTTTTGAAAGCCGCCATGTTGTTCCAGGAACAAAGCGGTGTTCATTTCACGGTGCAACCTTTCCGTTTGTTTTGTTGCTTCACTTCCCTATCTTTGTGCATGAGCCAGTTGAGTCAGGATGACGGTTAGAGATTAAACTCTGGAAGGAGTGGCTGGGGTTACATGAGACAACTTTAGTCAAGGACACAAAGCAGTGAAGTGAGACGGGGTAGGGCAGCTGTTTAAGGTGGGCCAGTCTGGGTTTGTGTCCAGCATACTTCTATTGTCCCGGAACAATACCGTTATTAAAGATATTTCAACATGTTACTGGTAAAGCTCACGGAAAAGTATATATTAAAATATAAAGAGGTGGAAACAGGGTCTCTAAAAATCAAATGCAAAAGATGCTGCCTGTGTGAAGCTTTTAATGTTTAAACTTTTCTGAAACTGATGATTTAATAATTTACATCTCTTGTCACCTTTAGTCTGTTTGGTTTAGTTTGATTGTTTTTAATTGGAATGTGTTTCTGTTATTTTGTCCAATCCATGTACGTTGCAGCAATAAGATCCATCTGAATAGGCAGTGGGATGTCATATTAAATCAAACATTTTCTGAAAACAAGACTAAGATTTCAGCAGATATTTTCTCAGTCATCTAATTTCTGTGAAAGGCAACGCAAGTGTTTATGGTAACCCTGCTTACTGTTTACAAACAGGAAATGCTTTGGCTGCCCTTACAATTTTGTGTGTATTTGTGGGTTTGCAGAGCTCTAAAGGCCAAAAGAGATGCGTATGTCAGTCACCTAAACCGCATTTATCGCAACAATCTTGACAAGGTGAGTTCAAATTTTATTTAATGTTTCATTGTGTCACAACTCGGGTCACAAAGAATCCATTTCCACATGAAGATGGAACGAAAGATCAATTGCCGGTCAGAAAATACTGATGTCTGCTCCATTTCAGGCTAAAATCCAAACCATTCAAGGCCACGCCAGGTTTACAAGCGATCCGGAGCCGACTGTGGAGGTCAATGGAAAAAAGTATACGGCACCTCACATCCTCATCTCCACTGGAGGGCATCCTTCTGTTCTGAGTGAAGCTGAAGTTCCAGGTAAGACACGCTGTCATCATCTTTGTGTGAAGCTCTGCTGTTCCTGAGCTTTTTTTTTTTTTTTTTAGTTTCTTTAATTAATTCCAATAATACAATAATGCTACTTCTATGAAATCTCAACGATCATGTTTATTGTTTGTTTCAGGAGCAAGTCTGGGCATTACCAGCGATGGCTTCTTTGAACTTGAAACCCTGCCAAAGTAAGTTGGAAATATAATATGTTCTGTAAACACAGGTTGGACACCATCAGGATCATTTGGAGCTCACGGTTGTGTTTTCCTGACAGACGCACCGTGGTCGTGGGGGCTGGCTATATTGCAGTGGAGATGGCAGGCATTCTCGCCACCCTGGGGTCCAAAACATCCCTCGTTATTCGACAGACAGGAGTGAGGAGAAAAACGCACCATCATAGCGCATGATTGTTTCGCGGGAGTGCAGCCACACAGAAACACGTGTCTCTGTTTTCTCTCTGTAGGTTCTGAGGAACTTTGACGCCTTCATAAGCGCAAACTGCACCAAAGAACTGCAACACTCTGGCATAGATCTGTGGAAGAACTCTCAGGTGAAGTCTGTGAGTAAAACGGAGACGGGTCTGGAGGTGACGCTCGTCACCAAAGACCCGGAGAAGAAGAACGACGGAGAGAAGATCAGCACCATCCAGGAAGTGGACTGCCTTCTGTGGGCCATCGGCAGGCAGCCCAACACACTGGGGCTGAACATCGGCGAGATGGTAACAGTCGGCCCATTCAGAGGACACCCTATGATGTTTACTGCAGGCTGTCACTGCGAAATGTAACATCTGAGCTTCCTGGAAAACAGGCACTTCCCCTACATGGACTCATAAATGAAAGCTCTTATTTCATTTAACAGCTGGAAAGGCTGGAAAACACTCGTCAGTAAAACCGTAACTGGATTTAAAACGGCTTATCACCACTGTTCGTCTGCAAAGGGAATTCGTTCGCTTTTGGCTCGGTTCAGCATTCAATGTGTCAGCCTTGTTTATTCTTGCTGCTTAATTGTCCTTTTAGATAACAGCAGAGTTGCAGATCATTTAGAATTTCTGTGTAGTAAAGACACAGGATTTATGTCTTTAGTCATTTTAGCATAAAAAGAGCTCTGCCCCAGAACTACATCTATTCACACACTATCAGACGAAAAAGTTTCATAATTGAAGACCTTTATATGGCAATAAACCAGAATAAACTAGGACTGGGATCATAAACCAACGATTGGGGATAATCTAGGAACAAGCAGAGACAACTGTTGCACAACTTTGTTGTTGTTTTCTGGACGCGACGAGTGAAATTCTGGCACAAGTGAAATGGCTGTGAGCTTCACAGGCCTGTTATCAACAGATTAAAGGAGCAGTGAATTCTGGGTTAGTCTGGGTCAAATAGTCAGAGGGCTTTGCCTCTTCTGACTATTTGTGGCTCAGAGACAGCTGGTTGGCTGCAGTGATTGACCATCAAAAGCAGCAGTTTGACTATGAACTTCTGTTTAGGTCAACAAAGCATGTTTAAGTGAGGACTGTGACTGACCTCTGTTCTGTTTACAATCCTCCGTAGTCGTTTCTTGCTGTAGACATCATTTCTCTGCTCAGCTGCTCGCTCCTAATTCACTTTCAAAACTTTATAGAAAGGGAAACGGTCAAAACCCTCTGTCTTGTTTCTCTAAACCATTGTTCATCCCAGCAGAGCTTCTCCACAACACTTTGTCTTAAACCTGTTTGTTTGTTGGCTTTAGTAGTGTCGTAGCAAAGTTCACAAATACCAATTTTGTCAAACAATTCAAAGTGAATGTCTTGTCTTCTTCTTCGCTGTACATCCTGATGTTTTTACTGACTTGTGACGACTGTATAAGGGGTTCTGTCTCTTTATTTGTCAGGGTGTGGATACAGACGAAAGGGGCCATATCGTGGTGGATGAGTTTCAGAACACCAGTCGATCAGGGCTCTATGCTGTCGGGGATGTCTGTGGCAAAGCTCTTCTCACACCTGGTAGGAAGCAGCACTCATAATAACCCAAGTCATTTTACATGTTGGCCAGTTTGGGTGTTTGAAGGCTGGTGATGCTGATGTTTTCTAAACTAAAGGCTTTAATAGCATTTTGTGTCCACTGTTAATATCCCTACATTATTTTTTATGTCTAAAAGGTATTTCAACGATAGTAAGAAGAAAGGTGTTTGTGGGTGCTTTCACAAGAGACGTGTGGCTCAAAATAACTGCACAGCATTGCAAAAGAAAAGAAAAAAAAAGGATGATATTCTTACCCAGTCAAATTTGATTATGGGAATATAGCTGTTGTATTTACAAGCCTTGAGTTTCTTGTGCTTCGGAGGTTTGAACCTAAATAAACCAAAAAGAGAAACTACCATACCAACTTTCAGACCAAGAAAATCTATTCAAAGGAAATCTTTATTGGTAGATTAATTTATACATTTAGCTTTAAACAGGGTATCAGCGGAGCAGCAGTTCTGGTTTGCACCTGTTTTTCTGGTTTTAGAATAAAGCATTTAATCCTTTTGTACGTGAGGTATTTTTGCAGGACATTTACTGTGATTCAGAGTCCTCTGATGTTATGTTGTCCGGGCAGTCGCCATTGCTGCAGGCAGAAAGCTGGCACACAGGCTGTTTGAGGGCAAGAAGGATTCCAAGTTGGACTACTCCAGCATCCCCACAGTGGTGTTCAGCCACCCACCCATCGGTACTGTGGGCCTCACAGAGGGTGAGTACAAAGATGTCTTCAGGTGGGTTTCAGTCTCGGCCCATGAAGCCGAAGCACTTTTCACTACAGTTTTACACCAATGGAAATCCTGCATTTACTCAACAGGACGAGAGTTTTAAGTGCTGACTTGCATGTGTTTATGTCACAGATGAGGCCATTAAATCCAGAGGGAAGGAGAACGTAAAGGTCTACAAGACTTCCTTCACTCCGATGTATCACGCCGTCACCAGCAGGAAGACTCAGTGCATCATGAAGCTGGTGTGTGTGGGCAAGGAGGAGACGGTACGTAGGAGTCATCTGTTCTCCAGACAACAGCTGCTTGGTGAAAGATTAACGCAGTAAATTTATATTATTCTGATTCTAGTAACCTTGTATTAATCAAGACTACAACATTGTGTTGTTATTTCTTAGTGTACACATCAGCTGAATTTCTAAGATAATGAAGATCTGAAAACCTGTTTGAAAACGTATTTATATAATTAAAACTTTAAAGGAGGAAATTTTATTTGAATCTTCTTAACACTGTTGAAAAAAATACAATATAAGTTGATGGGTAGAACTTTTTTTAGAGGGCATATTTTGTTATCATTTATTATTATTATTTTTGTATTTTTACCAACCCAGTTTGAGCCAAGAAATCCAGAGTAAATGTCAAGGTTGTTCAAAGGCTCCTGTTTAGACTCACTAGTCGGCACCAATACTGTAACAAGCTCTTCTGCAGACAGAAATCATCACAGAAACTGTAGAAACGGAGGTTTCTAAAGTCCAGAGCGCATTATACATCAAATGTTGAATATGGGATGTCTATTGTCTTTTTTTCTAACCAGGATCACAATATCTGTCCTGCTCTTACTGTGTTGTAACCTCAATGGTTGTATCCACTTTTACAGCTGTATAAGCAACAACTCAGGCTGTGGTTTAGTAAAACACAAAAGAATATTTTAATGCCAACACAAAAAACAGCACAGAGGACACTTGACATCTCGTCAAGGCCTTAACTGAAGCTCTTTATGAGCTGGACAGTGTCTTTATTTTAGACGCATCTGCACACAAACTGCTGCAGTTATTGTTTAAAACAAAAACTGAAGACTGAAGGCTTTCATAGCATTTTGTATCCATTTTTAATCTCTCTACATCTGTTTGTATGCCAAAAAGGTGTTTTAATATTAATAGGGAGAAAGATGTTTATGGGCGCATTCACAAGAGACATGTTTAGAGATATTGAGAAGTTTAATTCACCTTTTGTGAATATATGAGGACTTTTATTTTGTGTTTATTGGAGGGAAAAACCTCGATGAAGTCACATTTTAAATGCTGGTGGCTCCAAATAACTGAACTTAAATTGTATAATAATTGATAAAATCATTTAATTCTATAAATACGTTTTTAAGCCGATTTTGAGATCTTCATTATATTAGAGGTTCAAATGATCTGTACGTTAAGAAATAGCATTCATTTTAAGCCACATCTGAGGCTGAAGTTTATTAAAACCCCCAAAAAATTAACTTTCATGCCAGCACGGAAAACAGCACTTTAATCTATTTAAAGCATCAACTGAAGCTTTTTATGAGCTCGTCTGTGTCTTTAATTTGAGCTCTTGTGTACACAAACTGCTGCAGGTATTGTTAAACCCCGAGCTGTGTTATTTTCCCAGGTGGTGGGCCTGCACATGCAGGGCCTGGGCTGCGATGAGATGCTACAGGGATTTGCTGTGGCCATCAAAATGGGTGCTACCAAAGCAGACTTTGACAAGACTGTTGCCATTCACCCCACCTCGTCTGAGGAGTTTGTCACTATGCGTTAATGCAAACAAAAACTCCCCCCCCCCCCTCCTCTCTTCCCTATACGAGCAGCAACCCAGACAAGCATACCAGGACAGAGTCACTCCTCCATACTAGTCTCGCATCAGCTTGACGACTTGCTTTATAGAACTACCTACATACTTCCCTTTTTCTCTCATTTAAGTGACCTTATTCGTGAGCAGTGTTTCACTTTTTTTTTTCTAATTTTTACCTTAATGGACCAAGACCCGAGTTATGGGCTTCTTAAACTGTACTGTGGGTCTTGATTATTGATTGAATACCCTGGATTCCATTGAAGGATTGTGAAATGGAAGTGATGGATCTGCAGGTATTGCTGTCAAGATATTGCAT
Organism: Embiotoca jacksoni; assembly: GCF_022577435.1. NCBI lineage: Eukaryota > Metazoa > Chordata > Actinopteri > Embiotocidae > Embiotoca > Embiotoca jacksoni. The sequence continues at coordinate 3,651,352 of NW_027185403.1, forward strand.
GGGAAGTCAAAAGACCTCTCCCCTAGTGTATGTGTTTGATTTGTCAGTCATTTGTCGCATGAATATTGCAAACACTGCTGCGGGCGCCTATTCACTATCATGACATTTATCTACTGTACTGTTCTAAAGATCCAATAAACCTGCAGGTTTTTTTCTTAAGTGTTGGGATTATTTTCTCCTCCCTCTGTGACTAAGCGCTTTTCTTTTGGTATTATTTCTCAAAGAGCCCTACCCTTTTGGTGTTCACAACTGAATGGGGTTGGGTCAGGTATGAGCTGTAGTTCTGCTTTTAAATAACTAAAAAAAAAAAAAGTTTAACGAGTTGTTATCAAGTGATCACAACATTGTATCAAAGACAACTAATTAATGGAGAGTCAATACAGTGTCGTAACGGTATGACTTTTTTTCACATTTTGGACGAAATGCTATAGTATGACGTTTTTTCATACTTTAGACAACATGCTATAGTATTACTTTATTATATTTTAAATGACATATTTCAGACGACATGCTATATTAGTGACTTTTATGTAACATAACGTAACATTACATTACATTACATTACATTTAGCTGACACTTTTATCCAAAGCGACTTACAATAAGTGCATTTCAACCATGAGGGTACAAAACCCAGAATAACAAGAATCAAGAAAATACAATTTCTTCAAGAAAGCCAAACTACAAAGTTCTATCAGTAAGTTCCATTTTAAGTACTACTAAAGTTCTACTGTTCAAGGTAAAGTCGGAAGATGTGTGTTTTTAGTTTGTGGCGGAAGATGTACTGAGTTTCCGCTGTCCTGATGTTGGTGGGGAGCTCCTTCCACCATTTAGGAGCCAGGACAGAAAACAGTCGTGATTTTGTAGAGTGTTTAGCTCGCAGTGAGGGAGCAACAAGCCGATTGGTAGATGCAGAGCGGAGTGAACGGGCTGGGATGTAAGGTTGGACCATGTCCTGGATGTAGACTGGACCCGATCTGTTCGTAGCGTGTTTTCGTTACTTTGCGTTACTTTGCGTTACTCGTACCAATGTTTTGTTACTTTGTTGCTACGTTACTTCAAGTAAGTACTTTAAGTAGTAATAGATGTTTTCTCAGCAAACAGATAAAATCAGATAGAAAACAGCTTGTCCTCCATTTTCCAAGGGATTAGTGTGTCACAGAAATATATTTACACAACTGCAACATTAATGAAACAATAAAAGGGGCAAATCAGGTACGAACATTGTTTTTCCAAATCAAGAGCACAGGATGTAAAGGAACACAGGAAGTCAGTTAAAATCCTTCCTGTAATGCTGCAGGTAGATTTTCAGGTGGATTATGGGTTAAATGGCGACAGTCATCGATGAGTCAGCACCAGAAGTCACAGTTCAAACTAAGGTGTATAAAACCAGGAGTGTGATGAGCTCTGCTTCAGAAGATAAAACGTGATATTCAGCTTTAAAACACACCTGCACAGGTAACACCTATTATTGCATATAATATATAGAGATATATACTGTACTGTATACACTGTATATACTGTGCATTTTATATTTTATATTTATATTTTATAATTTTAATGCTATTTTATTGCTTTCTGCTGTTCCATTATTATCTTATTGCTTCTGTATGCTGCTGTAGCGAAAAAAAAATTCCCGCGGGGATTAATAAAGTAACTACCTAACCTAACCTAACACAAGGAAATGTCCGAGCTTCATTTGTTTTTTTTTTGTTGTTTTTTTTTAACGCCGAGCACCGTCGTTTCGTTACTCGTTACTTTACGTTACTCGTTAATTTGCGTTACTTTATAACAGCTCCGCCCTGAAGACCCGTGTGTGGTAATATTCGCTCATAGTCATAGCGCCCCCTGTCGGCCACTGGAAATGACGCTTTTCATACTTTCACGTCCTGCGTGGAGCTGGTTGATCCCATGAACGTAAAATCGGGTCACAATAACCTATTCACAGTTGACTTTAAGCGGGGACACGCTATATTATTAAAATATAATGCAAATGTATGCTTCTTCCACCACTAAGCAGCATTATGAAGAAGACCAGGGGCTAAAACTCGTAACTTAAAATGACCTTGTTTGTTCAGCTGTTTACAAAGTATCGCGATAAAAGCTCCTGTAAAACCCTGAAACCAATTAAGCTCTCACGAGAACGCTTTCGACGTCATCGGCGCGTCACAGGTCACGTGTGTTTGTAGCGGCGTTACCATCAGTTTGGCCATAGATTCTCAAAATGGACAACAGATTATGCTGAACAAACCTCACCGGAGAAAGGTATTGTCTTTTCCAGAAACGAAACTCGTCTCAATGTGTTTACGAGCCCGTCGCGGTCGTTGTTGAGTGAATTTAAACGTTATACAAGCACTTGTTACCTCCGGAGGCTAACGATGGTAGCTCACGGTGCTAGCCGGCTAGGTTAGCGTAGTGAGCGGCTTCCCACGCACGCAGCCCGGCCCGGCTCGGCTCGGCTCGGTGCAGCTCCAAACACGGGCGGCGTGTTCCGGGCCGGCGAAGGCTCTGTTTGACCTGACGGGTGATAAACCACTTCAATCTGAGAGACACACACACACACACACGTAATCCAAGTTAGACGTGTGAGTTTAGTTGCAGCCAGAGGAGCGTTGCAGGTCGACGCTCCCCGGTGAGCTCCCGTCTCGGCGTTAATCTTGTCTAAACCCCCCCCCCCCCCTTCACAGTGAGACCGGCTGCGTGTTCCTTGCACCTCGGCACCGAGCCCCGCTACAGCGAGGATGTTCCACTGCCTGGCCCACAGACCGTGGCACACCTTCTGCAGGGTCTCGCTGCAGCACCGGGGGTCCTTGTCGCAGAGGTCTCCGAGGTTCCCCCAGCTGTACCACGGTGAGCAAAACTCAAACGACGGGTCTCTTCTGCTCTGCTGTTGATTTGTTAAAAGGGGGGGGGGGGGGGTAATACAGACTTTCATCAGTCATTGTTGTTAACACAGATTGGCAGAGCGGAGGCGCACACAGCTTGTGGTTCAGTCTCCCAGACTGCCGCGTCGCCTCTCCGGGGCTGTGCAGGGTCCAGTACTACTCTACCTCCGGCAGCGGTAAAGATGGTCCTCCAAACTCGCCATCAGCTGATGCTCCTTCGGCCGAAACGGTCCTGTCTGGTGCTTCAAAAGCCACCCCGGCTTCCTTAGGTAAAAACCACGCTTAAATGTTCCACTGCGGTAGTTGTTGAGGTGTTTAGATGTCTGTGTGTTGTTGAGTGTTTTGCGTGGCACTGTAATGTGTACGAATGCAGACACAGTAAGCACCAACGGGAGAAATTAAAAAAATAAAAATAAAACCCATACCACTGCCGTTACAAAGAAAAGTCTGCGGTTCTTCTTTCCGAATGCGTCTAGAAAAGCATCTGCATGTGTGAGTAGGAAGCAGGAGACATTTTCTAATTATTTACTTTCTTATTCGGCTCATAACGGCCTTCTTACACGTGTATCGCACGAGCTGATAGATAAATGGAAAACTTCATCGGTGCAGGATGTCTTCGTCTCAATATCGTAACACGTGTGAGAGTGTGTGTTCGGGACAGAAATGAAGGAAAATAAAATGATGGTTTAATATAGGATTAGGATACTGGCCTTGAACTTGTAAGCATGATTCATTTTTCACAATCATTGGGGCAGTTTTTTGCTCCCTGATCACAGATTTTAGAGACATCCTGAGATTTCTTGGGCCATTTTTGCCCCCCCCCCCCTTCATTTCCTACATTGACAGTAATATTTCCTATTTCTCCTTTTAATCCTGATATTTTCAAAAAGAATAATTACATCCTGCGTTCTCACAAGCAGCAGGAATCCAATCCGATTAGTTCATTGTTTTTTTTTTTTATTAAAGTCTTTTTCTTCCAAGCACCATGTCTGATCAGAAATCTTTGCTCTCATAGATTCGACTCCTCAGGGGCTGACGAAAGCCGAGACGATTCACGTGAAAGGTAGTGAACAACGTTTTGAGCGTCCTCCACATTTAAACAGACCTTTAAATAAGATTCACTTCATCACTTTGTATTTTCAGTATCTTCAGAGTGTGATTTGGTGGCATGAATAAGACCCGAACATGTCTCATTGATTTTTTTTTTTTTTTCCTCTGTCGTCGCATGCAGTTCGGGCTGTCCTGAAGAAAAGGGAATATGGAGCCAAATACACTCAGAACAACTTCATCACTGCCGTCAGAGCCATGAATGAGTTCTGCCTCAAACCGAGGTAACTCCTCTTCACCGGTGGAGACGTTTTACATTAAACTCAGTTGACGCGTGCGAGAACACGGAAACCGTGGACTCGTCCGCGTCGAGCCGACTTGAGCGACGTCCGTCTGTTCGGAGGCAGCTGAGCTGCGGGGCGACCGCAACCTTAGCACGAGTTCCTCTGGGCTAATAAGTGAGCATGCCGTTGTGATTAATCTGAACCCCCCTCCTCCCCCCCCCTCCCCTCGTGTGTTCACAGTGACTTGGAGCAACTCCGGAAGATCAGAAGGCGCAGCCCTCACGACGACACGGAGGCTTTCACTGTGTTCCTGCGGTCAGACGTCGAGGCCAAGTTAGTGTCGAACCCGACAAATTGTAGCCGGAAGCACCATTTTTTAAAAAAAATTTTTTTATTACCGATGTGTTCTCAAATGTTTGCTGATCCAGCTGTTTCTCTCCGTGATCGTTAAGAGCGCTGGATGTTTGGGGAAGCCATGAGGCGCTCGCCCGAGAGAGAAACCTCAGGAAAGAGGTGGAGAGAGAGTTCCAAGAGAGTAGGTTGTCACCCTCGTGGTCTCTTGATTCCTTTGTGAACTTTGCGAGGTTTCGTCTTAATCTAAAAGCTTCGCTCTTTCTAACGGCGAGCTTGATGAGTTGCCACTTTTAAGTTTGTCTGTTAAATTTGAAGCAGGCAGCTGGCAGCCGGTGTTTCCTGCCTTTGCACAAAGACTGGGAACACCCACCAGCTCCTTTTTAAAGGTCCCGAATTAGCACAAAATATGACGCGTTCGTCAGTGAGCTTCAGAGGAGCCGGTTGGCTGTTTTTTTGTTTCTTAACCGCGTATCAACCTAATATGTAAGATAAGCTCAGCTAACCATTCGCTTGCCGAAGCTTCATGTTTAACGAACAGAAATAAAAGTGGCATCGATCTTCCAACTCTCCCATCAAACGGCAAGCAAGCGAAACGTTCCGCTGTTTCTTAAAACGTCAGAGTCGAGTTCAAGCCACGTTGTGACAGGGGCAGACATTTGATTTGTGTAACTTCAGAGATTTGTTTCACAGCCGCTACTGTTTTCGGTCGTTGAACTGGTAAAATATTTATGGTTTCTTTTGTCTGTTGACTTTCAGATATTTTTCGGAATCAGCAGCTGTTGAAGGAATACAAAGACTTTTGGGGAAACACGAAGGTGAGCGCTGTGATTCGGTTGCCGTTAGACATGTTCTTTGACGATCTGACCAACTCTCCACGTCACGGCTTAAAGGCGAAAGAGAAAGTCACCGTGCCCAAGTAGCCCCGGTAACGCCAAGTGGTGTTTGTGTGACCTTTGACCCCGTGACAGAGGCCACTGCATCTACATGACGATGTCACTATCTGCTGGCATTCATGCCAGAGCACCTCTTGTACGAAGCTGAGGTTATTTCAGTTATTGTACTGTTGTCCGGTACGTCGTGGTATATTCTAAACTCGGCTGGCTTTTTTTCTGCCACAGGATCCCTCTGAACGCCTCGTCGGATAACATTACCGTAAAAATGAATTACTGACAACAAGGCAGGGAATTTATTTGACGTATTTTTGCGTTTAAATTTCCTCTTAATAATGTTTTTTTTTTTTTTTTTTTTTAATCAGCAACATAAACAGTATGTAGATACCAGGACACACTTTGCTCTGTTTCACCTGCTGTTAACGGCCCCCTGCAAGACATTTCACATCTTTTTATGTTTCATAAAGCCTCGATCGGGCCAGAGGACGACGTTTCTACAAGGGCCCGGGAAGGTGGTCATGGTTGCTATTTGCATGTAAGTTTCCCCGTTTGTGAATGCGTGTTTGGTTTTGGCTGCGAAGTCCGTCTGTACTCGGAGAGCCGTAACGCACCCAGTAGGAGGTATCGGATTAGAGAGAAGAACTATGCGTATCTGTTGTCAGCAGGGGAACTACGTGCAGTATGCTGGATGAGTGTTAATGCAACCTGGTCGGGAAGCCGAACAAAAACCTGGCGAGGGTCAGTTTTGTAGCAGAAGATCAAAACGGACGCTGCGTGTGAACCGTGGACTTGCTGTCGCTGCGATTTTAATGTAGAAATATTCCGGCACTGTGGAGTTTAACACCAACTAGCAATAATGTGCACATTTTTAATAGGAACTGCATGAGAACGTTGGATCACGTGCGCTGCTTTGGCCTATTTGATTAGCTTGATTGTGTTAGAGCACACGTGCAGCCACTTGCGGTACAGGGAGGATACGCAGGAGTCAATAAGTTCACCGCCCGTCACAGGAGAGGTCCAGTCCAGATGGAAAAATCTATGATTTAGAAGCCTCACACTCGAAAATAAGACGAATCGTCATATATTTGTCTGCCTAGAAACAATATAGTTGAATAATGAAGTTGTTAGGAATGTTAGGAAACGATTAACCTCAAGCCACATTATATTTCACGTCATCACGTAGCTGTGTTTTGCTGTTTAGTACACACAACCTGATAAACCTGTAAACCACCTCAGTCAGAACTACTGTTAACCGTTAAATTGTGTTTTTAAGAACCGACTTTTTTTCCTGAGCACTTCACTTACTCATTTTCTTTCGTCCTCAGCAACGGGTTGAATTTCTTCTTCAAGCTCCTGGCTTGGGTCTACACTGGATCAGCCAGCATGTTCTCAGAAGCCATCCACTCTCTGGCCGACACCTGTAACCAGGCTCTGCTCGCTCTGGGGATCGCCCAGTCCGTCCGCAACCCGGACGCCGGGCACCCGTAAGCATCACACTTCACCACACGTGGAAGACGACGAGGGGAAGTTGAGTCATCGCGAATATTGAATTTAAATGATGCAGTATTAAAAACAGCGCCACCACAAAATGTAAGCGTCGGGCAGAATTGGGCCAGTAAATTGGTTTTAGAGCGACATTTTGTCAGACGAGGCTCGGAAAAAAAGATTTTTTTTAAAAGATGTCTGCACAACTTTGCTCATGCGACTTGTTCTTTCAAACTTTTTTTCGAAGGCGCGTTCGGTATGTGCGGATCGAGCACGTGTCTATAAATGATGAAATAATGGTGCCTCAATGTCGACTGTAATAGAGCCTCTTTGTGTTTTTCAGGTACGGCTTCTCTAACATGCGCTACATCGCCTCGCTTATCAGCGGGGTTGGCATTTTTATGATGGGAGCAGGCCTCTCTTGGTACCACGGCATCATGGGATTACTGCACCCGGAGCCCATTGAATCTTTGTTGTGGGTGAGTGAAGGACTGGGTTTCCAACTTTTATAGGTGCGGCGGAAATGATTCGATATTATCCATCATCAAAAGAGTGCCGTCTTTCTGGACCACATTTTTCATTCTTTGGCTACATATACATTAACATGTTTTTGTGTTAAAAACACTTTTTTTTTTTTTTTTTTTTTTGCTGTGTTTACACAGGAGTAAATCTTATCAGCATCAATGAGCCACAGCATTAACTATACTTTGGTAAATTAGATTTTTAAAATCATTTTTAGCCACATTCCTGTCCACGTTGCTATCGCTGCAGTGTTCTTTGTGTTACAATGGATTTCCTAAGATTGGTATTGAAAACATGAACATTCAGGAAGTAGCATCAAAGTCAAGGTGCTGGTACCAGAACCACTATTGAAAATATGGAAACGACACTCAGCCCTTTTGTGAGTGTCGGTGTTGACTCTTGTCCAAAATTCGAAATATGTGAAGGAAAAGAATTGTCAACTTGCCACGTCTCTCTGTTTCAGGCTTACTGTATTTTAGCGGGCTCTCTGGTGTCTGAAGGAGGTAGGTTATAATAATGAACTAATTCATCTTTGAAGACTGTGACTCGGCAGTTTGTTTGTACTCAAACGTCTTTCTCTGTTTTTGTTTTTCAGCCACGTTACTGGTTGCCGTCAATGAGATAAAGAAGAGCGCCAAGCATCATGGAGTGTCTTTTTATGAATATGGTACGACAGCAGAAATCTTTATCGTTAATGCTTTTACACCTGATGTGACGCAAAACTGCAGGTGAAATGTCCAGAAGCTGCAGGGGAGGGAATTAAATTTTTAACTGATAGACCACATATACTGAACGATCTCACTGCTCCGAGGAAAAGACATGGCACTTCAAACATTATACTCAGTAAAGACTCTGGATGAACACGCCGTTGGAGTCAAATGAAACAGATGTTTTATGCCACTGTGTGCAAACTGTGACCGCATCGATTTACATATTGTGAAGGACAGTCAGGCTGTAGGTGAGGGAGAGGACAGGGGAGGAGAGGACAGGGGAGGACAGGGGAGGATAGGGGAGGGGAGGGGAGAGGAGGGGAAGAGGGAGAGGAGAGGAGGGGAAGAGGGAGGGGGGAGGAGAGGGGGGGAGAGGAGAAGGAGAGGAGAGGCTCTTCTGATGGAGAGGAAGAGGAAGAGGAGAGGCTCCTCTGACGGCAAACGTGGATGAGAAACAAATGAACATTCAGGTGTAAATATGGTCTTGCTGTGTTTCCTGTGTGCAGTAATGCAGAGTCGAGATCCCAGTACCAACGTGGTGCTGCTGGAGGACGCTGCTGCTGTATTAGGAGTCATCATGGCGTCTGGCTGCATGGGGCTCACCTCACTCACAGGTGAACAAAGACACGGATCATGCCGAGTCGGGCTATTGATTCACCTCCTCTGATTTGATTATTCTTTTGTCGAAATGCTGAATGAGCCACAGGATAATGTCCCCGCCCCCGTTGGGTTTGCACTTTGGTCCGTGGTTTAGTGTCGGCACCTCATCGAAGTTCTGCCGATTGTCCCCCAGGTAACCCGCACTATGACAGTCTGGGCTCCATCTGCGTCGGCACGTTGCTGGGCACCGTCTCGGCCTTCCTCATCTACACCAACACAGAGGCCCTGCTGGGACGCTCCATACAGCCCGATCGTGTGCAGAGGCTCACAGAGTTTCTGGAGAACGACCCCGCTGTAAGGTCAGCGAACGAACAAACAAACACACACACACACACACACGCACACACACACGCACACACACAGCTCCACGACAGCTAAACATGATCCAGGTCTTGTTGATCTAAAAATAGAATAGTAATGAATCCACTCCTTTCCAAGTGAGCCAGTCTGAGTGGTCTGACGAGGACGTTACGGGTCCTCTGATGTTAATGAACACCATGCAGGCTTGAAAGCAACCACCTGGTGTTTACTGGTCTTGACATGCAACTGTCTTTACGGCCACAGAGCAGTGCAGAGTCATCCAGACTAATGCCTCAGTCCCCGTGAACATGCGACCGCGAGAGACAAATCGTCCCGCAGCCGGTTTTAATTGCACATTTAATTCCAACAGTGACGCGTAAATAAACGCCGGATCCTCCGCCGTATCCAGTGGTGACGTTTACCTCTCCGACTTCTCTGCACTCCCGTACCGGAGACTTCCTGAAACGCTTTGTGTTGTTGTGAGCAGGGCAATCCATGACGTGAAGGCCACCGATATGGGACTGAGTAAAGTGCGCTTCAAGGCGGAAGTTGACTTTGACGGTCGAGTGGTGACGCGCTCGTACCTGGAAAAACAAGACATTGACCAAATCCTCAATGTGAGTGTTGTCGTTTACTCCCTTTGCTATAAATATTCGTATATATTTAGTCAAAAAAAAACATCCTTCTTCATTTATTTTTATTCGCTATTCATATTTGATTGAATTTTGAACCAGTTCTCTCCTTTTTGCTGTGATGTGTGGATGGTAAACGTCCAATACACATAAAACAATAAACATTTCAAATACGTTAAGAATGTGACACTTGTGACTGTTTTTTTTTTCTGGTGTATGCTGCTATTACAATTTTAAGTTGTGATATGGTGAAGTGAACGCCATAATTTACATATGAATTATTAATATTTACTGTACACTATGACTTTAGCCTTTTATGTACTTGTACGCTGCTATACATACTAAAGGGAAGTTTTTTTTTTAATACAGAATCTCTCACTGTATTTTAATAACTATAAATGGTTCTGATGGCGTTTTACTGTATATATGATAGATTATATACTCTTGTATAGTTGCGTGTCTTCTTTCTGCATTTACAATGTCGGTGTTAAATGTATTTTATTCATTTCAGAGTCCACATTCACAATAAGTTCTACCATTTATAGTTGTATTTGTAATATATATATATATATATATTAGTAATCATACTAAGTGTGTAAAAATGTCACGCTGTTGTTGCTCTTGTAGTGAGCAGAGGTTTAGGATTTTAACCCCGTTAGTCAGAGCTAACATCATCTTCTTCTTTAGGAGGCCAAATGCCTACTAGGCCGAAGGAGTCCCCTCTCTCATTCTAGCAGCAATGTCCCGTTTCCCTGGGCTTTTTTGTTGACAATCTGTACTGACAAAAGCTAAGCGATGGTTTTTGTTTGTTTGTCTGTGCAGGAAATTCAGCAGGTGAAGACCCCCGAGGAGCTGGAGAACTTCATGCTGAAACACGGGGAGAACATCATTGACACCCTGGGGGCCGAGGTGGACCGCTTAGAAAAAGAACTCAAGGTACAGAAACGGGCAGCTGTTCACCGATGCCACAGTGCGCCAAGAAAAACACAACTTGTCCATACGGAATTTATAAGCGCTGCAAGGCAGATTTGTGTGTAACTCTGCTTTGTTTCTCCATAGCAACGCAACCCGGAGGTCCGTCATGTCGACTTGGAGATATTATAAAACCGACTGGACTCTGTCGAGGAAACATCCTGCCGTACCGAGATAAACAGTAGAAGAACAAAAAGTGAAAGGGGGGGAGGGGAGGGGGGGGGGGGAGAGCCCGCCTCCACAATCTGCCTCCCATTCTGACCACCACAACACAATCCCACACACCTGTCATCAAGTCTTACCGTAGAATAGTAGAAGGATGAAACGCAGACGGCGTTCAAGCTGCAGATTGTGCTTGATCTCCATTTAGCGATGCTGTGAGTTCAGCCTGCCAGAGATCCACTTTCACATTCGAGTGCGTGAGTGTTTCTGGCTAAGAGACTGAGGACTGTTATTAGTCTGCTTGAATTTCAACAGAAATTCAAACCCAACTGCAACAGTTCGGTGTCCCGCCCGTTCGCTTGAACTCACATTCCTCCACAAACGCGTCGGGATTCGGCTGCAAACACTTCTGCTCCAGAACCGAGAACAGGACCAGTATCATTTACTTGACTTGTACTTTAACGATATCTTTGAACCACAGTGATAGTGTTTCCTTCATTAGTGCGAAGGAAACCGCAGTCAAACAAGACTTATTTCATGGCTAGACTATTATTAGAATTTTTTTTTTCTTTTTTTTTTTTTCTTCTTTTAACGTAATAAGTGAGGAACTGAAGACGCTGCAGGTGCTCAAGAGTTTGTGATGAATAGGTTTTTATTGCTATTACAGAAAAATATGCAAATTAGATGGTGTTAAGACTTTGTATTTGATCTGTATGGTAGGATTGAATATAGTAGCTCTTAATGAGCAGCAGCTTATGCAGGAAACATTAGAAAACAGTGTCGCAACATTGATTTATCATGTTCGCGTGATATTGCGAAGATGGTCAAATCTATCAAAAAAAAATACATTTGTTTTAACACTTATTGGACATAATTATCTTTACACGAGGTGAAGATTAAACATCCTTCCAAGCATAGAAATGTCATACGTCACGGTATCTCTTTCACTTGCCTTCTCCAGCCACAAACGATGACGTTCTCCAAATTCGAGGTTTGGAAACGTTGTGAGATTTTCAGCTGATCAGTGGATGATTGATTGTATTGTTCCAAAGATGATATACCGGATGGATGGAAATGTCTTTGCCCCTTTTCCACTGAGTGTAAATCAGTTGTCTGTAACGACAAAAATGTACCAAACTAGTCCCATCAAGTATTCCACCAACAACTTCAAAAACATGGCTCTCATCATTCAGGCTGTCACCCTGTACAGTGCGTGTCCTTCAATATCTCCTACTCTGTTACCGCTGAATAATCTGCTTAAAACATACAGTGACTGTACTTTAAAATTTTTTTGGTGGTATTTTTTTTTTTGGGGGGGGGGGGGGGCTTTTGGTTCTGCATTCGCCGTCGGCACAGTCGCAGCTGCAGCATGGGACACACCTGCGAACGTCTTATTCTGCTTCAGGAGGTGGGCCGGAGCCGTTTCATCTGTGACGGGAGGGTGCATATATATTTTTGAAGGTGTTAATAGTGAAATATTCTTCCCTTTTGGTTAAATAAAAAGAAATGTTGCTACTGCTGAAGGACTTGGAATAAATTTGAAATTATTTATTAAATTATTTTGCCTTCTGTTCTTCTGTCATGGACTTGGATGTTTTTTTTTTTTTTTTTACATTTTGCAACAGCACATCTCGTATATACTGTGTGATTAGATCAATATTTAAAGCGTCATTTCCTGGCTTCATCAACTTCTGAAGATGTTGGGTTTCTTGCAGAAGCTCCAGGTTTTCTCTCTGGACTGTTGGGACAAGAAGAAGAAGCTGTGAGTAAGCCTTCTAGGTTTTTTGGGGGGGGAAATGCCCCACTGAAGACCTTTTACGCATGTGAACGCGTCTAGGACAGAAAAAGAGGTAAGTATTCAAGCTCTTTTTTTCTTTTTAATTTAAATTGGAGGCCAGTTTCCTGTTTAAAGCGCTGATGGTTGACTGGAATGTAAACCCGAGTCCATTAGATGGTGCAGTTGTTGGGGATGAGAGAGAGAGGGGGGGGGGGGCACTCGCCCTGTACGCTGACGTCAATAAAAACAGTCATTTCCAACCCCGTCTGCGCATTGACCGACCATTCAAAACATTACGCACAGCATCGCGGCCGGACCACGCTAGACTACTCGACTGAAATAATTTTTTTTCGCCGAGCCCGGAGAGCGGAGACAAATGCGGGACAGCCTCCATTGCAGGTTTTTCCACCGTTTAATGTTGTCTTTTGGGTGTTGCGCGCATATCGGTGTCATGTCTCGTCATGCCATTCCCGAGTCAGTTGTGCCAGTGCCACTACCCATCCCGTTTCGCTTCATGTCGCCCCTTTTTTCCTCGGAGGAAGAAAATCATCGTTTGTGAACGTTGATTAAAAGAGAAAACGATCAGCTCCTTCGGCTGATTTATTAGAAAAAGAAACATGCGTCGAGACCCGTCTGTCACGTCTGGAGATCACCACACGTCCTCAGTCCTGCTTTCTGCACGTCACATCGGCTCTTTATGTGTCATTAATTGGTAGATTTTGCAAGCGGTTTTTAAAATTCTTGCTGGTTTTGTATTTTCTTCGGTGTATCCAGTTTTTTTTTTTTTTTTTTTTTTTTTAACTCTGTCTCCAGCAGCCCACAGATGGGGGCGCAGTAAACCTGCACAGTTGGGGTCTCAGCTTTTCATGAAGCCTCCCCTCCATCACCACGAGCCTGTGGTTACAAAACCCCCAAACCCCATCGCTCCTCAGTGCGGACTTGGTTTAAAGAAAGGGGGATTTTTTTTTTTTTTTTTTTTTTTTTTTTTTTGTGCAGCAGTGTAATCACTTCTCATCTCACATGCAGGAAACCGAACCTCATCAGTGTGGGTTTTTTTTTTTTTTTTTTGCTTTTACGAACCGTGTGTGTGTGTGTGTGTGTGTGTGTGTGTGTGTGTGTGTTGTGTTGTGTTTGCTTGTTTGTTTGTTTTTTCTTCTCCTGAAATGATCGATTTGGTTGCTGTTTCAATCACAGGTGCAGGAGCATCTCGAACAATCCAGGTACATTGCTGATGGCAGGAAAAAAAAGAAATCTCCATGGCGGAAGATCATCATCTTCATCATCATCATCATCGTCTCTGCTCTACGCTTTTAGCCTCTTTACAGTGCTGCCTTGTCTAATCATGTTCAAGCAGCATTGTACAGGGCTATGACAGCATAGAGAGCTGCGCTGCGTTTCCCTGACCCCGTGGATGGCAGCCAACAAACGACATCATCCGCAAAAAAAAAACCCACCAAACGTCGAGGATCGCTTGGTTTGTTGGTCACAAAGTGATGTGTCTAATTGTCATGCTGATAATAGTCAAGAACTGAAATGCATTGATTTCTTGGGGCTCAGAGGAAAACTGGAACACATGAAGTTCTCGTTGGGTTGAATTATTCAACGTAAACCTCGACCCCTTTGCAGTCAATACATTATTGAACCAATTAGTTACATTTCATTGTGCAGCTTCTGGATGAACCTCAGTCTCATCGCAGGGGAGTCACAGAGCTCGGCATCCAATTTTCTGATAGATAGATATAATCACAGAAGAAACCCTGAAGGTCATTTAACAACATTTTACTGCTGTTCAAAAGGTAATTCTTGAAGAAGTTGACACTCGGTGTAACCTGATTGAACATAAACTGATCTTTACCCTGTATGCCCTAATCCATACAAATTTGGTAGCCTGCAGGTACAACATACAGGCAAAACCATAATTCAAATGTTTCTTTCCAGTATTTTACAGTCATGTTTCACTTGTTTTGGAAGAAGACATCTCATCTCTGGCTACCTGGTAAGAAAATGCACTTTTATCATACTAAAAAAAACAATTTTTTTTTTTTCATACAGAAATATCCAGAAACACATTCAGATCTAATAATGTGAAACAACCTTCCAGGCTTTTCAAAGATTGCTGGGTATTTATTTTTCCAGTGATTACATGCTTAGCTCTGTGACTTGAATGCAATGACATGAGAGGCCGATACGGGTCTATAGCTAGATAGGCCATTGTGTAGATAATATTGTTTGTATATATGCTGGTAGACCATAAATATTTAAAGTACTGTTGAGAAATGTCTTTGATATCTTTTCAATTTAAATGCGAGTCTTTTGTACGATACAAAAATACAGTACTGTGCAAATGTTTAGGCCCTGAAGGTAAAGGCTCGTGCTTAAAAAAAAAAAATAATGTCATGGATAGATGTCGTTGATCAATCATAAAGAGGGCAGTAAACTGAAATAAATAAATCAAATCAATATTTTGATGTGACCACACTTTGCTTTTTAAACTGCACCTGTTCAAGTGCACATAATCAAAGTTGAACTTCTCGCTATCCTGACGCCATGACGTCGAGATCAGACCATCTGCTGCACGACTCCTTCTTTCCTCTGTGACTGGCTCATGACGCCTCTGGCTGTTTGGGGTTGCAGAATAAATTTGTGGCTGATCACATGTTTCAATGATGGTGTAGTTTTGATGGATGGAAATCTTGACATGTAAAAGTGCCTGAAAGGTTTGCACGGTGCCGTCTGTGAACTCGTCGTGTTGGGTTTCAAAGATGTTTGGTGCTCCACTAAGAATAAAGTCTCCAGTTTCGTGCCTTCCCTTGACTTTCACTCCGTGTTCTGAGTGTCTGCTATCGTTACCTCTGTCTGATATGGGATTAGTAATGGAAGCATTGGTAATGAAGAAGCCTCATACACTAATTATCTAACAGGCTTGGGTTTACTAAAGGGAGAAACTAGTTCCCCGCTCCTCAGTGGAAATGACCTGTTCGCTGACCCAGACCAAAATTGTTCATTGAGAATTTTGCGATACTCTAAAATGAGAGCGACGATGTAATTTGCGTTTTGCCAACATGTTCATATCATAAGTTACACTTGTGATCCAACATCTCGACACCAAATTCACAGATTTCTTTTTATTACAAATGCCTTTTTCTGTATTAACGATGGCCATGGAGGAAGAGTCCTGCTGCCACTGCACCTGTTGCAGTCCAGTTTGGGTTACTGTGGAAGGTCCTGAAGAAGGAAGTAGGGATGTTGTTTCAGGCACTGAACATGCTCACTGGCTGCATCTCGCGCAGGGCTGCAGGCCGTTCTCATTGCAGGAAGTGCACTTGAGGGCTTTGAAGGAATCCGTGAAGCAGTTGCGAAACACGGACATCTTGCTGCCATGGCACATTGGACACGGGATGAAGGCAAAGCCCCCGCAGGTCTGGCACGTCTGGGGATGCTGTACCCTCTGCAAAAAAATGGATAAGTAGAAAAATTAGATATGATATCTAACTTGAAATACTTTTTAGAGACCTAAGCTTTCCCGTAAACTAAAACTAAAACTGGAAAGGAGCAGTCTGACATTTTAGGGAGTACTTTTACTACTGTATCCTAGAATTCTAGAAAAATAATAGTTTCAATTCAGTTCCATTTTTCTGTCAGTAATTTCTGACAGCAAAAATAACTTCTACGTGTTAAAAAGAACTAGAGGCAAAATAGCTCCGAAGCTCATCTCTTGTCAGTTACATCTGAATGAAATCCAGTATCGGCATTAATACAATTAATTCACTTCTGTTATGTGATATCACAAGACTAATTTAGCCAAATTATTACATTTTATTCAGCTGACGCTTTTATCCAAAGCGACCTACAGTAAGTACATTTCAACCATGAGGGTACAAATTCAGAACAACAACGATCAAGAAAGTACAATTTTCTTCAAGATAGCCAAACTTCAAAGTGCTATCAGTAAGTGCCATTTTAAGTGCTACTATTCAAGGTAAAGTCTTGAATAATGAGTTAATTATTTAGTTAATTAAATTATGAGTACAAACAAGTCAAAGATGGCCTATGACATGGCATTCATTGTGGTGTTATTGGTGGATTTTGTTCCTTTGGAAGGACAGATTGGCCTTTTCTCCCTGTTTCCAGTACGAAAGGCGATCAGAGAGTTCAGAGTGCAACTTGCCTGAAGCGGGAAGAAGCTCTAATCGTCATCAGTAAGTATTCCACGTTACGTCACATGTTTTTGTCAGCAGCGGCTGATGTGCATTCGCGATTTCAACATGGAGCTGAAACCTGAGCAGAACACGTCAAATTTTGTGTTTAGTAGGAAGACGTCGCCAGGCTCCCTGCCAAGTCCGGCGAGAAGTGCTGATTGTGTTGTCGTGGAGGTGAATGTTTCACGTCTTTAGCGGGTGCGTTGTCGCGTTGGAGTCCCGTCGCGCCACAGTTCAGGTCGTTTGCTCTGAATGTTTTTCCTCAAGACGCCTCAGAACGTCACAATATAACTGGATGTTGGGGGGGATGAATTCATGGCGCCCAACCCCACGAACGGCAAAGAAAACCCACCTGGTCATGCTCCTGACCGGATGAGCCTTTCTAGGTTTTGGAAAGTGACATTCTTCCCCTTTTGAAACGAGTCCACTCAAAACAACTCGCCTGGCTTGTTGCTTCATGGCTGCAGGCGTTCTGGAAGCATTTCCAGGGCCTCCGTTGATGATTTACCGAGTTTGACACAAAATTGGACGTGTGCTCTCTGCTCAAGTTTCAGCTCCACGGTGAAATCACATACCAGTGGTCACAGAAACGGTGTGTGACTCGGTTGCTGGTTTTGATCAATTCTTGGAATACTTACTTAGGAGGGTAATAGCTTCCTCCTACTCGGCGTACGTTGAGCTGAGCTAATTTTCTCTTGACTATAGTCCTCTAACTAAGAGACATGCGAGATGGCGACCTTCTCATTTTACCCTAAGCAAGAGAGATAATAAGTGCATTTCCCAAAATGTCAATTTGTTATTTTGAATGCAACTTTCTTTCCAAATTTTTTTACGTGCATAACTCTGCAGATATAAATACACAATCGAGGCATTTTGGATGCCCCGTTCTGGACTGATTAGTGTATGCATGACCTTTCAGGAGCTGCGTACTTTTTTTAATGGCCCGCAGTGACCGGATTGCATGACTTAAATGTCATCATACTGCTTTGTATTCACTTATGAAGAGGTTTTGGGGGGTCTGAACTCCCAAATTACAACCAAAGCCTGAGAAAAGGCCAGTGCCTGCGTGACCGAGGTTACCGCAGCTCAGTGCAAAACAGAAATACTTTACATAATCTCAGTTTGTACCGTGGATACTCTGCTACTCTGCGGTGTGTTCAAACAAAATGTATTAGGAGCCGAATCAATAACAAGCCCTCCATTATTGATGGTCTCCCATTGATGTGCATGCATTTTTTACATTGTAGTTTGCTCATGTTTTATTGATGACATGACTAGTGAGTTGACTGTTCCTGTTTGCACTTTGTTCATCTCAGAGGCTTTGGACAAATGTAAACTGTTAATTTATTATGAATATGATCACCTCACACGTTCATATTTACCGGTAAATATAAGAGGAAACGTCTGAATAATTGAATGTCAATGTGGGTCAGATTAAGTGGTCGATTTAATCAGATTCAAGGCAAATCGTCTCTGAACAACATCAATTATTCATAATGCGATTTCTAAGGCAACAACTGTGAAAAACCAACCTCAATTTTAGTCAGAAGATCTTGCAGCTCTCCTGATTCATTCATGCCAAGTATTTTCTCAGCACCCTGCAAAGACAGGTTCAATGTCAAATCGCAGTCTTTAATGTCACTCAGTGTGGATGCACGAGATTTTGACGTTATATCATTAGAGAGGAGTTTGAAGACTGACCCCGAGGTAGTGTCCGTCGATGAACACCACCGGTAATGAAGGAGGTTCTCCCACGCGTTTGCACCGCTCCTCCAACTCCTTCCCGTACTCGCTGTCCAGGGCGATGTTCTTCTCCACAAACTTCACCCTGTGGTTCTGGAAGATCTTTCTGACCAGCTCGCAGCGCTCAAACGTCGTCCTCACCACACGGAAACTCGTGGTGTAGATCACTATCCGCCCAAACTCAAGTGATAACTCCATCTTTGAGGGAGAAGAAATACTTAATGCCATTACATGCTACTTTTTAAAACAATTTTTTTTTACTGTATTTACATTTTGTATTTTTTATTCATACCTTTCAAAGAAACTTTAGATTAAACCATGCCTCCCTGGAGCATTATGTTGGGGATTATGATGTTAAATTTCAGTGTCTTAATGTCTTACTCTGACCAGCCTCTCAGAGGCACTGGTACATAGTGGAATTACAAATACTGGCAGAAGTATCATACAGTGAAACTTCCAATGTTTTTCTTTCACTCATAAGAACATTTTGCAAATTTGGGATCAGTTTTTGAATACACTGTAACGACTAATGCTTTGTTCATATCTAAATAACATCAGCAGCATTTGATAAGTCATTACTACCAAACATGAAGGTTAAACACAAGGTATTCTAAACCACATTGTAAGCCAATTATATCCAGCTATGCCGATGACACGCAGCTCTACTTATGTATTAGGTCCGCTGACCTCTCAAAATTAACACCCCTGCACAAATCTCTTGCCGTGATTAGTAACTGGAGGTCTCAACATTTTCTTCAGATAAGTCACTCTAACGTCTTCCAACACCTTGGTTCATTGGCCACTATGAGAAAATATTTTTCCAAAAACCAAGGCATCATTTTTGACACCAGATGAAATTTTCTGAACATGTCAACACAGTTGTTCAGTACTGCTACTTTGAAATATTGTAAAACTTGTCCCACTGTTATCTTTCCAGCTGTTGGAAATGGTTATCCACGGCCTCCCTTGGTGTCCTCCCATGTAGACTACTGTCGTGCTCTTTAATCCCATCTAAGTCCAGACGCTGTTACCCGGTTATAGTTCGCCCAAAACTCCGCAGCGAGATTACCCACATGGTGTTCTGTGATGTCACTAAACTGGCTTCCAGTTAAATTTAGGATTCAAATCAAGATCCTCCAGCTCATCTATCAGACTTTGCGTTGCTTCAAAGAATAGTAGTGAACTACTAATATTCCTCTAGTGGGCCCCTCGGGTCGTCTGAATGAGGTCTGCAAGTTGTACCTCGCTCAAGACTGAAAACATGAAGGGACTTTGCTGTCCTGGGTCCCAGACTGTGGAACAGACACCCGCTGGGAGTCAGGTCAGCAAACTCTCCGGGGTCGTTTGAGTCCCAGCTGAAGAGTTCAGAAGTGTTTCTGTGCATAGATCATGTACAGCACTTTGATTTGTGATGATTCTAGCTGTTTTATTGTGCTATTGTAATATTTATGTTCTGCTCATCCTTATCCCCTTGAAAATTACTTTGACACGTTGGTTTTGAAAGATGCTGTAGAAACACAATTTGACTTTCTTTCAAACTTACTAACTAAACTGTTCACAAGCTCCAAAATGATTAACCCAAATCGAGATGCTTTCTGTCTTTAAACTGTTTTGTAACAGTTATGATCCTGGTCTCTTCTAAAAAGGGAACTCGTTGAAGTGCCAATCAAAAAGTTGTCGAAGTGGCACCAAACACAATTTACAGATATACAAATTTTTGCAATAGAATGTTTTAAAAAGATTTTACTGTATGGTTCTGCATTCAGTCCTGGTGCACCGTGATACTGGGATCTTAATGTAAAGCATTTTCGGCAGACATCCCTTAAAAAAGGGGGTCTTTTTAACATGTAACATGTTATTTTTTACTTCCCCAAAGTATACCATCGATTTCAATTTAAATGTGTACATCTTCCCCTTTCAGGCAGCCTTTGGTTACCATTTATTTCAACATGGTTTGGAAATCAACTTACTGTTCTGAGACTTGAATATTACTTTAGAGAAGGTATTCCTTCAAAATTAACCTTCTTTTGGTGTAAGGTTTGTTTTTATTCAATTTTATTGTAGGTGAAACTTGGCTGAATGTCAGTTTAACCATGCAATGACAGATAGATTATTTCCATACATAATGTTCATTGTAATGGCGCAACTTTCTCTAGCATGTGAGTAAGAAGTAGTCACAGCAGTTCAAAACGACGGCCTGCTTTGTCAAAAAACATGATTTTTAAGTTGATAAAACATCCAGAAACATCAGCATTTTCTTTTGCCATCAGATCAGACAGCTTCACCTTGATAAGCATTTAAACTTCACACTAATAGTAAGATAATATGACTTAATCATGATGAGAAGCATTATCTAAGAAGTAGCGAGAGCAGGGACAGTAGAAAGCGAAGTGCTGAGAATTCATTAACCTGATTAGTTTCTCCTGAAACACTCAACGAAATGCATCATTAATCTTTAATTGTTCTGTGATCTTGTCCTCTAGTGTGAGCTTTTATCCCAGTCACACACCTGCACACTCTTACCTGTAACTAGACTTGCTGACACTGATGGGAACCGGTGATAAAAAAGCATCCAAGCAATAATTTGATTCCATGCAACAGGTTATTTAACATGATCATACAAACCCAGGCCCAGTCAGATGTACTTACACTGTTGGAATTAGGAAGGTTTTCAAACAGCGTCTGACCCGCGCTGACTTTGTGCTTGACCCCTCTCACAGTCCCATTTTTGCTGCGTATGTTGACCCTCTTGGTGGTGAACATCCAGTCCTTGGTGGCCCCCGCGTACATGAGGAGCTCATCGGGCTCGCTCTCACTGTCGTCCGGCTCAGAGCCCGGGTATCCAAACAGGTGTCCGTGTGCGTCTCCGCTCGTAGACGGGGTACTGGCCCGTTCAGCGTCGGAGCTGCTGGTGCAGTCGGAGTCCAGGGAGTCCGTAGGTCCCTCATCCTTGAACATCTCCTTCAGCACCCGGCCGCTGTTCCCCGAAGCCACGCGGAACCTCACCCGCTTCTGTGGCTTCTCCTGCCCCGCCGTCAGCATCGTCTCCTCCATTGCGAACCCTGCGCCACATCACATGGTCCGCAACACTGAAGTCCAGCTCTCCGCTTCTCATTCGGAAGTAACGATGCAGCTCAGACGCACTTGTTCCTTTCCCATGGATTAATACCACGTTTAATCCTCCCTGTTTGAACAGATCTAAAAACAACCGAGAGCCCCTAAGCTGCCTTACAGTCAGACTCGCACAGCCAGTAAATAATACATGCATCTCTACCATAGCAACCTCGCAAGCTAATCTCAAGTAAAATGATAGTTGTCTTTGAATTATTCATCACAGTTTACACAGTTTTCACCAAAGCTTTGACAGAAGACTTTTAATGGCCTGACTTCATGTGCTTTAATCAAACAAACAAACAAACATTTCCCCCTCATGGGATGAGATGACAGCCAACACAGTGAGTGAGGAAACGTCTGGATCAGCTTCAACATTTATTACAGTTATAGTGTTACTTCTCTATTGAAAGCTGTTTTTTTTTTTTTTTTTTTCATTTCATTTGAAATATAAATGTCAGTCTCAATATTTTAACTGCTGGATGGACTGACGTAAAAATTCGTGTTCACCAGATGACTGACCTCTCTGACTTTGGAGATGCCCTGAGTGTCCCTCTAATGCTGATATCTCAACATTTACTGGTTGGATTGGAACAAAACTTTTATGCAGACATCCCCGGTTTCCACATGATGTATCCTGCTAGATTTAATGATCATCTGAAGTTTCCTTTAGTGCCATTATTAGGTCGAAATTCCAATTAGTCTAATACTTAAACACCCACAAAACATTCCCATCATCCAAAGCAGCACTTTATGTTAAATGCTAATTTGCAAATGTTAGCATACTAACAAACATTTTACCAGTTATATATATAACAAATTAACATTGTTGCTCAAGTAGCATTATTGCTTTTAGCCGACTGATGTTAACAGCTGATTTAAAGCAGTACTGTGCCAAAGTACAACCTTTTTTTTTTTTTTTTAAACTCCACATATGCGTATATGCATAATAATAAAGTAAATATATGTCCTTTATCTTAACATACTCTCGTCTTTTATATCACCTACATTTTCATTTTTATGTCAATTTTATGCATTTTAACAGCATCGTTCATGGTAAAAATGCCAGATAAACTACAACGTTGAGCAAATTTATGCCTGATTTACATCATACTTTACTTTCAATGCACACAGATTTTTATCATATCCCAAAAGCCCAAACAGTAGCAAAAGCACATGTAGATATAAACTAAAGAAAGAGAAACTGATGTAGAGAATTAACATTAAAAAACAGTGAGGTAGTGATCATAGTAATACTGTAACTGTATACACATAAATACGGGAGGTTCTACTTTTATTTTGAAGATTTCATTAACACGGTACTTTTTAATTTAAATACTGCCATTTTAAAGTAAAGATAAAGTAAAGTAAAGTAAAGTAAAGTCTGACATCTTCCATGCACGTGAATGCATGACGTAATCCGACTGTATTACATCCAGTGTGGGATTGCAGGTGTTCACTAAGAGGAACAGACTGTATAATGTGTCACAGCAGCACAATGCAGCAGCGCGTCCGCTGAGACTTCTCGACCAGTTTTTCTGTGTCACAGGTGATGAAGCAGCTCCCTGGAGATGTGACACGTCAGCTTACAGCGGTGACAGTACCACTCTGTTTGAGTGCTGCAGTTTGGCCCCTAAGGTAAAAGCTACACAAACGCACACATACACACAGAGAGTATGTCATCACCTGTTCGTGACACCTCGTGCTGATCATCTGTGAAAGTCTAATCTAACTAAGATTTAGTGACATCCTGAGGCTGCAGCAGTATGATGGGTCTGATTCTGCTTCCAGGTCTTATTGATCCAATGTGACTCCACCTCTCCTTTAAACTGTGATTATATGGACATTGGAGAGGATATTGCAACATGACCTCTGAAGACTTATTGTATATTATTGCCGCTAACATATAGCGTTCAAGTGTCGAGACTGTCAAATTACCGCCCGAGTAGCAGATAGTGACTCATCACTGTTAAGTGTTATATTTGAATTTTATCTTGCTGTTTTTATTTTTTATGATCTTCAACTGCTGTGTGTTGAGGGATAAACACGTAGATTTTTTTTTTTTTTTTTTTTTTTTTTCAAAAAACATACACAAAACCAATTTTTTGGGGAAAAACATCTGAAATCTGCATTCATTTTCACCTGTAGATTAGGTGGAATTCTTTGTATCAGCAATAGGCAAAGGCACAAATGTGTCATGTTGCACCTGCATGCTCAGAAGAGTACAGTGTGTAGGATTTAGGAGGATCTATTGGCAGAAGTGGAATAGAATATTTATAATTATGTTTTTAGTATAATCACCTGAAACTAAAAAAAAATTATTGTGTTTTTGTTGCTTTAGAATGAGTCATTCATGTCTGCATAGGGAGTGGGTCCTCTTTCATGGCCCGCCATGTTTACAGTAGCCCAGAAGGAACAAACCAAACATTGGTTCTAGAGAGGGACTTTGGGTTTTTTAAAGAATGTAGATCTTTTTAAACTCTACTGTTCACTTAATTTCAATCTCTAACATCACTGCTCGATGCTACTAAATCTTACGCACTGCTCCTTTAAACTCTGATCCAAAAGACACACAATCCTGATGAAGAAGTAGAAATGAGGACGTAAATGAGGATGTTTTGTTTTTTCAAACTTCAACCATGAGTATTTTATTGTTGAAGAGAAAATGTTTTCATTAGCTTCAACTTTCCAAATTCTTATTGCAGTCCGCATCCTCAGATTTTTTTAATTTGTTGTTTTTATTGTGTCTTGTATGAAAACTCTGGAAGATATGCAATTAAGCAAGATTCTAGGCGTGAAGGTTCATTCTTGGTTGTGGAAACACCCAGAAATAGCACTTCTTGCCTGCTCTGGGAAAAAGTAGGTCGGTCCTCAGTTTAAGAGTTTACATCTTAATTAATATTTTCACCAATGTTTCTCAACAAATTCAACATGTTATGATTAGGGTAATTAAAAATAGGTTGTTGCCAAGTGCAGCGGGTTACGCTGCCTTAATGAGCTACTAACCAATGAATAATATTTTTGAAGGCTCCGAGAGATATGAGCAGTTTTCTTTCTGCTTTGCAAAGAGATACCAGTTCAATTCTGGAGAAACATTTACTTTTGTGCATAAAAATGGTTATATTATATTATATTATATTATATTGTATTATACTATATTATTTTCGTCCTTGATGGATTAGAGATTCTTCATTTGAAATTTAGCAGTCAGTGTCTGGATAAAGCTGCTTATGTTCGGCTACTCTGCCTGCCAGTCGAACACACTGTTCTTATAATTGGAATAAATCAGTCATGGTCTTTACATATCGTTTTCATTTTAATTAGGATTTTGTTGTATATCATGGAGGAGCACTTTCTCAATCAGCCCCAGTTGAAGTAAAAACCCCTTCAGCGTTTTGTTTTTTTTCTAACACAAGGCTTCATATAGCTACAACTTCATATGGATCCAACTACAGTGGCACTATAAGTAGATGACTTAAGATAAATTAAACATGAAAACAAGCTCGCCACGTTGTTCAGCACCCCTGTAAAGACAGGAAAGAGAGACATGCTTATCTAGAGTTCAGCGAAACCCACGCCATGTTGAGTCAAGCAGCCATTTTATCTCTCTTTAGCACATTTAGAGAAGAGTGCACTGTGATGGTGATAGTCTGTTCAACCTGAAGAGCTTATCTCTCAGCCCCGCTCATCACCAGTGCTAATGTAGCCTCAGCAGCCACCTCAACTGCTGTTAAAAAAGCCATTTGAAAGGATTAATACCTTAACGCTCTTTAATTTCACTGCTGACTGTGAGCGCTGCTGCAACTGAGTGGAAGAAGTCAAACAGAGTGGGGTGATAAATGGTATTAATTTTGTGCTGCTTCAATAAACAGATTCATAGATTGCCAGTATGAATTTTATTTTGCACTTAACTGTATAACTGATCTGCAGTACATTTTTGAGTCAGTGTAACAATATAGCTCGAGCCTGATCTTTATGTCAAAGTGTTTGAGTGAAAATTCTATTTTAAATAGTGTTTTAATCCAACTATAGTCACTGAAATTGGTCTCCGTACAAGTTGGACAGGATGAGCTGCATGCATTAATCAGCTGGTGCGAACAGGGTCCGGACAAATGACTCTACAGTGACTCACCATTTGTGATTAGTTGGCCAATCGGACCATCTCGTCCTTCCCCTGACTACAGATCAACATCCACAAGGGGGCAGAATGCAATTCAATTACAGCTTAAATGTCACACTAGCCCAATAACTCCCTCAAGCGCTGCAGGCGAGGAATGGAAGATGCAGCTGCAGGCCTGATGGCTGCATCCATCAGCTTGGTTACAGCAGTCTTTACAGAAGGAATAATGATTCACGATAAAAATCAATGCCAAAATGATCCAAGCCAAGTGCGTGAGAGCCACATGAATGTATCCTGAAAAGACAGCGATTCAATTCAGTCTAAGATTTGCAGACTGAACTTCAGAGGGTTTGCAGCCACAGGTGTGGTGAGCATATTTATGTTCTTCAAGGAAATTAAAGCCATTCTTCAGTTTAAAAACACTAAAGTGTGATCCATTTTTACAGCTAAATTGCTTTCAGTAATTGGGTTGGCATAAAAGTTAATTAAATTGTTACCTAAAACACAATTAAGTTACTAATCAAGCTGTTTTTGTGTCATGATTTTACTCTTATAAGGACGGTAATTCCTTTAAAAGTCTTAAGCACGAAAGAATTGGGGTTACTAACAAGAGAGGCTTCACAATAGCAGTCTTCAGTGCCATGGTGAAGAGACCAGTGAGGGAAATAGCCGCTACTTCATCCTGTATATTCAACCAGATAACCTTTTTAAAAGCATCTGGGATGGGATCCAGTAAAGCTGTTGCAGGCTTTAAGCTGCATTACTTCTTTCCTTAGTATTTCCTCTCTCAGCAGCAGCAAAGTGGCTCAAAGTATTTTCCTGCCGAAGCAAAAGGCCTCCAGGCAGAGGCTTACACACATCGTCATTTACAGTATAAGCTGGTTATTCAACCTGATTTTTGTTCGCCGTCTCTGAAGGACAGTGCAGATTCATTGTAGTTTAATAGAGCGAAGGTGACAGGGAAGTGATGTGGCATTTCAAGGTTCAAGGATACTATTCATTATTGTATTTTTCTGGTACTTTTGATTGATTTAATTTGAAGGCAAGACTTTAATACTTAGCACTTTTAACTACAAAGTAAAAAGCAATCTGGAACTACAGCTCAGTCTCTGTGTCTATCTGTGTTTCTGATTTTCTCTTAGCTATCTTCCTCTTGGATTAGCGTTAACCTGTTAAAATTGAGCAAAAAGCACAAAACAAACAGTACAGCCGATGGGAATCACATTATCTAAATTTTAACCTGATGATGGCCCAATAACAGAAAGATTAAGGGCTCATCAAATTGCATTTCATCCCGATGGGGGCACAAATGTTTCTGCTAAATTTCATTGCAATCCATCCATCAATATTCGCTGCGATATTTCAGTCTGTGTTTTAAACAAAACTTCAAATTGCAGCTGACTGATGTGACTGCAGTTGATCAGACTTTATGCTTTGAACTCATCCTGCATGACCCAAAAACTCAGCAAGATTAAAATGTAATTGATATATTAAAATAAGCTGGAAAACTGCAAGCCAAAAGCTGAGATAAAATTTGGATTGATGTCAGTGTGGGGATTTCATATTGACCTAAAAAATTGTCTGCATTTCTGGGACTGATCTTGATCAATATACTACTACTTGTATCACTATTTTATGTTATTGGCAATATAGATAGAGACAGGAGATTTGAAAGTGTTATTAATAGCTAATTTGAGCTGTTGACAAAAATAAAATGAATTTGGTCCAGATTCTAAAAACATATCAACTCTATACTTTGTCTGGCTGGATCTTTTATTTGCCTTTTAATCACCAACAGCCAAAATGTACATTTATACTGCTATAGTCTTTCAAAGCATGAAACGTGTTCGGAGGGAGTGTCGATGAAATCTTTGTAGGTCACTCTGATAAAGATATAAATAATCGAACAAAAAAAACAAAAACTCCTGCTCTTTGTAATTGACACAGATTTTGACAGTGGCAGGAATCCGGACGGCTGGTTGAATTAGTGAGTCATTGTTTGGACTGGATGTGCTATAAAACAGAAAACCAGTGCAACTTGCTCATAATCGAAGAGGCAGGCTTCTTGTCACTGTTGCTTAGCAACCGTGGGAGCTACGGAGCCAAATCCCCGTGGTGGCGAGCTGATGTTGAATTAGGTGGAGTGGGGGAAAGAAAGGAAATCTTTGGGAGAGATGTGCAGTGGGCGCAGGAGGAGGCGAACATATTCAGGTGTTCCTTTTCTTATTTTTGGATGTGCTGAATCTTGACCTCCTCTGTAACACAAGCTTCTCTGTGTTTTTTGTATGGTTCTGGCTGTTGAGAATATAAGACTTAAAGATTTAAAGAAACAGGGAAACAACACGTCCTGCTGCACGGCTCGTACACGAAGCCCACCGACTCTTTGTTTTCAGGAGAAGCATAAATCTCATTTCCCTCTAATCCCCACAACAGTGAAAACATTTTAATTTCAAGGGAATATAAATAGTAGGAGAGTCTCCTGGATCAAACCCAACGACGAATGTGAGATCATATCAAAATTAGGGAGTCATAACTAAGGAATTTCTCTCTAGGACATTGCGAAAAGACCGCTGTAGAAATACACACATCAGCCAGCTGGAGTGTATCTGCAGTTCTCTCAGGCAACTGCAGCGGTGCTGCTGCTGTACAAATGCCGTCTCCAGTGTGATTTGCATTTCAACTGCAGTGAGAATGAGAACACACTTTGATTTACCGTATGCACAGCAGAAGGGCGGCAGAGATGGCATTGTTGCCGTTCTCCTCGTTGTAATTTGAATGTACACTGCTGTTTAGGTTACAGAGGCTCCGTGCTGGAGCAGATTCATGACAGCAGAGTGACACAGTGATGAGGAATATAAAGGAAACTGTGAGCTGGAGTAAATCACCCCGGATTAGATCTTCTGCTGAGTATGTCTCCAGACAATAATCACATAATGACACACTGACAGATTCTAGAGTCAGTTTACAACTGTTTGATCCCATTGTTGTGGTCAGAATCTCTCCAGGTCTGTTGCTGCAAAATTACTTTACTTATGCGTTTATTTATAACACATTTATGAAATAATTTTTTCTAAGATTTAAACTCTTTGATGGACTGGATTGACTGTTTCATTTAAGTTTGTGAGCTGGTCAACAAATAGAGGTGCTTAACAGATCCCTGACATCTGTTTTGCAAATTTCAGAAACACCCCTGCATGCTATGTTGTGGAGCAGGCTGACCAGGAAATGAGAACATTTTCACTATAATGTTTATTTAACAGATGATGTTAAATCTACAGCCACCTAATCTGTCAAAGCGTCCAGGTAGAGGAATTATTGACACTATTTTTTTTTTTTTTTTACCTTGCACATCATATGTTGCTGTATTTATAATGTGCAGGGGCAACAATCCCAGTGCAGCATCTTAAAACCACTGTGCTCACATAAGAGTAGTAGAATTTCCCTTTATTGTAGCATAAAAAGTAACTTGCAAGCAAGATATAAATCAGAATACTGTTGTATTTTTTCAGATTTGAGTGGAATGCAGATCCTGTACTTGTCTTGCATTGCAGGTAAAACACTTTTGTGTTGCCAGTTTCTTTCTGCTTATGTAGAAAGACTATATACCTATAAATGTTAAAAAAATAAATAACCCATACATTAAAGCATACAGAAATGAAGATAACGGAAAACAGTAATTTATTAGTGGAATTATCAACAACTCTGTAGGTTTATGTGAAGATGCCAGACCATTTTTTTTTTTGCCTTCTTATTTCTTTCAACAGCCAGATTCCCCAAAACATTTCTATATTTTTTTATTGGTTGTTTCAGTTAAATATTCTTTGCACTATAATTCTGATTTAAGAATAATATAAATGCAATCTGACTATATACTTCCGGTGTTTTAGAGAATATATCTAACGATGCAACATTCATAGTACTGAAATAGCGATTTATTGTTGTATGGATATTTTACCAAAAGCATTACCATGTATTTCCCATTACTTACAGCTGCATAGTGAATATGAATAGAATGTGTTTTATGTTTTTATACCCTAATTCTACTGACAGAATCGTCGTTATAGTGGTGTGCAGTGCAAAGTAAGAGCTATGTGGAGACTTTTTGTGCATGTTTTATTTTTTATAAATATAGCCAGCAATATTTTTTTTAATATTTTACATTATATGTCTGGCCCTATTTTGATGTAGATTATTTCGTCAAATTATGTAGTTTTTTTTTGTTTTTTTTGCTGACGTTGCAATCCCTGTTAATACATTAATAACTACATTTTATGCAAAAACATGATTCAATTGTGAGAAAGCCCACTCCCAAACTGTGAACAACAACTACCGCAGAGTGTGTGGGGAGGGGGGGGAGGGAAGGTGTTCATAACAACCAACAATTTGTTGGCCAATTTTAAAAACACACACGTGTCTTGAACACCGCTGTCCATGTCGATTCAAATCCACCACTTAGGGATTTTAATTTTTTTTTTAGGTAATATTATAAGTCAAATTCGTATGGTTTATTTCACACACCCGGCCGCGGTGAAAACGACGGCTATTTTGCTCGGGGAACCCCCTACCGCTGCGGCTGGACGTGGTACGGTCCAAAACGTGAACCGGCACCGTCCCCCTCCCCTCAGTTTATGGTAAGTCCGTGTTCACTTCTGCCGTACCGAGGGCGTCTGTCGGCTTCACTCCGCCGTGCGAACCGGGATGCTGGGGAGATCCGCGGAGCGCCGGGGCTCCTGAGCAATGGTCCTGTCACTACCAGGAAGCGAAAGTTGGTTATTCCTCGTCTGCGCCTCTCTTTAGCGGTATTACACGCAGCAGTCCGTTCCGCATGAGAGAGGCTCTTCTGCTGAATTTCAGCCGGTTTTTTTTCTTTTTATTATTTTTTTAATTTTAATTTTTTTTTAATTCTTTGACGGTCGAGAGGCAGCAGCCACAGGGAGCAGAACTAAGAAGCCGCGGCCGCTTTGACAGGTGCCGTCGCCCGGCTGCGCGTGGAGAAGATGCCGCCCGTCCAGAGAACGATGTCTGATCTCCGTACCCGGTCGGAGGGTATGTAGGAACAATTTTAATCTGTTTTACGTGTGGTGGTGGGGGGGGGGGGGGGGACCCTTCTGAAAACCCTGCCCACCCTTCTACGGATATTTCCTCGTTACTGCATGAAGGCCGGCCGGCAGCTCTCTGGAAGTAACTCGCTAGCTAAGGCTGTGATTACCGGTGCCCGAACGGGCGTCAAGGAAACCCCGGGAGGGGAGGGAGGGGTGGGGGGGCTCGAAAGTTTTCCAAAGGGAGGTGTCCAAGAAAATAACTCATTCACGTTAAAAATGTAACTTATTTTGATCACAAACTTAAACCCAAAAGTAATTTCCACATCTGCAGATAAACACAAGGGAGGGTTTCCCCAAACAAAGGCTTAATCAAATTGGTGTCTGTAGTTGAATTGAAATTCATATAGGGCGGGGGTGGGGGGGCACCTGACCCAGACAAACCCATCCAGACAGGGACGGCCAGGTACAAGGTAACACCCTCCCGTAAAGCAGGTGAGGTTGGAGCTCACTGACAGAAGCCACAAGGCTGGCAGCAAGCGCAAGTGTGCAGCAAATGGCATCTACACCAGTGTCTGGTCTAATAATACAGCCATTGTAATTCGTCTGGGACTTCCACTCCTTCACTGCACCAGTAACTTTCCACTGCATCTCTATCGGTGTCAGTCGGGGAAAGAGGATGCGGATACACATTATTCCACCGCTTTGAATGCTTATTAGAGGATCTGTTTACTTTAGGACTCCCGAGAGCTACAGAGTAGATTTGGAGTTTAAGGTGTGTTTGTTTATCTGGGTTGGCACCTATCACTGGGCACGTTACTCCCCGGCTGCAGGCACACAGTCTTGCAGGCTGTCTTCCTGAAGTCTTTAAATCCCTCCCATCTCTGTTTTGTAGCTGTCCCTGACCTTCGACCTCTTGGGAATGGGGCAGTATTTATCTGCAGGGATCAATAACACACCCCATTATTTATGATGCCTTCTGCAGTTTCTGTTTCCCATCGCAGTGAGTGTGACAGCGCTGTTGTGGTACGGTTTTGGATGGCTTTGGTTTGATTTACAACGGTGGGTCCAGAAGGATATCTCAGTCTGACTTATTGCTGTTGTGTGTGTATATAATATGGCCACCACAGCGAGCAGCCTGGTCTCTGAAAGTGGATTCGACTCTCATTTGTTTTTTTTCATATACTTTGAGGTAAGTTGTTGCATAACTCAAATTGTAGGGGATTAGGGGCGATTAAGACTTGAAAATGTCTCTCCGGTAATGCACAGTTTGCTGTGTGATATACCAGTAGTGTTGTGGTATGCCGTCAATTAGTACGAGTTCATACAGGAAGTATTTCTGAACTGCGTCCTTTATTCCAGCTGATAAGGACTGCAGAGAGGGAAATGCATTTTTAAAGAGACATGCAACTTCATTTAAAAATTCAGTATTTGTGAACATGGAGGAGTTCCTGCGAGCTGCAGCAGACGAGTAAAAGACCAACTTGTCTGCTTGTTTGTATTGGAAAAACAGCTGCTTAAAAAAATCTTTCACCAGTGTTCCCATTAATATCATATTTGTGCCTATCAAACCTTGGATTCTATTTCTAATTATAAAAACATATGCATACATTTTCCCTTATCTTAGCTGTAATTCATGGCTTTTGTTTAAATGTGATGTCCATTACTTCTGAATAGCAAAAGTTACTTTCCAAGCTTGTGTGTAGAGATGAAATAAATGCTAAAATTCTCAAAATCCATCTTCTTAAGTGTAAATAATTTCAAACCTCAACAGTAAGACACTTAATACCTTTTGGTTGTGGACTGTTGGTCAGGACAAAGCAAGACATTTTAGGCTGCACCTTGACGTCAGGGAATACTAGTCAACATTTTTCACCATAATCTGACATTTTTAAGACAAAACAACTAATCAATTGATCAAGAAAGTATCCAGCCATCTATCAATCCAGCCGTCCGTCCGTCCATCCATCAATCATCTATACCCGCTGTATCCTGAACAGGGTCACGGGGAACTGGAGCCGATCCCAGCTCACTTTTGGGTGAACCCAGAACTTTCTTGCTGTGAAGCGACAGTGCTAACCAATGCACCACTGTGCTTGCCCATCAAGAAACTAATCAATAATAATAATAAAAAAATTAATTTGCAACCGTAGTTTTGTGTAAAACAAAAAGCTATTTGATGGGTAAAAAGTGTCACTGTCAGCATTTCACAGAAAAGCCTTCAGGGATTTACCTTCTGTGGGAGCACTAAGAAAATAACATGTTCACTCAGATTCAGCCGCATTATTTAAATATTATTATGTGGACAGTAGACGGGTCATGATATTGCAGCAGAAAATACTGGGACTAATATTGGCCTGATCATTTCTAAGTGTATTTCTGAAAATGTTTAATATTCAGCATCTCTCTCTCTCTCTACCATCCAGATATTAAACTACCCAGTAAGTTATCCGTTATTTTGAGTTAACTAATACACGAGATAGTTCCAGTACAAACCTCAAATTGTGTCCTGCCGTGAATATCCATCATACCTTCAAATATATATCCACATTCCCAACAGGTGGCCTCGATGTCACCAGTCAAAACACAATAGACAATTTCACGTGACTGAACACGTTATGCTGTAGTATAATGGTGTTTCTGATTCATGGCTCTGAATGGACAGCTGTGATAAGTAATATTGAATTCATATATGAGGGTGGAGATTCAGTGGTTTAACTTTAAAACTTAAAAATCATCCAAATAAAAGTGTTTGAGTTTAACCAATGCCTGTGCAGTTAACTTGAGCGTCTCCTGAAATTCATATATTATTCATAAGAAAATTGTGAGCAGGATGCATCTCGAACTGGAGAATTAATGTTTCCTAGTTGAAAGTAAAAATACTCCACAATAGAAATGATGCTGTTGTTGCACTGAAGCATCATGCAAGGAGAAATCTAAATCATTAAATACTAATGTAGATTCTGTATACAACTGTTGACCAATGCGGGTGCTGCGGTCACAAGAGCGAACACATGAATTATGCAGCAGCTATTGCTGTCACCCTCACACCACCTTTTTAGTTTACAAAGAGCAAACACTTTAGCTTTTCACTTCACTTGGCTCTAAGTGTACACTCTTATCCAGCTGCTTCACCTACAACAGCTTCAGGATCGCTTTTCAAGCATCTTCCGGCGTGTCGGATTTGATCACCTCCTGCGCGCTCAGGTTAATGACCTGCCGCTGCTATGTTTCAGCCTCGTGGCTTCACATCTACTTCCATATATTCTCAATCACACGACTGTTCTGCAACATTTATTTTGGCTGTTTTTAATAGCGCCTGAGCTCCTTCCCCACCATCCCCACCCTCCCCGCCCTCTCCACCCTCCCCACCCTTCAGTTTTATATTTTAATCACCACAGTGCATCAGGCAGGCTTCCATCTAGAAAAGGGCTGCCCTCTGCCAGGCTTACCACCTAATCCATCAGCGGCCTGTCCGTCAGCTCTCCATGCTGCACACTCCCCGGTCTTGGCCACCACGTGCCGCTGCGCTCCTTGTCACTCTTCACCGCTGTGCTGTGGAAAGATCAGGCGTCACTGCCAGCCTGTGCCTAAACGCGTTGCCAAAATATCCTTATCTGGGATACTGGGGATGCAGGTGACGTCAGCAGCTACCAGCATGTTTAATGTGCGATCCCGCTGTGACTGACGGGCACCTTTGCATCTCTCCAGAACAAATTTCCATGATGGCAGGAAGGTGCTTAATACCTGCCTCCACTGTTGAGATGGGAAAGCTGATTGACAGAAGCCACACAAGTTAAGGCTAGACAGATGGCAACACGCATCCTGTTTGCCATCTTAGCTTGCATGCTTATCTGCACACAGGCCAAATCTCCTCTCACAATTGACACTGAAGGTGGAGATAGACAGGTAAGCCCATGCTGTGAGGATGAATCTATCAAAGGACCGAAGGCTTGTCTTTTTGTGTCAGCTGAGACGCATGATTTGCGCTCTCCAGCTCTGATTGCCTCGATACTAGTTTACAGAGATGCTAAGTAGTCTGCTTCTTCTATGAGCATTATATCTCCACCTTTCTCCCATTCTCAAGGTTTTTTTTTTTCGTTTTTTTTTTTTTCCCAAGCGTAAGTGAAGCAGGATGTTCCCCCTGTAGCATTTTAATAACACCAGCTAAGCCTCAGTCTGTCTGAATAGCGGTAACAGCACGGGGAGGGAGACTGGAGGAGGATAGACTGCTCCCTTCTGAAGGGATCGAGAGCTGCCCATGTGCCTGGCGGATCACTGGCTGATAATAATGTGGCACAAAAGCCCAACACGCCACCAAATCCCCTGTCTGGGGCCACTGGTGTGTCATATCAAGTCCCCTCGGGCCTCTCTACTCTATGTGCCGGCATGGGACATCTCCTCTCCTCTATTTTCCACTTCATGTCCTGCCTCCATTACTAACCTGCAGCCAGTCTAATATGTGTTTCTTCAGATACTCAATTTCTACCCACCTCAATGGTTCTTCTCTGTCTGCAAGGCAAAGTGGATGTGGCAGGTCACCGCGAGAAGAGGGGGAGATGTGGAAAACGCTCGTGTGCACGTGTTCCCACTAAGACGGATGCAGAGACAAAGAATCGACAGTTCATCTGATGCGGAGACACTGAGCCTATTCTGATGCACGCTCGCGCTTATTGTTACATGGACATCGGACAAGGAAGACCTATGAGCATGTGGGAGACATTTGCAGAGAGGGAGTCGTCAAGGAGAAATTGCAGCGTCTTTCAAGGGCTTCAACTGATGGCTATTTTCATCATTTTTTTTTTTTTTTTTAAATGAATTTGTAAATTGATAGATTAATTAAAAGTTCAGAAAGCCCAAGGAGACTTGTCCAACTAACAGTCCAAAAACCAAAAATGTTCAATTTAATGTAATAATAACACAGAAAAACAGCTCTTAAAAATCTGGACCCTAAAAATATCTGTGATATTTGCTTGATTAAACAACTGTAATTTGATTATCAGAATTCCTTTCCAAAAAAACAACAACAACAACAACAACCTCATGTTTCTGCTCTTACAAAGTTTATTGCTCTACTTGATGAATACATTATTCTCCGTGCTTCTGCATGGAGTCTAAAAAATTAGTCAAATATTTCTGCCCTGCGGTTCTTTTTTTTTTTTTTTCTGTGAAAGCTATCGATATCTCGCTCTGTGCAACACAGTGATCCAGTCATCTTTCTTCTTTTTTTATATTAAACAGATTTGTCATGTGAATGCGATGGCATTTATTCAGCACGAAAAGCGAATACGCGCAGAAAAGTATGAATCCGCTTGTTGCTAGGTTAATAACCAGGACAAACCTATGAGCAAAATATTACACCAGCTAATATTTGAAATAAAACTCGAGACTAATTGTGTTGCCCTAAACTCTGATACCGTAATGTCTTAATGTCCTGAATGGCTGACTGAGTCCCCGAACTATCTTATCTATCTTCTGGAGTTAATTCAATCCTCTGATCTGCAGGTTATCTGGAGATCTTCAGCGACGTTGCAAAGATTGAATCTTATTTACGAACCACTGAAAGGCTGAATTACAAATGTGTGCGTGCAGGGAGATAAATCTTCCATACGCCCCTATTTAGCCATCAGCTGCAGATGTACAGTAAATCCGTTCTCGCCTCGTCTTCTGAAACGTTAAATCACTTGAAGAAGGTTTAAACTGGACCTGCTGCTGTCACGTCTTTTCGCCGGTGAGCGGAATTTTCTCGCCCGGTTGCGTTTGTCTGCGAGATGCACGCGCTCGAGCAGCAGGGAAACGCAGCGAGCCCGCCGCGTGCGTGCGTGCGTGCGTGCCAGGAGACGGTCAGTGCGATGGTGTCACAGTTGGAATGACGAGGTCAGATGGAGAGGTGTAGGCAGGCACCCCCGCAGGAAAGCAACACCATCAATGGCCGGGAAGATGAAACTCCTGCTGCCCTCGACATCCAAGAGCTTCTGGGTTTTATTACCCTGTTCCTGTCTCGGCTCGGTTTCTGTTCAACTAGGCCACAGTGCTGCTTCCATAGATAGATGATGAGGTCTAAAGACACGTGGACAAGTTCTATTCTGATGCGTCCCGGTCAGTTTTGTCCCTTCGCATTGAGAGTACCCAAAAGTTTGAAGTCTAAATAGGTGTACATTCGTGATGTGGGACTAATGCGGAGAACTGAGCTGATGACTGTCAATGTAAAATAGTAGTGAAGGAAGGTAGAATAGTTGTAGCTTAATTTACATTCCTATTTATAATCCCATAATGCTCGCTTGACACATATGGGTCATATTCTTTGAATGGTGGTGCTAACAGGAAACGTAGTCATCGCTTTTATGAATGCCTGCGCTCCTACAATAAAAGCAGTTCTGTAACCGTTATAAATAGATGGTATAGTCTGAATCGATAATAGACAGGGGATGCATCTCCATTATTTTTTGCATTTCCTCTTATCAGGCTGAGACCGTTGCTTGCGTCGTGTGCATGTGTTACGGCCTCGGTAGTTCTCGGTGGTGGCACATCAGACGTGTCGCACGCGCGTCAAATGGCAGCACAGAAACACTGGCGTGGGTTCATTGTCATTACTCATCCATTTGGATATTACAGCTATCTTTAAGAGAACATGCGATAGAAATTAGCGTGCTCGTCCTGAGCAAGTATTTTATCCCTATTTGATACCTCGGCCCTGAACTTGAACGATGAATACGTTCTCTTTATTAGTGAGTAACACAATACTTTTGGGAGTTTTTTTGGGGGGGGGATATTTGTATTTTACCAACAAACACAACTGCATGGCACACTTGTTCAATATAAGAAAATAAAGTTGTGTTCACGTTTAAGCAACTGAAATTACATCCAAACTGGAGCCATTATGGTTAAAGAAAATGAGTGTTGACTGTTGTTAGACTGTAGAAGGAGAGTTCCTGATCTCCAGTGACAAAGTTAAATGCTTAATATGTGCATTTCTTCCTCTTGATCTTTTTTGAGTATAAATGTCACAAGATTTTCCTCTGTGATAGTGTACATGAGCCAATTTCATTTCAGGCAGTCTGAACAAACAGCCATTCATATACTTTTTTTTTTTTTTTTTTGTCCTCAGAGGGGAGTCTCACTGACCCTGTTAGACAGGAGACGACATTTCAGTTGTCACAACAGATCTATCTGGCCTGACAGCAGTACCATAACCAAAAACTTTCCAGATACCGTCGAAGCTGTGTACCCTAAAGCAGCTGCTAAAATGTGATATACACATTTGTGGTAAATCTCTAAATGTGCGACATTTTTCTTGCACAGAAGAGTTTGAAAAAGGCTCTGAAGTTTTGAACGGAGTACATTTGCATCATGAGTAGTAATATTTCAAAAAAAAAAAATTTTACCCCTTCAAATATTTCAGGACGCAAAAGGAAGTTTTGGGTTGTAAATTATGATCATTTTCATTGTTGATTTGATCAGGTATTTATTTTTCAATTAATCTATAAGCCTGAAAAATGCAGCCCCTCACGTACCACGTAAGCGTGGTAATTAAGTAAGTTCTCATCCAGCCACTCCAGCAGGTTGACATTTTTGACTTTTATTGAAATCTTTGTCCTTTGTGTTTCGTGCTAAGTAGTTAATGCTAGCATGCTGACAAACTTTCTGCTTGTTGTTGTTGTTGTTGTTGTCGGCGGCGGCGGCAGAAGAAATGACCCACCGTGTGTTTAAGTACAGACGTGCGGAGCATCAGGAATCTCATTCAAAAAGTTGGTGACACCTTGTGTGTCAATGGAACCTGGCGTGTTATTTCATACACCTGGGTTTGATAAAGATAAGGACGCTATGGCTGTGTGACTGACATTCACAAGGTCTGGTTCCTGTTTTCCGACCTGTGACTTGCGTGCCACATGCCCTTCACTTCTGTCGTTCATAAGACCGCACACAGTGGAAAGGTTTCTCTCCCTGCAGATCCCTCACTAAGCCAAGCCAAGCCAGGCAAGCCCCCGTGATGTCACAGCAAGCCCCAGCTGCCTGCGCTGTCCCTGGACTGTCCGTCCCCCTCGTAGCGTGCCTGAGCCTATGAGGAGCCAGACGGGGAGGGGGGGGGGATTAATTCTGCAGCTGCCCTGTTGTTGTTGTGAGTGCTGGTTACAGCATTGTGATCTGATAAGCGTCTTATGGATGTTGCTGTTGCTTAGATCGAGGCGGTATCTATATTCCCCCTCTGGCTCTTCTCCCCATTCACAAATGGTAGAAGATAGGGAAGGGGGCTTTCATCTCTGGGACCTTGATTCCCATGAATAGACTGTGGCGGCTCTGTCTACTGAAATATTTATCAGGCATAAATGAATCATGTAGAGCTCTTTCTTTGGTGGTGATGAGCAGATATAAATGGCGCATTAGCTGACTGGGTTGTGAGATTGAGACATCTCAAAGTCCAGTGATTTGGAACTAATTTGAGCCTAATAACAATGGTAAATAGCCTCAGGTTAAGGTGAACAACGTGCACACTGACAATGCTGAACTCCTTATTACGCTTCACTTCTCTGGCTTCCTTCTTTTTCGTTCTTAGATGGAGGTCCGTGTATGTAAAACATTTCCACAGTCACTTGTCATTCCTCTGCATTTTCTGTTCTGGGTGAAGCACGGGATGCAGTTTTTCTTCACAAAGCTTCTTGTCTGTGGCTTGGCTGCCGTTCG
This sequence comes from Embiotoca jacksoni, assembly GCF_022577435.1. NCBI lineage: Eukaryota > Metazoa > Chordata > Actinopteri > Embiotocidae > Embiotoca > Embiotoca jacksoni. The sequence continues at coordinate 3,690,924 of NW_027185403.1, forward strand.
TTCGCTCGTGTTAGATCACTGTCAGTAGCCCCAAGCTGCCTGACCCCACCTACCCTGCTATTATTGAATAAATCCTGTGGGAGCCGGGTCCTGGCCAGATCACGTGTCTCCTCATCTACACTTTATTGACCAGCCTACAAGTCTCTCAGGCTCATTAGTGCTTGTTCTGTATCTCAGACTGAACTCTGGCTGGACCTATTTCTGGAAGAACAAAAATGCCCTTTTTACATTTTCATTCGCCTCTAGATTTATATTGTTCTCTCGGGGATTGACTGATGGGCCTTTCTGAGGAATTAGCCATGGATCCGATTGAACAATCTCAGTGTAATCAAAGAAAGAGTAGGTGCTGACAAAAATAAGTTATAAAATGCAGCCAACTTGTGATATATCTTTTATGATTTGATTTAAAAGCTTTATTTAAGCTCAAAGATACTGTCGCTAAAAATATATTTAGACCACAATAACTATATGTAGTTGATTTTAAAACAAGGATAAGTGTTTTTTCTGCGAAATAATCAGTCAAATTACCAGACATATTTTTTGCATGTACTTTAAAATTTTGGTCAGCTTTGCATGTCATTGGTCAGTTGTGTTTTGTCTTTGATATTTTACCCTGAGATTAGACTCGATAAGACTCTGCGCGAGGCAATGTGCTTGACTGTCAGGTCATTATTGTTCCTGTCATCGCTGCCATTAGATGCATTTAATCTCGCTTGTGTTGACAGTCATGGCAGCAATAATTTTCCACCCCCACCACTTGTGCCTGACCTAAGATAATACATTATATATCTAATCTGTTCTTATCTACAAACACTGTTCTATCGTACAAGCACTGACGTACAGTACGTTTCTGTTTGACCTGCCAGGATAACAATGATCTCAAGTGTGTGAAAGTAGTTTGCTACGGAGGTGACCTGTGTTGCATCTCGTATGATCAGTGGTGTTTTAACAGGGATTTTCCTGCCTGGTGGTTTCTCTGTGTCTCGGTAACCTACAACAGTCAGTAGGGGATACAGGGGAAGACCGGCATGTCTTGGCCAAGCTTTTCTGAGCCCAGATTTTTCCCACTGGGCACTCTCTCCAAAGTACGTGCCCCCTTGTGACTATTGTTCCACCCGTCTGTCTGTTGGCTGACACAAGCAATAATCCTGACATCTGGCCTGCATCCAAACTCATTACGACACTTGGTGGCATTGATCCTTCCTCTAGAGGCTTCCCCTCCAGATCTGTGTGCCACTGCTTTCTGCTCATACCGAGCTTTATTTGGGTCCTTGTCACTCTCGTGTCTCTTCTCCTTCCATGACTCCTATATTGTTTTTATATGGCCAGCTGGTATGGATAATATGGTGGTTCAATGAACCGATGAAAGGTGTTGTTTTGAAGCCTAATATAACACAGATTAAGGAAGAATGCCCACAGTGAGTATCTGCCCCGTTTCCAATATTTATTGATGTGAGGGTAGTTGAGCCGTGACACGCCTACGGTTAATGCAATTAGTGCAGAGAAAATGCACGTTGCCCACCAGGGAATATTAAGAGCAGTTCCCTCTGAGACATCTGTGGCAGTGGTTCCATACATTATCCAGCGACTGTGGTGGGAAGTAAGGAAATGAACTGGATATGGGGGAGGAGGGGGAGATCCCATAAAGGTGGAAGCTGGGGTAAAGCAATTTTAATCACATCCTCCATCTCTTACCCCCAATTTCTTTGGATTATAGTGTTGGTCTGTTGACCTTGTCTGTCCTAATTTTATATTTTGGTCACAGTTACAGTGAGTTGCACATGGACGTCACACTTATTTCTGTTGTTATTTCGACCCTGGACCTTAAATTTAACTCCCAATTATGACAGTAAATTGTGCTGACATAAGTTGCTACCATAATATAACGGAGAGCTGCTTTTTATGAATCCAATTCAACTGAAATTGTGGAATTGATCGGCCAAAGTATTAGACCAGTGTTTCCTTCCCAACGTCTCAAGTCCAGCTGTCAACTTTCTGGCTCGAGCTGTACTTTTGCTCTCAGATCCAATTAAAGCGTTCAACATGTAGCCTTTAATTGGATCAGGTGGGCAAAAGTAGTAGCCAGAGAAAAAAAACCTGGCTAGTTCCTGAAGACTTGAGCAGCACAGCTCTCATGAAACAATAGAATATTCCTGCACCCAACCCGCTGTAGTCGGACCACAGTCTGCCAGAAATCAAGAAACCATCTCGGCACCTATTGCAACAAATGCAATGTACATATAAAGGAAACATTTTTACAGGCAGTGCAGCCTGCACATATTTTATTTTGTATTTATGCTTACTCAATGCTCACTTTTTTTTATTTAAGTGATTAGTATGTATCATCCCAGGATGTAGACTGTAATTATTTGACAACAGTCTAAATATTTGTTTGTAGGCCATACGCAACAGGAACAGGTGACAAGAATAACTCCACTCTGGGGAAAATGTGTGCACAGTTACATCCCAGGGTCTATTCCTGTCTGTTTCTGGCCCCATTTTCAAAATCAAATCAAATATTCCTTGTAAATTGTAAAAAAGAAAAAAAAAGAAAAGATGAAGAGTAATGTATTCTTAACAGTGCAATGGTATTAGTGCCTTTGTTCGGAACCATACCAGCATACTATGCATGGGTTGTGTTTAGCTCTTTCTTTGAACTTATTGTACAACCCCTTGTGTCAATGCTGCTAAAAGAGGAGAGGAAAAAGGACTAAGTTAAGCAGGAGCAGCACCAGCTGCAACTGGTGCATTGCAGCACCTGGCCTACCCCAGCACACAGGCTCCTGCTGCGAAGGCTCATTCACAACACAGAGACACAGCATCAATCACAGCTGCTCAGCCAGCTCCTCTGGCCCGCTATTTCAGACAGGCCTTATGATGCAGTCACCAACTACGCCAGTCCCCTGTTTTCATTTGTCATTGTAGACACTAATTCTTCGATTGCCCGAGGTGCTTAATAATTCAGCCTCTTCTCTAACTTTGTTGGATTTGTTCCTTGTTGTGCAAGAGATCATCTCTCCTTGGCATGTAATTGATTGTCATTGGCATCTCATTGAGCCGTCTGGAGGTGTCATGTAAACGCTGACCGTGCATTGGTGCTTCAGAGAAGTTGATCTTTTCAGTCAAAAGTGAGATTCTGAAAACAAGGACAGAGAAAGTGGGAATATCATGCAACAACAAGCCGGACATGAATCTCTGTGATGTTGTGATTCATTTTCTGGTCGTTTCTGACATTATTACTGTTTTTAAGTGACATTACAGGTGGTCAGATAAACCCATGTTGCTCCCCTCTACTTACATTCTGAATGTTGTCCCATAGTAGCTGCAACAATAGGACAATGTTGCTTGCAGAATATCTGCTGTGCTGAAATTTTCAAACTAATAACACGTCAAAGGAGCAAGGAAAGGGTTCCTCATAAAGATTAATACATAGGGAAGGATGTTTGTAGTTTAGCGCAGTTGTATCCAGTCGCCTTGTCCTCATCCAGCCCAGGCTCGGTGAGGCAGCATGCCTTTGAGACAATGCCCTTTTTCTTCACCTTTACTCAGAGCTGTTACTCATCGCTAACTACCTGTCCTCCCAGTGTTAGCAGGAGAGCTCTTGGTTGCAAATTCTCTTTTAATTTCAAATAGGAGAAGCTACACTCAACTGACAGACAGAGAGGAGGGAGAGGCTACCTCCTTTCAAACCACAAAGGTTGGGTAAAATCAGTGGATCAACTCTCCAGGAACATTACGTAATGCTGTGCTGACACTTGGTGTTGCGGAGCTCTCAGTGAGTTTTCACATCTTGGATTTTATGACGCCATGTTTGTGTAAATCCTCACCTTGTCTGAGAATACATTAGATTGTTCTCCCAGTGACAAATTCAGATCGCATTAAGATAGCACCATGCAAAAATTCAATTATTGATTTGAATGATAAATTAAACACCTGTTGAAATGAGTTTGCACAATTGTGATTATTGTTTTTTGAGCTGATTATAGTGAATGTGGGGCAAAAAATATTGCTTTTCTTTCATTTCAATTTTTATGATATCTTTCATAATAAAAAAAAACAACCAACCTCTGTTTTGCTTCCTGCGCAAACTTATTTCTCACTGTACACAAAAAAAACAGAACTGAAATGAATCACTGTAGTTGATTACATCGTATCGTGCATACAGCTTTTATTGGTCAACAGGAAGGGCGTTTCCCAATTTAAGTAGTAGGCAGCACTCTTTAATCTCCTGTTGCTGTATCTATGCACCGTTTTGCCACCACGCTAATCCAATAAATCCCACTGTGGTGATCTGACGTCTTGCATAACAAGGCGGCCACGGCCAACCCATATTTCCCCCGGTGACCAAATGATTGCAGGGGGCCATTTATTTTTAGCCCGGAGAGCACATGCTAAGGAAAGAAACTATCAGAAGAGGATGTTTGGCAGAGCCTCCTCTGTAATCCTCTGCGCAAAGCCAAGAGGATCATTAAAATAACAAGAGCTGTAATTGAAGATTCAGGGTTTGTGTAACATGAGTGAGAAAGTGCTTAACGTAAGGTGAGAATAAGAAGAGGGGGAAAAAAAAAGGAGCGGTGAAAGTGGGAAGCGTGACTTTGAAGGTTGTGTCGGTCTTCTACTTTGTTTCCACTTGACTTGACAAGAATGAAATACTGCAGGCAGAGGCTCGCCCCGAGCCCAGTGCCGGCTGCAACTGGGGCATATCCGGTAGGGGCTCTGGTTACAGTGCCTCATGACACTGCGTTGTGTTGTTATTGTTGTTGTTGACATTTCATGAAGCCAACTTCCCTGTCTCGTGTCCCACTCTTTCTGTGCGTCAGAATGGCCCTTTTTTTTTTTTTTTTTTTTCCATTTTAAACTCTGACGTTTACTATATCTGTAGTTGTGGAAGCTGCGCTCATATCCCCCAACGCCACTTCCACTACATCTCAGGGAAGACCATGCAGCACTTACGGGGTCACATGCATGTAACTTGAGAGTGGGAATACTGTTGACTTTAGAGTTTTACAGTAGGGCTCCCCTGCAGTGCTGAAGGCACTAATCTAGACATATCAGTTAAAATATGAGGAAAAGGAAATGTGAACCCAGGAACTGGCTTTTTTTTTTTTTTTATCATTTCTCATCTTACAAACAAGATGATCTCGGTGTCAGATGTTTTCGCATTAAATGGAATTTCAGTTGTTTTTCAGTCTTGTCCACCGCCACAGGAGAAGTCAGTGTCAAACATGAGCTGCTGTAACTTTAAAAAGGCAGGTGTAAACTTGGCTTTAGGTAGGGCTCAAACACATGATTATTTTCTTCACTAATTACTTCAATAATTGCTTGAGTCTATGAAATGTCCTTAGTAATGTCTTGACACATTTTGTTTGTAACTCGGAAAGTATTCACCACCTTATTATCCTATATGACAAAGGGAGGTTGCACATCCTGCCACTTGATAAGCAAGACGATTTTCTCGTATTTTTAGAGTGTTTAGTTGAGAAATCAACTGAAATTGTTTCAGTTCTACTTTCAATATTAGCAATGCCAAACTGGTCAAATTACCTCCTCAACAGACAGAGTGAAAAAGCCTGAATCTACTACTTTATATAATGTGGGCCTTATATTCTTTGCTGCTGTAGTATTTACCACAATACTTAAAAGATGATTCGTGCCACATATGTTTACATACTTTTAAGGGATCATTTAAAAGAGGAAAGTTTACCAGGGCTTAAGGAGGCCACTTTTAGTTTGGATAACTGTGTAGAGTTGAACCCATATGTCCACTGGATCGTGCCTGACCAGTTCATGTTTGCGCTAATTTTGTGGATTTCTTGTATACCATCCAGTTCTGCACTAAGCAGATTCAAGCTTTAGACTTTAGATGTACCTGCTACTTCCCTAAACACCCTAAACACGATTAAAAGTCAGCGCTCAGCTTCAATCACTGATGTTAAAAACCACAAACCAAGGCAGAAATCTAGGTGTAGTTATGGATTCAGACCTCAATCTGAACAGCCATATCAAGACAATTACAAAATCAGCCTACTATCATCTGAAGAATATATCAAGGATTAGAGGACTTATGTCTCAACAGGATTTGGAAAAACTTGTCCGTGCATTCATCTTCAGTAGACTCGACTATTGTAACGGTGTGTTTAAGGGTCTCTGTAAAAAGTCAATCAGAACATTGCAGCTGATTCAGAACGCTGCAGCTCGAGTCCTCACTAAGACCAGGAAAGTGGATCACATCACTCCAGTTCTGAAGTCTTTACACTGGCTTCCTGTCCAACAAAGAATTGACTCTAAAATCCTGCTGTTGGTTTATAAAGCACTGAATGGTTTAGGGCCAAAATGCATTTGTGATCTGCTGCAACCTTATCACAGCCTCCAGACCCCTCAGGTCATCTGGGACGAGTCTCCTTTCTGTCCCCCGAGTCAGAACTAAACATGGAGAAGCAGCGTTCGGTTTTTCTGCTCCACATATCTGGAACAAACTCCCAGAAAGCTGCAGGTCTGCTGAGACTCTCGGCTGCTTCAAATCAAGATTGAAGACTTTTCTGTTTGCTGCTGCCTTCAATTGAACCAGACTCGAGGATGTTGATCAATTTCCTGCATTTCTGCATTTTATTACTGTATTTTATTTCTTAAACTGCGCTGCGACTTTTATTCTATTTTTTAGCTTGTTTAATGTTTTAATGACTGTTTTTAATGTTTTGATCAATGTTCTTAATTGTTTTTAAATGAGCTTTTCCTTTGCCTGATGTTTTGATGCTTTTAATGGTTTTATGTGAAGCACTTTGAATTGCCTTGTTGTTGAAATGTGCTATACAAATAAACTTGCCTTGCCTTGCCTTGCCTTTTTACAGGCCGCCTCTGTCTCCAGCATGGAAAAGCGTGCATGTTAATGGTGTTACCGCCTTGAAGATGGTGTGCATCTGTGATATGTGAGATCTTTCCTGTAGAGGCCAAAGTAAGACACAGAAATGCCTCTTGCCAATCAAAAAAATAATTTGCGTGTGTGGTTTGTAATAACATTTTTTAAATGTGTTACATGCGTAAGCATTTCTGCGACCCACATAGAGCCCTCAGCAGGCCTCAGCAGTGTTGATGGAGCCAACATGGCTCCATCCCACTTCGTTGAACTTGGTGGGAGCAGAGCAGCGCCTCGTCTTTTCCAGAGATGGAGAGAAAAAGTGTTTTATCCACCCAAGGAATAGGTTTTTCAACACCGAAAGGTGGCTTCTGCCAATTCTACGTTACTTTTTTTCACTTTGAAGTCGAAATAAAGCAAACTGATTAATTGAAAAATGAATGGCTTTCTCTATACCATTCTTTTATGCATCAAAACAAAGTGGGCCTGATGATTGTTTTTTTTTTGGTTTTTAGGCTTTGTTTCTGCACTTTAAACCTTTGCATCATATTTCTTCAGTTAGTAAAAACACAAATAATTACCAGAAATGCAGTTTAATGAAAGTCTCGCAAGTACTGTCCCTCTTTATTGTAGTTATCTGACACCAGACTGCTGCAGCTGATCCACACAGATAAGTTCTGTCTACTGTAACCAGCAGGATGTCACTCCTCTTGACAGGAAATTCCCAGCTTTAATCACACATTTCAATCAGGGCAATCGCTGAAACGTGGACTTTTGAGTGTTTCTTGGGTAATTAGACTACTGACATTTACTCTCAAAACTCTTTTGTGCCTCAAAATAAAATAATGGGTGTATCCTCAGACAGCTAGAGGAATATGAGAGTGTTGTCTTCCTCCGGATATGTATGAGTCACGCAGTTAACATAAAGCTGGTGATTCCCTGTATTATTATACAACAGGGTTTTTTTTTTAATTTTTTTAATTTTTTTATCCTAGTTGGCCTTTTACTGTAGAGGGAGTAATAAGAGATGTATTTTCAGTGACACGTCATTTGGCAAACCTGCCGTTATATTTTGCCAAAGCGCCTTCTCACTCCATTACGATAATAATTTGACCATTATATTGCCATCAGGTCATTGCTCCAGAGCTGAGGCAAGTTTAGCGTACATCCAATTACAAATGACTCAATGCATTGTGTGTAAACTGCGGTGATTGTAGTCTGCCTTTAACAGTTAGAATGATATATTGGGCAATCCATCGTAGATGCAAAGAAATAAAGGCACTGTGTTGTATTTGCAGAGCACGGCACATTCTTTTGAAAACTATTGCATTATGAAATGTTATAACACCAAGTTAATCCATCACTGCACCATAAATGTATAAAAATACTCGGGTTCTTATTAGTATATCTATAAAAAATAAGTTGTTTAAATTTGTCTCAGGCCTCTAAAGCATCAAGGTCACCTAAACTCCATAGATTTCTATAGCTTTTTCAGTCTAAGAGTTACTGACTTTCCTTCTCCAGACTCCAAAAACTCCTTTGGGGACTTTTCGACACGCACCAACTGAAACACTTCAAAACACCTTTTCATCTTACTTTTGTTTGTGCTCAAGGCGGATTTTTCTTTTTCTTTTTTAAACATATAAAATGTCTTTTCTCACACGCTGCAGGATATGAAAAGACAGAGGACACATCAGAAAAGACATCCTTGGCTGACCAAGAAGATGCCCGGATGATATACCTCAATCAGCAACAGTTCACAAAGTTTTGCTGCAATCGAGTCAGGTAAGGAGATTATTTATCGAAAATCACTTAACATGATGAAAAATATTGATATACTATGCGAACTGTTGGAAAATTTGTGAATTACAATGGCTTGATAGCTTAATTATGACCACATACTGTAACCTTTTCATGTTTAAAGCTATATGCTTTAAGTTAATATCATGTAGTAAAGTTTAGAGGTCCACTTTTATAACTACTAGATAAACTACATGCATTAAGCTGAAAGCTGTGCTGGGAAACAAAATGACATCTCCTCTGAGTGCAGCCACAATGGGGCTTAAGATAAAATTACACAAACAATGGCCAAATGTCGTATTGTTCCTCATTAAATTCAGGAAGCAACATTAGCAGCAGTCCTCCCATTAGAAGAAAAATCAGATGATATTTCTACCGCTGAGATTTACAACAGGAGATGAAGACAACATAATGCAGTAGGGCTTTAATTTACAGCTGATGAGTTTAGGTCGTTCAGATCAGACACACAACGTTGACCCTTAAATACTTTCCATTGAATTTCCGCTGTAAATACTTTAAGTAAAGATGCTTTTCCTGTGTTACTGAAAATGAATGGTTATCTCAGCCACATTAGAAACTTGCACTCAATGTTGCATTCTCTAAAACATTTTGCTGTTGGAATGAATTGCTGCTATTTTTGACTTTGTTTTGGCACCCCAGAGGCCATCAGTGCTTTCCATGGTGACCTGCAGCTTAACAGGCCTTTAACCCGAAATTAACCTTCAGAGTCACAAGCAAAACACTTGAATTGAGGCACGCTTTGACAGTTCAGCTGCTACTGAAATGTCAGACTGGTGAGAATTTCCCAGTAGCAAACCTTTTTGGAAATTGTGAATCCATTAAAGGGCCTTTTGAGCGTATGTTATGGAAATTATGTTCCAACAAACATCTTGAGGAGAAAAAGTACAATATACTTTGTGAACTTGCCCTTTTCTGGTGTGACTGTGAAGCATTAAATAAACAGCAGACTGATCTACAATATCTTAAAATGTTGTATTTAATCTTCTTACAAAGGCTTTTTGAATATGTGCGCCATGGTTTAAACTTTACAGAGCCACCACTGTTGTGCAGCAGAGAGAGCTGTTCCACAGGTGCAGCCATGACAAGTACCTAAAGCCACATGATATTTGATAAATACCCGCAAGATTTGTATCACCGGCGCGCTGCATTAGTGCAGATATTCCAGCCTGACCTCTTTATGCTGTTGCTCCTCCAGGAGGACTGCAGTGCTTTTAGCATTAAAGGTCAAGATTGTTGGTTCAGGCCGCCCTCTGTCAAGGAATATTACTGTTCGCATTCCCGCTGCATGAGCAGCTTGAGATATGTATGTGCTTACACCGACGCAGCTATAAACTGAACAGGAATAGTAAATGAAAAAAAAAGGCCTATGAATGCAAAGTTTTATGCCATTTGTTAAGTCAGCTTCACGTATTGACATGACAAATAACGGATGCAAGCAGCTGAGAAAAATGCCGAATACTTACTACTGTTTGTTTCCTATTTTAAATTACCCAACTAAAGAAATGGAGGCTCATTCGACCTTATTTATTTATAAAAAAAAATGTTAAGCTCCTTTTAGAGTTAGTTACGTAGATGTAACATTACTGGCTCATTTTAGGTGAGCTTGGTTATTAATTAACAGTTATGAGCAGACCAAGGTCAAAGAGCATTTGCAATGAAGACTTAGCTTGTCCTGTTTGAAGCACCAGATGGTTGATGTTGGAATTACAGTATATTGCATCAGAGAAGTTTAAGTAATATGGTGATTGGTGTTTAAAAAGTATTGCTGGAGGTGGTTATTAATTCAGTAGAGGACTGCCCACTCTGAAAAATACAGGAAAATTTCAGCTAATTTTACTCAACCGAAGCTGATATTGTAAACACTGCACACATTGTGGTAAAAATAAGGATGCTAATTATCAATATTGTTTTGCAGTTCTCAATTCTGGACTATGTGAATATTGTTGCATAAATAACTGTTGCTATTCACCTCCTCTGATCAGATTTAGAATCACTAAGCTTATTTATGATTGACAATCGGTTAAATACTGATACTGCACATAACACGTCTGATTTAATAAGATGCAATCAACAAAAGTTACATGTCAAAGTTTGAAAAATTGTAGCTCCGTTTTTACAGGTATAAATACCAGCAGATTTACTAAGTGTGAGCACACCGTGAGCCTTTTTCAAGCTGGTTTTAATTTCACCACTTTTACTGACTGTAATGCACCCAAGTTGTGTCTTGTTAAATGATTAATGAAGTAAATACTGCATTATATCAGCAGAGAAGTACACAGCTGTGTAGATCACTTGGCTTTTGTTGAGCTCTTCTTTTCTTGAAATCCCAATTTTGGCCAAATATTCGCCTCAGGCCTCGAAAGCTTCGGGCTGCTCTGAACATCTAATTTGTTTGGCGAGGATTGGTTTCTGTCTGAGACCTGTGGAGACACATGCAGGAGCTGCGTCTGTGATAAATGCTGAATGTTATCCTGCAAGCAGACTGTAAACACTTCCACTTGTCTCGCTTTCACTGGATCTCATTCTCCCACTGCAGCATCATTACCTGTAGAATATGTCACCGTTCACTGTCACACGGAATCGCACGCACGCTATTCCTCGTAAACACACAGTCACCCTGGTTACACAGTTATATGTAAGGGTGGATGTGGATTGTTTGTTCAGCTGCACTGCAGTTGGTGGAAGATCTGGTTGTCGTGTAAAGATGATTAAGTACTGAGATGTTGACAGCTTATTCTATGGTAAACAAAGAGTGGCTGTGGAAACCATTTTACTAGTGAGCGTCCATGAAATGTTGATGTGTCGTGATGAAAACAAGTGACCCTTGAGATGAATCTCAATTTGCCCCACCCACTTTCCTCAATATACTTGGGGGCATTTTACATCATATTTTTAGCTCGTCATTGTTGTGGCATAATTATATAATTAGCTCTGCATGTGACACCCGTCACGTCAGGGAACATTCAAGGAGATACAGGAAAACAATAGGTCAGTCACCTGTAAAGGTTACTGATCCAACCAGTTGTACAACTTTATCCAAGCAATGTGTGTTTGCATACAAATATTCATTGTATTCAGACATTTTTTTAACCACCTGTATGACAATACAACCAATTTATAGAAGTTGTGATTATTATGGTACAATCAACCCATACATTTAATTCAAAGAACAGTGTGTTTCATACGAGACTTCTCCAAATGAACTCTGTGAATTGACTGTGATTGTATAAGCTCCAGAAAAAAGTTCATAAATAAAAAATGATTTAAGATTAAAAGCAGTTTAGGCTTGTTTGTGTTTGTTCTTTACCTAATTTGGTGTTGCTTTGAGAAACCACTGTGGAATGTTGTTTTCTACACATGAAAGAGAGAAAACGCTTCTAAAAAAGTGTGCTATGAATAAAGGCAGTAACGTCTTCTCTGCATGCTGATGGACGGAGAGGATCGTCAGCTTTAATACATGACAGCGGTGATGAGAGCCGCTGCTGAACTGAACTCGCTGATGCTCTCTGACACCTGCTGGAAATCCGTGTAATAGTTTTGCAGACAAGACAACGCCTCGAAGAAAAACATGAGCCATGATACATGAACACCGTGCACATGTCCTGATCAATCGTGTTCAAGACAAAGTATTGACAGGAAGGTCCAGGGCATCGTGTGGTTACACTGACGGAGTTTTTCTAAATACGTAGTTAAGTTGCACCATTGGTCGCCCAAATGCCACACTTCCTGTAAATGTTTCAAATTTAAAGCCCACAAGTGTTTCATCCATGCTGAAGCCAAATACTAGATTTTTTACCCACTCTTATTGGAAATGTTTTATTTCAAACTGTCAAACCAAATTTTGATAAATATGACATAGTGTTGCAACGGTGAAGTAACTTTTACCTGTTTTTTTTTTTTTTTTTTTTTTAACCATGCAGTTGAGCTGGAAGAGTGTGTAAACTTTATTTTAAAGTAACACATACTTAAATGGGCATTGGGTTTTAAAGCACTGTGATAGTCTTTGTTTCTATCCGTGGCCCCTAGAAGCCCACCACACCCAACAAAGCATCGGTACACTGCGGCACTTACGTGTAGTCGAGTGTTGTGTCAGCAGTTTTTACCCCGCACAAATCTTATACAAAGCTTAGACAAACCAGAACAGGGGTCCGTAATGACGTACTGCAATGTTAGACATTTAACTGTGGTGGAAATGTCCTCTGATGTGCGGTTCATAGCTATCATTTTGATATCTGTGAGTAAATGGGAGGAAGCGCTCCTCTCATATCCTCCTGATTCTCGCAGCACTGCCAGGAAATAAAACGTAAGATCCATACTTGTCCGTTAAGTGAGGTGTTATGTGATTCAGTGTACAGGAGTAACTGGAGATTACACATGCTTTACCGTTTAGCACCGTGAGATCAGAATGAAGGGTGAAGTGAAGAAAATGATGATCTCAAAGAAGAAATGACAAATGCATTCAGAACCCAACGATGAAGATGTGGCTTTAAGGTTTAGCTGCATCAGAGCTTCTCTTGTATCTCCAGTGACTGTGGCGGTCACTACAATGAAAAAAGTAAACCGCTGCTGTTGTTCGCTCACTTTGTTGTTGTTGTTTTGTTTTTTTCTCACTCCAATAGGTCAGATGATCTATCGCAAAGTATTTGATAAAAACTAATAGGTCCCCGGTGACTAAACTGAAGATAAAACGATCTCCTCTGGTTAGAATGAATAGGAGAAATAAATGTGGAAACCATAGAAGTTCTGCAGATAATGAGGACGGTACAGTTTATGTCGTGCACACTCTTTCTTTTTTACCCTCACCCACATAATCATACAAAGAGACACACATAATGCCTTCTTGTTCCACCTCCTTGTATTTGCATATATTATTCAGCTTGTTTGTTGGCTTTTCACTTTATGATGGGAAACCTTGAGCTTTCTGTTATTACAATGACGATAGATTATAATGACAAACTGAGCTTATAAACATACAAAATATATTTGAAGTTTATCTAACGTCTTAGTTATAATGTTGTTTACTTGTAAAGTTCTGTGTCTTTTGTTTTTGTTTGTTGCATAACGACGTTTTCAAGTGAAACAATTGTCAGAAGCACCTTTAAAAAAATACCCAAATACATCTATATTTATGTGCACGCCCCGTGTTTGTTTCTTCTTAAAATGACAGGATCATTACGTAAAGATCACAGAGAAATCTCCTCTGTGTGTCATTCTGTTGGAATTTATTGAAAGCAAAAAAAGCTATGAGGATTTTACTTTTACAAAGAACTCAACACCTGAATACTTGTTGAATTCGAAATGTCCTGAATTTATATAATATAAATAGTTTACTCTCAGGACCATGTATCTAAGTTTCTGTGGTTTGAATACATATCTTTATGTGGTTTCAAGTCATTTAATTTTAAGAACTTTTCAAAAAACATTTTTAACAAAGTTGTTCAAATTAGATTGGTGAACTTCAGATACCAAAATTCAAAATGAATAATGAAACTTAAAGATGTTGATAAAAAAAAAAAAATCAAGGCGCTGTTCTGTCATAACATCCAATAAAGAGACATGTTTCTGGCAACTTTATACATTAAAATTTTCTATCCGAGTTTGAAAATAAGAGAAAAATAAAATGCTATAAATTCAGCGGTTAAGCTTATCATCTTTTATTTTCTTCCAGATTATTCTGCTCTGTAGGCCTTGAGGTAAACATACTCAGAGATGATTTGTTTGTTTCCCAAAACCTGAACTGATTACACATGACTAAAGACTTGACTTTGTTGAATGAATGAAAGCTGGCTCTTTCTTGACCAGCCCCCCTTTTTCTTTTTTCTTTTTACAAGGCTCTTCATCAGGCTCCTCAGTGAGGCTGGTGTCACACTGTGCCGCTGTCAGAACAATGCCTTGCTCTTACTCACGCCGTCCCAGACAATGCCACTGTACCAGGCAGGCCAGGGCGACAGTGACTGTATAGTGACTTTGTACTAAAATCAAGGCCAGTCCACTTTTTTATAACTTGTGCTTGCGGATATGCCACAAGTGAAAATGTGCCCGCCAAATATGATTCACTCTTAACAGGAGCAAAACTGCGGTATCTCTGATGTTGAGCTCCATATGCTCAGTCGCCTTTAGACGAGTTGGAGGCTACAGTCCGCGATATTCTGCTTGTGTATGTCTGACGGCTTTTGTGCACGCGCGAGTAAGCGAAGCATCGCCAGCGGCCTGGCGTACATCATGGTATATATGTTCTCCCAAAGCGGCTGTTCCGACTGGCCCTTTAACGCAGCTGTAAATCAGACTGCTGGAGGTCTGACTGTGGGGCTGCTGAGAGCTCCACCAGCGTCAATATACCACCATCACCATCGACCCCATGGCAGCGCAGGCAACATAGCTCACATCTGCTGGGAGATTTTTACGCCCCTTCTGCTGGCTCCCTTCCTCCTCCTAATTATTCTTTATGATCACCGAGTCCACTGGACTGTGCTGTTCATCAGTCACACATGCGAGCGCAGCCACGCACGTCTCTGCAACACCAAGACTTCTTAAGATTTGGTGGGCTGCTAGGAAAGGAGGAGGTTATTGAAAATGCAGTTATATGACCAGGGTTGTCTCAATACGAAGCTTCGTCTTGTTATTGTATACAATATCAGTGATGTCATCTTGTAAAGATCTGAGAGTACATTTTGTCTGGGATTGTATTAGCAGATTTGATAACTAACCTATTATATTTTTCTGTCTCTTGTCTCCTCTCCCTCCACCCTTGTTTGCCGCCTGATCCACAGCACAGCCAAATATAACGTCCTCACCTTCCTTCCTCGGTTCCTGTACTCACAGTTCAGGAGGGCGGCCAACGCCTTCTTTCTCTTCATTGCACTCTTGCAGGTAAGACGCGGTCGGTTTGCCGTTTCTGTGCATCTCTGACATAGAAATGCAAAAGTGTTAATATTACATCACTGCTCTTCTCATATTTAAATTTGGCCTTGTTCCCATTAATGTGTAATTTACTTTTACTGCTTGCCATGACCTAGACATCATTTCCCTAGGTCATGTCTGTAATTTCATATACACACACACACACACACACACACACACACACGCACACATATACAGACACACTCAGACACAGTACTTTATATATATATCTTGATAATGAATAATACATGTAATACTTTGTGTGCCTACTTTAAAAGGAAACTAGATTTACCTACAGACTTAACACACTGATACTACATATTGCATGCCTTGGAAATGCATGAAATATGCAGTGCTTGTGCTGTGGATGGGTGTATTTTAGTCCCTCGTTGTACCCCTAACACTGCAGTACAGCGACTGCATTGTGCTGTAAGTGTGACATGGGAATTGGGCAATACACAAAAGAAGTCTAAGTGATTTGGAGCCACAAGTTGGAGAGCAGGGTTGATTTTAAAATCTTTTTAGTAGTGAATTTATTAAAAGATATAAGCTTCTTCTGGGCAGGGGATTTCAGTGCCAATCTGATTATCAGCTCTTGTCGTGTTTTGATGACGGTCCAACAATGGCTCCAGATCTTGGCATTGCTGCCTGTTTTTTTTTTTTTTTGATTTAGCAGAACAAAGGCTTTCTGGCCCTAAAGAAGTTTGGAATGGTTTGCCTGTATAGGTCAACAATAATCCCTTTTAAGAACACTTAAAGCCTCAACCACCAATTATTATGACATGATTCAAAGAGGCTGAAATCCATATCTCAGGTGTTCATAGCTTACCGGAAAAGATTAAAGAATGGAGAAAAGGAAAAGCTCCACAGCATTGAGTTTCTGTCTTTACTTGTGCTGACAGACTATCCCACATTAATGAGAGCTCAGAGGATGGGAAAGGGCTCTATCTATGACCTTGAAGTAGCTGCTTTGAAAAGCAGCCAGTGTGAATCTTCATTACCTGCCCTGTCGATGTTGCGACCTTGAATAAAACATCTATGCAGATGAGCGAGACGAGAGATCTATTTCGTTCAAGTTTACCTCGAGCAGTATTACATTGACTGTCTCGTGTGGCTCCGGCTTGGCTTTAATTATGCTGGTGTTTGACTGCTAATTTTTAAGGACCTAGAATAGCCAAATAATTAAACATTTGGTGGTAATGACAGAAATATCATTGTACGGAGAGAGTTTTTTGGGGCTGGATGTACCTCAGAGTTTGCATTTACGTTTTGAATGTAATGATGTTTTAATGAAATTGTAGGCCCAGGTGGTCATTCCTTGGTCTGGAACTAGGCTACTAAAGCTGAACCTCTGACACTATTGATGACATCTGAAACTGTGCGTCTTGTTTTTTTGTGCGAAAAAGACCCTTCTCTAAAACCACCTCAAACCTGCAATCGAGCTGAGAAAACCATACATGTAATTCGGGTGTAATGTCGTGCAACATTTTATTTTGTTGGGCTCTGCCATCCTCTTGTACTGGCAAAGGGTTGATTTGATTTGGATCCATAAAAGTGTTCTTAAACTTATTTTCAGTGAAAACTCGCTAATATTTGACCTAAACAAAAAATGTGCTGCTTTCAATGTGAATGCCCTTTCACTGTTGGTGGTAAGTGTCGTCAGTCAAAGCCATAAATTCTTAAATGTGCTATTTTCATCAAGAAAGCTGAGATTTTCTGAGATTTCCTGTCAGTAGTGCCTACATGTACCATAATGCATTGCACACAGGTGGTTATTTATTGGGATCTCCTCGTTCTGATTAAATGTTGTAACGTTAGCTGCTGTCTTAAACACAAACCACATGGTGCATCGGCCCGAACGCCCACTTTGTTTGCCAAAACATAGCATTAGGTGACGAAAATACGCACTCAGTGGTTAATCTCTCTCTGCTGACATTATTTTTGGTATCCTGAAGAAGGTCTCCATCCCTGGCAAAGTTCAGAGTAAAGTTTTCAAGCATGGTACTGCACTCATAGCTTTGTCGGGGGACGTGGTTGTTGACAGCATCCAACAAAAACTGCCCACACTGAAATTCATTATAGAAGAGTGATTCAGTTTCTGTTGGCAATAAAAGTCAATTTGAGCAAAGAAACCACCCGTCGCTGTTTGCTCTAGACAGCTCTGTTTTTGGATGATTCCCACTCGCCATATCCTCTTGCACGGCTAATACAGCCACAGCCTCGACCTCTCTGCTTGCAATTCTTTGGCTGTATACTGAGACGCAAATGAATCCAGCTTAATATCGGAGTCAACCAAAACACTGTAATATTTATCCTTGTCTGTAACAGCCTCTTCACTTATATTTTGCGATGACATCTTTGTCGTTGAAAACTGAGCTACTTGTGGTACAAGCAAAGAGGACAAGGTTTTGTTTTGGTGCGGCATGCAGAGCGTCCCCTGGCTACCCAGACAGCTCGGTTAACCTTTAGATCTTGCGGCCACCAGTGACAAAGTTATTGACTGGAAGAACAGCACATTTTGCAGCTACTTCCCAGAGACACAGAGAATCTATATTTATAGTGAAAGTTTATATGAAAAATGTCAAATTTTTCTTTTAACATCCCTATATTGTGTCTCTTTTAGCAAATCCCAGATGTGTCTCCCACTGGTCGGTGGACCACGTTGGTGCCGCTGCTCTTCATCCTGGTGGTGGCTGCGGTCAAGGAGATCATTGAGGATCTGGTAAGACAAACCCCAAGTAGAATTTGATAGTAGCTTGCTTTAACCTTGATGTGGGGAAAGAAACGTCTGTGACTTGTTTTGTTAATGTTTTCTATTTAAATATAAATCAATACCTTTTTTTTATACTCTGTGTATTGCAAAGTATTTCCAGATTCTATCGCTTGAATGTTTTTTGTCATGTGGTGTTTGTCTTAAGAGTGATATTACCTGAGAGCCATCATCCGACCTAGAAAAACATCATTACAGCAGGAATTAATACACACACATCAGCAAGAGTCTGATTATGAAAAAGTAAAAATCATGCAGTCAGCAACTATCAAAAGGCAATCAACATACTTTTGAAGGCCACATTTGCATTTGGTTAACACCAACCTTCACCTCTCAGCCTCTCCGCATTGGTCCTCAATTAATGCAGACAATATGGACAAAACTGCATCAGCCTTGTATAGTATTGTATGTTGCTGTTTCAAGTGTTTTTTGCAATTTGTGCGTCGTGTCTTCAGTTGTGTCCTAAATTAGTTCCTTTTTATCCATGTATGCTATTAATACACTCCACCATCCAAAGCAGTTAACACAAACGGGCAGCTGAGTACATGACATGCATAAATCTAATCTTCTGAAAAAGTATTTCTCGGTATAATAGTCCACATTTGAAGTGACACACTTTAACTTGTATAGCCTGTCTCCTTATACAGAGTGCAGGGTCTTCGTTTTGTCTTTCAGTACAGTGTGTCCTCTGAGTGCTCAACCATTCCCTGTCGAGCACAGAGGAGGCAGTGATGGTAATGTGACCACAGCAGGATATTCCCAACATATAGACACAGCATCGTGACGTACGCATACACACACACACACACACACACACACACACACACACACACACACAAGTGCTCATTTCAGAGGTCACAGCTGTGCCCACTGCACCCGGAGTACTCATTCAGTCAATTAACCTAGATACTGAACGGTCATGTACAAAGGCAGTTAGTACTAACAAAACAAAACAACTGTCCGCCCCCAAGCAAGTCTGAGCTGTTGAACAGATGCTTGAAATGTTTTCATTTTTTTTTCATCGAGTATGAAAGTTTGATTTCAGTATTCTTTTGTTTTTGGATAAATCGTTTTATTGTATGAATTTGGCTGAGGTTAAATTCAAAATCTGCCCCCTCTGTTGTTGCTAAGTAATCCTTTCAAGTCTGTCTGAACTAAGTGAGAGAACGTTGCATTCTACTGTATTGCAGTGACCCTGCAATGCGATCCGTTATGCAGGTCCCAGTGGACAGTTACTCTATACTATTAGCTTCTATCTCGTGCTGAAGGGACCAGCGCAGCACTTTTTCTCCTGGCCTGTTGTGAAAAACATGGGAACAGAGTGGTGATGACTCCGTCTTTATTGCTGAAGGTCACCTGCACACACGTCTGTTCCCTGTACTGTGCTGTCCCTCACAAGTTGACCCCTAACTTCATGAATCATGCACTACGGACACACACGCACGCACACACAGACACACACACACACACACACACACACACACACACACACACACACACACACACACTGTACAGCACGTATCTTATCTTGTTGCTAGCTGCCTCTGCTGCAGCACACTCAGCCTGTTTGTTCGGAGTGGTTCAGCTATCTTTCAGCTTAAAATATTACAAAAACAGACTTATAATACTGTGAAATTGAGCTGCAGTGTGTTTCACAATAGTGTGTGCTGCACTTTTACACAGTAACAAGAGTTTTTTTTTAATGCTCGCACACTCTCATGCAAATTAAAAAGAACAGCAGTTGAAAGACCAGAGAAAATCTTGTTCTTGCCCTTGTGTGGGTAAACGTCCTTCACTACTACTCACTGTCTCATTCGGTTTATATTGCAGGCATACAGTATTAGCAGGTTAATCAAGCCGATGCTGCTTTTATCTTTCACTGCTTTTAAATTTCCCCTCTACGGCGGGAGTCTACAGAGGCCTGATACTGCAGTATTTACGCATAACCTTTTGTGCGCCACATGCCTTCTACTGCACTGTGATTACACACATCATCTAAATACGGAACATCTCCCTTTCTCCACGTCCATCGGGACAGAAGTCGAGAAAGGGAGAGAGAGAGAGAGAGAGAGAGAGGGGCTGTGAATTTGAGACGGGTGAAAGCCAGGAAAAGTTGTGGAGCAGCTGATACAAATACAGTGCAGCTCCTCCTCCACTTTAATAGAGGAGGGTCTTCACAGCCAGACCTAATAGTGCGAATGAATGAAATTAGCTGACAGCTCTTACACAGGGGATGATGAATGAGCTTTGTAATGGTCTCCACCAGCAAACTTTTTTCCTGGGCACAGTGCAGCCGATTAAAGGCTGAAGCCATGTGACCCAGCCGGCCAATTCATTAGACACTACAGCATGTTGCAAGGATATTAAATCAAATTTGATTCAACTGGATGGCAGAGAGGAAAAAGTTTGGATGTATAAGAAGCAGACACACTGGAACATAAAATCAGAAAGAAGATTGGATGAAACGAAAGAGAGAGAAAAAAAAAAGAAGCCTGTAGAGCAGATTTATTTATGTGATGATTTGAACTTTTTGTCGCTCAGAGGCACTGTACACTGTAGGCCTTTCTATGACTGGGTTGATAGCAGCTGTAGCAGAAGACCAATGTTATTGTGGCTGTAAGGTTGCTAGCTTGAGTCCCTAGGTCATTGAGAAAATCTGTGTGAGGAGATGGAAAACCTCTGGTGATACAGCCCACTTCACCTTACGATGCTCAGTTCCCTCGGTGACCGGCTCCAATACTTTTTTTTTTTTCCTTCTCCTGAAATGTACCGCACAGTACAGTGTGCCAAATTAGTTTAAAATTGAATTAGACTGAATGAGAATAGGTCTTCTCTTCTTGTAAACAGGTAATTAGCGGAGATGAGAGCGGACGTGTCCTCTCCTTGTCAATCGAACGCAGCACGCGTTGCTTTCAGGAGCGAGATTTTAAAACACAGTGATCATTTACATGAGATGGATGCAGCGACACATTATTACTCAGTGTGATGCTAGTTGACAGGCTGTCCCTTGGAATCAGCTGTTGAAGTCAGTTGATTGCATGACTGTTCAGCCAACAAGAGGGACATGGGGAGAAGTAATGCTGATGATTTGTACTTTGATGTGGTCCCACACAGTATACAGTTTGACTAGTTAGTAGGAAGATGCACTGTTGGTTTAATATACTGTAGGGCACTGGACTATTTTCGTTATCAGTTCATCTCAGGCTGTATATAAAAGTGGACGTAGCTTCCGGCCCTGAAAAATGAGGCTGATGCGGAAGTGCCTTTAACTGCAATACCCCCGAGTGCCACTAAAGGTTGGCTCCAAAAAGCCTCTTGACACCATAGACTCCCATTCAACTAGTCTCATAAAATTGGTAGTCAATAAAATTGCGACATGAGTTATTTCGGTTTTGCGAGCTAAAGTCACTACTTGTTAGTTAATCTGGCCGTCCATCTGAAAAGAAACCCGTCATTAATTAGAAAATAAGCTTAAAATTTAAAAAAAAAAAAAAAAAAAAAAAGTGTTTTTGGGGGCGTGTCTGTTTGATTGACAGGACTGTGGTGCAGTCAGGTTGCCGGGTCGCCAGGTTTCCAATGAGATTGCGTCAGATCCCCCGATTGCTCCCCTCTAGATCGTCCAAATATGGTCACCACTGGCTCTAAACCGCTCGGGACTACAAAGATGGCGCCGGCCAAATTCCGACTCGAGGCTTTGAGGCTTGACTTCACTGCTGGTCGCTGGTTGGTTCGTCTGCAAAATATCTTTGTGATTCATCAATGAATCCATCCATCTTCAAAATTTCATTGAAGCACACGACCAGCCCAACATGACAATTTCTTGGTCTTGGCTCATCAACTGTTGAAGTTATTCAAATAATAATCATATGGAACAGTGGAAAGCTGCAAATCCTCACATCTGAAAAGTTTTAGCCAACAAATATTTGGAATTTTCCATGATTAGCAGTTAATTTATGCATGTTCCATGTCAATTATGTTGTTTTTTAAATTAAGCAATAATAATAATGAATGCTGCACTGTAACTCGGTTCACACAGACGGTCCTTTCAGAGCCACGTGACAAACTTTACATCACTACTTAAATCCTGCTTCATTGTTCCATTTATCAGGTGACCCTGTCAGGATAAATAGGCAGAGTTAAACTTGAGCATTACCCAGATTTGGGATTCATACTGAGACCACACATAAACCCCATCCAGTGATTTTACTGTGGGGTGCTTCGGATAAAACGCTGCATGATACCAGTCTGTGCATTTGAAAAGATTGTGTAATCCTTGTGAGAATATCACTCTGCAGTCACTGCAGGAACTGCAGATGTCCATCTCCCCCTCTCTCAGCGGAGTAAGTCGTGATATACAGTGTCAGCTTCTTCACTACCTTTCTGCCTATAAAATCAGAAAAGCAGAGGCTCTTGTATTCCAAGACGGTTAGAATTTGTATGATATGTTTGTTTGTGATATGCTTCACTTGACCTATGTATAATGTAGATATATTGTTCTATTTTGTCTTACAGAAACGCCACAATGCTGACAATGTTGTCAACAAAAAGGAATGTCATGGTATGGAAAACTATTTTCTTCTTCAAGGAAAACCAAATGTTCTTGGTTTTACTAGAAAAGTCACTACTGTATTTGGTGTACTGCAGAAGTATTTTTTATTACCAGCAAGAAAGTAGGTCTGGATAAAAACCCAATTTTCTGCATTGTAACATGGCTATAAAACATTAATACCAATATGTGCTTTTCTAACAACTGTTTTTGTGGTCTCTTTATCTTCTTCTCTCTGTCGCCTTGGCTTCCTCTTCTTCTCTGACCGTAACTTCACCCGTCTCGCTCGTCAATCACCGCAGTACTGAGGAATGGTGCCTGGGAGATTGTGCACTGGGAGAAGGTATGAACCCACAATGTGTCACTAATGGTCATTTCAGCCAGTTCTTATTTTGTTCATCTGGAGCAGCTGACATATCATCCATTCCACAACTTTCACCACCTATTGTGCTGTTGTCATTTAGAGAAACCTCATAAACACGAGCACACACTGACATACAACACCAACACCATACCCCGCTTGTATCCAGCCTAAACTAATTAATCACGTGTTTCCATGTGGACGGTCATCAGAAGGCGATGCCGGAGGACAAAGAGCAGCTTCCTCTTTTCCCTCATAATGAAACTACTTTATTATTGTGGCTGGAGCAGTTCAGCTAAAAGCAGAGAGTGAGGAGGAAAACCACCGGGCGGTGCGGAAATTAGGTACATTTGGCCTGCTTAATAATTGGATATACGGCTTCCTCCATCAGAGGCTACAATCAGCATGTAGCAGTGCAATGTGAGCTGAATCTTTCTTCCTGCTCTGTGGGATAAAAGGCAGATAATAAGAACTTAATTATTACATGAAGTATTTGTGGATTTGTTCCTGAGAACTAGATTAACAGCAGGATATGTGTTGTGTTTGTATAAATATGTTGACATCTTAATTTCCAAGCTGATGCACAGAATTAGACATGTAATGTATTTAAATGAATACAACATCAGTTATAACAGAGAAAACTGAAATACACAACATACTAACAATACCAACAGCTGATCTGAGGTTTAGGGTGTACGTATGATTACATGAACTGCAACTACACTGGCAATAAAAATACATTGTTACTGTTGCCAAGGACATGTTTTGATTCGTGGATTGAAATCATCACAGTAGGAAGAAAACCACTGTTTTACTCGCTGGTATGTGAATGTCCCTTCCCTTCATCCACATAAAAGATCTTGTAAAAAGCCAACGTCTAAATAATTCATCCTTTTTACATCTTCATCATGCACATGCATATTATGAATCAGGCTTCTGTACCAAGTTTCTGTTTGGGCTCCAAGTTTCTTTCAGGGCAACTTGAATATGGCCAAAATGATTAACTTGTGTTTTGACAAATATCTAATATTGATTATAATAAGGAAAAATGATGTCAGTCCTTATGAATTTGGCAGCAAAATTCTTCAGTTATGTGTTTTGCAATTTATCTAATCCTATTTTTTTTTTTTTTTTTTTTTTTTTGCTGTAATAGATTTTTTTTAAACGCTACTACTCAGTTTATCATTTTCCTCTTCTCTGATCTTTTTAAATAATAATGATCTTCTCTGATCTTCAAGTCACGAATTGTGTCTTTAATTAATTTTCTTTGCTGCCTTTTTTGTTGTTGATCTGAATTAATTTTATATTCAAACTTTATTTACAGCGTCACTCAGTGGCTAAATAAACATTAAACTTGGTGGAAATACATCGGGATTTTTGTACAGCCACGAGGAGCTGGTTTTTGTAGAAAACACACGAAAGTCTCACCAGATTTTAAGGGTGAAAGTGTGGATAAATGCTACTTTTGCGACTGAAGTCAATGAATGATGGAATACAAAGTTCAGCAGTAATGGAAAGAAGACTCCAGCTGTTTTGTCAGTGTGTCTTCTCATCAGTATTTTACCATCTTTAAATGCTTTCTGGTATTTACCCCTCTCTCTTTCCAGCTGTGACTTTTTACTCCTGATGTTGAGCTCATGTTTTCTTTTATGCTGTTTTATAGGCAACCCACAGCAGTAACCAGTTTATTTTCACAGGTTGAAACGGGCGATATTATTAGAGTAAATGTCAGTGATTTCGTTCCTGCAGATGCTGTCATTTTATCATCCAGGTATAGGAGTCCACCCTGCTGCCAGACTGTGGGGAACTTCTCCCTCTTTCTCTTCTTCTTCTTCTTGCTCTCTCTCAGCTCTCCCTAAAGAAGTCATGGTTAGATAGTACATCCAGCCAATATTGTCAAAGTGGGTTAAAAAAGAAATCTTGCTTTTGAAATGATGGGTCATACTCATCTAAAAATAATACTTTCAAGCATTTGAATTAAATATGATCCTCTTCAGTCTGATGTAACAGCCATCAATTCCTCAGCGAGAGTTGGTGGTAATGTGATTTTTAGATTAGATTTGAACAATCATATCAACATAAACCTACCTACCTCCTTCACCTTTTCAAAAACCATTTGGACCTGCTGTAACTGCAGCCTGCAGTTTTTCTCTACCTCTGTTTTTACTTCAAATTTACAGTATATTGTTCTTCAGTTTCTAGACCGGGAAGTCCTGACTTCCTCTGCTGGCTCAGCATTCAGGCACAACCAGCAATCTCACTGTGATGTGTTTTTCCAAGTGGTTTTGTGAAAAGGAGAACAGATGACCAACCATATATCTGATCATACAGGACTGATCATTGTGCTCTTCTCATCGCCCTGAAACTGAAACGGTTGTCTCTCTCCCTTGTTATGTTTGTCTGTTTGTCTTTTTTTTTTTTTTTTTTTTTTTATCCTCTCCATTCCTTTTTTTTTCTCCTCCCACTCATCCTCTACTCTTCTGCCCCCCTGTTACGAACAACTGCCACACTTTCTCTCTCTCGCCCCCTGCTGGTGTGCGGTTGCTAATATCAGGTGGCTGTTGGGGAAGTAGTCAGAGCTGCAAATGGGGATCACCTCCCGGCTGACCTCGTCATACTGTCGTCCAGGTCAGAAAACCAGCAACATTACCGACAAAACAGCGGTGGGAGAGACAGGGGCTGTGTGCAACCGGGACAACGCATTTTAGCTCTCCTGACACAAATTAGAGAGGTTTTGTTTTCCACACTTGAGGAAGGAAGGGGCCTGTGATTATTTTGGCAACATCCGGATAGTGGAGTGCCACAGTCAACAAGCAGCACATTCCTTTTTCCTTATTCATACTTTTCCTCTACGTTGTGGTTTGGCAGCCAGTTTATTGGCCGTTTATACAGTGATTTTATCCTGTTGTATTTAGTTTTACTACGTCCTGTGTATCATAGACCCTTTTAAATGTTTGGCTGAAATCTCTAACACGAGTGAATTGACATGAAGTATTACACCACAGGAGCACATTGCATCTTTTTAGATACATTCTTGTGGGTGTGAATATATTTTCCACATTCTTGCCCTTGTATGGCTTGTATTGCACCTTGAATGCAACAATTAAAGTAAATGTGGCACTTTGCATGCAGTCACATTCCAAGATGAGAAGGTGAAAACCATCTTGGATTCATAGTGTCGCTAACTTCACGAACTCCACCACATGTTACTGCCATTTCTATGAGCCTACGTGGACCTCGCAATCAGTAATAAAGTAGTATTCTGCTGTTTTATGAATAGTAGAGTTTTTAGAATTCACTTCCTGGCCATCACAGGAGACTTCTGCTCATCTCCATGAAACCAAACTCACATTTGATGGCTAACAGCAGCAGATTCCAAATATCTCACTGATTGTGATCAGGCTTCAATGTCTTCGGCATGAATAAATTACTCCATTAAGAGGAGCTAACCGGCGACCCTAGCTCACCTTAACCACCGGCATGCTCTAACTCTCTGTCCCTGTGCCCAGAGTCTGTCAGAGGCCCATTTGTTTGCTTTGTTTGTTGTGCTCGGTATTCCTGCTCGCCCCACTCGGATGTTTTTTTTCTCTCTCTTGTCCTTGTCTGTCTGCAGTGTATTTTAGCTTCTCTTGAAAGACAGTTAAACTCAGGGGCAGCACCAAACAACGATGTTATATCTGTTCTAAGGAGGTTTACTGTACATTAAATGGGTAACCTCAGTAGATTATTAATGTGGTGGCCTTTTTTGCTGGCATGCAGCATCTTTGTTTGCAGTGCTCTAGTCTTCTGCTATTGTCCTGTCGTGGCCCCTTTCTCTGTCACATTTAGTTGATAATAAATCGAGACTGGTTGTAAAATTTACATTAATACTGATAGACTATTTTTGCTATACTGTACAATATTATATCTTATTATAATAATATAAAACAGTGAACAGCTGAGGTTAGATTTACTGTAATTGAATAGCAGTTTACTGATGTTTATCGTAACGCCACTCCAAATGTCCATGTCCTCTCCCTTCACAACAGTGAGCCACAGGGTATGTGCTACATTGAAACGTCGAACTTGGACGGGGAAACAAACCTTAAGATCAGACAGGTCAGTGTCTCGTTTGCAACTTACCTTGCATACAATGAGGAGTAAAAAGTAACGCCGCTTTAATGCTGCTGTAATTGAACCAACAGGGTCTCCAAGTGACTGCAGACATAAAGGACATCGACAGCCTGATGCGTCTCTCTGGGCGGATGGAGTGTGAAAGCCCAAACCGCCATCTGTATGAGTTTGTCGGGAACATCCGCCTGACCGGACACAGGTGGGCTCAGTCGCAGAGCTCCATGCCTGGCTCTCTTTCCCCCTTACTTACTCAATAGCCCATTAGCCAGTATCAGAGCCAGAATCAGTGCATTATGAGGATTTAGGGCACATTTAATCTTTCTGCTGAAGAAATAAAAGGACCTGCTTCACTGATATTTTATTGCACATTTGTTTGGAGGCTTTCCAATTGTAAAGCTGTGTTGCTGCTGTGTCATTGCTTGATTGTAGGAGTCTGGGACAATAAAGCCATCCTCAATAAATGTTGTCACCTGAAGATACATTTGGCTTTTGGAGGATTAATAGTTTTATAGGCAGTATTTTTGAATTGATGGAACTCTTTTCACAAATGGAGAATTTTTTTTGCTTAGTGTGACATTGGTTGTTGGTTACTGGTAGTATTATTTAGCGATAAGGAATCAGGCAGACTTATGTTAAAGGACCAGTGTGTAGGATATAGATGGATCAATTGGAAGAAAATTAACTTAAAATTCATAAATATGTTTTCATGAGTCTATAATCACCTGAAATCAAGAATAAGGTTTTTGTATCAGGTTTCTTTAGAATGAGGTCTTAATGTCCACATAGGGTGGGGGTCCTCTTCCATGTTTTACTACCATGTATCTACAGTAACCCAGATGGGACAAACTAAACATTTACTGTATATTCTCCCACATGCTTGGAAGAGGAGGGTGAGGCGAAGGGTGTTTAGTTGGCTGCAGCCTCCCTGCTAGATGCTATTACATCCAGCACACTGCTCCTTTTAAATCTGTGGCTGTATGTAAGAGCAACACTCACTGATTTGTATTGTATTTGATGCACTAATGACAGTGATGTTTGCCACTACAGCACAGTACCACTGGGTCCAGACCAGATCCTACTGAGAGGAGCCCAGCTCAGGAACACGCAGTGGGTCCATGGTGTGGTGGTCTACACAGGACACGACACGAAGCTCATGCAGGTGCGTTACATTTGTATAGTATTTGGTATATTATTTGCAGTTACAAATAAAAAAATAAATAAAAAAAATCAGTCTGTCAAACTGGCAAAATGAGAAAAAAAAATATTTTAAACGTTTATTTTCTGCTGATTTATCTGTTTGATACCATTGTAGCTGTAGTCATACAGGTTATGCAGCCAAATCTGTAACTGTCAAATTATGCTAAACAGTATATCAAACTATATGTCAGACTGCATGTACCTGCTTCCATATCACCAAACCTTGCAATGGTTTCTCAGTATTAGTATTCACACATTTAAAAGAGTTTGGATGTATAAGTTGCATTTATTGCCATCGAATAGAAAGAGAACTCCACCATTTGTCATACTTCTTCATTTTTTACTGCAACTATCTTGTCATGTGTTTCCCAGAATTCCACACGTCCTCCTCTGAAGCTGTCCAACGTGGAGCGCATCACCAACTTTCAGATCCTGGTGCTGTTTGGCTGCCTGCTGGCCATCTCTCTAGTCTGCTCCATTGGCCAAACCATCTGGAAGTACCAATATGGCAATGATGCCTGGTACATGGATCTCAACTGTAAGAGTCTCGACAGCCCACGCGGCTCATCTTATTCCACATATTTTGTCTCACTTGTTCATATCAGCTTATTTCTTTGTCATTTTGAGTTCTTTGATGCTGGTATGTGTCGTGTCGTTTTTATGTTGCCTCAGTTAAACTATGTTTCGCATTACAAGTGAAATATGTGGCAATGTGGGAATAAGTGAATTCCCTGTTAAAGAAAAGACAGTGACATGCATAAATGTGTTGTGAATGAGTCTGATTGAAAAAGAAATGGTTGAATATCACTGCGCTGCTGTACTTTTTGGTTCCTTTCTAATGTTCTGTTTGATTTTGTTGTTTTCTTTGTTGTCGTTTTTTTAACAGCTCCAGGTAACAACCATTTAAAAGCCTTGGCCATCCGTGAATGACCCTCCCTTACTAACCCCTTACTGAAGCTCTGCCTTTGCTAAGCAAATGAAGCCCCCCTACCCTCGCCCCCTATATGGTTGCCCTACTTTGTATGGGCCCATGCCATGGACAAGCACATACCAGGGATCCAACAATAGGTTTTTCCCTTCAAGCTCTCTTATACCTTCGTCTAGTTATTTTCAGTGCCTGATGCAAACAGTGTCTCACTTTTCCTCCATTTTTTTTTGTGCCACGTTAAACGCTTTGCAGTTTCCAAGCTTCAGACCGTCATTTTTTTTTTTCCCCCTCATTTTTCTACAAGAAAATGAATAGCAGCATTTACTTTGACTGCAAGGGAGATGAGGTTGTGCTCGGGAAGCTTTTCATAGCAGGAGGCTTGTACGTGTTTATTGCTAGAACACAACATGTGATGCAACCCGAGGGGCAGGGGCTGACATTTTCTAAATGCCTCTGCTGCCGCCTTTTCTTGTGTGGATTTTTCAAAGGACAGAGAGGGGAGGGGGAGAGGTGCAAACCCGCGTAGTTCTTACATGCATTCTCAAACCATTATAGTAAACATTAGAAGTTACAGACATTAATGCAATACAAAATATGGGCTGCTCAGTTTCTGACAGTTGGTCTGTTGTGATGAAGCTCTGAACCTGGTATGCAAAGTGATTATCGTGACACTCTGGCCATTACTCTGTATCCTGATAGGCCTGTGTAGGAGAGGTTGTGCCCTGGTCAATTTAAGCTTGCATTACGACGTACACTGTCCCTTTAGATAAGGCGTTGGCATTGGCTTCTATTGATTTTGTGAGGGTTTTAATATTGTCCTCGGTGGCATTAAAGCCCACATCTAAAAGACCCCATATCAAACTGACGAGGGGAGTGTAAGTCATAAAGCAAGTGTCCATCTTGAGACTGATTTTACTTCCATAGGGAGTTGTTGAGACTCTGTCCAGTGCACATTATCCAACCTGTGACAAAAGAGAGAGGTGGGGAGATTGTCATGACTTCAACATCCAGATTACTCACATCGCTTTGTTTTTTCTAAATTATTGTAACTTCACTCACTCATCAACATTTGGATGATGCAGGCAGGGACTGAAGAGTCGATGTTAGCCCAACACACATCATGCCGGCTCATATCCTGTGACTATGCATGTCTGGTGACGAATGAATTTGACTTTGACCTGTCACAAAGTGCTGACACTGGTCATTGCAATAAGCCTATACTGTATGTTGTGACAGCTTAACTGGTGCAGGCTTTGAGAGGAAGAAACTTACTGTTATTTGTTTTGCTTTCATGTCACTGTTCAGTTTGTTTATTTTAGGTTGTGTACAATATTTAGCACCATATCACTGAATTTATACAGACTATCACTGCAAACTGTTGCTGTCTCAACTGACAGCCTGGTAAACGTTTCTTTGTCCCACTTCTGCTTTTAGCATGTTGAGGTTTTTTCACCCAAATGTAGACGTGCCGTGTGAAACCAGTGAAAAGCTCACTCAGAAAAAAGAAGTGAAACAATGTACAGTCAACCTGCTGTGAATGAATTATTAGAAATGTTTGTATGTTCATTTGCTTGAATATACACAGTTAGAACATCTTATTTTCACATGACTATTACATGCCATTGAGCAGTTGTGTGGCTTGTGCATGTCCTGGTTTGCTCTGGTTTGATTGCTTTAATGACTTCCTAATGACTCTCTGCTGGTCCAATCCAGAATCACTCTCCCATCTGATAGCAGCATTTCTGCGTAACATAATGAGTGAAATGAGGTGATGTAGTGATCATCATTAACACCCAAACTTTTTTGCTGACATAATCCACCCACTCTTTTCCACTTCTTGTTGGTTGCGAATGTGCTATGGACTGAGTCTCCCTCCTTTGTCTTGAGAGCATCCGATACGTTTGTCTTCCCCCCCACTTCTGAAAAAGTGTTCCCTCCTATATGTGTTGTTGTAGCAGTAGCTTCCATTCTGCCACCTTCTTTGTGCCACTCAGTCTTTTGTTTTGCAATCGTTCTGTCATGGGGAAGGGTCTGGCCCTCTCAACCGCAATGCTAAGATCAAGGCTTGGGTTGAGGAAGGTAACATTTGCACCTCCTGCAAGCTGAGGAAAGGTAAATCTCACCCCTCCTGTTTTCATGTTTGGTGTCAGTGGGGTTACATGTTGATCATTGCCAATTTGTTTGGGGCTTTCTGGGGACCAGCATCATTTTGCATAGTGCTTTGTGGAATTCATTGCCTGGATCATGCTGGATGCCAAGGCTGCTGCTGTGACACTAATGACATTTTGAGATACTTCAGTCCCTGTTCGCTACCTTGAATCTTTGGGACATTAAATTGGATTGCTAATCGGTTGAGCTGTAAGAGGATGAGGTTGGGTGGAAGAAATGGTTAATTCCAGCTAATGCACGATATTAGCCCAAAACATTTTTCTGGATTGGGATAATGTTGATCATTGGCTGGAAGAAGCTTTGGGCATTTTAATTGAACTAACTGATGTTTACCAACCAGCACTGATGAGTCTCCTGTGTATCACTTCCCTCTGTCCAACACTCGTCCCCTGATAGATGGCGGGGCAGCTAACTTTGGCCTCAACTTCCTCACCTTCATTATCCTGTTCAACAACCTGATCCCCATCAGTCTCCTGGTCACACTGGAGGTTATCAAGTTCATCCAAGCCTTTTTCATCAACTGGGTGAGTAAAACCATGTCAATGAACAGAACTCCAAATATGAGATAAATGGACTATTTTCTTGATAGATGAGACTTTTATAAAAGGAAACTAACTTTTAGATGCGCCCTTTAGATTCACCTCCATGCATGGCATAATACAAGAAGACACTGTAAATAAACAGTTTACAGTTTCAATTTATTCATTTATTTAATTTAAAATCTATAAAAACCAACTGTGCACTACCTGCCCAGCACCAAACAGAAGACAGTTTGTGAAATGTGGGGAACATGAATGAACATTTAGCAGTTTAAGAACCAGATATTTTCCTCATGAGGGAGTAGAGACCAAAACAGAACTAAAAGGAAAGTGAACATTGAGCTTAAACTTGTCAAGTCGACACCAATGTGACTCCAAATGAATGTTAATGTTGCCATGTATCTGCCGTTGTTAGATAAAACATTTTCCATTTCCACGTTCCATATCTAAATTACTTTCATGGATATGTGTTGATATCTGTAAAGACTACTGGAAAGCCAAAATGCATAAAAGGTGATACAAAGCATTTGATTTGACACCTTGAATAATGCACTTTTTACTGTATATCCTAAGTAACTCGGTCAAACTCACCAAATATCTCAGCTGAGGAATCATACAGGTTTTTTTGCCCACAGTTATTCTGAGTCTTTATTCATAAAATTTTAAATGAATCCCTGGCAATTAATTTTTAGCAACATTTAGGGTGTTCTCAGTTGGTTTCTCTTCTCACAGCTCCAGTTGGTTCGGTATTTTCTTTGGACTAAAGTGAAGTTTTTCTTTTTTCTTTTTACTTTCACCACTGATCAGAAATGTACTTTGTTGAAAATGTATGTTATTACCAGGAAAGTTGGTTTATTTAATGAAGTTACACTTAAAGTTCTACTCTGATTGGTTTCAGGACACCGATATGCTCTATGAGCCCACAAACACACCTGCCATGGCCCGCACCTCCAATCTGAATGAAGAATTAGGCCAGGTAAACAATGCAAATATTATTATATAATAAATATAAATCCATCTCTTGTTTAAAATAAAGTGTATACTTATGAAGTTTTATTTTGTGGTTTTCGACAGGTGAAATACATTTTCTCTGACAAGACAGGAACCCTGACCTGTAACGTGATGCAGTTCAAGAAGTGCACCATCGCTGGTGTGGCCTATGGGTATGTTTCGTTGCCCCCCCTTTTAAAATGTTTTCCCTGTCTCCCTCCTCGCATCCTCTGCCCCCATCACCTTCATTAAATGCCGAGTGTGCACCATAGTACATCTGGCGTTTCTCTCTTCTCCCTTGCCTTCTCATTAGCAGCTGCATCAGTGCTCTTCTCAACATAAACTATAAATAACAGGCGGACAGACATTTGCAAGCGAAGGCACTTTACACTCTCCTTCGCAGGCTTTCGTCCATCATTTGTCACGTTGGAGGTGTTTGTGAAAACTGGCTGTCCAGTATTTTGTTTGTGTGGTCCGGAGCTTGACAGTGTTTTGACACAAATTGGTAATAAACAGTTTCCGATTGGAAACACAGGGATTTAGCCAAAATTCATAGTCCACATATTTGCTTTATTTTTCCTCAGCTCTACTGACATAAAAGCATATTCATTTAACATTTCATTAAATCAGCCTTAAATGCTTTTTCCCTTCTCCCTTCTTATTACATTTTTGTGCATAGATAATTAGCCTCGGTGGATGCAAAACAAGTGGGAGAGCAGAGTGTCTTTACAGAACCAAAACAAGTGCAGGCGTGACAGTACATGATTAATCCCATTAGGATTCAATTAAAGGCATGATTGACGAAGTGCAGACTGAAGGACAAAAGGCAGTATTTTATCTGGAGTTCTCTGAATTCAATCTTTCATCCGGTTGTGATTACAAGCCAAGTGATTGTCGGTCAACAATCTTAAGTCACATCAAGTAGTTATGATGCGATACCTGATGTTTAATTTTTAACTACTGCTGATGCTGATTAACGAGACAGATGTGTTTTCTTTGTGCTACACAATGTGTTTTCTTTGTGCTACACAATGTCTTTTCTTTTTTTCTTGTCTTTTTAACGGTTATTTAATTGGGTCAATCTTGCTGGTCATCAGGGACCAACACTCTTCCCTTCAAAGACTGAAGTTAGGCAGCAGTCTGTCCTTCCTTCATTCCAAGTAAAGATGTTTTTCTTTGATTCTCTGAAATGAGGACTCCCACTAATGCAACTGATAAATATGGATGAGTGTTTCATAGCAGGAGGGAAGAAGGCAGGTTCTAATGAGGCGAGGCTGTTTTGATGATTCCATCGTTATGACCCTCTCTTCCTCTTCTGAGTTTCCAAGATAAGAGTTTGGAGGTTCATAAACTGTTTACAGTACAGGTCATTGTACTGTAAAACAATCCTGCAGACGTTTACAATGTTAACTGTAACATTAATATAAACCATTCTGATGCTGCAACTATGTCCATCCAAACCATCCATCCATCCATCCATTATCTATACCCGCTTTATCCTGAACAGGGTCACGGGGGGGGGGCTGGAGCCTATCCCAGCTCACATTGGTCGAAGGCAGGGTTCACCCTGTACAGGTCGCCAGTCCATCACAGGGCCACATAGAGACAGACGGAAACAAAGACCATTCACGTTCACACATAAGGGCAATTTGTAGAACCATCAGTTAACCTTAGGTGCATGTTTTTTGGTGGTGGGAGGAAGCTGGAGTACCCGGAGAGAACCCACGCAGGCACACGGAGAACATGCAAACTCCGCAAACAAAGGCCCAGGCCCGGATTTGAACCCAGAACCTTTTTGCTGTGAGGCAACAATGCTAACCACTGCACCCATCCAAACCGATTGGTTTAATTTAATTTTGTATATACTGTATATTCAAATTATTTTAACGAAAGGGAACTGAACATGTCACTGCAGAAACACTTTACATTATTTCAGTGCATATTACATTGCATTGAATTACCATAGTCTCACAATCTAAATATCTCTTACCTCGCTGCTATCGTCACAGAGCATAAATGTGTCTGCAGGTTTGTTTTGGTGGTTTTTATTGTTTTGTTTTTGTAGTCTTTTCTGATTCCAAACATTATTTCACCACCTAAGCTAGCGGCACATCACACTTTAGTACCTGTCAGTATTTTGGGGTGTTTTTGCTAGTTCATACTGTGTGTGCACCTGCGGTGCGGGTGCGTTGGTCTTACAATGAGCTGTGGTCAGACGCATTGTTGGTGCATTTCTATCTTGAGGCAGCAGAAGGCAATTGTGTGATTAACCAGCAAAAACCTGGTCTTAAGTCACTAGTGCAGCATTTTACTGATATTTGAATCGTGCATTGTTAAGATTGTAATATGTGCTCAATGCACATATTACAATCTTAACTTAGTCTGCTGTTTCACACACAGGGACATGCAACAGCACACAAACAGGCACACAATTAAAAATAAAAAAGACTACAACATGAAAGATTATTATTGATCTGCGCAATCTGTACAAAAGCAGATGTGTTTTCCCTAAAGCGTTCTTTTCCTGGCATATCTGCCATTATAATAGCAATCTGAAATAGTGGAAGTGTACCTAGTTTATAAAAGGAATGAGAGATGACACTCTGATTGGTTTATTTCACATTGCGGCCAAAACACACTTAATTAATTAAGAGACTAAGTACAACTGTTTTGATCCATGTATCTTACTTTGCACAGACTATCTGCTGTTAAACTACCAAACGTGGGTTTGGGTATATCAATGCCAAGATGATTAAATCGGTTTGAGATTCTAGCATATACAATGATATAAACATGTAACGCATTCATCATTGTTTTATCTACCCATCAGTGAAAGAGCTTGAGAAGCTTGAATCTCTTAGCACATTGTTATATACAGTTTGATAACTCATTACTTCCTTCCTGTTCCCATCATTGAGGCATTCAGCCGTCTAAGTAGTCAGGAGGCAGATATTGTTTAATTAAACTTTAAAATGCTGGAATTAACATACTTGAAGGCTTTTTTAACACTTCATTTTAGAATAATAATTTTTGCCTCTGCGTCAGGAAGCGGTTTATAATCTTGTGAGAAAAATTAGCTTGTTTGAGTAGAAACAAAGATAAAAGATGGCATGTTTTTATACAAATGAATGAACAAGCATGTGCATAATACTTACTCTGTAGCGTGACTTGTAATTTGGTGCCGGCACACACACACAAAGCCCCCCTGACACTGCCGCCTGCATGTGTTCCTCACCACAAATTAAGTGCTGCTGTAATTAATAAAGCCATCCCCAAGGGTGAAGACATTAATTAATTCCACTGGATTGGAGTCCAAATCTGAAGGAGAGATACTGTAGGTTAGAGAGGCTCCCAGAATCCTCCTGGGTGTTATTCGTTCAGACTAGAGAGAGCACATATTTTTTACATGCTCTCAAATGACAAAAATATGTCTTGATTTATTATTATTTTAATAGCACCGACTTCTCTAGGAGTTCAGTCATTGTTGGGTGTGTCCCAGTGGATGTGCGCATCAGATGTAGTTGTAACATATGTGTAATAATGTACATTAGCTGCTATGCAGACGTAGTTTGCTGTTAACGCAAATAATTCCAGTGTTGACAGAAGGTGGAAGAGCGAACGGCTCACAGTATGAATCAAACTGAGCCTGAATCAAATGGAGAACCGTAATGTTCAGTGGAGCACGTCGTCTGGTCGGCTACACTCCGTACACTTAACAAAATCCTGCGCTGCAGTTAGTCCGCCAGAGCAGAGATGTCAAAATAATTTGGTGCCTCAATTTTGAGTTGAGTGCTCTCTGACCACATTTAGTTTCTAACATTGTTGTTTTTAACGCTGCATTCACTGGTGACCACGAACATATCCACAAAATGCTAACAGACATGTTGCAGCTGTTGCACTGTTACAGCTTCTTACAGCTGTTACAGCTGCAAAGACATGCTCCCGCTATTAAAATACAAAACATTCGTAATTATCCTAAACTGATATTTCATTGAATTTTCTCTTGAAACACAATGTCCTCAGCGCAGTATAAACCGTCTAATGTACTATAACCAAATTATACTGAGATATATATACATAATTGTCCAGACATCTTATGTGCATCCAGTTATTATATTATCAGCCTCACAATGCGTCCATTGAACTATGATGACTTTTGTTCCTCCTTCGGTTGAGGTTAGGTTAGGTTAGGTTAGGTAGGTTAGGTAGTTACTTTATTAATCCCCGAGGGGAAATTTTTTAAATTTTTTTAATTTAATTTTAGGTTCACTAAAATGTTACTGGCAAAAATTATATTTATCCTTAGAGTCATCGCAATTGTTATTACACTTTATTACATTGCGAATTGTAAAACCTGAAACCTGTCTGGTAAAAATCTAATTTCTTAGCACTTTAGCTTTTGCAAAGAATAAACAAACAAGATATAATATGAGAAGATATAGGATGGTTTTTTTCTTACCTGTGGACAGAGATAGAAATAAATAAATCTTGAAATAAATATATATATATATGCTATGCTAGGCTAACTGACTGCTCCAAGTATGTAGCTCTCTGCAATAACCTTAATATTTTATATGAATATCCCTTTCGAGAAAAAGAGAGCCTGCTGTAATCACTGCTGTCAACCTAACCCCAGCACCTTAGCTGCAGCCCCTCCTCGCATCTGACCTATCACACTAACTCTTAACAATCCCATTTTTTACTCTACACCTTGCGTATTGCACATTCACAGAACATGTTAACGAACACGATGCTTTTTGTTCTCCACCTTCGCTCCAACAGTCACGTCCCTGAGGCTGAGGAAGGTAGTTTTGCAGAGGATGACTGGTAAGACGATGGGTGTTCAATGCTGGTCGTTTTCTTTCCCGCTTCTGTGATGTATTGGTGCTGCCTTGCCTTGTGAAAATTGTGACTTTGAACACAATACCTCAGTGTGTGTTTGTTTTTCTTTGTGTGTTCAGTACACATGGGACGTGTTGTATGTGACTGTGGCTTTTGAATCTCTGTATATATCTGTTTAAGCGAAGGGATATCTTGAATCGAGTCGTTATTATGTATACTTATGGCTCAGTATCTGGTTTGATAGACCAAGCCTTCCAGCGTTTACTGTATGTTGTGTTGAAGCTGAAGCGGTGCAGCTCACTCCCCTGTTCTCCAGTAAACATCAAACTAACTTTGGAGATGGTAGCTACACACCCACTTATTCTCTCTCTTTTCCCACACAAGCACACACACGAAAACACAATGCGCACACACTCTTGCACGGTCCTACTTCTGAGATCCATCTGCTACAGTGGTGAGATCTGCAGTAACAGCATGGGTGTGTCTCATCCATTTTGCATGGGGGGATTGGAGCCTGTTTGTTAATGCCTATTATGCCAAAATGTTGAGTCTTGCTGCTTTAAAAGATGTTGGCAGCTTCCATGAAAGCATGTCTCTTTATATTGCTATTTTTCCTCCACTGAAACAACTGATTTCGATGCTTTATTTATACACATGATATGTTAGAGATACAGGAACAGCTGAAATATTAATGAGTGTGTTTTGTTCTTGATGGATTTAAAAAAAACAAGCAAAACGAGTGCTGAATATGTCTTATTCTTCTGGTTTCTTTTTAAAATCTATTTAAATTAATGTCATTTTAAAATATGGCTTATGAGTCCAGAGTCAAACCCTGTAGAAGTTCTTTGATATCGCTGATGGAGCTCGCTTATAAGTTTATTATTTCCTCCCTCTAACGGGAACAGGACAGTCTGATGTGTCACAGGTTTGATCTGGAACTGGTCCCTGGTTATTGACTGTGAACAGCCAGCACCCTTGTTCCCATAGTGACAGGACCTCTGTATGCCGGCAGATAATCGATAGCCATCTGTCCTCACCCAGCCTCGTGCCCCACAAATTTCATTTCAAGGCAATCGATGTGGAGAGCTACACTAATGCCGCTGTAAAAAAATGTTGTAGGGCTTCCTTCCACAGAAACATTATTAATTACACAAAAAATAACATGTTGAGTGTTTGTGGGAGAATTTGTACATGTTTTTGTATCACATATGAACATATAAGGTGGCTTAGTAGCTTGTATCCATGCATTTGGAAATTTGGATCTGACCTACCACAGTTTTACAGTATATGATACGAAACTTAAAGCTATTTAGTTGAAAAATCCGACCTGCCTGGTAATGTACGCAGAGCATTTAGTAATGCAGATTGTTTTCCAATTTCTCCGTGACATGCAGTATTTTAATCAAGCCTGTAGGTGTGATAAATCTCTTTGACCTCAAGTGCATCTATGTTGGTGGAACACAATATCGACTCCAGCCTTGCTGTTTAATTGCATTGCTGACTTTTTCCTATTATTCCTTCCCTGCAAACCTCTATTTTCTGTGCAGTAGATGGGAATATTACTGGCACGGCCGGCTGGTCGGGTCTCGGGGGATCTGAACAGCGTATCCTGCGGGATCAGAAAGACTTATGGTCACTAATGGCAGCCTCAGTTACATTTCTATCAAACCCCAATGCCATGGACAAAGCTGCTGTCTGCCTGATCACAGAATCATGAATCGATCCAGCGAGCGGCTGGTGGCTACTTACAAAACTGCTGCCCTAAATCGCTGTTACAGGCCTAAAAAAAACCCACCCTTTTATTACCGAAAATCATCCGCAATCCAAATTACTTTTTTTCCAGCTTGGCATGACTTTCTGTTGTCGATGAAAGATGTGTAGTTGGTGCCTTATACCTATCACATTTCTCGATATTGAATTGTTCTGCATTTTGCCAGAAATAAAAAAACAAAAGTATTCCTGGTACAAGTATGAGACTAATTGTGTTTCCAGTAATTTCTTAGGGTTGGCTTTGATTAGTGTATGAGTAATGTGGTGTTTTTTTGCTGCCAGAAATTCAGCCTGTGTGCTGTTCCTGTAAGCCGTTCCTCACGCATTGTTTAATTTCTAAAGCAAAAGGGGGAACACCATTTATTATTTATGGAAATGACTGGAGTGAATATGATATATAAACGGGATAATGAATAAATGTATGAGCGTGAAATCTTTGTGCATTGTGAAATAATAATGTCCCATTTCAGGACATTGCTCTCTCTGAGGATGATCTGCTTCTGCCAGCATGGACAGATTCCCAAACAGTCACACTGTACATTACATCACTGAAGCTCAGGGGAGCAGCATTTGCATTCTGTCTGCATTGTGGTTAACACTTTATTCTGCAAATGTCAATACCGTTGGCACACAGTACTGTGTTAGCACAACAGCATGTGTTTCGTGCTGCCAATCTTGGTGCGAATTAGTTTGATCTAAAGCTGAAAAGATGAGTTAGTTGACAAGAACAAATTTAATTAAATAAAAAACAAAAAACAAAAAAACAATAGAAACCTAAGCTCTTTGCATAAGATTTATGTAGGTATCCAAGTAAGTGCCCGCTGAATATATTTTGATGGTTGTCTTTTTTCAACAATTTCTTAACTTTGATTATTTCTAGCTTCCCCAGTGAATTTTTCCTTTTCAATATTTGATTTTACACTGACTATTTGGGGTTTTTGGGCTGTTGCTCAGATAAAAGAAACCATTTGAACATGTCACGGGTGCCTCTGTGAAATTATAATGGATGTTTATCACAACATTTTATATTCAAAACAAGTACAGTAGAAGTAGACTGAATGACGATGATAGTAATAATTACATGTAGTTGCAACCTTAGTTTCATTTTTAAATCAAAGCAAGAATCAATTGTGCCAGTACTTAATTTAACATTTAAATATACCTACCAGACTGTACAGCAGCAATCAATCATGTAATTTATATATGGACTGAACCAGGCTCCCGTTGAGAGCAGTATACATGTATATTTGCTCCGAAGAGACACTTTGGTCATGTTCTTATTTAGAAAAACTGTTACTAGTTAACTTTTAAGTTAACTACTCTCTTTGCTATAATATCCGTGGTCGTCAGAATATATTCTGTTCTTGATGCAAATTCGTTCTTTCCTCGTCCAGTCTGTCAGGACAGCATGTCCTACTTGGCTGCTAGTGTTGTGTCGGGGTGCTATCAAGTAGTCCAGCGTGCTGTGTTGTTTTGACTTCTCCATCTCCTCTTTCCAGGCACAGCACACAGTCATCAGAAGAGGCAGGATTTAATGACCCGAGCTTGCTGGAAAACTGCCAAAGTAATCACGTAAGTAATGTCAGGGTTCCCTGTCGCATGCCTGCAGTGACGGCTGCTGTTTAGGATGAAATTAAGAAGGATTTTGGATCTAATTGTGTGCGGTTGTGTAATATCGTCCTGCAATTTCAACTAGACTGTTTTAGCTCCTATGTTGTGTCATAAAAAATGGTGAAACGTCTCTGATGCTTCATAACAGACGATGACAAAATTAGAGACCGTTGGACTTAATTGTCTTTAATATCAGTTTATTAAAACCATACTTAGGGGAGGATTACCGTTTTTTTTTTTTCCCCCAAGAAGGCACTATAAACGAAGGCGGACAAACACTCTCATTAGTTGATTCCGACACGATCAAAACATGCTTCATCCACGGTGAGACACTCAGGAGACCACAGATGGAACAATAAAACGATCTCTCTCAAAACACACACTATCACATGAATCCGTGGTCTTTTATGGGACTTAAGAGGGAGCGGTAATGGCCACCTGTAGTCCTGAAATAGATGGAGCCTGTGATTGATTGGCTGTTTGAGTCACTCAGCTGCGGAGCGGCGTGGGGGAGGCAGAATGTCACATCTAATTACGTACAGTAGTACCGCCCAGGGAAAGTAGTAATCCCACTGTGATGTTTGCTTTGTTATGACAGCAGAATCTCTCCACACATTGAGTTTGTCTGAGATCTGCTTTAGCTTCATATTGATAGCCCCTCGCCCGCTGCTAATGATGGTGCACAACAAACCGGTGTTTGGCAACTGCAGTCTCTCTGCACGTTTGGTAATGATTCTGCTTATGATTAATCTATTGGGCTGTGGTTGTACTAATGCTTTGTTTATGGCGGATGTCTCAATATGAGTCATAGTTCTTCCCGCTTCACATTTTTTCAACATAAATCACTTTCTGATACACAAGACGACTGTTGTGCCTCCGGTTTTTGTATATTTGAACAAATGTCCCGGCAGATGTGCCCGGCCAGCTGTTTCCAGTCTTTATGCTAAGCTAACAAGTCTGAGCTAAAAGGCGTTTAAGCTGATTTTCCCAACTATTCCTTTAATTCCGCGAGAGAAAGTTTCTTTTATGGCCTTGTCTCAAACCTTTAGAACTTGAGTTCGGTTAATACGCCACCGATACTCCGCTCTCACTTACACAGCGCCGTTTAAACGCCGCCTAACACCTGACGCTGTCACAGAACAAACCCGCCGTCGTTACCGCCGTCAGGATGCTTCTGACTTAAACATCGCTAATCCTGATCATTAACAACAGTTTTGCGTGGCTGCGGGCTGTTTGTAGGAGTAATGTTGATACACTGTTGAGGGGGATGGCAGACTGGAGGAGAGGGGAATTAACAGTGCTGACAAAAATAAACATCCCCTCTGGTGCTTTTCGCGTTCTCTTGAGTCACTGGACATGTTCTCCGCCTGCAGAGTTTCAGCAGCCTTCGTGGGTGTTTGGTTGCTCACTCGCCCGGGCTCCCTGCTTCATTGTCTCTTGACCCTTCAACTTTTTTTTCCACACTGGCCACGTCTGAAGTAATGAGCGTCTGTCACTTGCCGTGACACAGGTTACCCGGAGAGCCGGTGGCGGGTGATCGCTGGCAGCACGGACGGCGCGGTATTAGCTGTCGCATCTAATTGCGCCGTCAGAGCAAAGTTCGGATGGGCCGCGCTCTCTGCCTGGGTTACCGCCACCCGACATAACCCCGAGCTTAAAGGAGTAGCTTGACACTTTTGCGAATATGTTCACTGACTTACTGAACTTAAGTTCATATCCGTTTAATGTGAAGCCGGAGCCAGGGGACACTTAGCTTAGCATAACGAAAGCAGGGGTGCAGCTCGCCCCAAGCTGCTGTATTTCTAAGGGTATCAAATCCTTCTACCAAGCTCACTGATTAAGTCGTGATATTGAATTTAACAAATGTATTGTGTCAACACAACAAGTTGTGGTTTTATGATGGTTTATTCCTGGAGTCTTGTCATCATTGTTGGTTTGCCAGGCTAAAAAAAACAGGACAAGCTTTATGTCTACCACCATCCTTTAAAGTACATTTGACTGCAACACATCTACTAACCTTAATCCCAAAGCCAAGTCTAAACCCCCTAAATAGACCCTTAAAGAGGAGAGTGGCCAAAAAGTCAGCACTCTTGGGATCTAAAACTCAAGCGCACGCATACGTACACACGCAGGCGGGCGCGCACCCTTACATGTCCTTCAGAGGATACCTGTCAAGCCCAGACCAGATTAGCATGCTGCCAGGAGGCAGAAGGGACTCTCGCAGCCACCTGGACTGTAATAGACTGTGTGTTTTTTCATGTACAAGAGGCCCTTTGATTTACCCCTCCTTCCCCTTCATTTATTTGCTCCTTTGTTCGCTGTTCCTCTCATCACGCCTTTCACGGCCAACAGAAGGAGCAGATTTAATAATTCTGTGCCCGAGAATGCAGGTATTTTGTTTGAGAAGGGGAGTTAAACAAGCACTTTTGAGCAATCGCTTTATAGCACGGCTCTTTCTCGCACTATGTTGTATTATTCAAGAAAGATCGTGTTTTTTCTTAGAGCTGCTGTAATTTTTGTTTGCTACTTCAGGTTTGTGACAGCTGTATTCATAACTGGTAGCTCATGGTGATGGCAAACTGTTGGTGAGCTTAATCTGGTATTAAACTCATTGTTCACAAATGTTTGCAGCCAGACTACTGTTGGTACTGTTGCTGTATTATTCAGGCCTTTCGTAGCCCTGCAGGCTGCTGATATCTCTGCCTCAGCTGTGGCCACTGACTCTAAGCTGGTGGTCCTCCAGCCTCAGACTAAAGCCTCAGCAGATGCCTGTCTGAGGCTCACCCACGGCAAGTTAGTCATACTGTTCTCCTCATTAATGTAAAATGCCCTCAGTATATAGGTTAGGCCTTTTCTTTTATTAACTGAAGCAAGTTTGTGTTGGATGAAGAGGCACAAGTGAATGTCTGTCAGCAGCTGGCGAGTTCTGTGGGATCCTGCTGGCTTGTTACCAGCAGTCATTCGTCCGGCCAAATCTGACTATCGAGTACTGAAACCACATGTATTTCAGGGGTTGACAAACCTCAGGCTGGCTTTGGAACAAAATGGCTATTTAAGACACTACTGGGTTTGGAGAAGTTTTTGTCCAGGACTGTGATGGATAGTGGTACTTTTGGAGGAGCCCGGGTATCTATAAATTGCAATAACTTTATTTCTATTTTATTGGGTTAAATGATTGACGTGAAGGGCATTTTTAATTGATTATAAATTAGAAGTTGTTATACTTCTAGTATCACTGTGTAATAAACACATTTTTAATCCGTTTTCTCTATTAAATATTCCAAAACATTGGCAATCTGTCTTGATGTTCTCAGACTCCAAGCTTCAGATTTCAAACATTCATGGTCAGATTCTCTGTTACTCTGTTAAAGCGATGTAGGTAAACTGTATTTCCTAACAATATATGGTGTTTTATT
Source organism: Embiotoca jacksoni (assembly GCF_022577435.1). Lineage (NCBI taxonomy): Eukaryota > Metazoa > Chordata > Actinopteri > Embiotocidae > Embiotoca > Embiotoca jacksoni. The sequence continues at coordinate 3,735,750 of NW_027185403.1, forward strand.
TCACTTAATTGTTGTACAACATGGTTGTATCTGGTGCATCTGGTGCTATAACACAGTTTAAACAAATGCTTTGACTTACAACTCGCCCCAAATCTCCAGTGCAAAAACATACAACAATAGATAATACTGCACACTCAACACATGCGACGGCTGCTGTTGCAGGCTGTGTGCATCATCAGTCTTTCACATGTACATCAGCTGTGAGCCGTGCAAGTTGATCGTAGTCTGTTGTTCTCTCTGCCCTTGATCTCCCCCCTACTACACTTTCATCAAGGTCTCCCTTGTTGTTTTTCTTCTGTTACATGTTTTATTAAAGAACATTAAAAGTCACGGTGCCCTTTCCTCCTCCCTACAGCCTACAGCTGCTGTTATCATGGAGTTCATGACCATGATGGCCATCTGTCACACTGCAGTCCCCGAGCGCACGGATGGAAAAATCATCTACCAGGCGGCATCTCCAGGTAGATCACCTTCCAGTAGGAACATAGCTTTTGGATAGAAAGTATGTGGCTCTGCTGTTATTACAGTGTATGATGTGATCATTTAGGGATGGTATTGCTGGCCAGACTTTGACTAGTGGCTCAAAAGAGAAAAATGTAAACTTAAACATGCAAAGAATTAAGACTTATTTGCTAACTTGATTTGATTTATGCTATCAAGGCTTGATATAGGGAGATGTTGCAGCTAATCATTTTCACATTTTCACAAGTGTATCATCAAATGGGATTTTAATCATAAATGTGCACTTTCAAGTTTGTCCACACCCATGTGCAGTCGTTGTTCGATCACTATCAGTTTCAAACCTGCCGACCTGCATCATCTGTATGAAAAAAAAAAAAAGTGTATTCCTGGGGATTCAAAGATGATGATGTCGTAAACATAGAAAATGATAGATTCTGCAATTTCAACCGGTCTAGTAGTCATTCCAGCTGAAGTCCAATACAGTCCAGATATATAAATTATTTCAATAATATCAGAGTTTATTGTACAAATATGTAACACAAGAGCAAGGTAGGGCCCCCAGCCTCTACTAATTGGAAGACACAACGACACAGTGTGAACATAGTACACTTCCCAACACACACACAAACACACACTCTGCACCTAAAAATAGAAAAGAATTAGCTCTTGAAGCACTTGTTGGCCTTTAGGTGGAGTAAGTGTCAAAATTTCAGAAACTGCTACTTCCCTTGCTTGTCGTTGCTCGGCGACGTGTTTATTTGTAAATCTAAACTGCTGCTGCATGTGCGCTTCTTCTGGTCCAACTCTGCAGGTCTTAAACTGCTGGTGCTGCAGCCCTGCCTGGGCCAGGTTCACGATGCTTTGCAATAATGATACAGTGTGTCCTTGATATTTGTTGTAATATTTCATTTTCTACCTGGTGACCTCTGTGCCTTCGCGAATGGAACGCACCCCTGCAGCCTCCAGGCACCAGTATTTCATAAAGAAATAAATATAATCACAGGAGCAGAAGAGAGCCAGGAATCATGTTATAAAATTAAATCTCCTGTTTACAAAGTGCATGGTGTGTGTCACTTTGATTCTTTAAGCCTCACCATGATCCCCCAGTCTGTCACATTCACAGTTGAAAGTAATGAACGGAGACAGCTGACAATCATGAAAACATGCCCTTCAACATGATTCTTTTTAACTCCACAAAACTGCCACAGTGACAAACAATAGAGGGGATGAAATTAATTTGAGGCCCTTAAAACAAGCTGCCTTTGTATTTCAGAAAAAAACCCATCTTATAAATATTAGTTTGCCTGCTTTTGCATAGTGTTTGCCCCAAGAAGCATTATGTAAATTACCCTTAAAATAAAGGTCCATCCTAATGAGCTCAGTATGTTTAAAGAAATAAATCTGTGATCCAAACGTAAACAAAGAAGTTACTCTCATGAGAATATTTTAAATCTCAATTGACAAACACCCGATTACAACTAAATCAGTGGTGTTAATGTTTCCTGATGCTTCATGCTTTTGACTACACCAGTAATATTACGAAGAATAGAAGTAAAGCAGACCTCTATTCAGTTCAGTTCAACGTAGAAACAATGAATACTTTCATTAGCTATAGCTTCAAAAGTACCGACTGGGCTTCTAATGAACGGCTCCTGATGTAAGATTAAACGCAGTAACGCTGCTGCTTTTCATCTTCATTTTGCTTTTGATGAGAGAGATTACTTTTTTGCCTGATTGCTCAGAACAGTCATGGCCTTATGGAGCTTTGGGGTTTGAAGCAGTGTGGGGAAATTGCAGCAAAGAGAAAGCTAGTTAAGTCAACTGTAAAAAAACAAGCAGAGAGCTTTTTTCTCGCCCCGCAGCGTACTCGTGCAAGCAGCAGCGTGGGTTACCTGGTCCACAGCGCTCTGTCCTTGCCCTCTTTGGGAAAATGTGTCAAGATAAACTAGGTTTATGTACCAAGTGTGAATGGGGTTCATATCACAAATATCAGGATCAGATTCCAGGTCGAGACACAATTCTGTCGTGTGACGAGCGTGTCTGTAACATTTTGTGTTCCCTCTTTTCTTTCTAGATGAAGGAGCTCTGGTGAGAGCAGCACTAAACCTCGGCTTTGTGTTTTCTGGTCGAACCCCAGACAGCGTCTTTGTGGAAATCGTAAGTTGGACAAGACGGGTTTAATGAAAGGCATGCAGGCTATTGAGCTGATTGATGGATCCACTCAATCTTTAATACTGGCAGCATGATGGTCTACTATGACCTCGAACAAGAAAAAAAAGACAATCCATAAGACTATTGGCTCAGACGATGACAGGGCTTTAAGCTAAAAAAATAAAGAAATGTTATGTACTTACAAGATTTATCAGTGAAATAGATTGTAATTTCTTCACCAGTTCATCAGCTGTAGACATAAAAGTCTAATGTATTTGTGATTGAAGGGGATATACTACTGATGTCCCATGTTTACGAATTTTAGAAAATTACTTTAACCCCACAGTGGAAGAGTTTGACCTCTCTTTATGGTCATGTATTAAAGAAATACACTTATTACACTTAATCCTGTATATTCTGTAAAAAAAAAAAAAAATCATAAAGTTTCTTGACCTGGAGTAATTACCAGGAACCCAGTAGAGACTTCAGGAATTTACTGCACCTCGTCAAGAACACATAACCCCTATAAAATAGCAAATTGTTGTTTTTACACTTACACTTTTGTGTGGACTAATCAAGGAGAGAGTATGGTGTATAAATTATTGAGCTAAAGAGGTTGTGACAGATTTTATTACCTTTGGAGTCTGGCCTGATATTTCCCTTTGTTTCCAGTCTATATGCTAAACTCAGCTACGCTAATAGACTGGGTGTTCCAGCTACAAAGTATTTATCATCTAAACCTAATTATTTCTTCAGGAAGTTGTAGTGTTTTTATAATGTCTAGAATATCTCTAGGCAAAAAAAAAATAGGTAATGAATGCACTGTTTTTGTTATTTTGTATGTTCCAAAACAGACCTTAAGGCTAAAACTAATATACATAAAACACTTTCTTTTTTTTTTTTTTTTTCTTTTTTTTTTTACTGTGGCCACAGTAATGGGAAATGTCAAACACCCCATCTGCTGTGATTATATCCTGAGCTGATCCAGTGGGTCCTCTCCAAAGCTCAGGCCACCCCATCCTGTTGTTCTCTTAATTGGCTTGCCTGATGATTGCACTCAAAGAGCCTGAAGCAGGAAAGGCCAGAACCATTTTCATTTTTTTTTTCTTCTGGTCAGAACATCGTCTCCCAGACATTTGTCCAATTTCTTAATCTTTATTAGACCTTCTAAAGCTCTCGGCATCTACTTAATCACTGTCTTGTACCTACTGGTCTTTACAATTAAGGAAGTTAATTGAATTTTACCTTGTTATTCTCCCTCCATCAGCTCAGTGCAGGCAACTGATAAACACATTTAAAGTGCAATTAAGGCTGATTGGAGGAGGACGGCAGGGTTGGCTTGTGCTACTTAAGATAAGTTGTCTCAGAAGACTGAGGTGGAGGTGTTTCCTGTTGGGGTATGTTAACATGCATGTCTCTTTAATTTAGCTGGGGAAAGAAGAAAAGTACGAACTGCTTCATGTGCTGGAGTTCACAAGGTACTTCTTTGATAACCGTTGCTTGTTTACTTATTATGCATACAACAGCATTGTGTTCAGTAATTTGTTTCCCATATGGACCGTAGGTGTACATCAAAAAAATTATTTTGCTATTTGATCCTTAACAGAATCAGAATTTGTGCTAATTCATAGTGTGACTGAGGTGTGATATCTTGTTCCCCACCTTCTTTGATTTGTAATTTCAGCAGTCACATGCTAGCTCAAACAGTCATAATGTGCAGTAGCGGATGGAACACCTTGTAATGTGATTTCTCTCACTTGCTGTCTCTCCTTATTCCACCTTCTCCTTCGTTTCCTCTCACACTCTCTCCTTTGGCTTTTTGTCCCTCAGTACAAGGAAGAGGATGTCAGTCATCATGCGCACCCCATCTGGAAAGATCCGCCTCTACTGCAAAGGAGCCGTGAGTGTCTGTCTCTCTCCATGGCAACACATGACAACCCATCACCATCATCACCCCACACACACACACACACATACAAGTGTCGAACGCTCCTCTCCTCTTATTGCCTCTTGCTCATGTCAAGAAATCTTTTCAATGAGCGGCAGGATAAAGCAAGATCGCTGCGTTTCGCACGCGAACAAAATAACAGACACAAATGTTGTTTCATATTGAGGACAATACAGACTAGCTTTAGTCAATGCAATATTAAACACTTAGAAGAAAATAATAATTTTAAATGTAATGTTAAGGATTTGAGAACATGTTTTCTATAATCTGTTATGACCTAAACTTAACAGGAGTATTATTGCATACATAATAAGCATTGTCAGGGTTATTAAAGCATTAACTGATCACTCCTGGCCTCAATATTAATAATCATTTGGCTAAAAATAGGTTAACATTGATTCTAGTTTTTCTTTTTTTAAACAAATGTAGAATTTTTTTTATGATTCTGTTTTTGTTTAACGGATCGACTGATTATGTTTTATTCTAGTTTGATGCTGAGCTGACAAAATTCTTCAATAACTACGCTGCTTTTATGTTGTTAAAAAACATTACTTAATTCTCAAATACAGAAAAATGTATCCATTATATGATTCAGATACATTTTTGTATATATATTGTATAGTCTCCTGTACCAGCCTTTAAAGTGTACAAATAGCCAGAAGGCCATTAATCTCTGAATAGAAACACAAAGTGCATCTCATAAGGGCTGAATCCAGCTTTAGATTTCCCATCTGCAAAGTAGCACAAGTCCAGGAGGTTCCTTTCTTTCCTTTCTGGGTGTCAGTAACCAGCGAGTGTTTGTTTCCCTTCAGGACACAGTGATCTATGACCGTTTGGCAGACAGCTCGAGGTACAAAGAGATCACATTGAAGCACTTGGAGCAGTTTGCCACCGAGGGTGAGTAGATGAACATCGCCCCCTGTCTGCCACAAGTAAAGCATCTTTTAGGGTGCTTTCAAACACAGTATGCTATATGCATCCCTTTTATTTCCGGTCACAATCTCACACTTGATCCTCCGTTGAAGCACCAGAACAGATTTTCTTTCCCTAAAAGGTTTTCCTCCTGAACCATTATCTAATGAACAGTTAGCGCCAGTGTGAGTATTTTGCAGGAACATGAACGTAACGCAGTGGAGCTTAAGAAAACTGCACCACGGACACTTCTTCTAGTTCTGTGTTCATACTGCCCCCTTGTGAGACACCAGCAAAATGATGTCATTTTTGAATATTTGATGTGGGCTAAATATAGCATTCAGGACAGATTGTGAAGATCTTCAGACACGGGAACTTGGAAAAAGAGCTGAAAATATGGCAATGTCCTCAAACTCTCAAAAGAAAAGCGATAGTTAATATCTGTATATTTGATGTCTCAAACGCTTTTATCATTTAACAAAATAATCTGTCACTTCTCTTTGCTAAGATTTGGACTTTCAACAGATTTATGTTCAGAGGAACTACAAACACACTTCTTTTTTTTACATTATACACTGCTGCAGTGCACAGACATCATACAGTGTGTGAAGTCTTTATGTAACCATCTTTGAATTAAAGATGTGCACTGTCTATAAAACAGATGCCTTGATAGGTTGGATTTGCTGCATTAGTATCATAACACTTGGTTATTATATTGGCTGTTTGAGAAGATTTTCTAACCTGTCATGCTTTTCTTTTTCTCTGGTCTCTAAACTAACACGTTTGTCTGACAGGGACATTGAGCAAAAACTACACAACAAAAAAATAATTACACGTTAGCTAGATGTGGTTTAGATGGCTAATTAGTATCTGTTAGCATGGCGTTAAAAGGGTGTCTTGAAAATAGAATACAACAACATATCATTTCACATTTGTCTCTACAATATAATACATTTGCATTCAGAAAAGCTCATCCACCAACAATTAGTATTATAGTACAATTTGCATGCTTTGCACTGTTCTCCATAGTAACCACCCACCAGGACTCAGCATCAGAAATACATAGAAATGCTGAATGATTTAAGTGGTCGCTTCTCAGTAGTCGTATTCATTGAATTATACAATGAGATGATCAACAACCGTTACACCGCATAAATCTATCTGAACGCCATGCTTATCAATGTATGGAGTTGTGATATTTGACCGAGGTGATTCTGTTTTTAATCTTCCAGGGCTGCGTACTCTGTGCTTTGCGGTGACAGACATTAGTGAATCGTCCTATCAGCAGTGGCTAGAGGTCCACCACAGAGCCTGCACCTCCCTGCAGAACAGAGCCCTGAAAATGGAGGAGAGCTACGAACTGATAGAGAAGGTTAGTGAAGTGAAATATCTCTTTTGTATGGATTCAGTTCCCGAATGCTATGACCCGTGATATTGAATGAACTCAGCATTTTACTCTCACTGTGGAATGTAGTGAGCAGAGGCAGCTCTTCCTCTGGTTACATGCTGCATTGACCCAATGTACGAGGTTTCATGCAAACCATCCTTTTAATAGGCTTCTGCAGAAAAAAAAATCATACTGGGCATGAACTCAAGTGTAGCTAATGGGAAAAGTGTAATCATGCCCGGAAACATGCAAAAGTTCAAAATTGTGTCTGTTTTTCTGTGAGAGAGTTTCAAGATTTTTCACCGGCAGGTAGAATTGGTTTTCTGTGAGGTGGGTCTGTGTAGAAACGTTGGTCAAACACAGGAAGCCACAGTTGTAAATCAGCTTCTTGGCATGTTCTTCATGGCTGCTGCTGGCTGCCCAAAACAAATGGAAGCAATCAATCATGAAATAAACATAAAAGCTTTCAGAAAGGAAAAGTGTAATGTGCATTGCTTAATGAGCAGAGTGTGGCATTGCTGTTGCCAAGTTTTGGGGTTCAGTGCTGCTCAGGGCCACCCACACTTAAAACAAAAGTACACAGTAATGCCACATGGGGGCACAATAGAGTCGCAGTAAATTTTAAGGACAGATACGTTCCAGTAGTGTGAAATTGGTAATCTTGTTACTCATTCACATCATTTCTCAACTAAAATGCTAAAATTAATGTGTAATAAAATGTTTATATGAGATCAATTCCTTGATAGGAACTACAAAATGATTAAAAAAAAAAAAGAAGAAAATGTAATTTTGCTTTTTCTAGATTTTTATTTTCAGTAATTATTTATTACTGTCACTTAATAGTTAATTAGTGCAATTCCTAAATATTCCCTCAACAAAGTGATTGCTGGATTCTGACCCTTATATTTCTATATTCTGCATTAAATCAGTGTAAAGTCAACTGCTCTAGGCTTTGAGGGAAAAGTTTCTCATCAACTTTACTGATTGGTTTAAGTTTAAATGGATTATTTCGGGACAACGTTCATTTTAGCCCAGCAACTATCAGTAACCAGACCGAATTTTCCATGAACCATCAGGATGCAACAGATTAGTCTGTTTCCTACACTTCAGCCCCAACTTCTTTTCTAACACATTACAGAGAATGATTGAATTCAGAGTTGTAAGAGGTCCTCTCCTGGTGCTCTCTGGATACTGAGCTGCAAATGCAACTCCTTAATTTTTGGTTGTTCTACCAACACCAGACAGACTACCAGTATTTGGTTGGTCACTGCTGTTATGGTTCCTCCGTGGCTCGGGGGTTGAAATCCTGATCAAAGTGGGTGTTGTATCATACTCCACATAGTGCCTTTAACTAAAACCCCAGGTACAATAGAACAATTCGCATCAAAAAAGCCAAATGACGACTCAGCACATATCGTCATGTTCTTCCCCAGGCACAGTTTTTCTTGCTGTGTGGTTCCCAGTGATCAGAAGAAGACAGAGCTGGAGACATACAGGCAGCAGGGCTCAGGTCACAACTTAAAGAGCTTCCCCAGCCTTTCCTCTGCTGCTGGCTTCTCTCTCCCTTCTACCCCTGGGTCTTGTCAAAATCTTTGGGCCCGTACAAGCCCACAACCAGCTCTAAATAACCGCAGCTTCCTGGGAAAAACACCAAGTGGGTGTGCTTGTGTGGGAGAGATCATGCCCGTAGATGCACATACAAACACAAACACACACACACACACACACACACACACACACACACACACACACACACAGGGACACAGTAACTGATCCAAAACCCCTTAAACCCATGGTGGGTTTTCTGGGTGATAAACAAGAGCAGCTGATGAGGGGGAAAAAAAAACTTCCCCGAGTGAGTGACACAAACCCCGGCTCAGATGTTTGTCTGACACATGACGTTTTAAAGGCCTTCCTCTGTTATGATCCCCATTTACTCACTTTTTTTTCTGGTGTAGAACCTGCAGCTCCTGGGGGCCACAGCGATAGAGGACAAGCTCCAGGATAAGGTGCCCGAGACCATTGAGACTCTAATGAAGGCTGACATCAAAATCTGGATCCTGACCGGGGACAAACAGGAAACAGCCATCAATATTGGTGAGTGCATGGTCTTAAAACTTCATGTTTTACATGGACGCTGCTCTCATGTGTATCATGTAAAGCAGGGGTCTCCAACTTTATTCCTCTGAGAGCTCATATTTGGTTAACATTTATTCACATAGCTGAGCTCCACCAAAATCAGCTTAAAGAGCTTAGTTTATGTAATAAAACAAAGTGATGCTCAACGAACACATTTTGTATCACAGCAGCTTAAATTCAACAGCACGTGCATGCTTTTTTTCTGTATGCACGTCTTCATGTTTTCAATTGAAATATATGTTTGATGTTTTCAATTGAATATATGTCCGTTAACATAGAAGTCAAATATCAAACACAGGAAAACCTATATTAAGGCTTCTCCGTTTTGCTGTCAAATAGCAGACTGATGTTAGAAGTGCTAAAATTGAGTTCTTGTAAACGTAAAAGCATCAATACTCTGTTTACGCCCATGTTTTTTTTTATATATATTAAATGTATGTGCATCATTAACATTCTTCAGGCTGGTTTGTGCACTTGCTCTCAAGCCGAAAGGAAAGTCGCTGGTGAAGCTGATCTTTGCTGTGATAACATACACGCCAGCCTCCTACGGGTACTGCAGTCAATCCTGCGGGTCTTTCTTCACCCAGCAAGACAAACTACTGACAGGCTGAATGTTTCTCTGTCACACATATCCAGCAAAAGCATCTGTCGCAGAATGGCAGATGATATATGAGCACCCTGCACTGACATGAAATAAATAACATGCATATGTACACAAGCAGGCACCTCTCACGTATCTTGCTCCCCCAGAGGTTTTAGTCTTTCAGATGTTATCAAAAAAATTTAATGACTATCGTTGGTCGGCCATTTTCGTTCATATTCCTCTTCCTTAAATGGACCTACAGTCTTAAGGTGTGGGTAAACACCAGAAATGGATCACCCTTGAATGCAGCCAACATACCGACGTAACACGGAGTTCAGAAAAATAGATATCAAAAGTACCTCCGTTTGTGGCTGTACCTACCACTGTGGCCCGACTGAATCAGCCCTTTGTGCCTGCTGTGCCCAGATGTGAGGGGGCTCAGCAGAAGCTCTTGCTCGCTGGAAGTATTTTTACAGGTCCGCCTTTTGACTGAATTGCTCAGTAAAAACTCTGCTCAATATTGACTTTGTTTTTTACTATTTTCCTCACTGAAAGATGATCCCCATTGGCAGGGTTAATGGTGCACCTTTTGCCAAATTAGGATGATGAATTCAGCCCAGGACATTTCGATTTTATTTTTTTTAATTTTTTTTATGTGGCCTAAACTGAATACCACTATGGTGAAATTTGTTTTGAATAAATGCTGTGCCGTTATGTTTACATAAATTATTTACTAAGCATGGCCATTCAGTGTGATCTGAGGCTGTAAAGACTGTCATTGTCTCCTTTTGCTACTGAGCCAGGACTATCAAGACATAATGTAAAGGAACCACTCAGAAACTGTGTGTCTGGCTGTCTGAGGGAGAAAAAAAAAAAAAAACGCAATGTTTGCTCTGGGACAAGCTCGCAGTGCTGTGAGCTGTTGGTTGAGGGGAGCTGTACATACGTAATGCTCGAGACAGGTATGAGCCAGAATTCAATGAAAGGAAAGAGCCTGCCGGTCGGCTTGTTAGGAAACACTGCTCACTTTACTAATGGCCTGTTAAGTTCAGCCAGAGGGTGCATCATCGTCTTAAGCGGAGAGACACTAAAGAGTAAACACAGTCCCTTATCTTCCCACATCAATATGAGCCCCTATTACGTCTACCTTTCCACCTCATCGTCTGACCATCAATATCTACCCTCCATTCTTCCTGCCTCCCCAAATCCTTGTGCTGTCCATTTTGAGTACCTTATGTGGCTAATATTAGCTTGTTTATTTGTTGTTCTCGAGGCAACATCCCAGATTACTGTGACATGAGTGTCGCAGTTACACATTCCTCAAGTCCTGAGGGAGCAGTGTTTAGTTCCGCCTGAGATGGAGAAAGGCCAGGAATTTAACTTTGCTGAAACAAAAAAACAGGCAGTCAAATGAGCTGAAGGTAAACACATTAAGCAGAAGGGCTGTGGCAGGAATTGACAAGGGGGAAGGGAACAGAGACAGTGTTGAGATCGGGAGACATTTTCCACACATTGGCAAATTTTTGGACGTTTGCACCTTTGCACTTAAGAAAACAATCTGGCAGACCCCAGACCCCAGACCCCAACCCTGTTTGGTTTTGACTCTGGAGGTGAAACTTATTCATTTCCTCTGTGTGTGTGTGTGTGTGTGTGTGTGTGTGTGTGTGTGTGTGTGCGCGCACGCGCACTATTTTGTTTAGCGGTGTGTTTTTGTGTGTGTTTTGTGCACAATCTTATCTCAGTTTCACTCGCAGAAAATGCCACCCAAGTATTCACAAAACTCAAGCTTTGTGGTAACCCCCTTAAAGAAACTAAAATCTCTTTCCAGACAGAAGCAAAGTGTTGAAGCCCACAAATATTCGTGTGGTTGTGCCACAGATGGCAGCCTTTTCATACAGCCGCAGCACTAAACTGAAGTCTTCAGTCTTGGTTCATGAAACATTTCTCTTTTCCCCAATGGGAGGCTCCCTCTACCACCTTGCTAGTGACCCTGAGCATCTGTCCCAGCCAAGAGCCGAGGGAAACGCTCCCTAGAGAGCCATGTTGGGTAACGCAGAGTTGTAACTGCCTATTAAAACAGGAAACTGACAAACTCTTGTAAACCAAACTCATTAGTCATGTCCTGAGACACTCGCTCTGAGCTGTAACATTTTAATTGGTATCCCATTGCCTGTTTGATTTCGTTGTTTCCTTTTTTTTGTTTTTTTGTTGTTTTGTCTCTTTAATGTCCATGTGTGTTTGGGCCCCAAGCAGATAAGCTGTCACTGAGCTAAACTAGAATTTTATGCAGAAATTGAACAGCAGTTTAGATTGAAAATATTTCCTGTGTACTTATATGCTTACTTTCCATTCTTTTCATAGTCAACAGATTTACCCTATAAAAAGTGGAATTTCATCTTCTGTTTTTTTTGTAGGACATTCCTGCAAACTACTGACCAAGAACATGGGCATGCTCGTGATCAATGAAGACACTCTAGACGTAAGTATAAAACAACAATTATTTCATAAAATCTTTATTTATTTATCTTTTAAAAAGCTACAAATCAAAATAATCTCATTGTTACTTGGTTCATGCGTTCGCATTTTCTGAAGATCATATTACAACTGCTACACCTACAGTAAAGAGACAGCATTGTCAGAGGTCAAGGAGAAATGAGAACTCAAAACATTTCGCTACGTTTTATTTTTTTGTGAGCTGTATAGTAACAGAAAAGTGCCATCAGAATATAGAACAGTATCCTAAATGTATTCACAATTCTTTTCTATACCTACAAAATTCTATACATGCGTTAAAGAAATTACTATGGACTATTTTCAAATATGTCAGGACATATAATATTCTCGTCGTATCCTCACCTAATTGCTGAGAAATAAACTGTCTCCAAACTGAAAGGATGAGGCCGGAGGGAGCCTTCCACCTGAAGCCACCACACATCTTAAAATCTGCTTTCAACATCTTTAAGACACCCAGCAGAGAAGTCTGTTGACCCCCTCAGCAGGAGAGCCTTGTCTGTTGTTTCAGGGATCGAAAAGGGCAAGTCCCTGCACTTCCAGCAAGAGAAAGCTAAGCAGAGGAGAAACTCGACTGAGTTTAGTTTTGTCGGTCGAGAAAGGGGGGGAGATGGCGAGAAGAAGTGGACGAGGGAGGGGCGAGCAGCAGGGGGAGGAGGAGGGGAACCGGGGGTGATGACGGACGGCCTTCACTCTGTCAGCCAGTCGTTAAGCGTGATGAATGGAGTAGAGGTAGAAATTCGGGGTGTTTGCATTTATAAAGCACGCGGACCAGCGCTTTGAAATGTCACCTCCCATTCTGCTGTAGTTGAGCAGATGCTTACATAAGGCAGTGTGTTAAAACGCGAAAGGAGAAAAGCTCTCCTCCAAGTCTGAGGAGGCACAGGCAGCGGGGCTGAGACTCCTGAGTGCTCTCGTGCTGCGAAAGAGAGTAATTGGAGCATGTCTTCCTTCTTCGCTGTGTTTAGAAACGGTTATCAAAGGCAGGACAAAACTTTCAACATCCTCAGCACTAAATCTTACTTGAACTGATATTCCCAAAGTAAAACTATGTCTCCGAGGTAAGATTAGGTCATTTTGAAAAGCTTTGTCTTCCAGTCAGTGTGTTTAATCATCATGAGCGCAAGCAGCACTTATTGTTATTAGTATATTAATCTTTACGAAGCACAGTTGTAGATAGATGGGGTTCATTATTTTCATATTTCCAAACACTGTGTCTTTAACCGGTCATGCTGAGGTGATTTTTCAGTGACAGTCAAACGTATGTGTCCATAGACTTCTAACTAAGGTGGACCATCCCCTTTTTGGGTGCCTCCAAGTCTAAGACAGATGATGACATTACATCCATACAAATGTCCAGATCCCACATCATGAGTGTCACATCCTGTTGGGTATATCACTCAAGGCCTATATCAACAATGGAGCTCAGTCTTTACAGGATGCTCTTGTGGCTCTCTGAATGGACGCCACATACCCACTCCAAAACCAAACACTAGCTAGTCACATAGGCTAAACCGGTCATTATAGCCATAACAAAGAGGTTTTAGGAGGAGATGTGTAGCATTAGTGCTAAAATTCCTCAGTGGAAATTAGGGGGCGAAATGGCCGCCCTATTTAGGAAATGGGTTGTCATGTGCTTATCACACGATGGGATGAATTGATTGTGCCCCCAAACAAAGTGAATTCTTTCTCATACACATAGTACACCAGCTTACAGACATCCATGCACTCACACTGAGATGTCATCTAAAGAACCCTCTCATACTCACAGCCGCTGTAGTTGAATTGAGCAGTTGTAGTTGGATGTAGATATCACAACCTTCTGGCCTGAACACACACACACACACACACACACACACACACACACACACACACACACACACACACAAACACACACGGCTGCCCACTGCTCGCCATTTCGTGCTGTTTTACAGACCCCATCAGGGATGGCTAAGTCCTCACAGCTGCTCTCTGCTTGTATCCTCTTGCTTAGTTTCTCTCCTCTGTTAATCCATCATCTCTCTCTGTGCGTGTCTCTCACTGGCCGTCCGTTGCTTTGTGAAACGTAAAGCCCCTTTCTCCAAATATTTCCTTTAAGCTGGGGTTTCAGAGTTTTGTTATGCCAAGCGAACATTGGATGGTCCCCGTGGTACAATCTGACTGCTTTGACATATCTGACCTCAACACCAGGCCGGAGCTTCCCCCCCTCCCCTCCCCTCTCCCTCCCTTCTTCAGTCCTGTTAATGGCCACCATTTATTTTTTATTTTTTATGATTTCAGCTGTTTGGGCATCTGCATGGCAAATTAAGTTCCATACAATGCACAATACATGTCACTATTATTTTACAAGTCCACCAGAATGTTAAAGAGATCATTACATGAAGCGTTACTTGCTTATGCAGCTCATTCAAATGTTTTACGATTTCAACTGAAAACATGCCGTACATCTACCCATCACTCAGATAATGGTTACATACAGAATTGCTTTCATTTGCGAATGACATCACCATCTGCGGTGAAGTTGATTAAATGATGAATACAATGATGATCTCACCACCGTCCATCATGTCCACATGCCTGAACACCTAATCCTCATGTCAGTCTCATATTCACAGCTTTTCTTCATCACGTATCATCATAGCTGTATATACTGTAAAAACAAACAGGATCCATCCACAGGACTCATCAACGTTATCACCTCGTTGCCAAGATCTGAGAGAAATAAATATGAGAATCAAAAATGAATATCTAAAATATGAAGAGCAGCTGGTCGGCAGCAGGCAGAGATAGGAGAGGATAAATCTGCTTATTTGACACTAATATGGATACAAATTATTATATATATTAATCTGTAGAGTCTAAAATCTCTTGAGTAGAGATAAATTAACTTTACTATTGCAAGGAAGTATGAATGCCACTGTGGAGCACTTTTAAATGTTTCTAATGAAACACAGAATATATGTTCATAATATTTCCTTATCATTGAATTGTGATTTGTCTTCCATTTAAAACAAAATCTTATTTTACTTTACAAATAGTTGATCTGTTATCCACAGGTGTTTATACACACTTAATTAATTTAGCCAGTATAACTGATGGTATTTTTATTATAATTGTATCATATTTTTGTATTTCTTAATTAATCATAATCAGCTTGCACAGAAGGCTCGTGAAAGCCAATCCACCAGGGCAAAATAACAATGTTTTTCTAACAACAGTGCACATTTCCTCAGACCACTCTAACACTATGGGCTTGAAATTAAAATAACAACAGCTAATGTTCATGAAATGTTTTCCATCACGCAGGCAACAAGGGAAACGCTCAGCCACCACGTTGGAATGCTGGGAGATGCCCTCTACAAGGAAAACGACTTTGCCCTCATTATTGACGGGAAAACTCTGAAGTACGCCCTCACGTTCGGGGTGCGTCAGTACTTCCTGGACCTCGCCCTGTCCTGTAAAGCTGTCATATGCTGCAGGTAAGATTTGTGCCCGGAACAATAAAATAAACCTGAAACACCAACAAAAGAGAGCAAGTAAGACTTGCAAGAAGGGCTGCAACTAAAATGTGATTAAATGTTTTGTCTACAAAATGTCATCTAGCTGTCAGACCAAACCAAAAGATACTTATTTAAAAATTGTATGAACCGAGAAAAAAAACAAAGACCCGCAATCGACAATCTACACGTAGATAATGTCGGGCGTTTTGCTAAGAACTCTGTAGTTGAACTTCAAAGTATTATTTCTGCCACAAAGGTCATTCAGTATTTTAATGGCAGCAGTAAAAAAAGTGTGATAGTTATAAATTTAAATAGCAACTTTCAACATCACTGTTGACTTGACCAAGCAACATAAATAATAGGAAGTACTTAAGTACTCAAGAAACCATGACGGAGTCTGGGGCCAGAAGTCAGCACCACAGCAAACCTTCAGATGCCACATTATTGCAAAGTACATTATGTCAAATTTGTATTTATCTTTCCCCCCTCTCACTTCTACCTGCCTTTGCCGTGTGCACACTCGTTGGCCACTAAGATACACCAGGAGATGAATGAGGCCTCTTAAACCACGGAGAACATAAACATGAACAGTTTCACAGCTAAAGACAGACATGCAGTTTACAGCATCATCTCCAGAGACTTTCTTCACTCTACGCGGGGCTGACTTTGGTGCATAAAGCGGAAGCTCTTGTGAGGCGGGAGGCTTTGCTGTTAGTAAAGGTATAAAGTTAAAGTTGAAGTCTTGTAAAGGAGTTATAAAATGTGTCACAACCACAATCGAATGAATCAAGAAAGGTCCTATAGGGGACTCAGAATATGACAAGTAGTATTTGTAGTAGTAGATCCCAGTAGGTACAGTGCAGTCATTGTCACTGTCAACTTTTGACCCTTATAGGAAATTAAATGCAGTCTCTGCAGATATCTGCTTTCTAACCTGCATCTGCTTTTTTTGCTTCTCAATGAATAAATATTATTTACAAAATGCCCTCATGTTTGTTTTTAGAGTGCTCAGACAGTTTGGCCTGACTGTCTGTACGCCACAACTTAATGTTCTTCAAGTCTGATCTCGAGATTTCATAATAATATTTTGTACACACCCACACACACAGTATTTTGTAAATGTAATACTGTAAAAAGTTGGAGATTTTGTAACAGTACATTTTTAGTAGGGTGTACAATCTCCAGGTACAATCTTAAATCATTATTTACGCTGTATTGCACTTTTAACTGTATATGAGTCACTGTTGCCCTCATACTTGCGAAAAGTCACTAGTTGTGAATTCAACCTTCCAAGCTCCATTTCTTCTCGTTTATTGTTCTTTTTCATAAACACGGATCTATTATTAATTTGACATTCATTGTGTTGCTGCTCCCTTTTAGAGTATCTCCTCTTCAGAAGTCGGAGGTGGTCGAGATGGTGAAGAAACAGGTGAAGGTGATCACGCTGGCCATCGGTGACGGTGCTAACGACGTGGGAATGATCCAGACGGCTCACGTCGGTGTGGGAATCTCAGGCAACGAGGGTCTGCAGGCAGCGAACTCCTCAGACTACTCTATTGCTCAGGTGAGAACAGTGTCAGGGGCCTACACTGTGTGAGGATAAACATATTGATTAGTATTGGAAATGGAAGACACAAGTATCTGAAGTGGGAAGTTTATCAATATTTTGATTCAAAGTCATAATTGAGCTTTTGTATCGGGACTTCGACAGCTTCGTGTAACTTTGAGTGCCTGATGCCATCACGTTTGAGGTCAGAGAGGGTGAACAAAGACAATCTTCAAGAATTTAAAGCTGTGGAAATTCAGTTATAATAGTAACTAATTCAGATAAAAAATATTGACACACTCTGACACCTGAGCTTAAATATGTACATAAGTGAAAACCATACCAAAAAAAAAACAACAACCGTGAATTTAACTTCAGAATATGTTTACTTTGCCACTGCAGGTGCATGTCCTCAATCTGGCAGCAGTACACTGATATTTATGCCCTCAGAAATTCTGATTCCTCAAATTATCAGTCCTGTCGCTGTCTTCTCAAATGCGATATGTGTTAGTGATAGCTTGGCACATTGTTCTCAGTAACAAAGGGTCATATGTCTGAAAGGTCTCCAGCTTATACAGTGAAGTAGTAACACCTGTAAAACAGGCATCTGGTGACACATAACTCCCAACACGACTATACAGAAACGGATTCTGGCGAAATGCTACTTAAATACATGCTTACATCCTAGTAACCAGTTAGTCTGAAACTGTGCGTCGACATGTGATACCTGTTAGCAACAAAAGCCGTGGCGTTCCGGTATCATGGCTCTCTTATACAGCACGCCACTCAGTACATCGTGTTTCTGTTACAGCCAAGGGGCTTGAGAGTATGGGAAAGCAAGGGTTGACGAGGACACAGTACACTTTCTGTGCCTCAGTAGGCAATTACTATTCAAGAGACCTGGATTTGTCTTAAGTGCCCCCTTCAGTCCACATGACATGTAGGCAGGGTACGTCTTTCAAAAACAGGTGGCCTCTTATAATCCATTCAGGTTGTGTCCCAGCGTCAAATTAAATTACATCTCCAGACTTCCAGTGGTACTTTCCGCATCTTCTTGTTTCGCTACATTAACTGCAATTTGCTGACTGCAAGCTGAAATCAATCCTTGGACGCAGTATAACTTGTTTTTCTAAACCTTTACATGATTTATGTTAATGTTCTGCAGTGTCAAAGGAGCTCCTTGCTGCTGTAGATTATTAAGCAGCTAGCGCCTAAGATTGAAAACTCAGAGTTGTCTGTTAGAGTAAGTGGAGAGTAAAGAGGCTTCAGGCCGAGGCACCTCTGCTGTCCGTCTGTCATCAGCTCCGGTCTGTGTTAACTGATGTTTGGTCCAGCCGTTCGAGGGGTCACGCAAACTGTGCTTTCATTTCACCGAGGGGTTCTGTGGTGACGCTGAAAGACAAGCAGGCCTTCAAATAAACAAACGTGTGTTCCTCTCAAAAATGTAAATTTAATTTTTCTTCTTCAGCTCCACCTCCCTGCTTCAGTTACATCCACATTTTTTTTTTTTTTTCCCCTTTGTGGATGGCACATTTGCGTACCAGTTCTGCTTGTGTTATCACACTGATCAGCCAGAAATTGCACTGAAATTTAAAGTTCACTGCAGGGCCTAAATAGTGGTGTAATTATGAAGCAATTTAACTATTATGCTGAGACCTTGGAGACCAATGCCCCCATATTAACCCCTTTAATTTCAGCAACTCAAAGCTTGGCCGTACAGTCTTTGACTAGACATTTCTGGAATGTGTTAGTGAGAGCCTTGGCCACAATGCCTCATCAGTCCTTTTGCTCTCTGCTGGGGAATGACAAAAGACCTTCTTTAATCTTGAAGTTCCTGTAACTGCTTTAGTGTTCCAGCACTGATCTCTGATAATGAGGAACCATTAGACAGTCTACTGTACACAGACTTGCACCATTCATTCATCTTGTCGTTTTCCTCCATTTACTTCCCTCCCACACAGTTCAAGTACTTAAAGAATCTGCTGCTTGTCCACGGAGCCTGGAATTACAACCGTGTAGCCAAGTGTATCCTGTATTGCTTCTACAAGAATATCGTCCTCTACATCATCGAGGTGAGTCTCCAACAGTTGCTCTCAAGACTGAGTCATGCAATGAAAGCAGAGCTTTGTGATCTTTTTTTTTTTCCGAACGACACAACTTAGTAAAGGCAAAGATTCCCTGTTAGAGTTTCTATGTTTGTATTTCTGTTGACTGGCCCCTCAACAGGATCTGCCTGCCAATTTGTGCAGGTCCTGGGTGAATGGTTTGAGTTTTTACATTGCTGGGCAAAATATACACACACAAGCGGACACACTCACAGACAAACACACACTGTAATTATAAAAAAAAACATATATAATTGAGAGGAAGTCTGGCTTTAGAAGGTCCTCACAAGTTATTGGAGGTACAACCAGTGATGCTACCTATTTATTTCTATCCGCTAGAATCACAAGATATTAATTCTATTTTATGCTGTGTTGAGAGCAGTTACAGCCAAATATGAAAATAACATTGGACAGTCTAAAAACAAAAGAAGAATTATTATTTAAAAGTTGGCAATGATATAATAATATTGTTGTTGACCTAATCGCAGCATCAGAATGTCACTGAAATATTGAGAATCCAAAATATTATCGCCTGTTTAATCTAGCAAAACACAAGAAAACCATTCAACAAAATGGAATAAAGTGTAATAAAGTATATCATATTTTTACTGTATTTATATTTCATGATTTGACAGATTTGAGCAAATTTTAACCTCATTTATATGTTAAAAATAATGTAAAGTGGAGAGGGAAAGTTTGAACGAACAGACAATAAGTAATTGTATTGAATTTATGCTCTGCCCAGTGATTATTCAAGTTTTATTGCACTGATGTCCTTGGGATGGAACATTTATAGCAACTCTCCCTCTATATCAGTGGATGAGGGTTAAGTACGTTTCACGCATGTTTCTCCCGGCACCGGTCAGATGGTGTGCGGTGGGTTTGATGGTGTTTGACAGAGACCAGATCCAGTGCAGATTGCAGCTTTAGAGCCACAACCAAGAGTGACCAGACAGGTTAAGTGCTTCCTATCAGCAGCAGCTTTATCACTGGCCGTGCTCAGATGTTTTGATCTACAAACCTTTGCACTTGTCTGACAAAACGACCGACTTTAGGTTTGCTTCTCTTCTCAAAAATTGTAGTTTGATCACATGTCCCACATCACATATCAGGAAATTGAAAGGCAAATTTGGAGCAATATGGTCATATGAACAAAATATGCTCCTAATTGCAAGTGAAATATTAGTGTATTTCCCTTGCAGCTTGTTAACTTTTTAATTAGTTAGAATTATGGTATGTCAGAGTCTTTGGCTTCACCACACAGCAGGAATTAAAGATAAATGACATTAAAAAAAACAACCATAACACCAGGGAACCGAACAAAAAGAAAAAGACACTACTTGAGCATTAAAAAAAAAAAAAAAAAAAAAGCCCCTCCACCCCCTCACCTCCCAGCTCTCTCTACACATGTTGCCTGAGGGGGTCCAGTGCACATAGGAAGCAAATGATTTACAGTCTTCTACTGTATTTGCTCATAAAAAAGACAAATAGAAAAGTGCTCCCTGGGCCAAACACTTAAGTGATCAGCCTCACGTTTTTAAAACATCATCACCACATAACCTGTTATGGAAATACGAGCACTTTAAAATTCTCTTTTGTTCATCCTCTTTCTGTGACACTTGACCTCTGATCCCCTTTTTCATCCTCATTGCAGTTTATGTGCCGTGGAAAATCAGTAGACTACCTTCAACATTCCAGCGCGTCTATCTCTGACGCATTCTGAACTGAAATGAAAGAGGGTAGTTGGTCTCCGTCCAGGTTATAAATTCATTGCAACTGTTCGATCATGCTGCACTTTTCCAAAATAGCCGTTACACTATAGCCGAGTTCAAAGCAAAATGACATTTTCAGCAAATATGATTTTCTTTTGGCAGAACCGTTAAACTTGACTTTTCATTGGCCTGAAAAGTAAAGATGTTTTGTTTGACCCTGTTTATAACCATGTGTAAACTTTACAGTGTTTCCTTCACTCTGGGTCTAATGTTTCAGTGCAAAAAAAAAAGTGGCATAACCTCTAATGTTTATATTTTATACATTCAAGAATAAACCCAGTTGTTTATTCTCATTTTTACTCCGTTATTCTTCGTTTCAATTCTCAATGGACCTGTCTATCGATAGAGTCCATAATCACATCAGAAACCTGGTCAAAATTCCTCTCGACATCCGTTGTTTGCGTATCCAACTACAGCTTTGAAACATGCCAGGTCCCTTTTCAAAGGTCTTTTCCAACAACTGGAACATAACTTCTATAGTTCTGTCTGCAAGGCGAGCTTTTTTTTTTTTTTTTTTTTTTTTTTTTTAACCCCTGCACACCTTTTGTTGCTCTCTGAAAACATAACCCCTCCCACCCCCCTCCACACTGCACTCCTTCAGGGGGACTGAAGGAGATAATAGGACATTTCTTCAATGTTTGGCTGCTTCAGTATTTCAAATGTCGCTGTTTTGTAAGTCCCTGACATCTAACACAGCAGCAACCCTGGGGTATGAGTCAAAGCTGCATTTGTTGCACTAATAGGTTTACTTTTGAGCTTGCATGTTTTTCTCGTCGACTCTCGGGCTTCCATGCGAGGAGAGAATCGGGGATGTTGCAGGGAATTTTATGTTTTTGTTCACAGCACCATTGTCCCGTACAGTGTGTTACAATTTGAATGCCAGGGCTGGGAGACTCTGTGTTTAAGCCGCTTTTCATCGCCCTCTCTTTCCACTGGGTCTTTGGTCCCATATAAGAGACATAGAGTAGGAGGGTGAAGGATTCTTGGGCCATTGTGAAAGAAGTGAATGTGAGCGCAACTTAGTCTGAAGCTTATGGAACAGATCAGGGTTCTGTGTGACTCACCAAAGGTTAATTGTGAGTCAGATTGTAAGGCTGTCACTCCAGAGGATGATTGACTGACAGGTGGAAGTGCTTCACAGTTTTTCTTTCGGCTCTTCAGGTCCTGTTGATTACTGATGACTTTTTTTTCTTTTCCTAATCAGTTTGAGAACAGTTTCAGCATGGTCACATATGAGGCGTAACTTTTTATCTGATCGAAAAAGGAAACTTTGATTGTACAAATATTTTAAACAATACGCCCTGCAAAGTATTCAACTGTGTTCATAACTCATCATTTTGACTTTGTTACAAGTTACACCACTGATTAAAGAATAGGAGGGAAAAGAATGAAATTCAGCCACAATGAAGCTAAGAGACCTTTTTAAAGGAAGCCATAGCAACTCAGTTCAAATGGTCGATCCAGCTGGCCACTCGTGTTTGATTGACACTCTGCCAGGGTGCTACAGAGGGGCTGATGGACAAGTGGCATTTATGAGGCAATTACACGAAAGCTCATTCAGTTGGAGCTCAGCGTAGTCAGAGCCGGCTCCGAGTAGCAGAGCAAAGCTTGCCGACCAGTAGCACTGAATAATCCACGGAGGCCGTGCCAGGCATTGTGAGGCAGCTTCTGTTTGTAGCGCCACATATTTCCAGGATATTTATCAGCTCCTTCTTTATGTCCCGCGTTATTCTTTACTTGCTTTGTGTATGAATGCCATTAGCAATTCTGTAGTGCGAAGCTTAAGAGTATCAGGACTCACATTGTTGGGGACAAATGTCATGTCCTCCCACCCCACCCCCCTCCCAACACTCTCAGCCACTTCCTGCAAAGCTGCGGAGCAGCCATGGAATCAATGATTTTTTATTAGCTGATGAATATGCAAATCTTCTTATCGGCGAGCAACTGCCCAATCCTCCTTTTTTTCAGCTCCCGCTTCCCTCCATCACTGTTTTTCACGATGTGCAGTGGGGGAGAGAGGCCAGCCACACCCCTCCACTGAGTGGCACTCAATGAGGAGAAGAAAAGAGGAAGAAAAATCCTGCCTGGTACTTCCCCTAATGAGCAAATCAATGCATCTGTCCCTCAAGAGACGGAGAGAGTGAGAAAGAAAGAGAGAAGCTATTGGGACCCGAAGGACCAGGCCAAAACACTCACACAGAAGCAGTTACCACACGCTATGAATAGGAGCCTTTTTTTTAACTTAGCACAACAATATATCAGCCCAGAGCCTCTCATTGAGAAGACCTGTAATTAATTCAGCAGTTTGACCTACCCGCTAGCCTCTCCTTACCGTTGGCTTGAGCCACACTAATGGTTGAACTTGCCTCATGGCTTGGGCTCCATCTACACATAACCCATAGCAACGGCATCTGAATGTATTCTCAACAAGCCAAGAACCAAAACACCTAAAACTATTGTTGTTCTGCCAGTACATGTACTGTGTGTCTTTTGGGTTCAGAGCCACATGGTCCCAGAGACAGCTGAGTATCCCACATGAGTTTAAAAGCAGGCCCACCAATTGAAAAAGAAACAACATCATGGTAGAGTGCACCTGATGGAGTAGAGGGTGGGATCTGTGATGGGTGGGTGTGGCAGAGGGGGGAGGGAGGTGAGGGACAGGGTCTGAGGGCACACACATAAACACAAGCTTCTTCTGCAGCCCCCCCCCCCCCCATGAAGGGAATGAACAGGGTTAGGTTGTGTGTGGGACATTTGTTTTCATGCATACGCTTACACGATTAAATGGGAAGGACCAGTGGCAGATTGGAATCGGTCGTGTAGACAGTGACGGCGGCGGGTGGGGCCGTCAAACCAGCTTTGTCCCAATCTGAGAATTTGTAGCAGTTCATGCCTTCATAATGAAGTTAAATGAAGCGAGGAAATGCCTGGTTGGCCACGGCCAAAACACAGCACCCCTGATGTTCCCTTAACAGTTTTAGCGCGAGCAAGAACCTGTTCTGGACCACGAAGTGTCAAACTGTAACACTGAGGTTCGATTTCTGATTCTCAGTTTGCAAACTGTTTTCAGGTTGCGCTGTCGGTTTCACTCCAGGATGTGTCAGATAAATCCGCTTTACACCAATAAAACAATCATTCATGTGCCTTTTTTTCCTACCCGATTGCAACAACTGCTCTGCTTGCATGTTAGAATAATTCACTGAGAATACCTCGCTTCTGTCCTGATCTCAGGGGCATTGTTTTCTTCAGATATGGTGATCAGACTTGTTTCCACCCAGCCGATGGTTTAAATTACCTCTGTCTCCCTGTCCTGACACAATATATCAAAGTCTCCATCATTCAGAGTCCCACAGTCCTGACTCCGCCCCTGCAACTAACCTCATCTGTCACACACATGTCATCAGGTAGATCAAGGAGGGAAACAGTTGGTAAGATAGATGGTTGAAGGTAATCCTGTGATGGATCCTGTGGACAATTTGCATCGTGGAGGTAGCATTTGGAGGTCTTGGCTTTCCCACCGTCTCAAATTTTTTTCTCATTTGGCCTGTTTTGGCCCTTTTGCCTTCCTTCAGTTTGAAATTTGCCTAAGTTAGACTGATCACATGCTGATCACAGGTCAGCACTTCAACCTAAACCGCATTCGTCTCAGGATCTTTTAATTCTTCTTCTCACACAACAGGAAACATTTTACTCCGGACACAACCGGTATTACAAGATGTCTCAACTTTGCAGTAATTTTAAAGATGTATCAATAGGACCGGTGTTCTTTCTTTGATCTGTTCACATTATGTGAATGACAGATCCTGCTCTCTGTATCTCAGTTCTCTGTTGACACAAGACAGTGAATAATGGAGTGTGACAGAAAAATGGATTGTTAGTCAGTAGACACAGTGAGCCCGTCTTAAATCTGATAACGGTAACCACTCACCCTCACTATCACTAATGGGAAGCACATACTGAGAGGGTAATCAGAGAGGCTGCAGACATTTAGTAGTGCTTTCATCATCTTTTTTTGAGTAATGCCTCCAATATCAAGTTCATAAGTGCCTCACAGATTAAACTGACAGTATTGTAAGAGGGAGATGTGAATATTTTGGACATTGTTTGCCAATGAAAATGATGAACTCTGAAATATAAACTATAATAAAATACTTTAGTTTTTGTTCTTGTTTTGCTTTTCTGACTCTTTCTTTGTGTTTTTTTTTTTTTTTTTTTTTGCCTTTCTCAGATCTGGTTTGCATTTGTCAATGGCTTCTCCGGTCAGATTCTGTTTGAACGCTGGTGCATTGGATTGTACAATGTGGTAAGTGTTAATAAAATTGTGTCTCTAAAAAGCCCTCTTTACTCCTCTATCCCTGTCCCCTCTTTGACACAGACCGAATTTGCTGTGTTGCCCCAAAACTGATCCTTTTATTGCATGACTGTCATCAGCGTCCTGAAAATTTTTCACTTTATTTATGACCTGTTGTCAAGTCCATATTCCCTCTGTGCCCTAAACTATGTACTGAATGTGAAAGAACAACAGGTTTTGCTTGCCCCAAAGAGCGTAGTTAGTAAGAGCAGCTACGTTTGAATGATAAAAAGAATAGGAAGACTGGAGCAGGAAGTGAGCCGGCTGCCGATGTAGGGAGTCCCACAGGGCACTTTAATGGGACCACTCCTAATGAACTCATATTTCATTTCTGTCATGAACTAAGTAGAAGGAAAAAATGTGCATCTGTAGTCTGATCTTTAATACCATACTCTTAAGACCACAAGGAGTCGATATGTAACTTAAAACTTTTTTAAAAAACAAAATCCATTCAATCAACAAAAATGAATGAGGGAAGTGTGAAGAGAAATTTCCCCATGCTCCGGATTGGCCTCGAATGGAAGTAATTCATGGGAGGGACAAACTGTCAAGTCAGAAGGACGTTTCCACAGCTCTGCCTCTTGCATTATTTCATAATAAACTACCACCCTGTAGGGACAGTACTGTAATGGGGGGTGGGAAGAGGGCTCAGTCTTTTACTTTATCTAAACTGTCAAGTCAGAAGGATGTTTCCACAGCTCTGCCTCTTGCATTATTTCATAATAAACTACCACCCTATAGGGACAGTACTGTAATGGGGGGTGGGAAGAAGGCTCAGTCTTTTACTTTATCTAAAAACTGAGGAATTCCTCCAGCTCAGTGGGAGTCTGTTGGAGGCAATGGGCTGAATCCGCCTCTCAATGGAGATCTTCCCAGGCCCAGCTCTGAATAAGAAAGGATCCCAGTGGAGCATGTCCTGTGGCCCGCTGGTGTTGCAGTCTGAAGCCTGTAGACTCCCACTCCAGATGGGCCCACAGGGAACTCACACCAACTGACCGACCGCCCGCCCCCCCTTGAGCCACACAATACAATCACTCCTCTCTCAACAGCTGCTATACAGAACATTACAACACCACGAAGAAATTACACTTCAGCCAGGCTTAAATACCTGCTTCTTAGTCAAGAACATCGCAGATGTTCATTGGAGATGGGTTTTACATATGAACGGACCTGAAGCATGACAAATCAAAATGAAAAACCCCAAAGGGTTTTAAGGTCAATGATCCTCAATGATGTAAACTTAAGAATGAAGCAAGTAGAGAACAGAGTGAGGCAAATTCTTCCATAGGTTTACCAGATGAAGGTGGCGGGAATGATGAAGACAGCCATATGCCATTAGTTTAGAGCAATTAGACATCAGATTCAAGGTCACATCTTTAAACACGAGCATTTTTAAGAAAGCCTGAAGTAATCTGGATTTATCAAAGTTAAAACTGATGTTTCCCTGTGTGTGTGTGTGTGTGTGTGTGTGTGTGTGTGTGTGTGTGTGTGCGCGTCTCTCTTGTGTAGATCTTCACTGCTTTGCCCCCTCTCACTCTGGGAATATTTGAGCGCTCCTGCAGGAAAGAGAATATGCTGAAATACCCAGAACTCTACAAAACCTCCCAGAATGCAATGGGTTTTAATACAAAGGTAATATTTGTCTCCGTCATATATATATATATATGTGTATATGTGTATGTTTATTGTTTAATTTACACAAACCACATTTACATACTGTAAGATGTATTTCTCATTATTAGTTTGATCTTTTTGTTGCATGTATTTGCGCTTTTATCTTGATTACTTTCAGTTTTAATAACTTTCTTTGCTTTGGTCCTTGTTTTTCGGTGACTGACATTATTCCATGGTTATCAAGTGTCTCCAAAAAAAAGTGCAATATTGAACGGTGGTTTTAACTTGGATTGTAAGAAAGTAGTAGTTAATATTTGGCAGATTTCCTTACCTGTTTTACCTGAGCAGTTAGTTTGTAACCATGAGGAGAGTATCAGTTATTGCAATTTGGTCAATTTTATGCAATTGAACTAAGTGATGCAAAACACTCACGAATGTGGTTAAAATTCCATTGGGAAATAATAGTCTGCTACACCACGTAAATATAAAGGTCAGAAGTTCCAGCTCTTACATCCAATTAACGTCACACTAATGACAGGAGATGTTTCTGTTGTGCTGCTGTGACGGACGGATGCACCTCCCGTCACAGTGACCTGGCAGCTGCAGTTGTAGCCTGGTATGGCGTGGCTTGACCTGTTCTGTCTGGTTGATGTGGGGCTGTCCGTTAACTTTCCCCTGCTGGTAATAAAGCTGTCTCCCCCTTTCTCCATGCCGAGCCACAGACTCCTGGACCATCCTCACAGGCGTGGTGACCTGGTTAGCACCACATGGAGGTGGATTAAAGGCGGATTGGCCATGGTGGTCAGGGGCAGGGAAGGTCAGATGGGTTGGGGAGATGCAGCAGAAAGAATTGGAGGGAATAGAGAGTGTGCTGTCATTGTGTGATGGCATTTGTCGCGGAAAATTATCCAATTTGTTTAAGTAAGGGAGTTGTTTGCACTCAGTGCGGGGCTATCAGATCATATTCACGCCACACAGGACCAGACATCACGTATCAGGTGATGATAGTTTAATCTCCAGTTTTACTCACCACAAACTATTCACTTCTGATAAAAGGCAGTTTTAAGATTGAAGTAGAAGTAAAGTCAAATGTTTTTTTACTTACCAGAAGACAATGTTAAACCTATTAAATCGAAATCCTCCTAATTCCTTTCAAATAGAATTCACAGTATTTAAAAAAAAACATGTTTGTTTCCTTGATGTTAGACTTAACTTTTTATAGCTGAATAGTATTTTTAATTTTTTTTTCTAACTGCAGCTTTGACATCTTTCTTTGCTGTACATGAAAGTTAATGGTATATGATCAATTAAGACTTCATAACTGGTGTTTTTTCCTATTTATTTTTTCTATTTCATAGAAAACGAAAATTGACAGATTAATTGATTATAATCAAGAGTTGCAACTCTGGTAATAACACACATTTTTAATGACTGTAAACATAAGAAGTTTCTCCCAGAGCTAATAAAGAAAACTATGAAAAACTGTTGAGGTTATAATGTCACTGTTGATTAATTAGCATACTGTAGTTAGTGGGTATGTGCATGTGTGGAAACCCACAAAATAAATCAGAAGAAATGGAAAACCAATTTGTTGAAAAACAGACTTGCTAAACTCAAAATAAAAGCCCTGCATTATTTGTAGATGAATGTAGATTTTGCAAGTTTAACAAGATTTTTCATAAGAAATCCTCTTTATTCTGTTTATCATAAATTATACTGGAGATTAGTAATATATGACCACACAGCTGCTACTTTAATCGTCCACAATTCAGTATAAATCCTCTAGGGTGGATTTTCCCTTTGACTTTCTGAAGACTTCATTAAGTTTTTTGTGCCAAAGACAGATCACAAAAATATGTGTCTGATAGTTAGAAGCAAATGAACCTCAATTTTGTTTGGGCCACATTTTCCAAGACCCATAAATGATGACTCGGCCAGGTCAGCAGGTTGTTTTTGCTGGCTTGTCCACTCTCTTCCCGATATATTTTCCTTGCAGCTGGCCCGAGGCGAGGCGAGAAAATCCAGCAGGAATTTGGCCCCTCGAAGCCTGTCTTTCTGCACGCCTGGCTCTTTTGTACACAACAGATACTGTCTTTGTGAATTAAAGCTGTTTGTGTTGAGATGCGAGAAGGGAGAGGCAGAGGGTGTTAGAAGAAGCTCGAGGCGTGGCTTCAGCCATGTCGCTCTTTCTCTTTTAATTACATATTCCGGACACATAAGCCACCCTAATAAACCAGGCTCCCCTTTATGCGACCTCAGTAATTACATTAGTTTACCAGCAGCTATCACCTCTTATACAGCACCTTTCCTTCTCTTATACTCTTTTTCCACCTCTCTTACCTCACTCGTTCAAAAAGAAAAGTTCATGAGTGGACAGCTCTGGAAATATTTGGCTCGATATTAATTAGTGGCCTTCATGGGCTTTTTTTTTTTTTTTTTTTTTTTTGGCAATTAGGACGTTCACAAAGGGCCAAATCTTTACAGGACAGACCGGGCATTCATTTGGAGGGGATCCTTAGCAACTTGCCGTAAAACAAGGGGAAAGAAGGAGACATGGGTGGCTGGAGGGGTGAAAGGGAGGATCCCAGTGTGACAAATGATTATGAACATTTATTGATTTCATTAGCATTCATTATTGGGGAGAGGAAACTGGAGCTGGTTTGCGACCGCCTCCTGCAGTGTTTGGGATGGGATAGTGGAGGAGGAAGCTGATAGAGAGCTGAGCCTGTCAGTGCGAGGCTAATTGGCGTAGACATGTGATTGTAACATTAGTAATAATTTAATACGCATTTGACCACAGAGATAGAGGAGGGGGGGTTTACTTTAGCCCCCCCCCCCCGCTCAGTGTGTTGGGGTTTGTGTACACAGAGGGAGGGCGAGGTAATCCAGGGTGGGGGGGGGGGGGGGGGTGGCTGCTATAGAACTTTGTTTGGTTGATAGGAAAGGTGAGGAGGTCGTGCCACTGAGGCCAGGGTATATTCTAGTAGTATATATTTTTTTCCTTCGCTGTACCCTGTACCCTGTTCTGCCTTCCTCGGCTCCTTTTCCCTTCTTTTTAACATCTTTCCCTGGTAGAATATTTGGAATAACCCTGAAATGTAAATATGCTGATAGTTGTTCTAAAATGACTTGCAGAAATCACACAATGTTTTCAGTTTTCAGGGAGTCAACTTTGTCTTGAATAAGTCGTGTTTAATGTTTTTCTGACAGGTTTGCTGAAGTTGAAAAGAGTGTTTTTAAGAGAGCGAGGCTCTTACTTGTCATCTGCCAAGAAGGTATCGTGAAAAAAAAAAAAAAAAAGATTAAAATGTGAAGTTCTTTTATTTACCTCCTCCTCCATCAGCCGTTTACTTTCCGGGTTGACTAATTTTATCCCTCAGAATTAACACCAACGTCTGTGTCAGCACGGAGGAGGAAAAGAGGGCACAAACGTGGAGTGTTTTTTTGGCAGAATAGATTTCACGGCTGTTTCATGCTACATGACCCATTAGTGTTTTGTTTGGCTCGGGCATTGCATAACGTAAATTTTAAACAAGGTGGTTTTGGAGTGGGAGTATTGATTTAAACGACTCATCCAAAGTCCGTATGCTTGCATAGACAGACACACACGCAGACTGCAGTCCACGCCACGATTTTCCAGTCCCTTAATAATTACCATGAAAACAGCTTAATCTCTGTCAGGCCTGTCAGTCTCCCTGTGTGTGTTTCTAGACTGATTTTTGCTTGTTTAAACTCTCCTGTCATTTATTACCAAACCAGTTAAAATTCTCACATGAAAGCGCCGAAGCTTAATGAAAGAAATGAGAGGAAACCTTCACACTGGCAGCACATATTTTAATGTTGTATAATGTTCTTATTGTCGGGGCGAGTGTGTGTATATTTTACAGTTTCTTGTGCTCCCTTTTTTTTTTATTATTCCGTTACACAGAATGATCTTAAAAAAAAAAAAAAGAAAAAGAAAAACTACAAGTTAAAACCTGCACATTGATATTGTCCACTTGCCTTTCACGACTCGTACACACACTCAGCAGCCTCTCTCTCCCCCATAACACACACAGAGGATATACAACGTGTCTGTCAGCGGGGTGGCCATTCAGCGTGGAGGCCCCGACAAAACCGCCACTTAGCCTAGCGCTGGGCTGGCACAAAGGGCCCAGGTCAGGGGTCACTTGGAAAGCTGGAGCTCCACACACCCTTTTCTCATGCTTTTTTTCTCTCTCTCTCTCTCTCTCTCTCTCTCTCTCTCTGTCTCGCACTCTCTCTTATTGGAATCCCCCCCCCCCCCACCCCGCCACCCCCCCATCCTCCCTCTACCCTCTCTCCTCCCTCATCTTGCCTCCTTCCCCTCCATCCTTCTTGCCTCTTTTTTGCAGGTCTTCTGGGCCCATTGTCTGAACGGCCTCTTCCACTCCGTCATCCTCTTCTGGGTCCCCCTTAAAGCTTTCCAGCATGGTAAGTAGCTCCCAGAGACTCCTCCACGGCTCTCGGTGGACTCGGTGGATAAAGACGGACAGTCAAACACACATACTTTGTCTT
The DNA here is from genome assembly GCF_022577435.1 of Embiotoca jacksoni. NCBI lineage: Eukaryota > Metazoa > Chordata > Actinopteri > Embiotocidae > Embiotoca > Embiotoca jacksoni. Next base: position 3,767,267 of record NW_027185403.1, read on the forward strand.
AATTACTTCTCTCTTCAAGCATCCAGTCATGAATTGCAAACATGTGTGTGCTCCGGTCTGAGTGACACACACTAACAAGCGTATGTGCATTTTTGCACCAATGACTGCTGAAATGCTTTTATTGTATGCAGTTATTTGCACTTAATTTTTCATAAATCACTCAAATACACACTTTCCTGTTTGTTCAGGGCCCACAATGGTGGTTCTTTTTTGTTTTTTTTATCCGAACAAACAACTATCAGTGTTTCTGTGTGCGAATATAAATTTGAATATTATTCACAATATCTTTATTGATCCATAGGTCACTTTGTGCATGTTTGTTCACATTAAGATGCAAGGTTTCTGTGTGTGTGTGAGTGCAGAGAGAATAGGGATCTTTGAGTCGGTAAGTCTTGGCTGGCCAGAGCCGAGGACCACACAAGCTTGGGCCTGCTCTCCAAACAAAGGCGCCAAGCCCCTTCACTCTGACTGACAGGCTGTCAGCAAAGCCTCACTGCACACAAGACATGTGACCAGCCGGAAGTAAAGGGAAAGGGAGCCTCTCTTTCTTTCTCTATTGGCAGTCGCACACTGTTGATATTTTAGACTCAGCCCAAACCCACTTGGACGGGTTGAAGCAATATGTCTGCGTTTATTACGATCTTATTAATTTAGGAAAGTTTAAAAACACTTGTTGGGTTCCTTTTTTAATGACTGAATAAATAACTAAAACTGTTTTGTTCTCTCTGTTTTGGCAAGAATCAGCCAGAAAATGTGTTTCTGAAAATAATGAATGCACATCAATTCTACTTTTCAGTCTCATTGATGGATTTTCACACAAACACGGTTTCCTTATAGTTGCGAAATACAGAATTATCGTTCCAGCCGTGCTCAAAGGACAGTAATGGATGCAGCATTTGACTGCGTTTCCACTTTAAGTTCCCTGTTACACTCCAATTGGTTTACGATAAAGTTCACACTGAGTTGTACTTAAAGTAATTTCCTACGTGTGTTGTGTGAAACCCAGAGAACTGAGGAGAGACCGCGTTGGCCCTAAAAGCCTCTGTTGTTGATTCCCTTCACAGATACAGTTTTTGGCAACGGAAGAACTCCAGACTATCTCCTCTTAGGCAACATGGTTTACACAGTAAGTGCACCAATCTTCTTGACAGGCAGTGTTTCTGCTGTGTTTAAAGAGTGCAGGTGTCCGAGCCAAGTGTTATCCAATTTCAGTGAATAAACATCACTTTTACTTCCTTTTCTTGTGACTTTCAGTTTGTCTACTGTCTTTTCCACTTTTATACTGTACAGCATGTGAAATATATTCTTAATGTAAACTCAGATATGTGTGATGCATTTCCCATGACCAGTTTTATTACTGTATAGGGGATACTCTTTGTGCAATGACACTGTGATTTGTGTCTCCACAGTTTGTGGTCATCACAGTTTGTCTTAAAGCCGGCCTTGAAACCTCATCCTGGACCATGGTAAGCTGGAGGTTCTGTTATCTGTTTTCATTTCCTCCTTTTTATGTGACCACTGATGCTTGTGACATATTTTACATCATCCTCTTATCTCCAAATCTCTTTATGGTTTGTTCCCACTGGGCCTGTAACTGTAAACCCACAGCGATGACACGTATGGAAACTCCTTCAAGTTGTCAGAAGGAACTGTAAACTTGCATGTAAAGATGTAAACTTTTAAACCCAACTTATAAAAAACTGCATCAAACAAGACAGTAAATGAATGAAAATGTTGCTTCAAATACAGCTTCAGTCGGCAAATTGTAGTCTCGCTCAAATCTTGAGAAAATTAATCATTAAACATTAACATTTTCTGGTACTTTATTGTCCTCTGATTCTCCTCCATTAGTTCAGCCACATCGCCATCTGGGGAAGCATCGGCCTGTGGGTGGTGTTTTTCATTATCTATTCCTCCCTGTGGCCCCTCATCCCTCTGGCACCCGACATGTCGGGCGAGGTAAACACACACGCACGCACACACACACACACACACACACACACACACACACACACACACACACACACACACACACACACTCTTACAGAAACAACTTCCTCCAGCACTAAAAGAAACTGCTGATATGACCGTCTATCACTGACAGACCTGTAGCACCTTATAATTCTGATTCTGCAGAAAGATATTGGTGGGAAAATTTCGAGTTAAACTTGACACAGGAGTGTATAAGTAAAGCCAGAGGACTAGTTTAGACCTCTGGCTTGTGTTGCATAATGACTTAATTGGGCCAATTTGCCCCATGTTTGTGTTACATTTCCCTCCCGGACTCTGAGTATCCACAGGTGACACTGAAACAGTGAAGCAGTCAGTAAGCTGAGCAAAGAGAAATGAGGACAACACGTCCTGAACATCTTAGAAAATGAGTTTAAAAAGCCCTTTAAAGTTGATTAGATATAGATATATACTCCTGAAGTATTTTGTTTACTTTATTCTTTTAGGAGTTATTATTTACATGTGAATGTAACTAACATCTCTCTGAGTCACCACAGGTGGTCAATGAGAACCTTTTAAACAGGTGACATTTCCCAGTGCATTCTGGAGAAGAGACTGAGGCATCTTTTCATTCGTGAACAAGAGCACAGCAGGAAGCTATTGAAAGAAAAAGGCTGGCATACACACAGCCTGCAGCAGAGGCAAATAATCTGCCCCTCACAGTAAATATTGTCTTTGCAGGGATGCTGAGCAAACAGATCACTTCATAATTTAGTATAATGTACTCTAAGAAGTGAAAATATTCTTTAAAAACAGAAAATCCCTCTTAAAAGTAGTTATTGTCTCACTAGTCACAAGTAAGGAACGATCTGGACTTTCAGAACTCTTTAAGCCTTATGCGTGTTCTGCTTTAGTTAATACTTCTGGCTTTGAGGATTCAGTAAAAATGTAAATTGTGACTCAGTTTATTATTGAGCTATTCGATTGTTTGTGGTAGTTCATACATTTACACCAGTTTTGGCCATCAGTGGTGATGTTGGATGGGAAACTTCAAACATACAAGTGAGAAACTTGAACAGCAGCTTAGTAGAAATGTCTTTAACCGGGACATTTTGCATCAACCCCCCTCGATTAGTGATGGAAAAATCTTTATTTTGTATGATTAATTTACCTTTCAAATCAGGTCACAGTGGTGTTTATAGTTCCTTATTTAAGAGGAAAGATGGTCTGTCGAAAAAAAAAAACTAAATTAAGAACATATTGCCTCATCAAAGGTCTGTGTGCTCAGTTATATTCAGGTACCCCGAGCTTCAGAAACAGGCCGGTTTTGTCGTCTGTCTGAAGAGAAAATTCTTGATTTGTTGGGATTCTGGTGAGATTAAAGATGAACACATCATTACTCAGTATGATGATTTGAAAAAAAAAAAAAAAAAGGTTTTGTAAATGCTTTTTCAAGCTTTAGCGGAGAGTTAAATAAGGTGATTGATGCTACTCTCATACTTGTGTGTTAAATATAATGCCACAGTTTAGCTTTAGGACTGGAAACAGACTGTGATTTTGTTCATCAGTAACAGAGTCCACCTGCCAGCACCTTTAAAGCTCACGTATTAACACCGCACGCCTTGTTTGTTTAATCAGTATAAAATAAGAACTGCAAAAATGACACATCTCTGTTTCACAGGAGGTTACGTGTTGGAGTATTTATATAACAGAGACCTCAGGAAGTTGCTGTGGCCCACCAAGAAACAATAACCCCCATATAAAAACAGCAAAATGTTGTTTTTATACATTGGTTTTTGCACAAATTAAACAAATGCCATGTAACATGTTAAATAGTGAACTTTTGAGGTGCCGGTAGGCGGGTTTTGTTGCCTTTAAACAAAGCCAGAATAGCAGTTTCGCCCTGTTTCAAGTTTTTATTCTAAGCTACATTAAGCTGCCGGTGGTTGTAGCTTCATATTTACCATACGGAAATAAGCATGGTATCAATCTTCTCATCAAACTCTCTGCCAGAAAGTGAACGTCTCCCAAAATGCCAAGCTATTCCTTTCGTGGAGCACAATGTTTAGTCAAAAATCTGTCATTTCTGATCAGTTATGTTGGGTGGATGATTATAGTTTGTGTTTTTGGAATGGACGACTTTTGAGGGAAATTACATATAAGTGTACGCGATATTCTTGTCGGACAAAAGTTTCCCCACAGCAACGGTATTTTTGGCACGACAATGTATAACAACTATCTGCGCATGCAAAGAAATGCTGTTTTGCTGTCACTTGCTCGGCCAATCTCACGCACACACACGCGCACGCACGCACGTACACGCACACACACACACACACACACACACACACACACACACACACACACACACACACACACACACACACACACACACACACACACCATAGGTATATAAGCTTCATCTTATCCCCCGTCTGTGAAGCCCGGTGCTTTCATCCATGCCCTGCAGCACTTGACTGAAGACAGTAATGGTGTCCTGTGGGTAGCTGGTAACTCTATGCCCAGCACTAACTCAGGGATGCCAGTACATCATCAAACAGGGACACATCTCTGTGAAACCTGAGAGGGCATCAGAGACACTATCTCCACTTCCAAGACCTCGTAGCCTCTTAAGAGCAGGATTATTCTCCACCCTGATGGAGCCTCGCATATTTCAGCCCTGCCTCCCTGCCTGTGTACTTGAATCTTAGAAGAAGACAAAAAAAAAGAAAGAAAAAAAAGTGCTTTCTGTCCTCCCATCTACTTTCTTTTGCTTTTTCCTCAGCTCTCTTTTTGTCCCCCCCCCCACCTCTGCCAGTTGAAAAACTACCTGGGGGCCCAACAACATAACAGACACCAGAACTCGCCTCTTCTCCTGTTTCTGCTCTCACTCACTACCCAGCTCGCCGCCTTTAACAAGAGACGCTAAGCAGCGCTCGGCCCCATCTGAACACATTCATCAATGTCAGGCAAAAATATTCTTTGGACGATTGACAAGACAGGTGCAGGATCCATCCAGCAGACACACTCAAACAGCTTGTATGCTTTTCACATGTACTCTGCAGACTGGCCCGATCCCAAACGCATATCTCATCCCGTTTTCACCTCACAAAAGTCTGACACAAATATCAAAAGAGAATGTCAGATTATTCGGTTCAGGCAGTGTAATCTGCCATGCTAAGCGGCTTAGCTTCACCTCAGGAGATGTATCATGTACACTCTGTCACACTGACCTGCTGCCTGCTGACTTGCTTCTGCTATCAACACAGCTGGCTCCAGTAGAGTTTATTCGGTCCTGTCTCTCTCTCTCTCTCTGTCTCTCCTCACTTTTCACACACACCTACCTTTGCTATTTTTCAGTTCCTGCTGCAGCGAAGCACCTCTCGCTCTGTCAGACTCTACTTGTCGTCTGCACATGGATTTTACACTCTGCAAGCATGCATCAAGATTCTTCCACAGTTTCTGCTCGGTGATAAGAAACGTTTTCTCTGGAAGGAATCGCTTTACCGAGAAGTTTGTTGTTGTGTAGCGTGCTAGGAATATCTAGCAAGTGTATGAAATAGTCACAATAGAAACAGATCAGTTTGTTTATTAATTTGAGTGGTTTATGTTCACGGGCAGATTTATTTAGTTTAAGTTGAGTGAACGGGTTGTCACGAGAAACTCTTAACTCTATGAAACAGGAATGTTAATCATAGCGGGCGTCCCTCCTGTCTTCAATTCTCCATCAGCCACTTTATTCCCCAAAAAATATTTCTCCAGCTTTATTTTGTAGCAGCTGCACTTACCATATTTGTACAGAACACTAAAAAACAATATAATCCGTTTTTAACATGTCCACAATAAGTCTGTCCCTAAAACAAAGTTTTGTGTGACAATGATATTGTTGTTTAAATGTCTGCGTGGCACCATTTTAAAGGAAAATTCAGGAGCTACTCAGCAGAGACACAGTTAGGTCAGTAAATGTGAGTGAAATGTAATTTATCCAATCAATGCATTATCAAACAAAAAACACCAACATGGATTTTCTAAATTGTTTGTTCATCCCATTTTTTTTAAAGTAATTAAAACACATTTTTAATAGGTCATAACATTAATTTGCTGCTTTCACATTCGATTTTTAAAAAGGAGAGTACGAGTGACCTCGTTTTACTCATTATTATCACTTCGTGAGGTTTTATCCATTTGTACCTTCCAGGCAGTCACACCGCTGTCCGAGAACAGACTCGGAGAAGGTTGAAACTCGTGTCAGACAGGTTATCTGTCATCTTTAGTTTTCACTCAATGTTGTTTATTGTTGTTTGCAACTTGCCTGAAAGGGTATTTGACATTTGAGACTCAGCAATCAAATTCCTCTAAATAAGCAAAAAACCTGCCAGCGATCGACACTCTCCTCAAAGTTTCAAGATTAAAAAAAAATAATTTTAAGGTATTCTGTCAAATAGAAGTCATAACGACTGATGAAATGGATCTCCACTTTTTTGTCCTTTTTGTATTTAGCTGGCAGAACTATTATTTTCAAAACTAATTCACACCAGTAGACAGACAAGAAAACATGAAGATTTGATTGATTTTCAGACTGCAAAAGTTGTTCACAGATGAGATTACTGGCATTTGTTCTTGTTTTGTGTTTGTATGATTGGCAGAACTTCAGAAGTTGAAAAGTAGAAACAAGCTGCCAAAAAAAAAAAAGAAGCTCTAATGATTGGTATCTGACATATTCACGACTGCTCAATTTTTCTGAGGGATAATTTGATATTATTGATCCCTTGTCAATCACTGTGGTTGTGTCCTTATGTTCCTTCTTTAAGACTAAGTGTAGTTCAAGTGAGGTCTTTGTCCTCATTTGGCTAATAACTGATAAACACTACAACACAAGGTTAATGTAATAACTGACAACGAACCCTGTGGGTGAAGAGAGCAGTTTTTACACACTGTAAATCACTTGTGTGTGTAGTCGTCTGTGAGACTGCTGAGCTGCAAGAGTTTATATAAAGAGGTTTTCTTTGTTAGGCGACATGCAGAGAGCATGGAGTGGAAGAAAAATCCAAACGAGAAAATCACTGTTTGTTTTCCACATTGACCTTTTCAGGGTGGCTATTGGCTGATTTGTCTCTGCTAATGACATTTGTGGAATTTGAGGGTTTGCCTTGACCTTGTCGGGCCGCCTGTTTGCTCTTTTTATTTGCTTTCTTGGTTGTTTTTGCTTCTCGTGCTCTCCTCTGTCATCCTCAATTGTCTGTTTCTTCTCTACTGTGCTGTGTTTTCTTGAAATTTATCCAGAAGCTTGTACTTTTTATTTGCACAAGAAAGACTGTTGAGGTTTTTGGCCAAATGTATAGTTTCATCTTCAATTTCCCCCCCTCCGACTAAAGCCGACATGCACAGTGTTGTCCGGTCAAAGAAGTTGGAGAATCAACATACTGTAGATGGATTCAGACAGAAGTATTAGTCAGAATGCAATTTAGTCTAACCCTCCTCCTCTTAATCTGTCTTTTAAAGTGTTAAACAAAGGAGCTCTGTGTACTCGGAACAGCCAGTGTCTGAATATTAGCATCTCTGGGATGTTTTAGAGCTGCCAGAGCGTTATGAAGTTGGCTTTTCATCGTTTTGTTTGCTGGATCTAAACCTTACTCTGGGCCTGTGGGGTGAAATGTGAAGTAGCGGATAACCTCACCTCACATTTACCATTACAATGGCAGTCATTAACATAATTCAAACTGCTGAGACGACGGGCTTTCTTCTGCATGATCAGCCAGGTGCCAGATTCCGCTGATCGAGTCTTCCTGGAAAAGGAAGCGCAAAAAACTCCCGAGTTTTTAGGTCTGGGAACAATATTCCCCTCAAGTTTTCCTGCCGAGTTAAAAGATTTATAACATTGGATGAAGTTGTATCTTTGATGTTCTGTATTTTTAAACTTTTATTTCAACATGGTCCGCTGGCTGAAGAATGAATGATTTTTTATTTTTCCTGGAACTCCTTCCTTCAAAACACCACACCTTATAACTGCAAAGTATAACCACGATACTTAACAAGCAATTTTCATGCGCCGACATACGTAGTTTCGCTCCAATAAAGACTGGCGGTCCAGTAAACACGGATCTGAACAATGTAGTTTTTTTTGTTGTTTTGAAGTTCTCGCCTGGGTTAAACCTCAAGGGCGATCTGTGTGTTTTAGTAGGAAACACGATACACACACGCAATTTGGTTGTTTTCATGAAAACTCCCATCAGACACCTTTTTACGATCTGGCGACCATAATAATGATAATGGAATAAGTAAGTACTCAAACATGCATTTTATAACAAATGCACTAGCTGGCATGTTGTGTGTGTGTGTGTGTGTGTGTGTGTGTGTGTGTGTGTGTGTGTGTGTGTGTGTGTGTGTGTGTGTGTGTGAGAGATTGCCTGTGCCTGTCTAGCCCTGCGTCTAGTCTGTCTGTGTGGTTGTGTGTGTGGCCGGGAGCAGGGTCGTGGCCTGTCAAAACACACCCCTCCTGGCCAGCGGACACTACTGTCTGTCCAGCCAGACAAGTTTATTAGTTTGTCCTAAAAATACAGCCCCGCTCCCCGGGCCCCTCTCACCCCGTGCAGCTCCCAGAAGGCCCCCTGGTATGAGACGTCGCTAGCGTCCACCAACGCTGCTTGCCTCGCTTGTAGTCATGGAGCCAGTCCAGATGCAGGAACACTAACATTTGTTGTTTTGTAACTGATCAGATTTGTTTGGATTTTGAATGTTTGACGTCAGATTGATTCACAATGAATGCAGTATATTTAGGTCGGTCTCTATTTTGTTACTGTCTTACAGTCGCTGAAGTTTACACAGTTAAACCTCATGTTCTAATAAGTCTTTGTACCAAATCTTTTAACCCATAATATTGAATTTTATGATAAACTTGATATTTAAAGCATCAGGCTTGTACATACATCGTTTGTGCCCCAGAGTTATGTATGGAAATATATAAATATGGTTCATAGTTTGAGCTTGTGAACGACTACTTTGGTTTATTTTTCAAGCTGTTTGACTTTGATTTAATATGCTGAGTATACATCCCTGGTTTATTTTCGAAAGACTCTCAAGACAGCTTAAACACCCCCATTAAAATGCATGATACGCTGGATGAAAACGAAAATAATTAAAGTGACTCACGACAAAAAACAGTAAATGTTTCCACCAGTGCTGCGTAATTTCTAAATTGACGTGAAAATATCCCGTGCTTCGGTGCAATTTTCCCTCATCTCATAAATGTTTAGTTCCAAGCGACACAGAAAACGCTCTATTCATTCGTGTCCCTTCACAAACCTGTAGGAAAAAGCCATTTTTGATTTCCTGTCATTTGGGGTTTCCTCTCCTCCAGTGTTTTGTCAGACATCAAAGTCAATTTGCAGGTAATGGCCAACAGATTAGCTAATTTCAGCAAACCCGAGCGCTTTGATAGTTCTGACACTCGTCAGTGTGTGCATGTGTGCGTGTGCGTGTGTGTGTGTGTGTGTGTGTGTGTGTGTGTGTGTGTTTGTGTTTGTGCGCGCACGCGGCCTGTGTCACATTACAGCAGAGACAGTATTGCCGCGGGGGCCTCAGCAGTTTAAACAAGTGGCACGTTACAATGCGAGGAGGGCGAGTTTTGCACTTTGACGTGTAATGACAGATAGTTTCATAGCGGCTTGCCAAAACAAACATCGTCCTCACGCAGAGAGCTGGAAGGTTTCGCCCCCACCGGGACGATCCGCTGTCTCCCCGCCGCCGTGGACCCAAAAACAACCTCATCACTCACGAGCTCAACGTGAACATTCGTTACTCACTGTGGTGAAATAAAACACTAGCTCATGATTTAAAGGACTTCTGCGACAGCAAAGAAAATCATCTCTGTCTGAACTTTTGGTCAACTCGACAATGATAACATTTGCAGTTTTATTTTTATTTGTGCGCGTGTGGTCGACGGGGGGGTTGCTGTGGGAAACTGTGGTGGGCATTTCACACTACTGTCTGACATTTTTAGGTCGACCGGTAATCAAGAAAAGAATTCGCGATGAAATAGGAATCGGAAATAAGCCAAAAATTATAAACTCTTCCAGTCAGCCTTTTCGGCTTTCTGTAACCCATTTAAAGTAACTGGAAAAATCTTCTAAAAAAATTATGTTATTAAGGAATCTGGAGCTCATCTAATGTGGATATCAAGAAACTACCATAATTACAGCTGTTATGCTTCATCAACACTCACTAAGATTGAGTGGCGGCTGTATTGAACGTATCATTAAAAGCCCCTCAGATCACGGTCCCGTGGCTCCTCTGATGTATTGACAGGAGCTCTGAGCACAGCACACAACCGGCCTGTTTTCGTTTGAAAGAGATTCCACTGTCTAAATACGTCACAGGTACTTCCTCCACCCTGAAGGCCGGCGAGGCGGAGTGGATCCAAACGAAAACATGGCATCATTTAGTCATGGAGGATTAACCCACTTTGACAAGTTATTTAGAGCCCTCTTCTCTCTATTTCCACAATATAACTGGTTGTTTTGAGCTGCTTTTGTCATGCATGTGTTTTGATATGTGGTGGTTGTCCTTTATCGGGTGGTTCTTCTTTTAAAGAGCTCGTCTTTTTTTTTTTTTTACCTGTGTTGGTAGTTAAACTCTGCATTGTCTACAGTGACCTGAGAATAAGTGTATATATGTGTGTGTGTGTGTGTGTGTGTGTGTGTGTGTGTGTGTGACAGGCGGAAATGATGTTCAGTTCAGGGTTCTTCTGGATGGGCCTGCTCTTCATCCCAGTCACCTCGCTGGTCTTTGACGTGGCCTACAAAGTGTGAGTCTTCCTCTCTTCGCTCATCATCGCTCCAATATACATCCGATACAGGAAATTCCTCCAGAATCTCCCCTATCTACAAAAGAAATTCCTGCCTGCGTGTTTTGCTCAGATTTCCAAGGAAGTCTAGCATTTTTCCATTCTGTGAATACTACGTGGGAAATGTTTGTTTCTGCCTCGGGTCTGGTGGACATCAGCCCACAGCAGATTCATGTGAAAACATCTGCCACATGATTTTAATTAAATGAAATACTGTTTCATTTACAGTGTGAAGAAGGCATATTTTAAGACCCTGGTGGATGAGGTGCAGGAGCTTGAGGCGTTATCTAAAGACCCTGGAGCAGTTGTGCACGGAAAGAGGTACTGTTACACACCACTTCACCTCTCCTGTCTTTACTCCGTGATTTTAGATTTACGTCATTTCATTGAACCAATTATTTGTCTGTAAGTGGATCAAAAACAATTTGTGTCAGTGTAATAACATGATAATGTTTTTGCAATTCAAAGAATATTTCCAATAATATTTCTCTCTACTTTTAGTTTGCTGTTTGCTTTAATGGACTGTTGTGACACAGACATTCAAAGTTCAGCGTTTGTGTCTGAAGCAACATTAGGTGACATTATCTTAACCATTACTTGTCAGTCACTGCGTAAATGTCCACACCTGCAAGCTAGCAAGTAGCAAGTAGTAGTGAGCTTTGGGTAAATAATCAACCTTCAACTTTCTTTTTTTCTTTTTTTACAACAATTTACAGACTTTTTGCCAAGCAGCACAAGAATCCTTAAATCTGTCAATGAATCTTGTCCTCCGTGGACATTTATGATGCGTTCATGGCCTGTTGGAGTTGTTGTAATAATGATTTTCTGACTTGTACGTAGTTTCGAGACTGAGAACTTTTCTGAAAGCTAAGACTTAACACAAAAGTGGCTGAAAACACAATAAACATAACTGTCTCTCATGAGCTAAAGTCATCTGTTCTTCAACAACAATTCCATGTGAAATGACTGGAGCTTTATCCACACCGGCAAAAGATTTAAAGAGTCATCATATCATTAGATTTGTTTATGGATAAAATCTGTTTTAAGTTCATCCGGCAAATTAATTAAAGGACGTATCACAAAACTGATGCAAAACTCCTTATGAAACTCAAATCCTGCCACAAATCAGTTTTCTTCATTGATTTGCAGCATCGCTCACATGGCTCACATTAACATTATGGCAAAATGACAAATCTGTATTGACTCGGGGTGTCATATGTCTCTGCTTGATGCCTTGGCCGTTTCACAAAATATGAAGCATTTTCCCAAATTCTCATGATGAACTTGGAGGAAGAATCATCTACATCCTCCAAAATCCCTCAAAATGTCACAAATAGTCACGCTCCTGCTGCCGGCAGTATTCCTGTGTGGAAAGGAGAAATCTTAAAATTGCTGCGAAATTGCAGGAGTTTGACTGTAATATCGGCAATCATGTCATAAATGTGGTTGTCTCCCTCCCCCCCCGCCCCCTCCAGTGCCGAATGTCTCATTTTAAAGCAACAGTCGTCTCATATTAAAGCTGTATATTCTAAAAACGTCTTAGCTGAAGCAGGTCTGCTCTGCTCTCTGGGCTCTGGGCTCTGAGGCCGGCAGCAGGCACCAACATGGAGCCGATCAGTGAGATCTCCCGCTGGCTGAAAGTGATCCTCCCGCCTGGCCGCTGTCCCGGACCCAGCGGGCTGCAGGCACACACGCGCGCACACACGCGCGCACACACACACACACACACACACACACACACGCGCCTATACAGAAACAAACATGGAGAGATACCAACACTCGGATACATGAATGATTTTCGGCCGACCTGCTGTTTTCCCTCACTTTATCCATTGCTGTGCGTCTCCTCAGTTTTGTCTCCCTCCACGGTGTTTGGAGCAGCAGGTAGAGCAGTTGGCAGGTCCGAGCGCTCGGACAGCCTTGATGTATGGGTCATTAAATCTGCCTGTGGTGCTCAGCATGCTGCTAACACACTGAATGTTTCTGTGTGTTTCTGTGTAGTTTGACAGAGAGAGCTCAGCTCCTGAAGAACGTCTTCAAGAAGAGCACAGTCAGTCTGTACCGCTCTGAATCCATGCAGCAGAACCTGCTCCGTAAGTTACTCACAACTTCTTTCTTTCTTTCTTTCTTTCTTTCTTTCTTTCTTTCTTTCTTTCTTTCTTTCTTTCTTTCTTTCTTTCATTCTCTCTCTTTCTCTCTCTTTCTCCTTTCTTTCTTTGGGGTGGAGGCACCAGGCCATTAGTTTATCCGTGTTAGATTTATCTGCTCCCCAACACGTTGCCCTGTCAGGGGTAGGAAAGCAGATCGAGCGTCGTTGCTCCTCCTCTGACACACTCTGTATTACTCTGTCCTTTGAGAGACGGTAACATTCTGCTCGTCCTGCTTCTTTTCAGAAATACGTTGCGTTAAACGGACGTCGATCAGAGATCGTACCTAGCTCCCTGCGTCTGAACTCAAACCAAATCTACCTGACAAATACTACATATGAACTCTTTGATGAATTATTTTTATAGTTAGTCAGAAACATGAAAACATGATCTGAAAAATATATATATTTTTTTTTAAAAACTATGAAATATATAAAGGTGGCAGTCAGAATCAGTTATTTATTTACAAATGTATTTCTTCAGTTAGTGTTATATCGGTACTGTTTGACTGTTTGGGGCAACATCTAAATCCCCATTCAGACACAATAAGTCAGCTCAGCTTCTCTGGGCAAAGCTACTGATGCTGTTAAGGAGCGATATGTCTGTCACGTTTTCTTCATTCTCTGTTGTCCCACTGCACTCAGCTGATGAGGTAGTAGACACTCTAAGTGAGTGAGTGTCTCTCAGGACTGAAATAAATCACAAGAGGCTCAGTGAATTTTCCAAAAATCTGTCGGTAATGAGGCTATAATTATTTCTGGGTTTGGGGCGAAAAGTCACAGACAAACACTCCAGACGGGAAGAAAATCACTTATCATGTCGAGTGAGAAACCACCCCACATCCTAGAGAGAGAGAGAGAGATAAATCCCCTTCGAATGGAGCTTGAAACCTTTTTAAATAAAGGGATTTCATTCATAGTAACGCATCGAAAAAGTACCTAAAGCGTCCAAACTTAAGGTCCCATTTTCTCCCCGATGGTTTTCTAAACATGGGTTTTGTTTTTTTGGAGGTTTTCTGTTTTTCTGTTGTTTTATGTCTCCTGTCTGATCAGTTTGTTTTTTGTTTGTCTCATAGGTGGGGATGAGACCGTTGTTGTTTGATACCTTTTTAGATTCAATGCTCAAACCTAACCCCGTTTACGTCTCCAGCCCGCCTGTAGCTCCCCGATAAGACGCCCCTCTCCCTCCTTTTGGTCGTTGACTTCCTGTCCTTCCTCTCGTGTGCCTCCCGTGTGTCCTCAGTTGAACTCAGTAGAGCGAGATAACGCTGAAATGATGAAATGTTGCGCTGTTATTCCCCCACAATGCACTCGTCTCAGCGGGGTCCTTTGAACTTTCCCGCTGTCCTCCAGGTACTGAGCAAGTCATTTGACACCTGAAGGTGAGTCAAGGGTCAAAGGTCAGGTGAGACCCCGTAGGACAGTTTAGGTGATAGATCATAGGGCAGCAGATACAAATTTAGGGGGAGGTGTGTGTGTGTGTGTGTGTGTGTGTGTCCTTGTCGTGATTTATATTCACCACATGATTTATTTGAACTGAACAGTCATTGTGGGAAATTTACTTATTTTCTTCTTTTTAAATGAGAAGATTGACACCGCTCTCATATCTGTCTATTTACTTGTTGCCTCTTATGTATTAGCATTAGCTTTATGCTCAGGGCACAGAGCTCAGTATTCATTTCTCTGTAAAATATTCCCCTCTGCAGCACGATAAGGAAATAACTTTATTTCCCAAGATGCAACTCTTGTTTGCTTATTAAGATAGAAACGGTAGCTGGTGGCCGCCTGAATAGAAAACAGCGTCCCAACGGGTTAAAGGTCTCCAGTTTTTATTTTTGCTGCAGACAGAATGGTTAGAAGAGTCTTTGAGGATTCTAGAAATATATTCAGTGCAGCAGTAAGCGTTGTTAAACAACCTTCCGGGGTGTAGAAGCATCGCTGGTAATTATCTTTCAGAGAAGCAGATGCTTACTGCTGTGACCTGAATGTCAGAAGAGGCACAAACCAGTGCTAGCCACACTGGCTTAACATTTCACCCATCAAACAACGAGCCTGGTTCCATCCAAACGCACCAAACTGCCGACCAGCACCTCTGAAGCTCAATGATTAAAACACTTGTGTCCTGTTTAATTATAGTTTTGGCTCAATGCGGTGACCACCTGCAAGCTTGTCGTAGCTGTGAGGTTGCCAAACAACCAACGTAGACTTTATGAAGCCCCCCATAAAAGCACAAATTGCCATTTTTACACTTCAGTTTCATGGAGGCATTAAATCAAGAAAATCGGAAATATGAATTGGAGAGTTTTAGAGCGGCTGGTAGGTGCAATTCAGTGTATTTTGTTACACGATCCAGCGAGGCTGTTTCTCTCTTGCTTTTGGCTGCGAGCTTCACCCTCAGATGTGAGACCAGTATTGATCTTCGGCAAGAAAGCAAAAATAAGCGTATTTCCCAAATGGATTTTGTTTATTTTGTTAATTCATTTGTTTTAAGTGTGTGTGTGTTTTTTTGTTGTTTTTTTTTTAATGTACATTTCATCAGTTGTTTTTTTTTTTTTTTAAATTTCATGAACGACTAATTCGTACAACCTCTGTTTTAACTGCTGCATTCGTTTTCAGATGGCTACGCCTTCTCTCAAGATGAGAACGGAGTGGTGTCTCAGTCTGAGGTGATCAGAGCGTACGACACCACCAAACAGAGGACCAACGAGTGGTGAGCCCGCCGGCCTTCTCGTTCCCGGCCGGCCAGTTTTGGAGCCGCAGCAGCCGTTTCCGATAGCGATGTGAAGCGGTGGCGTGAAGCGTGTGCCTCCAGCACTGAAGAGAGAGAGAGAGAAAGGGGGAGGGAGGGGGGGTGTGTTTGGACATGAAACGGACAGAGGAGAGTGACATTGTGTAGTCTTTGAAAAAGGGAAGGAAAAAAAAAAAAAAAAAAAAACAACAACAACCAAGGAACAAAACAAAACGTGTTCACTATCAGCTGTAGTTGTGTGTCCAGCAGCCATGATGAGCACTGTGCTTCTTAGCAGTCTGTGGTCTGAAGCTCTTCACTGTTCTCGCTCTGTTTGTCGGGAGTGACTGATTTAAACGAACGACAGCTTTTAGCACTGAGCCAAAAAGCCTAAAATCACCGTCTTGAATTCAAATCAAACTCCCGAACGCTGTTATTGTAAACGTTAAAAACGCTGGGCAAATGAGTAGTTTTAGAGGACGTGAACTTGCGAGAGATTTGCCGAAGAGCGGTCGCGTCCGCAGTCGTCCCAAGCACTAGTGAATTCGGAAACCTTTAAACCAAATGTAACTAAGCTCCTGCGAGTATTCCAGCACTAAACAGACCACTTCAGAGCAGACGTTTGTAACGTTTTCATTTTCTTTTTGCACTTAAGGAAGCGTCTATTGTGTAAAGCCTTACATTTGCTCATGCCTTCGTCCTTCTTTGTTTCTTTTTAAGATACACTTATTTTTTTTAATTTTTTTTTTTAAGTATGTAGATATCGTGCCTGGTTTTCTTTTGTTTTTATCTTTTGTTTTTAAAAATTTTTTTAAAATTTATTTCGTTTTTAAAGAAGTTGCCTCCAGCAACCGACGGTAGTCCTGTTTCCACCATTTTTACAGCAGAAGTATTGCTCTCGACTCGTAACTGCATTCCACACATCACTCCTGTTTCAACAATCACAACGGTGCCTAAGTCAAACTTTTCCCTCTTAGAAGACAAAACAAGAATAGTTTCGCCGGCTAGCTTAGACCAGTGCTCCACACACACCTACCGAAGACAGAGTCACTGTCTCCCCGCCACAGTTTTGCACTCCTACAATGTGAAACGTGTTCCTGCAGCGGTGAAGGGGAGGCTCTCTTGATGGTCTCGTGAAGCTGACGGTGGTGGCCGTGTTTCCCTTCAAATGGAGATTTTATCCTTCTAACATAAGTGCCATTAGCTTAAAGGGAGAGAGAAACATTAGCCAGGAAACTCCACGACGGTATCAAAACTACTTTGTCTCTATAGTTATTTTGTGGATTTGTATTTTTATATTGGAAATGTATGAATTTTGCATCGACTGGCTTTGTAATGACTCGTCTGTAACTTTTCAGTTGTTTCTTCCTCTGATGAACTGGCAGGATAGAATAGATGTAATGAGGAAACGGAGCTTTCTTAAATGTCTTGTTATTATTAATATTAATATTGTTACAGCTTGATTTATTTATAATTGACTACTTAATGTCCGCGTGATTGCTTTCTTCTCCCCATGGGAGATCAAATTTCTGACTGTGTGTGTGTGTGTGTGTGTGTGTGCGTGTCTCGGTTTATCGCCTGCATGTGCATGTGCTGTACGTGTGTGAGTGTGAGCGTGCGCGCGTGTATGTGTCACCTTTACTGTGGATAACTTCTATGTATGCGTTGCATGTCTGTGTCCTCTGTGTGAGACTGGGAGAGCCTCAGTCCTCCTCGTGTATTTCTTTTCATGCGTGCGCGTGCGCGTGGCGACGCTTGCTCCAGTTGTCCGTCTGCACGACTCCAGGTATAGCTATGGTGTACTACCGCGTGCCGATGCATGGCCCTCATGGGGAAAGTGAGATTGTGCGGTGTGCCTGTGCGTGTGTTCGTAGTCGAACCCCCCCGGCCTCGACTGTGGCGGTTTCCGACGCCCGGCTTGCTTCGACAGGAGATGTTGCACAAAAGCACTCTATGTACCTTTCCAGTTGTGGATGTCCGGTATTATCTGGTTTCGGTATATGATTTCTCTTGAGTGTACATGTTTGTAACTCGTTTACTTCATGCAGTGGTACCTCTGCTTTACAAGGAAGCTCTTTTGTGTTTTGTGTTTCTGATTATTCTTTCTCTGCTGGTCTTTATGCGTGAAATCTTTACTGGTCGTCATCTTGTCGAATATTTCCAACCAGCTGAATGTGGATGTCGTCGTTGTGGAAGGCTTGGACTGCTTTCTTTTTCCGGAAAACATAAAACACACGTTGTTGTCTGTAAAGGTCGTGGGCTGCATGAATGGAAAACACAAACTGTTCTCTGAGGTGTTAACTGTACTACTTTTGATTCTCCCTCGAGTGTTGATCACTTTACTAAAGAGGAAAAAAAATGCACCTTTAACTTCTTTTATTTCAATATTTGTTTCTTTCCGTCATTTTGTTCGATGATTGTTCTGCATGTTGGGACTGCAAACTTATAAGTGTTGTCTTTTACTGCCATGAAGGACTACTGAAATAAACTTTACAATCGTGGAGGAACAATGTGAACATCTTTGGTCATTCTTGTGTGTATTTGCAGACTAGGTAATCACCGTCATCTTGTGGCTGTGTGGCAACAAACAGGACAGAAAACCTAAACAGGAAAAGGCAGGGCGAAGCATCAGACTGCAGGACAAACACATGATATCAATAGAGACCTTTTTGGTTATGACTGGGGGGGGTTTAGTCGAATGTGTGTGTGTGATCACACAGACGGCAATCCGATCCTGTAATAAATCCAGATTAAATGACCCAACTACACTTTATTTTGATGAGTTTATTATTACTAGATAAATCAGCAGAGAAGGTTTTGTATCTCATTTTTGTTGCTGTAATCTGGGTCTTAAAAGTTCAATTCAATAGTTGATTGACATAAAATGTATCAAGTTTTTTTTGTCATTTTTTTTTTAATAGTAGAAACCTGAACAACTCTTTGGTTCCAGCTTCTCAAATATGAAGCTTTCCTACTTTTCTGAGTTTATTTGTCCATAAACTGAAGACAACCTGAGCCTTATTCATCGAGACTGATTGCATCACTAGTTTTAGATATTTTACAGACCCCAAAAAAAACAAAAAACGAGAAAAGATTTAGTAATCGTCAGATGCGTCCAAACTAAAATGACTACATCAAATAAATAAAGAAAACGTTTAAAGTTGTTTTAAAAATGTCAATCCTGGTTGATTTTTGCAACAATCGGGGTTCCTGGTGATGTCAGCAAGTTTGATTTATTACCTCAACAAACACTTGTTGAGCAGAAGAACAACTGAGGTATCTGATTACACTGCAGCCAAACAAACCCATCATGTTTTCATAAAGAAGTCATCTTTCAGTCATCAGCTCATCGGTTTACTGCTCGATTGTTATTGTCCCATGATGCCCTGCAATAATCAAGGTTGATCCACTGACAAAATGATGCCAGAAATGATGCATGTTTGATGAACAATGGCTACAATTCATAATAAAGTAAACAGAAGTTTGGTTTTGTTCCGAGCGGAGTGAGACTTTTCAAAAGACCCAGAAATGTTGCAAAACTTGTAATTACTATGAAACCCATGAGACAGTTAAGTACAAATAACTGTGCGAGGAGAAATAATCGGGATCCAAGGATAACTTGGAAAAGAAATTGAAACCTGGCAAAGCGGTAAAGGATTGTAAGTATCTGAAAAATGTACGAAATGCCATAAAAACGCCTTTAGCAGCTTTTATTTTCCTTTTTTAAGCAGAGCCCGGGATCTGATAGAGACGTTCACACTTGACAGCCGCCAATATGAACGAGTCCGAGTGATCCAAATCATGCAAGTTGTATTTTGTGATAACGGCGCAGACTTTTACGGGACCTCTGAATGCGGCCTGAAAACAGTCTCAGACCGAACAGTTTGCAGATTTCGTGAGACACCCGACTGCCAAGTCTATTTCACAGTCAGGTAACCGGGGAAACAGGACGGTCTTTGTTAAGATTTTGCTCTACCTGCTGGTGCAACATAAACCTCTATTTCTGGGGCGAGTTGTTTTTAACACTGTGACCATGCCATGCTCATTGAACACTGACAATGACGGATCTCAGCGCTGCATTCCTGCTGTGAAGTCTGGCGCAAGAATGAGCGACAGGTAGGAGGCTGCTGTGCAGACCCGACCCGCTCCGGTTTCCCTTTTTTTTGTCCCGAGTGATGATGAGGCTTCACTCTGGACAGGCTTTTTTTTTCTTCTTCAAATGTCACTTGACAAATGTCACATATATCAGTGCACAGACATTAGTGAGATACGTTTATTTGCTGTAAATTAAAAGAACCAATATGACAGCCCCGGTCTGGGTAGAATACCTGTACAACATCTCACAATATCCTCTTTTTTTCCCCCCAAAATAAAATGTCCTCTGTCTCCCCCTTTCAGAGGTCCTTAAGATTGTCAAAAAAAAAAAACATAATTCCCTGGTTTCCAATTTCTAATATTCCCCTAAAAGTGGAGCAATACTCAGCAGAGTCTCAGACTGACAGTAACAGTCTCATCTGTTCTTTAAGGGTGATACGATTTTAGTCTGCGAGCTTCCTCCTTGAAAAGCAGCATGTATATATAAAAAAACAAAACAATAGAACGTAGACCACTGAGATCTGTATCCAGTATAAAAGTGCATTAAATTCAGACATGGTCTAGCCCTTAGCAGGTCTGATGATGTGTCCTGTGGTACAGGAAGGGAATTAAGCGGCGTTCAACCGCGGCTTTGTTACATTTTACTCCTTGTCCACTCGCCGCTCTCTCTGCGTCCATTCAGCCGGGCCGGGCCTTTTACGCCGCCAGCTGGGTTGCTGCGTGTTTGCCCTCACCAGCTCACATCTTACCCTCTACAAATCTTGTAATCCCTCCATTTCCCATGCCGAGAGCCCTGTCAGCTCTGCCCAAAGTCTGCAAAGCCCTTGGCTGCTGAGAAGGCGTCGGGCTGCAAGGGGAAGAAGTACTGCTGGGGCAGGAGGAAGCTGGCGCTCTGAGCGGCGTGAGAGGGCATGGAGGGCTGGTGGAGCTGCAGCTGGGCGTGGGTGGAAGGCAGCACGTGGTGGAGGCCTCCCGTCAGGGCTGCCGGTGGGGATGTGTAAGGGGGAGGCGGCGGAGGTGGAAGTAGAGTCTGAGGGGTCTGGGTGGGAGTGGAGGCTGACGAGGAGACGGTGGCGGACACCAGGCAGCCGTGCTGCTGCTGCTGCTGCTGCTGCCCCTGACCCCCGAGAGAGTACCTCCGCATGGAGCTGCCCCCTCCGGCCGAGCTGGAGCTGGTGGTGGCAGTGCTGGACTGTCGCGACGGGGCGCGGAGGCTCGGGGGGGCCGTGGTGAGGATCATGGGGATGGTCTCGCCCTGGCAGCTTCGCAGGGAGAAGCGGATGGGCTGCTGGGTCGGCTGCTTGGGCCGCAGACAGGTGCAGCAGTAGACGGCCACCAGGGAGCCGACCACGACGAAGGCGACGAAGATGCTTCCCACCATTAGGAAGGGCACGTAGACGGGCTCTGAGGGGGAAGGAGCACAGGCAGGTCAGAATCAGCGGCCAGGAAACCACAAAAAAAAAAAAACATTTAAAAGCTAAACATTTTTCAGAGAAACTACATCGTTTAAAGATAAAGTACATTTATTATACTTTAAACATTTAGAAGCACTATGAATATTTAAGAAATTATTGTTTTAAACACTAATGTAGTTGATCTCGGATACAAACTCATTTGTAAGTGTTTTTACAGTCTTTTCAACAACTCGTGTTTTCTGATGAGTTTTACTTTGTCATTTCTTCTCCGTTTACACACCCACAGGAGAAATGATAGTTGTTATCAAATGCATTAGTGGCTTTAAACCCGAAACAGGAGGTTTAAAGTTAAGTCCTACCTTGTTGGTCACCAAGAACTACAACCTATTTCATGGCTACTTATGGTGAATAAAATTGTGATACTGAACTTTTTAAATCATGCAATTTCTTTTAAAATCCTTTAAAGTATCGTGACCAAATCAGCGACACATTCCTCCTGAAAACACAAACATCTCAAGTTACACTTCACGAAGCCCTTTTGCACTCAGGAAATCTCGCTACGAACGTTTATTTAGTTTGAAAAATAGGAAATTGTGAGTGCACACAGTCCATTCAGTTAAAAGGCTCAAAAGCTTATCCGTCCGGGAAATTTAAAGAAAACTGATAAAAACCTCGGGGGTTAAAGAAGCCGATTATTCCAACCTTCGTAAGCAACAGTAGGTCAAAGCAACACTTTGACACCGTTTGAAGAGGCCACAGAAGTGAGTTGGTGTCTCACAATGTTGTGATTACTTTCATTTGAAAATTAGTGAGCTGTCAAAGTGAATGTGCTTTATATTCACCAGCACAAAAGGGCTGCTTGTGTGAGAAGGCTCCGACTATGGAAAACATTCCTCCACTGTAATCCGGCTCCACTTGATCGAGTTTCGTGCTAATTTCTGCGTGAAAATTTTGACGAGAATTTCTTTGAAGAACGATATTTGCGCGACTGACGGACCGGGTCTTCAAAAACTCGTCCGGCTTTTCCTTTTTGCGCCGATAACAATCTGGAGTGTGCTGAGGTAAAATGAAGCCACTGGAGTAGAGATAAAAGCAGGTGGTGGAAACTGGACTCTCAGGCTGGTTAATGCTGAAAATACATACAAACTTTCAAACAGCAGTGATTCAACAGACATTAACTGCATGTGACAAGCATAACACATCCCATATTTCCAGAACATCAGTGTCCATTTCTAAAGTTTAAATTTACAAAAAAAAACAAACACAAGACATTAATAAGAATATAAAAACTTTGCGTTTAGATTTTGTGTTGAATATTGGCACAATTTTAGCCTTTGTTGTCCAGCAGCACCAAACTTCTGTTTAATGTTTTAATTTCTCATTATTTCAAAGGACTACAGGGTGGTCTGGTTCCAGCAAACTATGTCCTTGAATACCTGAAGTGTCCTTAAGCAAGGCATTGAAACTCTCCCTTCTCTGCTGTCGAAATTGTTCAGCTGACCTCTGACCTCTCCTGAAAGATCTGCTCCAACTTCTGCTGAATATGCATGTCCATCTGACAGTGTTTGTTAGTTTTAATTACAACCAAGTTAAATACTGTTTATTTGAGAATTTAAATGACGTACTTTGTCGTTTTTATAATACAGACGAATTCAACTCTGAACAAATTCGCCTCTGCGAGGTTTTGCACGTAAAAATAAACACGAGAAAGGTGGTGTTTTAAGGTGGAAATTGTACATCGAGAGTCTGAAAAATGACT
Organism: Embiotoca jacksoni; assembly: GCF_022577435.1. Lineage (NCBI taxonomy): Eukaryota > Metazoa > Chordata > Actinopteri > Embiotocidae > Embiotoca > Embiotoca jacksoni. Next base: position 3,790,202 of record NW_027185403.1, read on the forward strand.
TTTAAAACACCGAACTTACGCGCTGCAAACTCGGTGTTGTCCACCTCCCTGTCGTTGGTGCAGCCGCCCTGGTCCAGCCGCGCGTCCGCGGCCGCGCAGCAGTAGCGCAGCGAGCAGGAGCCGCAGCACACGGTGGCGTCCATGGTGTCAAAGTCCTCCGGACACTGGAAGCCTTCATGGTAATTCCCATTCGCGTCCAGCCAGCCGTGGCAGTACTCTCCCTGAGCGTCCGATATCCGCAGATTCCAGGTCAGATATCCGAGCAGCAGGCAGTTCAACAGGCGCACCATCCCGGCGAGCCGCTGGGGGGGGGGTTCACGGTTCCCCGCGTCCTGTGGTGCTGCAGCTCCCTGGGTACCGCCGAGTCAGTCCGGATTACACGCTCGTCATTTGAGATGAATTTTAACCGAGAGGGAACTTCAACGACCGGATCCAAAGTTATGTCACCGTCATCTTTCCAGCATCCGAACCGCTTTGAGGCAACAGTTGCTCCTTAATTGACCCTCCTCCGGTTTGTCCAACTAACTGTTCTCAGTGACTTTTAAAAAAAATAACATTGCTGAACTTTATTCTGATCCCAAAAAGACGAGTATAGCCGGCAGAGCGACTCCAAACGCGCTCGAGTTTCTCTCAAACCTCTGTGGTGAATAACGCTCCTGTGGTCGTGTGTCGGTGTGGAAGTTGTGCGCCCACCTCTCTGGAGCTTTGCTGATTTTGTGACTCGGGGTTTTTCGACGCGCGCACGTAACTCCCATTAACGGGACGTGCGCGATCACGTGGTGCAGCGGCAAGCAAGGGGGTGCGCAGACGCCAATTACTCCCGATTCCGTGAAGTTGCGTAAATAACACGCGTGATTTCAACTCGTTTATTTTGTTTAAACATAAACTAAACATAAGCAGGTTGTGTCTTTGCTTTTCATTATTTTGACATTTAAGACTAAACATTTGTTATATTGTAAATAGGTAAATCCGCAATTATTATCTTTTTAACTCCAACGGTTTCTGGCAGCTTTTTTTTTTTTTTCTTTTTTTATTGTAAAGGTTTCACATTTCAGTTTAATTTTTTATCTTCTAAATATTACTCGCTGATTTGGTGGATTAATAACAGGCCAAATGAGCATATACATGTCATTGTTTAATCAGTATTTTTTGTTGCATTATTGTCGTGTAGCCGGTCTCAGTTTGGTGTCGAGAAACAAACTCTTCCATGTATTTTGATATTCCACAGAATGAAAAAAACGTTATCGACCTGTCCGGAGAAATTAAAAAAAAAGAAAAAAAAAGTGGACGGTAATCAGCAGCAGGTCTTTAAACCCTCCTCTCCTCTGTTTGAAACCTTTTGATGCAGCGCCCCCATGTGGTGCTGCAAACTTTTGGACCTCCGCGCTATTGGACAGCTGTTACCTGCCTTTTATCGGGGGATATCAGGTAATAAAATAATATGGACTTTTGATCTAATTTGATGAAGTAGGCTTGTAACCTTTAGATCGCCGAGAAACTAGTAGGATTTGGCCTCAAATTAGAGGCTGTCCTCCTTTTTTTATAGTTTATTGTATAGTCTTGTTGTCAATAATCATTTCTAATCTAAAGACAGACTATGACACTTAAGACTTTTGAACTGTGCTGTTTTTTTTTTAGCTCCACCTAATGTTCAGAAGCTTCTTTTTTTTTTCTGTCATCTGTGTTGCTCTATTGCGGCTTTGAGCCGAGCTGCAAAATGGCCACTGCCTTTTTCTTTTGTAGGATGTTTTTTTTTTATTTTTTTTTTTATTTTTTTTTATTTTCAGATTGTACAACTGCTATAGCGCCCCGTTGTTCTGAGTGAGGCTGTTGAGCTACAAAGGAGGCAGGCAGCGGCGCACAAGTCCCGCCTGCATTTCCCTCTGGAGGAGTCTCGGTATCGGCGCTCCCGACTGGGGATTGGAGCGGCGACTTGTCAGTAAATTAGCCCACCCTTCACACGCACGGCGTGGATGAGGGAAAGCTAGCCAGACAGTGACGATCCGATCCCTCGCTCATCAGCTGCCTGTCACACCAGCGCGCCACGGTATCCGCACGCAGCTGTTCCGCCGCGCTGTGACACCTGGCCAGGGGATGGAGGGAGAGATGCAGCCCGCAGATGAAGGGCCCTGCGCCCCGAAGATGTGCCGACAACAACGGGGTCCGTACAGCAGCCTGAAAACCTTTCAGAGCAAGCGCTCGGCGGGCAAGCCGCGCTTTGACCGGTCCGCTGTGGCGGAGGTGCCTCTGTTTGGCGACGGGCATCATTTCACTTTTCATCCCGAGCAGCCTCATCCCTTCCAGCAGTACTATCCCCAACACCAACAGCGTCTGCAGCAGCTCCACCAAAACAGCGTCGCTATCAGCAGCAGCCAGCAGCATCACCCGACGCCTCAGCAGCAACAGCAGCAGCAGCAGCAGCAGCATCGCTTCTCATGTGAGACCAGGCCCAGCAGCAGGGTCCCGACATCCACCTCAGCCGCGGCGGGCAGCGTGGCGGCGGCGGCGGCGGTATCTCTTGGTAACCTGCAGCGGCGCGCCAGCGGCGGCGGAGCGGAGCCCAGATTCTCTCCGGACTGCACCTACGGTATCAGCACAGGTGGGTTTCAAACTTCTTCAGAGTGAGTGATGAGAGTGCTCCTGCTCGGGTCTGCTCCAATCTCTTTTAGTGCTCAAGTAGTGGTATTAGTATTCAAGATTTTGGATGTTGAGAGTTTTCCCGTCTACGTGTCTCCAGATTACACAGATATTAGTGTTTATTTTTGGGGGGTTTCGGCAGCAGCCATATGGGCATGAATCGAGTCAGTAAACTTAGAGGAAGGCCAAAAAGCCAGCATCCCTATTGTTTGCTCCACATCACCTGAGCTTCATTTTTTTTTTGTTCCCTTTCCTTCCTTTTTTCCCCTTCCTGTCAGCAGTGATGGATTTGCTGTTGTAATGGGAGCAGTCATGATTGAATCTCCAGTGTGGATGTGCTAAAAAATTACACTGGGTAATTGTGTGTGTGTGTGTGTGTTTGTGTGTTTACTTGTGTGTGCGTGAGATGGGCCCTCACACTCTCCTGTTGAAACACATTGTTCCTTGCTCATTTTTCTCCTCAGCTGCTGTTCATTAGAGGGCCGTACAGGAAGAAATGTGTTACCCATGTGGAGGGCGGGTCCATGGGAACCAACATTAAGATGAAAGCAATGAACCTAATCCCGGCAGTTATGAAATTAAATATTAGACACCTCATCCTTTAATCAGATATTAATCTCTTTATCACAGCTGGCAGCAGCGGCTCAATTTGCTGCTGGTTATTGTCGCTTTACAGGCAATCAAGTGTTGAGCCAGAGCTCAGGTTGCACTGTAGCCTCATATTAACTAACCTTTATGTGAGTTGGCAAATATGTGCATCAAGTATTACATGTTTAATATAAAACTGATCATTAGTATCATATCTTTAAGCCACTTGAATCTGTTTCCTGTCTCTATGATCCCATTGTTTGCATCTGTTCTGGCACACACATGATCCTGTTATCACTTGTGAAATAATCACACAAAACCATATTTTCTCTGCTCCAGTGAATTGCAGAAGATGCAGCATCCATTCCCGGCTAAACGTGCCATGAATTTGCACTGATAATGACACATCAAAGTGTTTTTATTTGCATGATGGGAACAACTTAATGTCCTTTTCATGGCTGGAAAAAAACAAAAACACTTGATGTCCTTTCTTATGAGGAGAAGCACCATAGACTCTGGGACTGGGCAATCAGTACAGCACACAATAACACAAATTGCATTGAGAAGCCTTTCCCAAAGAGTTGTGATTAAAATAAATGGGTCTCATAAATTTGCCTCAGCCGACCGTGTTGTTTTTTAATGAAATTTTATGAGGCTCTCAGCTCACACTGCCACAGAGCTGGTGAGAGAAGAGACGAGGGTGGGGGGTGGTGAAGGAGGAGGATGGGGGGGGGGGGGGTGCAGGGTGAAGGCAAATTATATCAGATACATCTCGACGGGTAAACAGAGACAGCACGCATATTAATAAATGCGACACATCTGCGCCAGGCTGATAGACACGTCTGAGCGAGTGGCAATGCAGCAATGGCCTCCCAGAACTCATTTTGTCTGTGTGTGTATGTGTGTGTGTGTGTGTGTTTGTGTGAGGCCAGTAGACTCATAATCATCACACCGGAGGTGTGTGTGAGATCATCTCATTGAGACGTGCCCAGACTACCAGGGAAACCATACGCCGAGGCTTGTTTCTGGACAATAGGTCTGTGCTGATTTGCTCTGCTCGTCTGGATTTGGTCACAGATAATGTAACTCTGGAGTTTATTGACATCTGAATAAATCAGCATAATCACGCTGACATTTCTGTGAGCAGAGGAGCCTCCTGTATGCTACTGTAATGAAACACTTTGCCACAAAAAGATACGGAGGACAGAAAGTAAAAGAACTAAATGTGATGACACGTAAAACACAGAATAAATTGTATTGTTTACAAAACTGTGCAGTTTACTGAGAAACAAATTATGTTTCATCACGGGTCAAAAGCAAAGTACGTTTTATTAAGTGTAAGTGGTGAAGTTTTATTTTTTAATACTTGTCCTTTCCATTTTCTGCTGCTTTATACTTCTCTACATTTTAGATTTACTGGCTATTTATTGGCTATTTTGCAGATTAAGATTTTATAAAAAAAAATACACAATAAGATAAAACACGTTGCATTTCGGAAGATTAAACCCATGAATACTTAAAACAGCTCTTTGACTTGAGTTTTTTTTCCAGCTGAAACATTTGCCCTCTAAACTTCTCAGGGTTCAAATTATGCAAAATTTGACTTGCAGAGCTTTGTTTTGTTTTTTACCCCATATATCATCTCATGACCGCTCATATTTATTTATTTTCTGTCCCTGTGTGAGGAACCAGTGGACTAAACAACCTAACTACAGCAGTGAAACACCTTGACAAGCTACAACAGTAAAATGCTGCTGACACACTAATGCATATATAATATGACATGCAGATTAAGTACTTTTGTTTTTAAAAAATGTTCCCCAATAACACAAAAAAATAAAACAAGAACAATCCCAGGTTTCTTTTTAGCACTGTAGCCAGGAGTCACAGCTCTTGTGAGGCTCTTTTTTTTTTTTTTTCATTTAGCTCTCAGTAGTAAAGACTTCCAAAGCTTCTTTACAAATAAAATTGCAACTACTAGTAAGAAAAATAATCACATCCCTCTCACAGCTGTCACAGATCTATCGTCAAGTTCAGTAGCTTTGGAAACATCTGTAAGACATGATTTATTTTTAGACCGCATCTCTCTTACAGATCTGTCTGAGCTAACTTCAACAATTACATCATCTAAACCGTCTACTTTTCTTTCAGACCTAATCCTAACTACACTATGTTATACCCTTAATTAACACTTCCATATTAGATCAGATTAATCTTTATCAACAGGCTACGCACCACAGGCAGTTTTAAGGTTGCTGTAATTAAACCTTTCTTTTAAAAAGCCTTGTGTAGATCCAGGCGTTTTAACCAACTATAAACCGATATCCAAACTCCCCTTTATTTCTAAAATCTTTGGAAAAGCTGTTGCAAATGAATCGCATGACTGTTTTCACAGAAATAGTTTGTTTGAAGATTTTCAGTCAGACTTCAGAGGGCATCATAGCACAGAAACAGAACCAGCGACAGTTACCAACGATCTTCTCATATCTTCAGTCACTGGACTCGTGTCTATGCTTTTCTTGCTGAATCTCAGGGCTGCATTTGACACTGTCGATCACAGTATTTTATGACTACGACTCATCCGCACAAACAAAAGTTAGTTATTGAGTTCCACAAGGTTCTGCACTGGGAACGATACTTTTTATGGTATACATGCTTCCCTTTGGTAATATGATGAGGAACCACTTCATACATTTCCATTGTTATATGCAGATGACACGCAGCTGTATTGATCTATAAAGATGGAACAAATCAGCTAGTCAGACTTCTAGCATGTCTAAAAGACATCAAGGCTCACGTACTTTCTAACCATCGAGTTACTCTGGATGGAATTGCTTTGGGCTCCGGCTCTACTGTGAAGTACCTTGGAGTTATTTTTTTTTAACAGCATATGTCCTTTACTTCACACATAAAACAAGTCTCTTGGACTGCCTTTCTTCGCTATTCAGTATTGTCAAGATTAAGAACTTCCTGTCTCAGAGTGATGCAGAAAAACTAGTCTATGCATTTGTTACCTCTCAGCTGGACTGTTATAAGTCCTTATTATCAGGATGTCACAATAACTCTTTAAAAGTGGATCCAAAATGCTGCAGTGAGAGTGCAGACAGGATTTTAGCAAAAGAGATCATATTACTCTCATGTTAGCTTCTCGTCATTGGCTTCCGTTAAAATCCAGAATAGAATTAAAAAGCTTTCTCCTTACATATAAAGCCCTTAATGGCCAAGCTTCACCATATTTTAAAGTCCTCATGGTACCCTGTTATCCCAACATAGCGCTCTCATAGTGCAGGCTTACTTGTTTTTCCAAGAGTTTCCAAAAGTAGAGTTGGAAGCAGAACCTTCAGCTTTCAGGCTCCTCTCTTGTGGAACCAGCTCCCAGTTTAGGTTGAGGAGGCAGAAACCCTCTCTCTCTCTACTTTTAAGATAAGGCTTAAAACTTTCCTTTTTGATTGACGGACTCTCGATGTGTTTATATGCCAGTACTGCATAGCATTAACTTTTTGTCTTCTCTCTACTATAGTTTGTGATTTTCTCTGTCCTCTCTCCCTGAACCTTTCTGCAGGTATGTCCTGCTCTGGATCCACATGTTTCCAATCTGTAATACTAGCCCCACTAACCTACTCAGTGTTTATTGTTTGTTTTCTCTCAATGGTGTTCTTTTCTCTCTATGCTCTCCTGTCACCGGAACCCGTCGAGGCAGGTGGCCGCATGAGGTTTCTGGTTAAAAGAGTTGTTTTCTCCCCGCTGTCACTCATGTGGGAATTGTTGAATTGTTTGGTTCCTCTCAGTAATATTGTAAGTCTTGACTTTACAATGTAAAATCCCCTTAGATGACTTGTGTCGTGATTTGTCATTTTACACCTGGTTTCTCCTCTCTTTGTCATAGAGAACCGTCTAATCTTGGATGCCTTTGCCCAGCAGTGTAGTCGAGTCCTCAGCCTCCTTAATAACGGGCGTCTCCTGGAGCCCCCTTCCTCCTCCCTCACCCCTAACATCAAGCTGGAAGACGGGCTTGGGGACACTCAGGGCCTTCACTGCTCCTCACTGGGGAAGACCAAATCTGAGGAGAGCTCTTCCACCACAGACCCCGAGGAGGAGGCCCAACAAAGCCATTTGAACCAACAAAAGACCTCTGCAGTTCTCCGCATCTTCACAGACTCCCTACAGAACTATCTGCTCTCAGGGTCGCAGCAGCAGCAGCAGCAGCATCTGGCTGCGGGTCTAGAGGAAGAGCAGTGTCCAACAGCGGAGCCCGGTACGGGGGTGTCTCCTCCAAGGCACAACATGGGAGGCTGGGGCTCCCCGACTCCGTCAGAGTCCTACGGCCACCCGTCGTCCACACTGCCTGAGGAGGAAGAGGAGGAGGAGAGCTGCTGTCCACGCTGCCTGGAGTTGGAGCAGGAGGTGTTGTCCCTGCAGCAGGAGAACGAGGAGCTCCGCAACAAGCTGGAGAATATCCCAGGTGCAGTAATAAAAGTCGGGACTTCGCTGGGTATTGATGCTAAACTTTGGGATGGGACAAGGGTCTCTTAAAGTCGTACTTTTATTGATACAGAATGGTGACAAATTGAAGCAAACGGTTTCTTTTCATAGAGTCTTTACCCCGCTGGAGCTCTGTTCTTCTAATAAATCTTTTTTAGAGTTTACATGATATCGATTGAGAGTGTGGTCTATAAGAGATTTGGTAGCTGTGAAGGCATAATATTTAAACTTATAAAAAAACATTCAATGACTCACAGTACTCTGCATGAACGGCCTTACAGAAAAACACGCGAGTTTTCCCATGATTATATGTGTGACACATGTTTACATGTTGCCACATATGATAACATGGGGAAAATATGTGGAAAGGTTATCACATGGGAATCTACATGGGCTTCACACATTTCACCGTGAAAATGTTCCAAAACCACATGTTTCCTTTTGAAAAAACACGTTTAACATGTGTACAATCACATGTATATGTGGTCACGTGAAATTCATGTGTTTTTTCTGGAAGGGAGCATCTGCATTTATTGGTTTCCCTTTCTAGGGCAGCAACTATTATTTTTATTATACATTTTTTTCATTAATGGATTAATTGTTTTGTCCACAAAATATCACAAATGAAAGTTATTTGATTTCTCATTAGCATGAAAAGCAAATGCACCAAAAGAAGCCCATTCAATTGAATATAAGTACTTTTTCTTTAAATATTAAAACAATTATTAATCTTTAAAATAGTTGAAGAAGAATTTTCTGCTGATAGACCAATTAATTAATAGATGGATCGTTAAACTCGATAATATTTCGCCTGTCTTGTAAACCTAGTCAGAAACAGATTGAGCTGAAAAGTGTCCAAATGGGTATTTTTTTTTTGGTTGTTGACTTCACATGTACAGGAATATTTACCATCTATGATAAATGGTGTAAATGATTAGTTGATTATCAGAAAGGTTGTCTGATCATTTTCCTTCTCGTGGTCTTGCTGCCTAAATGCATCACACAATCTTTTAATAAAACCATCTATTTTTGCCAACTTTTCTATTCTCTCCAAAGCTTTCTGAGCTCCCCAGAGTCACACTAATCTAATTTACTCTAAAACTGATTATTTTATCTGCACGTGAAATTGTGTACACAGCGGATTTCTTCAATCTGAGCTCATAATTACAACACATTCGAGTTAAAAGGATCCTTAAAGGAGGAGGGAAATGTTGCAGGGTTATTCTTCTTTAATTATATACACACCATAGAAGTTGTCTCGTTGCTTGCAGGGAACTTTGACAATGTGTTTCTATTACTGGTCACATTAGCTTGTGTTTTTACAGTTCCCTGTCAAAATGTTCTTGACTACTTCAAGACTGTTCTTGAGTTTCACAACCAGCTGGTCCAGCCGCTGCCAGAGGACCAGCTCACAGAGGTGAGGAAACAGCCTCCTGCACATTGTTCACAGCTATTCAAAGCATGTGTTATCAGTAGCATATGTTAAGGTGCAAGAATATCTGAACAGGTGCATCATGCACCGGAAATGTCTTATCAAGTGGTGTGAACATTAAAAACTGTGTCTGTGCAGGAAGAAGAACGGCAAACAGTCTTTGAGGTGCGCGTCTTCATTTCTTTTTCAGGAACACAATTAATCATTTTCTGCTCATGACATGAACAGAAAGTAGTGAAATTATCTCTACATAGTGACAGAACTGTAATGCATCACATTATCGCGAAGATGCTACGTCTAAAAGCTTGAAAACCTGAACTCCATCTGAGTGTCACCTCCGTCCTCCTCCTCCCTGCAGGGCAGTAAACAGCTCCTGGAGAACTATCCTCTCTTCATCTCTAATAAGCAGTGGGACGAGGCCGTCAACTCCTCGAAGAAAGACGGCAGACGCCTGCTGCGCTACCTGATTCGCTACGTCTTCACCACAGATGAGCTCAAATTCTCCTGTGGTTTGGGCAAAAGGAAGCGTTCAGTCCACTCAGGGGAGCCGGGCCTGGAGAGACGACCGCTCAACCCGGTCAAAGTCAGCTGCCTCAGAGGTACTCGGCCTGAAAATGTCTGATTCACAACAGTATTTGTGTCATAATTCAATCGGCTTCTGAATTTGCATGAAATATTAGTAGAACTCCTACATGAATCTTTGGCAAATATCTGCTTATAAAATATTTCTCAGTGGTTGAATGATGGAGGGCCGTGCTCATTAGAGCACTCCACTTCTACAAGTCTTGTTTCAGAATTGAAATGCAGCAGATATCAACTCTGATCATTATTTATGGGCTCATAATTATACAAAACAGACTTCTTTGAAACTGACATTGTGTTTGTGTTGCAAACAAAAATGTGCCAAATATGACTTTATTGGTTCAGATATGGCACAGATTTATTTTTAGCCCTATATACACAAACAAATTCAAATTTTAGGTTTGATTTTCTCATCTTTATACTCAGTGTAAGATCTGAAACATATCCCATTTGTGGTGGAGGGATTTCAAGTATAACTGATCAGATTCAGTGTTTTTTCTCACTCCTCTCCTTCACCAACTGACATCTGATGTCAGGAAACGCCGGGCGAGTTTATTTATGTAAAACATTTCAGCAACGGCAATTCGAACAGCTTTAAAAAAAGACGTACATTCTTTTAAAAAAAACTCAAATTTCTGTTGTCAGTTTAATCTTAAATCGATAAAACTTCAATTTATCCTGAACGATGCCTCACGACAGATAAGCAGAGTGAACCGTGGGACCTTATAAACACAGTTGTGTGCCTTTCTAAACTCTTGTCTAATCCATTCACTGGCACAGGGTTGACAATAATAAGATAAAATAGCACCTGCCATCCGGGTATCACGCCAAAACGTGTAATACACCTGTCAGTCCAGCAGAGGATACCGTGTCAGTTTCATGTGAAAAATACAGGTATGGATGACCAGGGTCGAAGAAGGAGGTCATGTGATTGAGGTCATGTGGCGAAGTCCATGTAACGATGATGTCAAGGGTGGCGGGATGAAAACAACGCAGGGCTTTTATCAAAAAAGAACAGTGTTCAAAGTCTCTTCGAGACCAAAAGTAAAAAAAAAAACTTTTCACGACCAGGCGAGGCAAAACGTGGCACTGACCCGGTGCCCTCTTGTGGACTGACAGGTGTATTACACGCTTTGCCGCAATACCAGGATGTATATGCACATTAGCGGTAATACTACTGCTCTGCTTTTGGCCATTGTTTGTCTTCTCGGCCTCATCACTTCACCGAATATCATGCAAACTCCACCTGAAGTCCCTCCAAGCCTCATTCCTGTCAAAGCCTGATGAGACTCACTATAATTCTCAATAAATAAAAAAACAAAAACAACCTTGTAATTGTAAATCTTGCCAGAGTTTATCCGGATGCACTGTGCCTCAAACCCAGACTGGTGGATGCCCTCAGAGGAGCAGATCAACAAAGTGTTCAGCGACGCCGTCGGTCACGCTCGTCAGGGCCGGGCGGTCGGCACGTTCCTGGGCAGCAGCGGCAGCAGCACCAGCAGCCTCTACATGGACGGCTTCGACGGCCATTTGTCGCAGGACGAACTGTATTTAAAAGGCTGCCAGAACGGCCAGTCGGATTGAAGTTAGGGGAGAAATCAAAGACAAAATGCTTGAAATGTAGCTGTATAATAACATATCCCAAAACACCAACCTTATCCTGTCACTTTACACAGTGAAGAAAACATTCCAGAAGTTTATGACAGAATATAATGACAGTCCTCTTCTTTTTTTTTTTTTTTAAATAGTTTTATAGCTTTTCTGCCATTTTTATATAACGGAAGTTTTGTTTAGTTAAAATTGAACTCATCAGGGTTTTAAATTAAACAGTTTGAGTCTTCCATATGCTACTTTTTCTATGTTTTCACAGGTTTTGAGCAGTTATGTTACGACCAGTGGAAGATTTCCTCTCTTCTATCCATCACTGACTATCACGTCCATCATGAAAAGTAACATTTCAATTTGTTTTTAATGTGACTGCCGAAGCACCTTTACTTGCAACCCGTCTACAGGAGTGCCTCTGAGAAAGACATGGTTTGTTACCTGTAGTCTTGCACTTTGCGTCCTAATTTTTTTTTTCTTAATCTGAATCGTGTCCAATGAGTTTAGTTATATTTGTTAAAAAGAAAAGTGCATTTAACAATATAGCGTTTGTGAAATGTGTTTAAAATCCAGCTTCCTTTTAGTTGGAAGAAGTTTTAGATCAGTGCTGAGCTGTTTCTAACTATCTCGTTCAGAAAAATATTGCAGAACACTTTTGAAATTACGCACACAGACATCCTCAGTGTTACATTCACAGCTTTTAAAACTCAATTTGCTCTCCAGCACAAATTCCCCCAAAGTTTTCGTCTTTATTAACAGTCCTATAATTGGCTCGGCAGAAATTCTCGCTCCTGCAAAGATGACATGAGGTCTACTATTTGTTTAAACGCATTGTACTTGATAAAACGCTGATTTTAAGTAAAAAAAAAAAAAAAAGCGAAATAGATATTTCTTTTTCATTTGAATGTCTGCATTTTTTATATCAGATTTTTTTTGGCTCACTTCTAAAAAAAAAAAAATAGGCTTGTTGGAATACAAAATAATTTACAGTATTTTACAAACCCCCTGACTATGTTGTTTCGGTACTCTGACGAGCCTCCTCGTGTCAGGATGGATCAACTCTTGGTTTAAGGCTGCTGCCATATGATAATGCCTTAAACCTGTTGGAAAACTTCCACAGTGTTAAGTGTTAAAGCTGTGCGTCAGAAGTCGTGTGTTGTTTCTGTCTCAACCTAAAGTTTCTTAATAATGACAGAGAGAGTATCCACTAACTGTCAACCCGAGTGGGAAAAATTTGAGCACTTCTTTCTTTCTGAAGCTCTTATTTGCACTTTTAAGTGTCTCATTGTAGCCCGAGCAGTCCTACAGCGAGACTTCCTGAAGCTGAATTCATTACTTTTTATTCTGTGACTTGGTATTGACTTGATTTGACTCAATAACTTCACTTCATGACTCTGTTTTCTACGTTTGAATGTGCCAGATCTATGAGGTCAGTTCGCTATGTCGACAGTGCTGTGTAAATGTGTAATATAAAGTACAGTTATTGTGCGAGGTGTTCTTGAAATACCATGTCTCCCTCGTTAAAAAGCCAAGTAGGAAAGTGCCACAGAAACCTTAAAACAGTTGGATTCTGTCGTCGTGTTGCTGTTCTGAATGTGAGCGTTGGTTTGTATTTACTCCTTTACCCTCAAAGTGGCTGTTATCAACACTGTGAAACATCAGTCGGATTTTTACAAATCTAATAGTTTCTGTTGTTTTTTTTATTTATATTAAATAAAATAAGCACTGAAGCCGAAAATGTATCTCTCTCTCTCTCTCTCTCTCTCGCTCTCTCTCTCTCTCTCTCTCTCTGTCTGTCTGTCTGTTTGTCTTTCTATCTATCTGAAATGTAACTGGTAAGCATAGCTGTCAGATAAATAGCTATAGGCCTAGATGAGGAAAATGTAGTGGAATAGAAGTATAAAGTATCATAAAAGATCAATATACTGGCTATAAGTAGCTCAAATTTGTACTGGAATAAATGGACTTGCTGTAGTTTTTTTGCACCGTTGTTTATAAGACAGCATCTACTGGTGATGCTACACTGATACAGAAATCCGTAGCACTTATGGGACTGTGTGGAAATTATTATGCACTGTAAAAAAAAATAGAAAAGCTGAGAAAACTTTAAAAAAAAATATGGCAAATCAGCTGCAATAAGCTTTTTTGAGTTTACTCAACTAATGAGTAAAGTGTTATGTCAACTTGTGTTAAGAAGTTTATCTAAAGTGCCTTCTTAAGTTTGTCCAATTTAAGATTACTATACAATCAACTTTTAAATTGTTACATATTAGAAACTTTGTGTGTATTGAAAAAAAAATACATCACCAGCATTGAATATTTTATGTTGGGATATCGTTTCCTTTTAACTTGAAATGTTTTGTTACTTCAACTTCACCTTTTTAGTTGAGTAAACCCAAAAAAGCTTTGTAGCTGCTTGCCAGAAACCTTTTTCAAAGTTTTTCTTAACTTAACTGGAAGTGTACACAAATACTAAAGGAGTGAGGTCAGTAAGGTCTTACTGACACTTATTATTATTATTATTATTATTATTATTATTATTAGTGGCATTAGTTTTCTTACCAAGATAAGCCCTAACTGTACAGACCACAAGATTATCATGAACCTAAAACCAAATACAATCAGGCCAACTTTACTTGTATAGCTACTATTATAGAGTAAATGTCACAATTATATCTGTAAATAATTTACCAACACTGAGTCTGCCTCAGTGTTACAGCAGAGATGCCAGAGAGGTGGTGACTGCAACAGCTCCTCCACTGAGAGTCCTCTACATCTGATTTTGTATCTCGCTAGTGCCGATTCCTCTCACAGAGCTGTCACTGAAATCCACTAGATGGCATTGTAGTTAAAAAGATGATCAGTGAAATGATTTTCTCCAGCCCTGATCAATAATGTAATTATGTTGATGCAAGGGCCAGTGAGAGGACAATGATGCACTAAACTGGGTCGATAAATAAAACTTGGAAGTGAAGGATTAGCCGGAAGGGTTCTTTGATGGTTCAAATGTTCAAATAATGATAATTTTAATGTACTGATAAAAAAAAAAAAAAAAATTCTACATTCATAATCAGAATAATGTATCAAACAACACTTTGCATCTTCTCATTTTAAGGTTCGCAGTACATTTTGTCACGCTGGGATTGCTCCTCATGTTTGGTTGGAAATAATGATCGGAATTAAAGAACTGACAGGATGAACTGGAAGATATTTAGCTGTCAGAGCTGGATCCGCCCAGGAACTTCACCGAGCACATTTCCCGCTGTTCAAACAAAGACTAATTTGCTGCTCATTGTCTTCTTGGCTGCGTCTGACAGCACGGCGGAGGACAGAGCAGCGGTGGATCTGACAAACGCTTTGGTTGGGTGTTTCTCTTTAATTCTGCGGCATCTCTCTCTCTGTGTATGCGGGCCTGCTGTAGTGGAGGAGGGCGGGCCGTCGACACAATGAGCAGTTTCTGGACAGTAAACGAACTGATGCGACATGAACGCAGCGTGGATTTGGGATGATTTCACCACGCAGCTCCCACTAACGTGATATACATTGTTTGAATTTGAATAGCATGCAGAGCTTGAAGTTGAGCACGGTGCGAGCCAGCTGTCGGGAAACTGACCTCGGGTAAACCCTCAGAGACTCGGTGGACTTTGGAGATATTCTGCAGAGGTATTTTTCTTTTTTTTTTTTTTGCGCAGCACGGAAACTCTGGCGCAACGCAAAGGGGGGGTAGGGATGATCTCCCAATGAACTGAGAAGACACGCCACTAAGTTAAACCAGGACTATTTACGGACACATAGGTGCCCCTCTGTAGCGGTGCAAGATGATGTCACTGATCGATCTGGACGATGATCAGCGATGGGTACCCACTCATGTGAATGTCACCGTCCTCCGCGCAAGGGGACTGCGAACCAAGGGCAAGCACGGCAGCCGCTACCTCTACACCATCATCCAGGTGGGGAAGGAGAAGTACACCACCGGGCTGGTGGAGAAGGCGGAGGTGCCAGTGTGGAACGAGGATTGCAGCTTCGAGCTGCTCCCCGGTATCCTGGAGGACGGCGGCCGGAGCGCCTACCCCCCCGGGAGCGGGGACCTGGTCCTCACCGTCATGCACCGGGTGCTCATCGGACTGGACGTGTTCCTCGGTCAAACCATCATTCCCCTTGATAGGATATTTCAGAACGGAGTGTGTCCAAGAGACGAGTAGGTTGGGATTTCAATTTTAACGCAGCGTGCATGACACACCATGTCAGTTTACGGCACACAGAGGAGATACAAGTGATGTGTCATGTGTGTAGGTCAGACAATGCCCGTGTAAAATCTTAGTAAACTTTACAGTACACTGACAAGGCAACTTTTCATGCAGCTCTTCCCTCATTCAGTATTTGGAGGACAGTTTCTACCTCACCCTCCACTGAATATTCATTGATGTGCATCATTTACAACCCAACATGCAGCAGCTGAGCGGAGAGGTCAGCCAGTGGAGTCACATGTGTTTTTTTGCAGGATGATTTACAGCTGAGAAAGCTGCCAAAGCTCGAACCCACACAGACTCATTAAATTGTAGCCCTCTGGACAGACATCCTTCACCAGGCTACTCCAGCTGCAGTTCCCACAATGCACTGCAAATCAACAAGATGAGATGCAGTTTCCAATGTGGAGCAATTAAAGCCAGACAGACTGTGCACAATTTCCCATTATAGCTTGTAAAGTTTGAGATAAAATAAAATGAGAGTACATTTTGTGTAACTTATAGGACATTGTGTCCTTTTTCAGGCCACAAATGTCCGGAAATAAAACCGTAAATGGCTTCCCATATTATTTTAATCTGGGCGTCTGAGACAGAAACCCATTCTCACACTCCACATACTGTTATAAAAATAGGACAACATGTGATATGA
Organism: Embiotoca jacksoni; assembly: GCF_022577435.1. Lineage (NCBI taxonomy): Eukaryota > Metazoa > Chordata > Actinopteri > Embiotocidae > Embiotoca > Embiotoca jacksoni. The sequence goes on from NW_027185403.1 coordinate 3,806,421, forward strand.
GTGGCAGGTGGGTCATGAGATTTAATTTGAAGATGGAAAACCATGAAAAAAAAGTTGGTCATGCGAGGGCAGAATTCCTCAAAATGAAACACATGTCTTAAATGTAATTATAACTGAAACTGTCTGGCTGAGCCTAAAGAACCAGTGTTTCTGGAAAAGTAATGATAGTCTGGAGCCAACAGCGGCAGAAGGTTATGAGAGGCGGTAGATAGTGTCAGCATCTATTTATTGGAGCTCTGCATCAGATTAGTGGCTGTCAGGTTCTGAAGAGGCCCAATGTTGTTGTGTTGTAATGCTTTTTGCAGAGTCTTAATTCTGGCTGACCCACCAGCTCAATCAAAACACCATTACTGCTCTTTTTTCTTAGAAACAAATGCCTTCTATTTTGGACTGACATGAATGTTCCACTTTCCACTTTTTTGACTTCGGGAACATTTTTGAAGGTGCAGTTTATAGTATGCGTTGTGTTATTGTATGCCTCCGTGCCAGCGATCGCCGGGGGCAGGGTCACTTTGACCTCACCTAATCTTGTGAATGCGATACCTCAGGAATGCTTTGAGGGAATTTCTTGAAATGTCACACAAACCTTCACTTGGACTCGAGGATGAACTGATTAGATTTTATTTTTGTCTAAGGTCAAAGGTCACTCGGACCTCAAAATAAGTGTGTGTCCAAAACTCAAGAACTCACTTGCTAATTATGACAAAATTTCACACAAATGTCTAATAGGATAAAATGGTGAGGTGATGACATTTTAGATTCAAAAGTTCAAAGGTTAACTTCACTGTACTATCTTCTATAAAAACTGATCTTGGGTGTCCACCTTGAAACTGTGATGATTGTACAGATCTTCTGTGCTGTCAGATTTAAGCTCCACCTCTAGTTTCTTTGCATCTTTGTTATTTGAAGCATCTACCAACTGTCAATCAACTTTATTTGCCGAGCATGTGAACCCATACGGATTCCCTCAAAGTCTGCGCTACATATCTTATATGAGTCTGGACAGATATGGATGTAAACTGCAACTTGACTGGTTGATGGAGGTGTACAACCATGAGACGGTGTTCCTAGTTTGATTATAGGCTATTTTTTTTTTTTATTAATAAAAGTCCTCTATGTTCTCAAATTCATTATTGTAAATTTAATTTAATTAAACCACATGAGCAAATTGTATTTAAGCTTAATGATAATTTTTTGTTCAAGAGCTGAGTCGTGCCACATGTAACCTAACTGGACTCACCAGTGTTACAGTATGTGAAACATAGGAGCAGAGTGGAGGAAAACAATACAACACATCTGGCTTTGATTGTGGCTTCTCCACCCTCTCTCCTCTCTCTCCACGCTCAGTGAAACTCACACTGAATTCCTGCTGTTAGTTTTGGCTCTAACATTTTCTGTGGTTCACTCAGAGGACGTCGGAGGCAGGAATAGAGGGATAATTTCATTGGTCAACACCTCGTACTGTCCATGTGTCATCCTTTTTCAGCACATAAACAGGTGTAGGTGGGTGGACCTCCAGGAATTTGGGTTGTGATTTCCTGCTCTGGGGTTTATAAAGCAGTTTGTCAGTCAGATTCTGAGTACAATCCCCCGAGCAATATTTCCAGATTATGTAATATTTGAAAGCTTTGCCAAAAGAGAATCCTTGTATTTTGTTGTTGCTCTTTTTGTCACAGTGAATGGTCACATAACACAAGTTCTGATTTGAGCTTGAAGCAGAAATCCTTACACCTAACATGTCCTGCTAATGTGCTGTATTTATATAAGATTTGACTTGTCACTTTGTGATGCTGACTCTCCCTTTTCTTTTGTTTCTGCAGATGGTTCAAGCTCAACTCGAAGGCGGGAAGGAAAGAGAAGGAACGTGGTGAACTCCAGGTAACAGTCCAGTTCACCCGCAACAACATGACAGCCAGCATGTTCGACCTCACCATAAAGGACAAACCTCGCTCTGCGCTTGGCAAGCTCAAGGACCGCGTCACGGGGAGGAAGAAGGGGGACGTGGAGTCTTCCTCAGCCATTGTCCCAGGCCGCTACGCTGCCCTGTCAGCATCCCTGGGGCAGCCGTTCAGAGAGGAGGGCGGAGGGCCGGTGGAGTCACGTGAAGTGGAGGTAGCAGAGGAGAAGAGGAGCAAGGTGAAAGACTTCTTCAAGGGAAGGCTGCGAAAGTCGTCCGACACCAGGTCCTGCTCGTCTCTGGCTTCAGAGAGTAGCGTGTCTTCCATGGCCAGCGATAACCTCGGCCCTCCACCCAGTCTGGATCTACTGTCAGAACCTCCCAGCTCCCCCATCTACACTAGCAAAGTCAGAGTGGACTCCCACTATGGAGAGACAGATTTAGCTAAAAAAGGTAGGCTTTGATATTATTCACATGCATAAAGACTAAAAAAAAAAATTGATTTAATGAGTTAATTAGAGTGTTTTCCCCAAATCAAGACCACCTCCTCTAACATCTTGAGAAATGAGCGCACTTTGAATACAAATTCAGGTAAAAACAGAGATGCTATTTCATGCATTTATCGGGTATTTAATCAGCGTGTTCAGACTTTTATCTCGTAGCTTAAACTGATCACAAGATGTCATGTAACAGGATTAGTTAAAGAAATTCTGATATTAACAGACAGTTATAATTTCCTCTACTCACACTGACAACAGGATTAAACCTGAGCGATACTTGATTTTGGAGGTAAAAAGCATGAATCATCTTTTTATATTTTGATAATGTTGGTAAGAAAAGATTTGTGACCAAGATAGGGATATTTTTTGATAAGCAAGGCATCAAATTACTTTGTATGACCACTAAATTAATTAATGTCACTGGAAAGGAGTCACTATTTGGACATCAGTTGGCCTGAAACACATCACAAAATAATAATAGTGTACAGCTTATTCTGCTGCCCTAAGTGGCAAAAAAAAATCAAAAAAAAAAATCAAGTGTTACTCCTTTAAGGCAAAATGTTGGCTAGAAAATTGATAGCAAGGAAGACAAATTCAATAACTTTCTCAGCTTTACCTGTGTATTTGGAACATTTCATCTTTTTGAAATGTCTATAACCCAATTCTTCCTCCTTTCCAACAGTGCTCACCAGCCAGCACACCACAAAGGTTCTCACACACAAGCGAGCTTTTAGCGATGAAGCTAGCAAGATCACAACGGGCGTCCCTCGAGGAAATCTCGCAGTGGAGTCTCTCAAGGGTCAGACCATGACTCAGTCCAAGTCATCCTTGTGTATAAATGGAAGCCACGTCTACGACTCAGAGCTGTCTACTCCAAAGAGCGGTGGAGCGCTGCCGTCCAAGCTGGTCCTGCTGGAGAAATACTCCCCGCTCTCGCGCTCCCTGCAGAACCTCACCAAAAGAAGTGAGGACAAAGGTTCCTTTGCAGAGGGCCGACGCTGGTCCTTTGACAAGACGAAGAAAGAAGAAAAGGAGGAAGAAAAGCAAGCCCAGGCATGCTCGCTCCCAATTCAGGAAGCTCAGGTAGGCGGTCGCACCATGCAGGCGGCGACGCCAATCGTCTCCTCGGCTTCCAGTTCACCTGACAAAGGGAGGAAGCTAAGAAAGACGTTATTCTCTGGAGGACGGAGTGATTCTCTCCCTGCGAAGTCAGACCTCAACCAGGCTGCTTCTACATCTGAGGGGAGGCTCAGGGGCTGGTTTGGCTCTGGTGACTCCCAGAATAAGCCAAGGTGAGTGGCGATCATGTGCAGGCTCGCCTCTGGGCCTCACAGTCTTTGATGAATGTACTTTCTACTTAGGCACACGGGAGGCCTGCATTCAGTTGGGTGTCCTGAGTCCAGTGTTTGCTCTGATCCCTGCTCATCTGAAAATGGAATTGATTGAGTTTCTCCATTTTACAACCATCCTCATCTCATACTACATTTTTCCTCTACTTGCTTTTCTTTACCAGTGTGTGTTTCTCTATCAATAACGTCACAGTGGTTTTGAAATAATGATGTGAAATAAAATCATTCCATGTTAATATGAGCTCACCCAACAGAATGGCTGCCGATGCAGGTGGTGCTTGAATGGCTACGATGCGTCAGTTATTTTAATTTTTTTTTTGCTTGATTATTTTGCAAATGTGCTTTGCTTTATTTTAATTTACGTTACTGTTTCCATAAATCTTATCATTTGGCTAATTTTATATCTACTGATGTTCTGAGACTGAAGTTAGATGAGCAAAAATGTCCCACTTTGTTGAGGAGTGTCAGTGTTTTGGTTGTCTTTTCTGTTCCCCATCTGGTAACCTGGCACATCATTAACTAAGAGGACTATTGTGCCCTATTTTCCTCCACAGGCTGGAAGTTTCTCCTAAGGTAGAAAGCAGCTCAGACGTACCCCCTCCCCTCCCTCCTCGCTCCCCTGTACCTCCTCAGTGCTCCTCTCCCTCTGCCACCCCCTCCGGTCATGTTTCACCTGATGGCTGCAGTTACACCAATCCCTTTACCCCTTCTTCCTCTCCCTCCTCAACCCCCATCTCCCCTTCCAACCCTTTCCTCCCACGTATACAGCGCAACCCCTTTTTTGAGGAGCTTGTGGCGGAAGAGTTGCAGAGGTCGCCACCTCTTGCGCCTTGCTCCTCTCCTGGCTCATCCCCCTTTCATTACACCACTCTGCCCTCCCAGCCCTGCACACCCGGTATTGCTTCTGAAGTTAGAGCTACAAATATGGTTTCCATTAGGCGGGAGCGCCCCAGGCCAGTAGCTAGGCAGATATCACTCCCTACATTACTACCCAAAGCTGCCACACCTAACCACTCCGCTCCTCGTTCCATGTCAGAGAGTGCAGGAGAATGGGAGGACTCGTTTGATGCCTTTGCCTCCAGCAGGCTCAACTCGCCTAAAGAAAGTCTTCCTCCAAAGCATCCGAGAACCAGCCCAACTTCATGTCGTAAGCGTAGTTATCCCCAAGTTAATAACAACGCCGCTAATTATGCACAAGAACTGCAAACATGCCAAGAGGAGCCTCCGCCTTTACCCCCGAGGAGACTTTTAAGAACCTCGGTGAACGAGATTTATTCTGATGGCTGGCTGCACAGAGGTCAGGAGCTAGCTGTCCATAAAGAGGCTTACCTCCTCTCTCAGACCGGTGTGGCTTCGCTACAACGAGGAAGAGAGGGAGAGTGCAAAAGAAACAGTGTATCTCCAGACCCTCACACAAACAGCGAGACCTCTGACTCCCTCACCGTACACTCCCAACCTTACACAAACGTTACCTGTCCGGGATCTACGTTGGAAGATAAGCTCAAAAAGTTTAAATATGAGCCGTTGGAAGATGATGCTGATTGCTGGGGAGGGATGTTGTTTGAGCAAGACTTGTATGGACGGGTGTGTCGAGGAAACTATGGACAACCCAAAGTAAACAGTCACCGTTTGTCCTTGAACTCTGAGGAAACTGCTGGAAATAAAACCACATCTAAGAACTCAGGGCCTAAAGCGTATCTTGCTAGTGAGATATCTGTAGCAGACCTTTTGAACCTGTCCTCTACTGCTCCCTCCACGACAGATGTAAATGCACCTGATATTTCTTTCACACCAGTAGAGGATCCAGTAGAGGCAAGTCCACCTGAAACCACATGCCTCAACAATAACGTGTCTTTTGGAGATCTGAACATGAATGTGAATAATTCAGACTTTGGTTTTATTGATTCTGATGGCTCTTCTCAGTCGGAGATAGCCGACACCCTCAAAAGCATCAACAGTTTGGGCGGGAGACAAGAGACCACACCTGAGGACATGTTCACTTTGAAGGACACCTACATACCTGACATGAACTCATCATTTGAAATAACTGCGTCCTCTAATAAACTGTGCAAAGTGTCTCCAGTTTGCCAAAACAATTGCCAAGACTGTCGATGTGAACTAAATAATGTAGCGCCACACGGTCACTCCAGGGTAAACGGCCGAGAGATTACTGCTTTGACGTCACACAATCAAACATCTACTTCACCCGAAACTGAATACACAGAAGGAAAATTAAGAGTTGGTGATAATTTGAAAAAGACACAGAAGGACGTTGATGATAACGGCAATCGCCAAGCAATGTTAGCCAAACCTTACCAGACGGAGTCATTTTCAGGCGTGGTTAGCGCACGTTTTAGACCAAAAGGAGTGTCCCGACAGAGCAGCAGTGACAGCCCGAACAGCCAAAGCAAAAGCAGAGACAGAGAGTTCGAACAGTTTTTATGCCTCGTTCAAAACATTTCAGAAGTCAGTGAAGGACCGTCATCATATCAGCCCACTAAATCTGCCCTTCATTCCTTACAGGCATTAGACAAACACACAGATTTGCTAGAAGGTAGCGACCAAACACATCGTGAGTCTAATACAACATCGCAAATATCTTCAAAGGACACAACGTCACGTCTTACAGAAAACTGTGTCACAGGAAAACCCTCCGAGATCAGTTTCGAAGACCTCCACGCAAAAGTAGCACCAAACTCGAGAACCCCTTCCAAGACAAAGATTGGGCAATCTTTGCAAGAGCCTGAACCCTCTTCTCCCTCCATCCCTTCTGCACTCTCCCTGTCAGCTGATACCCCTCTCTGTTGCCCCCCCATACATCCCTCGAGCATGGGGCCGAGTGCTGGAGCCAGCACTACGCTGGCTGTGGCCCCCTACACCTCCTCCTACTCTACCACCTTCACCACTGACCAGCCCCTGGTCGATGCACGGCACTCACTTTTGCCTGAGGAGACACAGCCAGCTAGCAACCTGCCCCATCAGGAGAGCAGGTGAGAGTCCTCACACTAGGACATGACTTGTGTAGGTGTTTACAAGCTGTGCTAAACTGGAGTAACAGACATGATTTGCACAAACACTACAACACATGTAAATGGGATTTTTTTTGGTTTTTTTTTTGTTTTCTTTCTCATTTTGTTTGCTCTGATAGTTTGCTGTCCGGGCTTGTTTGAGGTTGAATGCATTTGTGTGTTTGAGTTCTGCCTTTTCATCCAAAGTGATTGGATGATAACTGCTGCATTGTTCTTGGCTTTGCTTCACATTTATGTTATTCATCTCATGTTTCCGTTTCTTGTTGGCTGCTGTAATTTTGTTGTTTTCTTACTCGTTGTTCTGCCTAAACTCAGATAGTTTTGCTGCTACTTTGACCACCTGCGAATGAACACTGCACTGTATGTCTATACGCGGCTATGTAGATGTACTCAGTGGAAAAATAAGTGCTAATTATATTACGAGAATATGCAATTTCTCACAGCACGAGACCCATGGTCAGAGTGAAAGTGTTATTTTAGATTTAAATTCATGTCCTCCCAAGAAATACACCTTTACACTTTATAAAATAATAAGTTAAAGACGGTCAGGAAGCCCATTGGGATCAAGGATTAAATTACTAAATGCCAGAAATCTAAGATATGTATTGTATCACATTTGTTCATGTAAGCCAAAATGTCCATACTCCCGGGCTCAGTTGCAGGATCAAATATGCTGAAACTTCATCAGAACAGCTGCAAATTGATGTGTTTAAAGACAGAGGTTTTAGACGGTCTAGACTAGGCGTCTCCAACCTTTCTTGCTCTGAGAGCTACTGTGACAAAATGAAAGTGTCCAAGAGACAGGCAGAGGAGAGCGAGTAGACATTGTCCGCTCGTTAATCGATCGCATTGATAGAGTCGTTCTCTTGGACAGGTTACAAAATAAATAGAAAATGCTGAAATGAATCCGGCAAATACACCAGTGCGGCCTGCCGAGGTAAGTCTATGTATGGGAGACCCGGCATATTGTTCAAACCTCCAGCGAGCTACTCAGAAACAGGTAACAGGCTGCTAGTAGCTTGTGAGGGACGAGTTGGAGACCCCTGGTCCAGACTAATTTTGTGCGGAGTCAGATTTGTGGATCTGCTTTGATATGTTGAGCTTTTTCGAAAAAAGAGTCTGTAGTTCAGGTAACCAACTGCTGAACAAAAAATAAACTCAGTAGCGTGTCATTGTTTAAGAAGCAGTTATGTACTTATGGTGAACAGACAGTAGATCCGTGTTGAAACGCGTTCGTTCTGACCTCTTTATTTTGCAGATCTCATCCAGTGAAGCCGTTAACTTCCAGCCAATCGGAGAAGAAGGAGGGTCGTTCGGTTCTGGAGAAGCTCAAATCGACCATCCACCCCGGACGCACCACCCATCAGGCCGCAGCTGAACCAGAGAAGAGTCCGGTACTGTGACAAAAAAAAACATCGATACACCTTCATAACATTACATACACAAACACAAACCTTTTATAGCCTGTTGTGAAATGATAGTTTATTCTTTACGCCTACAATAATCCAGTTAATTGAAGGGAGGAACTCCACACTGGTTAAATAATAATTCAGACCAGCATAGGACGAGTCCATCAGAACAAAAATAACGTGAAAGTTTGCAGCTGCTTCTTCACAGCTCCCTGTTAAAGTGAGGCTGCCTCCAACACTGTGGAGAGAAATACTGATCCCATTACTGCTCTCAAGTGTGACATAATTCTCTGGCCCAGATAAGAGTTTCCAGGTCCTGGCACCTTCAGGGTCACCTGAAAATGAACACGAGTTTGAAATTACCTTCTTACCTATGACTCTCTCTGTTATATTTCTTCAGCTGATGAAGTGAATCTATTTAAAACTGCAACTAAGATCACGGTTGTGCTTCAGAATTTCATTTTTTGTTTTTTAATCAAGAAGAGCACAGCATCCACACTATCACATCCTATATTTATTAAAACTTATCAGACAGTATTAGAAAATATTCATAAAGTCATCTTTCAAATGATATCCACAACGCTGCGCGAGTCAAACGGCAGAAGAATCAGGTTGTTAACGTGTCATTAAATCACAGGAAGCCATTAGAGTCACAGACTGTTTAATGCTTCCATGAGCATTTATTACCACCAGCAGTGCACGTAGTGTTAATAGATGCAGTGCTGGACCGGACAGCAACTGTTGGAATGACTTCATTGTTTCCTGCGACTCAATTCTTTTTTTACCACTTGCAATTTAATGTGTCCCCTTCATTTTCCAACACGTCATCATTCATTTGAATTTTTCATTAGAAAGAATAGTTTGTGTTTATATATTCTATTACTCAAAGTTTGATAAGGAGAAGATTGCCACCTTTCTTGTGATTGAAGCTACCGCCTGAAAGCTTAACTTGCCAGCAAAAACGCAAACAGAGGGAAACCATTGGCTTGATTCTGTCCAAAGGCAATCAAACCAATCCTACAATTGCTACGTTCACAGGCCAGTTTCACGCGACACCATAAACCTGTACTGTCCCTCTGTCCTCCTCTGGTAGGAGGTGACGGTGGACACCTCGGCCCAGTACCAGCACCTGACCAACATGGAGCTGATCTCCCTGCTGCTGCAGCAGGAGATGGACATGCAGAAGCAGCAGGTGGCCTCGGAGCGGCAGGGGGCGCAGCTGGAGAAGTGCGAGGCGGATCTGAAAAAGGTCAAGGCGCAGGTCAGGGACCTGGAGGACTACATTGATAATCTGTTACTGCGGATCATCGAGCAGACGCCAACGCTGCTTCAAGTGCGCTCGAGACACAAGTGACGACAGAACTGCCGTGCGTTTGGTGTATTGCACACGATGTATGAGCCTCTAGAATGTTGTTTCCACTGAGTTATTATTTATGGATGGAAGTCACAATTCTAGAGGGTTTTTTTTTACAGTCAAACAAATACCCCACAAAATCGGATCTCACAATCATCCAGGTCTTCTCACTGCTAATACTGCCCTGTTGATGTAGACACGATATTACCCAACATGCATGCTGGTTACGATCCCAATTTGGCACAAACAGAAAATAAGAACAACGCACTGTGAGAAAAAGCTTCTGTCAAAGCAGATGCAAGTGATTATTTTATCCATGCTTACTAGAATAAGTTAGAATAGTCAGCTGTTGTCAATTTAAAGCCACTGCTTTCACATGTGCATAAAATAAAACACAGGCTATAGAAAACCATTTAATGTGCTGCTCAGGGACTAAGTATGGCGTTAGCTCAAGTAACCTTTCAAATTTACAGCAAAAAAATGACATTTTGATACACGAACTTCCAACTGTTTTACCTCAAACAGTTTCACAAAGGCTAACTTGAGTTAATTACATATTTTTTTAATAGAATTTAAGAACAAAAAAGAAGGAAATAGCAACACATAAAATGCTGCTTTGCAATATGAACAATAAAAATGATTTGTCTCTGCATTAACATTGCTGTATGATGAGCAAAAAAGCAACATTCATGTTTGTGTCAGAAACGGCTGAAGACGATGAAGACTTATTGTTTGCATCTTGTTTTGTTTTTATTTATTTTTTACTGAGTGTTGTGTTTCTTAAATGCCCCCCCCCTAAAACAATTATAATGTTTTAATATATTTTTATGTCTTTGTTCTCCATTTTTTTTTTTTTAAAGTAGTTACATTGTTCTTTAGGAATAACACAGTAATAATGCAGTAAGTAAGAGCATCTTAAGTTATTTCTATCAAACACTTTTGTCATGATAATATATTCTCTAATGCTCCTCTAGTACCACTGTAGCTTCTTGCAATGCTTTACATGACTGCAGTACTGTACTGTAATAAAATAAAGTGCACATGAACCCAAGTTTTTAAGGTCTTTATGTTGTTTTCTTGGATCAGGTGGCGAGACTACATGTCATCCTGGACAATGACTCTGTGGTAAGTCCTGCAGTAATGTTTGTTTCTCTCCACTAGAGAGCACTCCTGACTTTACAGTTCTGGTGAAAAACCTGCTGATTTAGCACACATTTCTGCTTTGCACCCTTTGATTATGCACATTGACAAGAAAAATTGATCTATGACTCCACAGACCTTGTATAGATGAGTTGGCCTTGCACTTCTCTTGCACCTCCGGACACTCTTGTGGTGTTATTTCAAATTGTGAAATTCTGGTTTACACAAATTTCTGGTCTAAAGTAATGTAAAGCAACACAGGTTGTTATTTTACTGAGTATTTACTGAGTATTAAAGCAATATTTTCGATACTATATTTTCTATAGTTCAAGTGTGTAACACTTGAAATGTATTTATTGACTGTATGAGGTGCATGTAATATTTACCTGCAAGGTAACCAGTAAACGTATCTGTCAATTAAATTAAATGGAGTTAAATCTTCTTTTCCTCTGAAATGAGAAAGACGACCATAACGTGGCATAAAATGGAAAATATAACTTACTGTAAAATACAGTACTCGAGTAAATATACTGTACTTCATCTCTTTTTCTTAGTTTGCTGGCTTTAGCTGGGATTTTCTCTCGGGTGTTGTGTACCTCCATGATGTTTCTCAGGCATGTAACGAGTGCTTTTAAATGTCCTTTCATTTACCAGCATTTTAACAACCACATTTTGCTGTGCATACCTCAAGCCTACTTGCCTCATCTTTTTGCAGTTACAAGTGAGAAAACACGAGTCCTTATGATTTTCCTTGGTGCTTTGGGGAAGATGTTGTGGATCAAATGTGCTAAATGGAAAAGTTTTTTTTTTTTTTTTTTTTAAACAAGGTAAATGATGAGAGCACATTCCCGACTAAAGTCACTTTCTCTGAACAGTAGTCTCTCCCCTCTGACCACTGACCATAATGAAAGTGTCCAGTGTGCTGACTGATGTCACAGGTTTTCGCTGCAGGTTGTTTTAGAAGAAGACTCTCCTGAAAAGGTCCAGAGCTGATCTTTGCATACGACGTTCGTGTCTCCAGGCCACACCTCTCCCCAGTACCGTGAAGTGGGTCAATCAGACGCCAATCAACTGTTATCTCTCCCCTCCCCAAGATCAATCCGAACAGTTACGCAATAGCGTTCACATGATCGATTATTTGGGATGTGTAGTCATGCGCGTCAACTTTGCCAGTGTTCGCGCAAACGGGAGAACTACATCTCCCGGCAGACGTAGCGGCCCCCTTTGCTTCACTAGTTACACATTGGATGTAGTTGGCTCCACTTGGAAATCCGTTCATGATTCCGTTCATTAATAAATAAGTAGTTCGGGTGTCATGGCGGAATCTGCAGCGTGTCCCGTCTTCCAGCTCGGGAGACCCCGATACGATCAAGTAAGTCGTCTCTCCTCCTCCTCCTTTAACCGCCCGGTAAACAATCTCGGTTTGTGCTTTTGAGGCTCTCGGTGGAAAAGCGGCTCCATCCTCCTCCTCCGCCGCCGCCGCCGCTCTGCTGGATGCTGACACTTTGTGCCGAAAGTTGCCTTTGATTTCCGATCCGACTCTCTGTTGTCTTTTTTTAATTTTTTTTTTTTTTTTTAATGAAAACCGCAACAACTTTCAAGTGGTAATCAACTTCCGGGTGTGATTAGATGAGTTTGGACTTCATCGCAGTTTTAAGCAGTGGAAGTAAATGTGTCGGTTGTATCACATCGCTGTTTATCATCTCTGACAGATTTCACACCCGCCGCCTCGCTGCTGATTTGATCTGTTTAGATCCGCAGCCGAGAGACCGAGAGCCTCCTCGTCAATTTGCATTTTTGTTTGTTATCAGTTTAACCATAAATGTGCAACTATTTTGTTCTTTTTTTCCTCGTGTCTTTTTTTTTTTTAATTATTATTTTAAAGCTTTAAATCGCTGCATTTTGGACATTTTGGACAATATTTCCACATCTCGTTATATTTTGCCATAAATCTTGTCCAAATCAGACTCAAGTTTCCCCCCCCCCCCCCCATGATACTTTCTGCAGACTGACTTCTGCCCTGCTTGTGATCGAGATTAATGAGGCTCGTCCATCCTTATCTGAAGCCCATTACTCAATTTTATGTACACAGATGAATTTGCATTGGTCAGCCCTGAAAGATAATGTGACCTTCACGTCCTCCCGGATGGCACGTTAACTGAGGAGGCGACACACTAGTTACATTTAAATTTCCAGCGCTTCAGACGTGTTCAATGCCATTTTTTAAACGGCAGCCTTAAGTGAATTATTTACCTGATGCACAAAGTAAAGTCCATGTTGTGTAAATAAGTCACTTCACTTTGTGATCTGCTTTTGTTTCACCTGATGTGCGCTGTCAATATAACTGTAATCCACAGGCATAAAAACGTGAAAAATATGCACAAGACCTTTTCTCATCACACATATTGTTACACAACATGCCCCTGAATGGTCCGTTGCAGTGACTTATGTCCTTTTGAACTACAAAGAAACAAAGAGAGGCAAAATTGCTTCAAAACTTCCACAAAGAGACGCAGAACGGCTGCAAAAAAAAAACAAAAAACGAAACAACCACAAAGTGATAGAAAACGGCTACAAAGAGATGCAAAATTGCCACAACGAGATGTAAAATAGCTACAGGGAGATGGACAACAAACAAAGAGACACAAAACGACCTAAAAAAAAGACAGAATAGACAAAAATTCTTCTTTTCTCTCTGAATCTGGATGTGTTGCTCCTTTGCCATGAGGGTGGAGAGATGTTTACATGTCTGCGTGCAGGGACCCTTTGTTTCATCATTCATTAACACACCAATTAACCCAGGATATTTCATTGTTCACAGACTGCCTAAATAACAGCATATTAACACTTTTGTCTCATGCGAGTTCTTATTATTTTTGGAGTGATTACAAATTCCCTCTTCACTGTTCGTCCTCGGTTATCGGCTCCTGTCGTCGTTGCACTGCTTTTTCAACTGGGAGATCTTTATATGAGCTCCATAAAGGCAACCTTTTCCCATCAGCTACCTGCAGTTCCTGTTGGGCTCATAAAGGTGCTGGAACACTTCTGTGCATCAAAGCAGTTAAAATTAGGCCAGCCGACTTTGAATCAGCATAAATCTTGCCTGGTTTGTCTGAGCTCTGTGCTGCGCTACGTCTCTGCTAGCCTTGTTGTGTGTACTCTCCGGGGAGCTGAAACTCATGCATAATTAAAGCAGGCTCCTCACACGGATCCTCTCTCTACCCCACTCTTACAAAATAGCACTGCAGCACATATGGCCTGTCAGAGGAGGAGACGTGTGATGGGGGAACGGCAGTGACGGAAAACCCGGATAAAAGAGATACAGAAAGAAATTGGTTTATTTGCAGTCTTTGTGGAGACTTGAGGTTGTTCCCAGTCATTTCAATTAGGACCCGGTGCTTTAGAGACGTAATTAGAATAAAGACTTGTCGGTTCCACTGTCTGCCTGCCGCGTTTCCTGCCCTTCATAACTGATAAATGTCTCTGAGGGAATGCGATCGAAGCTGCCATGTTTTCGTCCATCTGGTTTGCCAAAGAGACTCTTGGCGTAAAATGCTGTTGGGCCTTTTCAGACTGTTGGCACACACGCACTTAGCAAATTGGCATGCGGATGTAGACAGAGAGGGGAACAGAAAACAGGGACGCTTGACCAGCAGCTTCAAACCTCACTCGAAAGAAAGTAAATGATAAACTACTCAGTTTGTGCAAGTTAATCTCAAAAGGTTCATTTCGCATTTACGTCTCAGTTATATTTACTTCCATTGTGCATTTAACAAAAACATGCCTTTGGATCTGCATCTTGAAGTACACGTCTCTTTATTTGTCATTAACATATGGAGGAACAGCTACTGTGAAAAGCACAAAACTCCTCTAAATAACGAGTCAGTGCTTTTAACTGCATCTCACAGTCTTCGTTGAGGGAGCCAGGTTTCGTTGTCCTGCATGGAAATTTAAACAAAGCAGCAGATTGACATTTTGGCAAATGCACTTCTTCACTTTCTGCCGAGCATCAGAGGAGAAGACTGAAATCTCTGTTAAGTCTGTTCTGTAAATGTGAAGCGACAGCCTGTTAGCTTAGCTCAGCACAAAAATGGAAAACAGGAAAGCGGCTTGCCTGGATCTCTCTGCTCGAAAGGGATACACATCTTTAAGCATTTTTTTTTTCTTGAATTTTAAACTCTTTCTTTAGCAAATCAAAGTCAGTTGTTAATGAGAGAAGTGTTTTATGGGTATTTTCATACTCTGGTGAGGAGTTTAGTTTTTTTTTTTTTTTTTTTTTTAGCGTTATTGTCAGATTCTTTTTGAATAAGTATCTTTTAAATGCGATTCTTTTCGGGCAAAAAGTAAAAATAAAGTGGAAGTTTGTGATTCTCCACTACAATAATATTCCTATCAGTTTGCACATTTTTTTAAAACAGTATTTCCACGGTGGTATAGGGAGTTGAAATATAATATGATGTGACAACATTTAGTAGCAGAAGCAGGTTTTTGGGATTGGTTATGTCCTTGTGTATAATTGTGTATACATATGAAACAATAATACTGAAACATGTGCTTGCATGTGATATTATCAGCACATTAATGATCTTAAACTGCAACTTCTAAAGCAGCTGCAGAGTTGCTTTTTTTTTTTTTTTTTTTAGCATGAGTACAAACAAAGTGGATCAGTTCAGAGGACTCGTGAAACAATGATCCATTCACTGAAGGAATGTGGTCCGCTGCTGTTATTTTTTAATTTACTGTCATAAAGAATTAACAATGTCTTACTGTCTTTTTCAGGGTTCATTTCTTGGTCGACTGAGACACTTTGTTGATATCATCGACCCCAGCACCCTGTTTGTGTCTGAGGTAAAGCTCCCTGTGAAATCTGATCTCCATAGACGTTTGCACTACTGCATGTGTATGCAGCACAAAGTCTGGACCTTTCTGGTATTCATACTCATCCATTTCCACAACCCGTGAAAGGGGAGGGAACAGATCTCAGTGCTATTTTGATATCAACCCGTATCAAACACTCGTTTAGTTTACATTTTCATAATCAAGTGATTATTTCCTTTTTCAAGAATAAAATGCCAAATTTAACTGTCATCTGATTAAACAGAAGATCAGAAGATGATATATTGGACTCTTGTGTGATGTTTAAAGACTCAACAGTTAATTGATAAATCGACAGATTAATTGATAATGAAAGTAATGATTAGTTACAGCCCTAAACATTTTATTGTTAAATTAAAACACACTTGCAGGTATGTCGGTGCAGGTGCAGTATTGTAGCTAAACTATTTGTTAAAGTAATGAACAAAGAAACGTTTTGTTTGGCGTCATTGTCAAAATGCTGGTATTGGATCAGCTTCAATATAGAAACAGTTCAAATGATACCCAACTATTCCTGCCAAAATATCCAATATTTAATTGTTTTTCCAATTAAATTACCTTTTTCTTCATTTTCCTTTGATTGCAGACACGATTGAAAGAATGCATCAAACTCCTTGATGACTATAAACATGACACACTTCCACCTGGAGTATCTGATGTTCAGGTGAGTCTTCACTAATGTTAATGTGATGCAGTATATTGCAGTACAATATGAAGAAAATGCAGATTGAATATGAATTTGGAGAACAGGCAGAGTATATGTCTTATAAGTCCTTCTGTTTTACCGCACCGCTCACCGGTTCAGTTGTGGGAGGCCCAGAAGATCAAACAGGTAAGTGAGTCGTCGGCCGTAAGTTGGCCCAGGTTAACTGCCCTTCATTACATTCGAGTCTCTGGGCCCGTGGCATCATGAGGAAGCTTTCATGCTCTCTGCACGCAGGCCATCATTCATCCTGACACAGGAGAGAAGATCTTCATGCCATTTCGAATGTCAGGTACGACCTCAGATGAAGATCTTTCCTCACTTTGTTCAACTCGGTCCATTTTGTCATCGTGTTTTCTTTTACACTGAAACTCATGTTTTCGCTGCGCAGGTTATGTACCATTCGGAACACCAATTGTAAGTCCCATTTAAAACCATACATTTTATTCATGGATTTCCGAGAACTCTGTCTGGCTGTGCAGATATCCATGAACACGGCCATGTTTTGGGAACAGATGAAATGAGACTTTGAACTTATTTTGACCAAAAATAAGCTCTTATCCCCTGGTTTCATCTAGGTCATTGGCCTCCTTCTCCCAAATCAGACTGTGGTGTCTACCATTATATGGCAGGTACTGTAAATAACATGCACATTGTAAATCACTGCATTTATTGTTCATTTTGAACATCGGCTAAGAAGTGCACGTTTACTGTGTACATGCAGAGCTTATCTATCTATCTATCTATCTATCTATCTATCTATCTATCTATCTATCTCTCTATCTATCTATCTATCTATCTATCTATCTATCTATCTATCTATCTATCTATCTATCTATCTATCTATCTATCTATCTATCTATCTATCTATCTATCTATCTATCTATGTCCTCTTTCCTTTAACCTTTCCGTCTTCCATCACTTCCTGTCTTTCTTTGTCCTTCAGTGGCTGAACCAGAGTCACAACGCATGTGTGAACTATGCAAACCGAAATGCCACTAAGGTAGAAATTACACTGTCACTTTTTTTTTTTTTTTTTTTTTAAACATATATAAAATGTATTTTATTCATTTAGGTTGTTTAGATTTTTAGACTTCAACTTTTTTTTGGTTTTATTCCAATAATAGGTTATCATGATTATTGTTTTTTTTTTTTACCGTCAATAAATAAAATACAATATTAAGAAACTAAATTATAACATAAGATACAAAATATCATTACAGAGTTGAGATCAGTCTGTCAGTATGAAGTTATTTGACCGCCTTTCTTTTGTTCCTCTTCAGCCTACGCCAACATCCAAGTTTCTTCAAGGCTACATAGGAGCTGTGACGAGTGCTGTCTCCATCGCGGTGCGTGTCTTTATTGTTCACTGACATCAATATGAGTATCAGTGCTGGTAATGCTGTACAGTTGTAATACTAATAACAGTGTTGTAGCTGCAGGAAAGTAAGGATCGCTACTATTGATAACAATTCTACAGCTGCAAATACAACGATGGCAAAGAGCCACACAACACATGACAATAGACCTGAACAGTATTCATTGGGCTTTTCCCTGGGACACCTGGCAGTGTTTGTTTTACACACTCTTGTTCAGGTCTGGCTTGTACTTAGTTGTGGCCTCTCGATGGAACTCTGCATGTGTCCATAAGAACAGAGCCATGTTTTGACTTCACTTGTTTCAAACTGATTCACAGACAGATGTCCATCCAAGCCTTGACATAAGCTTGAGGGTTACAGCTGGTTTGACGGTGACAAATCTTCCTCTCTTAAAACACATCATTAGTCATCCTCAGCTTCATCTGCCTGTAAAGGTGCTTTTAAACAATCTGAACCAGCAGTGAAAGGATTGACGAGGGATGTGATCTGTGGCAGTGTTTGCTGCAGGTTACAGAATCCGTCCTTAAAACTATGCTGCAGATTTTCACTGAGCGTTGCAGAGCCCGCAGCCTCTTCAGCTGCTGAGGTCTGAGTCTTTTGACTGATGTGAAAACACTTTGTAGCATGTCAGGCAGCATTTTTAACTTCCCTTGCACATTAAGATTAGGATTGTTCTGTTGATGCAGCGTGTCGACGAGAAAGGCCAGAATCTGAAGTCCGCGGGGGGAAATACAGCTCGGCATCGTCCTGATGTTTTCCTTCCAGAAACAGCTTCACTGTTTTCTAGCTTAAAAAAAAACAGGAAAGCATTTTACATCTTGAAATAATATCAGTGGAGACACAGATCACTGGGAAGGTCTTCATCCAGTTTAGCCGTGAGGTCTTTGATCTGTCTGTGATTGAGAGCACAAGTGTGAGTAAAATTCACTATCTCTGGCACACAGGTTTCATTATGTGGTCCAAGTTCAGCTTCTTACTCACCAGGTGCTCTTATGATGCAGTGAAATTAAATTAAATAAACCTAAAGTACCAATAAAACAGCCGAGCTACACAGGGGAAGGCGAAGAGCTGTCTGCGGTTGTAGCAGTATTCAAAGCATGTTTTACTAAAAACAAAATGTGTTGCAATTTTAGATTTTGAAAAGAGATTTCTATAACACTGACATGATGTTTGCCTGAGGTGTACAAATTTTTGATCTCCTATTTTAAAATGTGTTTGTATTCTTTAGGTGGGACTGAATGTGCTGATTCGGAAGGCCAACAAGCTGAGCCCTGCCACCAAAATGATAATACAGAGACTTGTCCCCTTTCCAGCTGTAGGTGGGTTTTCAAAGGACCCCGTATTTTAATGAGGTCGGGTTTTTAAGTGGCCCTCTACTGGTTGGATTCTCAGTCTCTCATTGATGTCATAGTTTATTCACAAATGGTACAAAAAGGCATATCGATTTCAAATTTCAGAGCTCATTGATTCCATTAATGTAATTTCTGCATCCTGTATATTTCTCAGTTTATTTTTAAAGCAATTCCTCTTTTGATGTGTTACTGCATGTCTTGTCTGTCAGCATCTGTTAAGATCCTGGTAAAATGTATTAAAATAATGTCTCAGCTGCCTTCCTCTCTGCCTCCTTAGCCAGTGCAAACATCTGTAACGTGGGCCTGATGAGACACAACGAGCTTTCTGAAGGTATCGACGTGCTCGACAACAACGGGAATGTGGTGGGGTCCTCCAAAATCGCTGCAAGACATGTATGTGGCTCTTTTTCGTTGTTTGTTTTTGCAGTCTCAGCACCGTTGCTACTTAACTGCACTGAATCTGTTTAGACGCTTCCTGCCTTTTTCTTTTCAGTGAATTTCAGACGTGATGGTGGCTGATAATGGGAAAATGTATCATTTCCTGCTGGGCTCCTGCCACTCAGCACCCATTTGACTTCATGAAGGGGAAAATGAAATCCAATTCATTGCAGTATTTGCAATGAAGCGTGAGCACAATGTTCTCATTTTTATCCCCAGGCGATCATGGAGACGGCCTTCACACGTGTGGTCCTCCCGATGCCGATCTTCGTCCTGCCCCCCATCATTATGTCGTACCTCGAGAGGTCTGTGCTGAAATACATCTGTTAAATTACTATAGTGCTCTGGATAATTTTCATTTTTATGTTCAGTCAGTTGGTCAAGAAAAGGAAATAGTTAATAGTTAGTTTAATAGTTTCAATGTGCTGCAGTTGAATGTCTAGTTTTGTCCGAACAACAGCAAAAAACGAAAAAAATATTTTATTATCAGAATTTTATTTTTAAAAACATATTTGAGGGCCTGAAACCAGGATCTTTTTATTTATTTATTTATTTATTTTTTTTTAACAAATGATATTCTTTCTGGTTTTATCTCTATATAGACTTCATTGTTTTAAGTACAGTTCTAAAATAATAATAATAATAATAATAATGTATTTCTTTTTATGCAGAGTCAATGTCTAGGTTGAGGTAACAGCACAATAATTCATGTTCAGACATTTCCTTTTTTGAAACTTGTGAAACACAAGTACAGTAAATGTGATTAAACATGTGGTTAGTATATTCAGCCAAAAAATGGTTCATAACTATGGTGCATCACTGGTTAAGTAAATTGAACGTTGGTGTGTGCAAGGCATATATTTTCTCTGATTCCTATCCTGTCAAACATCTAATGACCTCTCAGATTAGTTTTGGGGCCCCTTTTGGGGGCCCTGACCCGCATGCTGGGAAGCGCTGGTTTATGTAATTGAAATGTTTTACTGCAAAGAAAAATGTGAGTGTATCAGCATCCCGAAAACCTGAAGGTTGGGAACAAAATTGTGGATAATGAAGCATGTCAAAACATAGTTACTACACATTTGGTCAAAACCAAGTTAGGGCCAGAAACTTATGTTTTAATATGTTTTGAACCAAATATAATAAATGATGTTGTAGATATCTATAATTTCAGAGAAAACAACATGTAAAGTCTCTAAAACCCAAATTAGACCTAAAAATCATAGTTGGGTTGAAGCTAGCTGCTGACACAGATTCAGCTAAACGCCTCCCATTTCTTACTCCTTTCCTGTACATGTTCATGATGCAACAGCAGGTAAACCCTAAAATAGCTCTCTAACTACTATTTACTAATCTGGAAGATGTCGAACCAATCCATCAGCCCTTGACATCACAGAGGTTTGATGGTTTTCCCCTCATCCTGAAGTGTAAAGCAATGTGCCTATAACATAATTAAATTTACAATACATAAGTCATAAGTCCTTTGGCTAACTCATCTAAAACCCTTTTTACCTAATGTTCATCCTTGCTTTAGTTTCTGCTCTTTGTCTTCGTAGGACAGCATTGTCTGCCTGCTCTAAAAATACATTACATATATCTGTGTTTACTGAGCCAAAGCCAACATATGTTGTGCCCCAAAGTGCTGACACACATATTTATACAGTAGGAGGTCACTTCAGCAGGAGAAAATACAATAAATAAATAAATAAATAGACCAGAAAGACAAAGACATTGTGGATTTATTGTTGAATTAAATAAGATATCTGCAGTCTGACTCATTGAACTCACACGTCTCCCACCCACCACTTGTGCCAAATAGCTCCCCCAAATCTGCACATGATGTTTTTCTTCAGTTCCGAAAATAACTCCTGGCTACGCAGTAGTCATCCGGGATCGATCCACACAGCAGGCTCCTTTTCGTCTCTGTCTTGACTTGTGTAGGCTGCGATTCCTGCAGAGCAACCGCAGATTGTTGCTGCCCATCCACAGCGTGGTGTGCCTGGTCACGTTCGGCCTCTCTCTGCCCCTGGCCATCAGCCTGTTCCCCCAGATGTCTCAGGTACAGTATACACTGTTAAATGAGCTTCTGCTCTCAAGGCCAGATGGTTCAGGGAGCAGCTGTGAGGAAATTCAAATTACATATACACCACTTGACATGCACAGCTCCGGCCCACTCCTCGTATTCCAGCTGTCTCTTCTCCCGTCTAATTAAAAATGACTTTCAAGGCTAAAGACAGAGCTGTTCAGCTAAATTCTTACCTTCAGTTTCGTGTTTATCTTTCGGCCAGATTGAGGTGTCTCACCTTGAGCCGGAGATCGCCATGGCAACGGACTGCAAGGTGGTGACCTATAACAAGGGTTTATGATGGATGCCGCGGTGTGGGAGAGAAGAGGACGAGGATGGAGATGAGGCTGCATGGTGAATATCTGTCAGGGAGAACCCACAGAAAGGTTCCTCCTGTTGACACTTTTGGGAACTATCTGCTGTGTTACTATCACTGTAGAGTCTGTAGATCATCGTGTGCTAACCCAGCGTTTGATACTCTTGTCAAGATCACAGCAAATATTCAGTCACAGTGTCTTCAGAGGTTGAAAATGCCATAGATTCCTGTCTATCTTCCTGTTTTTAAGAACTCTGTACATAGAAATGATGATTTATTTACAGGAAAATCAGTATTTAGCATTAACAAATTATCTAATATATATACAATACAGGGTTTCCAGCACACATGCCATACTTTGGACGCCAGTTCTGGCTGCTCAAGTATATCTCAGCCCATTTAAACAATGACCAAGGTTCATAAATACAGTTTGAATGATATCTTTGTCCACTAGGGGGTTGTATTAACAAGCTGTAAACACAACACTGACATATTATCACCTTTCGATATGGCAAACTTGTTGGCAAACGCCTAACAAAGCAATACTGTTATTCATTACGGGTGATGTTTTTGGCCACCTGATGAATGTAAGTCCAGTATTGTGTCTCTCTTTTTGGTCTCCACCACCTTTTGCGAGGGAAAGATTTCTGTATTTTCAGATGCTAAATGCTCCACTATGGACACCAGCTCTTCACAAACAAGTCTGTCTGTTATTTGTTGCTGCTGCAGGTTGTGTATTCTGAGTTTATCAGAGGTTTTTCTGTCTTGTTTCTTTATGTAACATAAAAATGAAGTGATGTCGATACTCACAGTTCCTTGTAATTCATGTGACCAGTTAAAAAAAACAGTTTTGTTTTTTTTCTGTTTGATGTGACTCTTTTGTTGTTGTCTTAGACTGAGATTATTTCAATTCAAGTCTGGAAATTTTTTTTCTGGAAATGATTTTTTTTTTTCTGCTTTTCCATCTTGTTAATAATCCCTCAGATAAATCTGGATGCTGACCCCACTTTGGAAACCATACTACTCTGCAGCTCTGTATGATTATGAATCAGAGGCTTTTTTTAAATTTTTTTTTAACTTGTTTCATAAGGAACCTTTCAAATAGAAAATTAATGAATTGTGGCCATGACATGGCTGAAAAACAAACTTCTCGGTCCTCTCTGGTGGACAAAGTCGAGAGCAAATGTACTGGAGCATTTACTGAACTGCAATTTCTTGTTACTTATCTGTCAACACTGATAATTATAAAGCTCCAGCCTGTTGGATTACTGTGATGGAAAGTAGTTGGTAGAAGTTTTTGACCTCTTAACTAACAAAGCGGCAGTGCTAATATAAACAATGAAAAACATACGGATGAGTATGGAACAATAATAATGTGAAACCTCTCTGTCCGTGGCTGTACTGTACATGTGAACACATCTATACTGTACTGCTGATATACAGTATGTTCCTTTATACACTTTTTAATATTTACATAATTTAACCCACATAATGTGAAATAACATGACCTAAGCTATCCTTCCGAACTTGTATGAAGGACATGCTACTCCACTACTGACTGTTGTTAAACTACTGTTGTGCTCTTAATGAACAACTTCTTTTTGTACAATATTTTAAACACAATTTTAATATATATGATACTGTTGATTATGTTTTTAATTCTTTGTATAATACTTCTATGAGTTTATTAAATGTTTGCTAGTCAAACACTGTAAAACATCTATCTATATTATTTTACAATATATAATAAATTCTCTTTCACTGTATATGAAGTGTTTGTACTCTTTTCTTCAGCTGCTCAGTCTTATGAGATGATGTTTTTTTTCTCCTCTGCTATCAAGCTTTAACAACATAGTGACTATATTTCATTCATATTATAAATGAGGGTAAATTTTCATACAAGGATTCACAAATTTATGTCATTTATACATTCATTTGCATTTCTCTTAATGGTAATGACAGTATTTTTTCAAAGATATGTTGTATTTGATGAGGAGAACTGTGTCCTCCGATGGCAAAAAAAACAAAACTCATCCAAATTTCAACAAATATAAAGACATTTACCAAATCAGCCTTCTACCACCTTAAAAACATAGAAAAAAGTACAAAGGATTTCTCTTTCAACAAGATGCATAAAACTGTATCCATGCATTTTTTTTTTCAGCAACCTACAGACTGTTGTAATGAAGTCCTCACTGGACTGAGAAAATAGTACACATTTACCAGACAGCTGCAGTACATCCAAAATAATGCTGAGTAAACACTAACATCAAGGAAGTGGAGCACATTGTACCGGTCTTAAAATCAGTGCACTGGCTCCCTGGGTTACAAATCACCCAGACCCCTCAGGAAGTCTGGTTTAGGTTTGAAACCAAGCGAGGGGAAGCAGCTTGTGGTTTCCTGAGCACCTGAGGTCTACTAAAACTGCCAGCTCATTTATATCAGGACTTAAAACATTATCATATGCTGTGATTTTCCAATAAATTAAACATGTAACTTAGTTTTAATATCTTAACTATTTATTTGCATGTTGTTGTGTTTGTGACTGTTTTAATTGTTTTGCAAATGCAATTTTGCCATCTTGTTTTTGATGCCTCGGTAAAGCCCTTTGAATTTTCCTTGAGTCTGAATGGTGTTGTATAAATAAACTTGCACTGTCTGCCATATTTGCAAGACACGATATTCATTTTTCACATAACCTACAGTAACCTCTAAAAGATTCCTCCAGCTCCGCTGTCACAAGGACAGATACAGGAGATCATTTCTGCCGACCGCAATTAGACTGTACAATAACTTACCTCTGGCAAAATCCATCACAGTACAATAACACTGTTGACTGTGTTTCTTGGTTTGTTTGTATATAATATATATAGATATATACGGTACTGTATATATATATGTACATATATATATATATATGTTAACTGTGTTTCTTGGTTTGTTGTATATAATATATATAGATATATAATGTACTGTATACACTGTGCATTTTATATTTTTACTGCTATTTACTGATATTTTATTGCTTTTCTATTATTCTATTCTATTCTATTCTATTCTATTCTATTCTATTCTATTCTATTCTATTATTTTATTTTATTCTATTATTTCTATTATTATCTTATTGCTTCTGTATGCTGCTGTAGCGAAAAAAAAAAATTTCCCCTCGGGGATTAATAAAGTAAATACCTACCTACCTACCCAACTAAAACAACTTTCAGCAGTGAACCCTCTGCGGGATCCGCCGCAGTCCTCCCGGTCCACCGCCAGAGGTCGCAGCAGCCCGTCTCACAGATAACACGTCAGTGTCGGGAGTTGAAAGTTGAAAGGGCGTCACGAACATGGCTGCTCCCCTGGATGACATGTTTTCCTTCTGCGAGGACCCCGGCAAAGTTGCCAGCGGCGTGGATGTCCGATTTATTGACAACGTCAAGGTGAGACTGACTCCGGTGTGTCGGACTAAACGGATTCGGACAAAATGCGCGTCTTCACGTCGCTTTAAATCAGCGGAGTTGTTGGTCGCGTGTCGGCTGTCGGCGTGGATCACAGCACACTTTGACTGCTGCAGGGCGCACAGGGATGAAGCCAAACGAATGACCAAACCTACCACAGAGCTTCAGACTTGTGTCTTTAGTTCATCTATTTTTTATTTTTTATTTTAACAGTGAGCGCTACGTGTGCACTGCAGATCTCAGCGACTTTAAAGCTGTAAATCTGACCACAACAAGACCACAGCTGAGCGATGATTCTCCGAAAACAAAAAAGAGAGACACGTTTAAAAAAAAAGCCACGTGCAGTCATCAAATCAATAATTGCTCAACATATACAAACATGAAGTTCCTGCTGTTAAAAATATTCCGACCAAAGTCCATTGGTTTTTGTGTGCTGATCTGAAGATGGTCTGGTGAGGAGTTTATTTTGTGGTCACTTTGTGTTTGATGTTCATTTACTTTTATTTGTCTTGCGCTTGTGTCATTTTGTTTTTTTTGAGCATCACGTGCTTCGTTTTGCATCTCTTGTTTTTTTTTTTGGTGTTACACCACGTTGTATTCGTTTAGTCTCATTCTGCGTCTCCCGATTGTTTGTTTTCTGGCAGCTTTTACTCCAGTTCACTGTTTGATTTATTGCTTTCAGAAGAAAAAAAAAAATAACTTGAGGGCGCTGGAAGAAAACTCAATCACATTATTTCACAAATAAATCACATTTCTACCATTTTGAAGTTCACCTTTTTGTAAGAAAAGTTGTACAAGCAGAAGGAATATTTTCTAGATTTTATAGTGGAAAATCCCCATTGAACACCGTCTCAATACACTTTTGTGTCTCACTCTGGTTCATGTTGCATCACTGTGTCTGTTTTGTATATCATTTTGATTATTTTGTGTCTGTTTTCTATATCATTTTGATTATTTTGTGTCTGTTTTGTATATCATTTTGATTATTTTGTGTCTGTTTTCTATATCATTTTGATTATTTTGTGTCTGTTTTCTATATCATTTTGATTATTTTGTGTCTGTTTTGTATATCATTTTGATTATTTTGTGTCTGTTTTCTATATCATTTTGATTGTTCTGTGTCCCATTTTGCATTTCTTTGTCGCTGTTTGTTTTCTGTCAGCTTTTGTCATGTTCACTAGTTGATTCATTGCTTTCAGGGAAAAAAAAATACAATTTGATGGTCCTGATAGAAAACCACATCACATATTTTCACACAAAAATCACATTCATATTTTCTTCCTTTTTTTTAAAGGCAACATTTGCAAGAAAAGTTGTAAAATACAACAAGCTTATTTACTCAGTCATCTGATAATTATTATTTTGATCTGTATGTATTGATACTGTTCTGTCAGACTAAGAAGCCGAACGACAAAGATGTTCAATTTATGCTAAGATAAAAGCAGCAAATCCTCCTATTGAGGAAACGGCAATTAAGTATTTGGAACATTTACTTGACAAATAGCTTAAACAGAATGTTCCTGTTAGTGAACCCACTGTTTAATTTGCTTATCTTTCAGCTCTCACTGTGATCTTTAAGCTCATCTTACTACATTTTCATCTATGAGGAGCTTTTAAGCGTCTTTCTTTCTTTTCAGTAGACTACGTGCTCTAGTAATTGTGCTGTAGTTGTGTTTAAGCGAATCCCTCTGTGACGGAGAACAACGGTAACAGTTTGTTGTTCATGTTTCAGGGTAAAGGTCTATTCGCCAAAAAGAGCATCAAGAAGGGAGACGCCATCTTCATCGAGCGCCCTCTCGTCTCTGCCCAGTTCCTCTGGAATGCTTTGTATAAATATAAAGGTGAGACGTCAAATGCATGTTGACTGTATTTAAATACGACAACACGTGTGAATGAAGTAACTGAAGGTGCCTTTAGGACTTTGTACCTGACTTTAACATCGTTCAAGTTGCATCGTTTTACAAAGACTAAGACTGAAGTTGCATTAATAATATGTACCTATAAAGCATCAGGACACGGACTTGGTTCACACTTCATAAATCTGAGTTTTAGGAGGAGAATGAAACTTTAATATCTCCAAGGTCTGCAGCGATGTTTTGCCTGTGCTCATCTGCTGTGCTCTCGCACCTTTGCCAGCCTGTGAGTACTGCCTACGCGCTCTGGAGACTGCAGAGGAGAATGCGAGGAGACTCAGCGGCATCCCCGGACTCAGCCTTCCTCACCCCGAGCTCTGCCGTGTTCGACCGGAGCTGCACCAGGCCTGCCCTCAATGTCAGGCAAGTCTGATCAGGACTTAAGTTGGTGCTTGAAGGTTTAAACTTTGTTTATTATTCATTTTTCTCTCAATAAAAAAAAAAAAAAAAAAATAATAATAATAACCTTAGAGAAAGTCATCAGATCAATATGAGACTCACTGATTTGGAGCTGGCGGCGGTCAGTGAGGAACTTGACGGTATTTGTGGTGGACGGCACGACAAGCTGTTCGATTTTTAGAGACCAGGACTGATACTGTTGAGCCAATCTATCTGTCTAGTTTTTATTGGAACACAGAGACCTGCAGTAGTTTCTCACTTAGTACGTGTATTATTACTTATCTATGGAGCAAACAAGCTGAGTTTGAACTATGTCAAAGTGAATTGCACATAATTTCATGGCTTTGTGCTTTAGGTTCCTGAAGCTGTACAACACACTTACAAAGCTCATTCCTCTTTCATTATAACCTGCACAGTTTGCAGATTCATCTCCTACTTTTCAGAATGGATGATGATGTTCCTGAAATGGTTTATATTTTTTAATATCTTTAGAAATTGCTCCATTACATTTCTCTAATTTGGAAAATTATAATATTTTTAGGCTTTCCCGATTTGTCCAAAAGAAACTTGGAGTCACAAATGGGGCTTGAAAAAAAAAAAGTGGTCCGTGTTAAATTTGTCTGCTGACTCATCACAAACCTGGAAGAACAATGATTTGAAAATCAAAAACCAGCCCAACAAAAATCTATACACAATTATATATTTCATAGATGTTTGAGCACTAGTGCATTACTTTATAAATTCTTTTGACTGAATAATAAACCACAGTCAATTCCCTGCTCATAGTGTTGCTGAAGTGGCTGTTGCAGATGTGTAATATCCAATTAATGGGGAAGGAACTGCGTTATTTGGAGTGAAGATGATTTCTTTTATCACTTCCAATGATTTACACCATTGTTTTTAAGCATTTCCAGTGTTTTATGACCTGTGTGAACCCGGCTCTCCTTGCAGGTGATGTACTGTGGCAGCGAGTGTCGACAAGCAGCTGCAGATCAGTACCATCGAGCTCTGTGTGTGGGTCCTTCTCATGATGATCCTGACCACCCTATGAACAAGCTCAAAGACGCATGGAGGTGAGAGAGCGTTTTACCCTCTCCAAGGTGCTGATCTTTATTTAGACATTTTATGAAATGCAGATTCTTGTCTTCTTTTAGGAGTATGCATTATCCTCCGGAGACCTCCAGCATCATGCTTATGGCCAGAATGGTCTCTATGGTCAAACAGGTGAGTCTCTCTGATTACTTTTATCTCCGAGACTTATTGGTGGAAAATGTTTTGCTGGATGCTAATTGTTCAGTGTGAACACCGGGCCTAAACGTCATACAGTAAAATATGTGTGCTTGGTGTTGAAGGATGTAAGTCACATATGTGCAGATACCATCAGTAATTTGGTTTGACTCAGTTGTTCCTCTCTTTTTAAAAAAAACACGTATTATCCTTCGCAACAAGCGGTGAAACATTCGGTGCGTGCAACAGAGAAATGCTGCTATTCACCAATGCAACTCACTGTAATAAGTGACACGATGTCATTGATGTTGTCCAGGCCAAAGATAAAGCACACTGGCAGAAGCTGTTTTCTCACTTCTGCAGCCGGACAGCGAACGAGGAAGAGGAGATCGCCCATAAGCTCCTGGGAGAGAAGTTCAGAGTGAGTAGCCTTCATCTTCTTCCTGCTGCAGATATAAGGTTGTTGAAGTGAAAATGTCTCTTCAAAGACCGTATCATGCTCTCGTGGCCATCGCAGTTCTTCACACCTCGATAAGCAAAGCATGCCAAGGTGTCACTCTCCCCTGAGACAGTTTCTCGTCCCACTGTGGCCACCTTTGCTTCAGAAGTATATTTTCTGTTGGGTAAAATGGCTTTTTTTTTTTTTTATTTGTTTTTGCAGGGGCAGTTAGCCTTGTTACACAGCCTTTTTACAGAAGCACTTTATGATGACCATCTCAGCCGGGTAAGAGTGTTTCTTCATGTTTTCAGTCCACTGGTTTGTTCAGCTCATTTTTGCCAAATGCTGCGCAGCTGCCAAAAAATATCCCAAAAATATTTTTTTTCTCCTCAGGACAGTTAATTACGGCAGCTCACAGGTGAACTTTGAGCCGACGGTTCTGATTTCATTTGGCCTTCTCTGCGTCCTGAATGTCATCCTGCCTGATGAATCATTTTTTTGTATAAATGTCAGTGAAACGTTAGTTGTGTCATGCTGACAGCAAACAATGTGTCACATTTAAAAAGGGGATGCCAGGTGTTTTTTATTTCTGGCATGTTTGCTTGAAAATTTAATTATTGTGCTGATATGACTGAAAAGTGAATTTAAGTAACTCCTTCTAGCTCAAGTGACGTTGTAGCTGACCTTAATGTCTCTCCTCAGTAAAATAGGGGTTAAATTAAATTGAAAATCTCCCTGTATGGCTCATCAAAGGTGTAACTGTATTGCAGTGGTTTGTTCCTGAGGGTTTCCGCTCTCTGTTTGCTTTGGTGGGAACCAACGGACAAGGTATCGGCACCAGGTAAACACCTGCCTCTGTTGTTCTTCACTTCAACTTTCAACAGGCCCAACTCTGGATCTCAGCTTCAATAATTCTCCTTCTTTGTGCTCTACTTTCATTTAATTGTAGCTCTTTGAGTCAGTGGGTTCATGCCTGTGATGCACTTGAGCTTCCTGCCCAGCAGAGGGAGCATTTGGACTCTTTTATCGACCAGCTGTACAAGGACATAGAGAAAGGTCACAGTTTTATCTCAGTCTTGCAGCAAATTATTTTTTGTCTCAACTGAGCAGATTTGCGGCGGTCATATTGTTTGAGTGAGTGTTCATTATTGTGTGTGTTGTAGTTCTGACCAATGAACATGCTGCGATTATTATGTAACCTGTGCGCAGATCCCAACAAAGGTCAGAAATGTCCATAATTTGTGACTTTTCTCTGCAGAAACGGGAGACTTTCTTAACTGTGAGGGCTCTGGACTTTTTCTGCTTCAAAGCTCATGTAAGTGCAGATGATGTGTCTGTTACGAGCACTTCTGTTACTCTGGTTAAAAGGCCGTCTGGTGACCTCATTTTTGCCTCTTTGACCCCCCCACCCCCCACCCCCCCACGCAGGTAACCACAGCTGCATACCCAACGCAGAGGCGTCCTTCCCCAGTAACAATTTCCTGCTTCACCTCAGTGCCCTTAGTGACATCAACCCTGGAGAGGTCAGCTGACATGCCTGGGTGTGGAGTGATAAATTTTGGCCTGGGATAGACGGGACGGAACATCCCTCTCTAGCTTTGTGTGCTCCCTTGTCAGACGGTATTAGAAGGCTGAGACTTTCAGGATTGGAGTGGGTTTGTCAAGCTGTCAGAAAGATTGAGAAGCCTTGCATCCGTGCGGCACAGTAATGTCACAGCAGCCGCGCTACTTTCCCGGCAAAGCTTTCTCCTTTGAATGTCAGACAAGACAGAAGTGCTTTGTACAACGTTTCACTAGCAGAGCGACTGAAGGACAGAGCAGCTTCCTGCATGCGGGAACAAAGACATTTGAAAAAAAAAAAAAACCCAAAAAACACATTTCTGTCATATGAAAAGTAGCAGTACTCGTAGTATGCTTGTGGGATTTAAGTGGAAATGTTAAGGCTGAATATCTTCATGTTATTGATGTCGGGCTTCTTCAGCCAGTTCAAGTTTGCGTTTTCTTCCATTTTCAGGAGATCTGCATCAGTTATTTGGACTGCTGTCAGCGGGACCGAAGCCGACACAGCAGACACAAAATACTGAGGTAATCCCTCGGATGATTCACTCGAACAGGGGTCATAGTGTTATGAATTTCATCCGGATCAATAAAAAGCTTTCCAGGCAATAATGGCCAGTCTTAAGGCCGAGATGCTACGGGGTCTGATGACTACTCCTGCGCTCACGCTCATCATTGATTGACATCTTCGAATTACACCCCATACTCTGGAAAGGCAGGGGAAGTTTGTTAAACAAGTCTCTGAGAGGCATAACGTTTTTAGTGCATCCTGCGATTATTGTCGGGGCTGAGAAGGTGCAGTTTCACTACCAGGCTGCTGGTGTGAGCTCTTTTGGGACCATATCACACCAGCTGATTAAAAGTATTAATTGCACCACAAGCATTAATTGCAGTGTTTAACAGCCAAAAGCGACGGCTGCGAAGCACCAGACTTTTGTAACGCCGCCACGCAGAATTCTTGTAATTAATTTAGCTCTTGTTAGAGGTGCAACAATGTGACTGGCTGAACATTTTCTTCCCAGGGAGAACTACCTGTTCGTCTGCTCGTGTCCAAAGTGTGTCTCCCAGATGGAGGAGCTGGATGTGACTTCTGAGGAGGAAGAGGAGGAAGAAGGCGAGGCAGAAGGTGAAACAGAGGGGGAGATGGAAGATGAGATGACAGATGTCTGATGAAAGACTTGCCCATGTTGTTCTCAGCCGTTCCCATTGCTGCCTCCTCGCTAAGCAACCATGAAGCCCAGAAGAATAAAGACCAGTTCAGACCATGAGCTGCATTTCACCTGAAAACGAGTGAAACAACATCCTGTTAGCAATCCATTTAACTCAGTCTTTGTCTTAGAGATCAGTCACAGACAGCTGATGACGTACATGTATGCGTGTCAGCATTAGGGCAGTGATATGTTTTGATTGTTTTGGCTTTACTTCAGCACACTGGAGGTTTGAAAACAAAGACTCCCACTTGAGCAACAACTTTTCTGGGTCTTTTGGTGGGTCTTTTAGTGGGGAGTGGAAAAGGGCAGAAAATTCACCTTTCAAAACAACCTGACCCAAAGCCTAATATTCACTCTCCTTTTGAGAGAAACATAATGAAACATTTAGCAGCTAATCGGCCAACTGTGTTCGTCTTTCATTTGGTGCTGTTCAAATACGGTTCATTACTTCTATCAGCCTTTTCTTTTTTACTGTAAACATCTGTTTGCTGTTGAAAATGACACATGCGAGTCAAACCGGTAAATCTGTTCCCTGAACTGCCAAAAACAATGAGCTTAAACTACAGATCATCCTTTGTGGTGACTGTAACTCATACTGCAGGTGGCCCGTTGTGAGTAATGTCATTCACTGTTAAAATATACAACAATAATTAGAGCCGCTTTAAAGCTAAAAGTCAGCACTTTATTCTCATAGTTATAGTGTTGTTTGAAATCCAATGTGCAAGAGTAGAAAGCCAAAACAAAATCTGTCATAATGCAGACTGCACTGTGTTTGACCTCCAGGTTCACTGCTTTTAATACAACTCGTAGGATGAGTCATAATTTCTTGTTCCTAACGACTCTTAAAGAAAGCGAAGTGATTCGGAAAAGGTCAGCTTGTTCTCAGGTGTTTTTGCTTTACTTATAAGAAGTTTCTTACATGACTATGCATACTGGGTGGAAGGAGCTTTTAATTTATATTCCATTATAGTTACAGTCTTGTCATATGGGAGGCATCCAGCCAGTGAAATATAGTTTGGTTTCCATACATGATGATCTAAACCATACTTAATGTATTATGGAGACCTTGAGTGGAAAATTGCTCTGTCAGTAACTGTTTGCCCTTTGTTGAGAACTGTATTTCAAACTGCGGTTCCACATGAGTAAAACTGCTGGTGCTGCCCCACATGAATCAATATTACAACAATGACTGTAATCACAAATCCCAACATTTTCTGTTACCCAACAAAGATTGGAAATATTGAATGACTGATCCCAAATTTTTTCTCTGTTGGCATTCAGCTCAGTGGCACAGGAGAGCACGGCTTTGTAAGTCACATGTAAAACTTAAATATAACAGCAGCGAACAGAAGCCTAGCAGTTGTCATTTTTACTACTCTGGCATAAACCATTGAAATTGGATGTGTCTTGTGTTATTTATCTGGTTTACACACCTCTGGCCTTTGCTACGGAAGATTGTACTGGTAAAATATTTGGTTAGTCCTTGCATATTAACCACAAATCCTCGTCAAATTGTCTCTTTTAAAGGGGGGTTGGGTCTTCAATAATTATATTTTTCTGGCTTTCACTTTCCACACAGTCTCTTGCTTGAGCCACATGAATAACCTACATTAGATCCTATTTTATATTATTTTTATTTTCCATATTTACACGTTTCTTTTCGACAAATCCTATCAAATTACCTA
The DNA here is from genome assembly GCF_022577435.1 of Embiotoca jacksoni. Lineage (NCBI taxonomy): Eukaryota > Metazoa > Chordata > Actinopteri > Embiotocidae > Embiotoca > Embiotoca jacksoni. Next base: position 3,840,107 of record NW_027185403.1, read on the forward strand.
AACCAAGAGTTAATTCTGAGGGCTTCGTGTTCACATTGTGATTTTGTTGATTTTTCTGTGCCATAGATCTCCATTTTTAACTTGTGTTTTTTTAAAAAAAATTTTTATGGGATTTGTCAACAAGAAGTTAAGAGAACAAAAGAAAAATATAAAAATTACGTTATCAACTTATCCTTTGTTTGTAGGTGGATTTAATTTGGTATACTGCTGCCGATGGCAGCGAGTCGTGTGTCAATGTGAACTCACTCTTCACAGGTCTAATGGGTGCTAGGATACATTGGATAAGAGTGAGTCTATAGCAATAGTGTCTTTACAAAGTTATTCACAATCCTATATTTTCCCCCCGGGTCGTGCTATCAGTTATGCAAGCCTGACATTCCTCCATTAACCTTCTCACTTTACTCTGCTCCAATCCCAAGTCTTTGCTGCACTTGCATCAAATGCTAATTCACCCAGGATGCACAAAAGAGACACAGAATAAAGAACACATCATGTCTATGAAATGATGCACACCTGGGACCCAACATGGCAGGAGGTTGGACCTCTGGACACTTCCTCCACTTGAAGCTCCCCCATCATGAGCTGTCGTCCTCTGATGCGATGCCAGGATCGCTGCAGGAGCTCTGCAACTTAGGAACGTGGACTTTGGTGCGGTAGCCCACCGTAAGGGTCGAGCTCGGGCAGCCATGCATATAGTAGAGGATTCTACATCACACAGCCTGACTGTTTCAAGTAGGGAAAAGCAGAGAGGTGAAAGAGTGCTCTGACAGAAGTGGGCCAGAGAGAGGCTTGTTAGAGGACCTGAGGCGAGGAGGGAAGTGTTTGAGGAAAGGAAAAGGGAAGTGGGGAGGAACTTTATGAAGGGCAATTATTATCCTGTGCAGAGAAAGAGTCTTTTATTCTGAAAAATCAAAGTGACTAAACACTTAAAATATATTTCAAAGACTACAATGAACTAAAAGTGGCATATTACTGTCATGGCATGTTATGTAGATGGAGAATGCTTCACGTCATGTAAAGAGAAAAAAGATTGTGTATATGTTGCTGTTAATGTTAGGTGCAGGAAATATGCAGCGTTACCTATTTTCTTGCAATATCAAAGTTTTTTTTAATTCTCTCAGCCTGAGGCAAAATATGATTCAGTTCACATAAGATGTGGAATAACTCAAATGATAATTACAGGCTTGCAAAATGACTCTTCATATCATTGACTTCATAGGTGTAAATATACATTTCTTACAGCTATAACTAATATTAAATATAAATTAGTCTATCAGCTCTTTCGAAGCACATTTTCGAAGTATAAATTCAACTTTTCTTTGCTTTGTACATAGTAAAGGAGGTATGGGTGGTAGATAAACACTGTGAAGGTCTATAAATGATTAGTAAACTCACACAGTAAATGCACACAGCCCTAATCCAGTATCTCTGCCCTCTCAGCAAGCCGTTTGTATTTCTGTAATGTTATGACATCAAATGTCTGACATAAAAACTTCATACTAAAGCGTGTGGCCAAAAATTTCCAAAGAAATATAATAGAATAGTATGTCATCAGAAATGACATAAAAAAAATGTCTTGGTATAGCATGTGGTCATAAAGGTGAAAAAAAATGTAATAGTATATGTTCTCCAAAATGCTATTAACACGTCATACTATAGTATGTCACCCAAAAAGTTATAAAAACGTTATACTAGAGTATGTCATCCAAAATGTCATAGAAACGTGTTATAATAGCATGTTTGGACTTCCAGCTGAAGTCCAAAATGTCATAAAAATGTGATATAATAGCACGTGGTCATTAATGTTAAAAAAACAATACAATGCCTTGGTATGTTGTCTAAAATGTGCAAAAAATATAGTGCTATAGTATGTAATCGAAATTGTCATAAAAATGTTATATTGTCCAAAATGTGAAAAAAATATACAATAGTATGTCATCCAAAATTTGAAAAACATTTCATACTATAGTATGTCGTCAAAAATATAATGAAAATGTCATACTATAGTGTGTCATCCAAAATGTGGAAAAAAAAAAAAAAAATCCTTCTATAGCATGTTATCGAAAATATCATAAAAATGTCATATCGTTCATTTTTGGATCCAGAAAACAAAGTTTCCAAAGGTGATGTTCTCTAATGTCTTGGCCATCCAACAGTCCAGAACCCAGAGATATTCAGTTTGTGAATGCTGGGTATAAAAAAAGAGAAAAACACAGATTTTTACAAATTGGAGAAACGCGAACCAGAAAACAGAGTTTTAGACCAATACATGACTTAATCAAAATGGTTGCTGGCACAGTTTCTGCCAATCGACTGCTCAATTAATTCTTTTATAGAAGTTGTATCAGAATGTTTGTGTCCCCCTCCTCATTTTGCAGATGTCATTAAAATAGAAAATGTTCTTGATTTTTGTTATTTGTTTTTCTGTGAAGTCTAAAAGAAAGGCTTTATATTTCTATATTGTTTATTTTAAATAACGTACTAGACGTGGTGGTAACGTCATCTCTCCTGAGATTTCTACCTACTGTTGATTTATCCACCAAGGTTAAAGGTGGGCTGTTTTGTTTGCAACTGCTAGTGTGAAAGTTATTTAACTATTCCACATTGCGTGCTTGAAGTGGCAAAAGTATGAAATGGAAGCTGATTTTTAGACCCCAGCAAAATAACTCTGCTTGAAACAGGCCCCATATGGAAACAATCTCCATCCGACATTAGCGCTGTCCACATTGGTTACCACAACGGATACCATTGCTGCCTCGCAACTCTACTCCAGAACCAAACTGATGGATGACTGCTTCATGTGAAATCAGCCGACCTGAAGTAAGGTTGTTGCACTTCAGCTCACCCTGCATTAAAATAAACACAAGAGAAACAGAGTTCAAGAAGACAAACATGGCTGCTGAGTGACCTGCTGGTTTTGATCAATGTTTAAGATTTCTGTGGTTCACTTCTGTTCAAATCATTTCCTTGGTTAAAATCAAAATGGTCCAAAGTATCAGCAGTACCTCTGCCATGTAGTCATCTGGGATACTTTTGAAACATTGTGGGCAGCCCAGTAACCTCGCATTCATCTTCAGGGAGAAACGTTTAAGGCCTCAATGTCATCGTATAAATCTTGCTGTGCGGCCTGAGCCTGTGGAATGGGACACGACGAATTGAGTTATGAATCATCCAAACAGAGGCTTTAGCATCACAAATTGTTCAGTACAGCGGGACCGTACAGTAACAATAACACAGTGTTGTGACTATCTGACAGAAGAATCATGAGATATTTGAAACTTGAATTGTTTTTATTTATTTATTCTCCCTTTTGAATAAAGACAGCCTTGCCAGGAGGTAAAAGTAAAACAAATAAAAAAGTTTCTACAGTTACATGAATAGTTGCTTCATTTTTTGAACAAACTATACAGGAGCAAGTACTTTTTTTCTGCAAACAGAACAATGGGCAAAGATTGATGGACAGCTGAACAATCATTGTTGACACTGAAAATACTGAACTGATTATTTTAAGTAGTCTGGGTTTTCCAACCACAACTTGGCATTTATAGGTTTTCAACCATACTAGCAGCTCTATGGACACAATAGGGTTGTGTCAGTCCATCACTCTGGTGCTGTGGGAAATATAAAATATGGAAATTTAGTACAGCCATTCATTGTCCCATGAAGATGAAGCCTAATGCTTTTGATGAATCTACTTTCATATTGTGCCACAAGCAGCACTGTGTTTTTCACTTACACTGTCAAATATCTCAAAGTCTGGACAAATGAATTCTTCCTCTGGCCTTCCTGGCTCCTCCTTCAACCCAATCACCAACCAAATTATTGACCAACTACAAAGGCACTCGACACAAATGTGCGCCAAGGCCAAATATCTTCTATGCTACAATTATGGCTGTACTGTGTTTTTCCCCTCCACTGTTTCAAAGTGCCCCATTGCGACTGCTTGTTGTATTAAGGTGTGCAAGTACATGTTTATCTCAGAGGATTACTGGAACCTGTGAATGTGGATTATAACATGGAGACGTCATATTTCTAGAATTGTCTATGTTTTGTCAGTTTTGCAATTTAGTACCACCCACTTGAATTTAAGATGTATTGCATTTAGCAAGCTAATAGCCAATCACACAATGTTTATTAAAAATAATTAGTCGATTTGCATTGTAATTCAGATCCATTTAAAAATTTAATGGTTACCTCCTGGGCCAGTGCTACACCCTGACACCAAGTTTCATTAAAATCAGACCGTAGTTTTCCGTAATTTTGCTGACAAACAAACTGCGCTGAAAACATAATTTCCTTGGAGGTAAATGGTGAAGCTAAATATTACTACGCCTTTCCCATCTTCCTGAGTTGAACTGTATAATTGTATATTACCAGCAAATGTTAAAAAAATTGCAAGCCTGTTAGCATACAACTTAAATACAGCTGTGCTACTACAGTCTCTGAGTCTCTTTTGCAAACAGAAAAATATGCAAAAGATGACAGACATGTGAGAAAACATCATTGTTGACTGAAAATATGGACCTGAAAGAAATGTTTTGTGTCTGAATTTATGTTTTGAAACTTTTTCCAAGGACAACACCGCATGGTTGGTTGACTTTTTCTTCTTTTCTTTCTGTTCCTCAGCTGCGGTTTACGACCTCTGGGGTTTTTATATTATATATTTGAAGTCCCCAAGTTTTAGGCTTGGACAATTAAAACAAGACCATTGTGCTTTATATGAAAGAGGTCATCTGTGATCAACTGTGAATGCCTAGATGCATTTTTTCTCTAAGGTCAAGCCAGACTGTCCCACTGAGACCAAACATGGTCTGACTCATGTAGTGCAAATGAGGCATTTGAAACACTCTGGCTATTCAGCTTTATCTCTTGCTATCTCATTTTCACATCTATTGCAGGACATTCAACACATCCTTGCTGGGTGAGGCTAATGCTTTCTTTTGGCTGTGGCATTTCAAAGTTCTGGATGCAAGAGCAGTAACAGTATCCAATTATGTACAGCTTAATCACACTAGTCAGAATCATAAGCATGGCAGCAAGATGGCTTGGCCAGATAAGACATGTTTCAATATCGAGGGCTTCTCTCACATCCTGTGGGCATCTGGTTGATAGACTGTTCATCATCCAAAAGGTCGCATTTGTGAACCAATTATAACAGGAATCTTTTAATAAAAAAAATGAATGAGATGAGCCAACTCTGTTATTCAGACAGTTTTTTTTAAAATTTAGGTTTATAAAACTGACGCCTTTTCATATTTTAGACAACTTACTATAGCCATATGTTTATTTAAATTTTTTTGGACAAAAAAAAAGTCATACTGTAGAGTGAAATTTTCTTAATATTTTAGGCAACATACTCCAGCCTTAAGTTTTTTTTTATTTGTGGGGCAAATAAAAAGTCATACTATACCCTTACGTTTTATTTTTTTTTTTTGGGTGAAAAATGTCATACTATTGTATGACTTTTTCTTAATAGTTTAAACAACATACTATAGCCTTAAGTTTTTTTTGATTTTTGGGACAAAAAATAAGTCACTTTTTTTTTTTTTTTTTGACAAATATTTACACCTCAAGCTGGAATTGATCCCATGACCTTCTCACTATGAAGCAAATGCACTAACCACTGTACCAATGTGCCTGTGCCATAGTTGTTTTTATTTTGTTTTATTTAATGACATGCCATAGTATAACAATCTTTTGGATGAAAAAAAAGTCATACTATAGTATGACGCATTTTAATATTTTAGACGCCATACTATAGCCTTACTTTTATTTTTATTTTTAGGGCGAAAAAAAAGTCATACTTTTTCTTAATATTTTAGACAACATACTATAGTCTTACGTTTTTTTGATTTTTGGGTTGGAAAAAAAGTCACTATTGTGTGACTTTTTTTTCATATTTGGGATGAAAAGATTTTTGGGATGAAAAGGTTTTTTTCTGTTTTATTTAACGACATGCCATAGTATGACAATCTTTTGGATGAAAAAAAAGTCTTACTATAGTATGATGCATTTTCATATTTTAGATGACATACTATAGCCTTACGTTTTTTTAGATTTTTGGTCGGAAAAAAAGTCATACTATAGTATAAATGGTGACTAAATTCGAAATGGCGGACTGTCTCTTGAGTTGCGGTCATGTTAAGAGTGCACTGACTAAATTTCAAGTCGGTCTGACAAAATCTGTAGGAGGAGTTCGTTAAAGTACAACATGTGCGAATCCCCAAAAATGTTGACTAAATTCAAAATGGCGGACTGTTTGTTGAGTTGAAGTCATGATGCCAAGAGACTTTTTTGTACTTTCAGGTGTGATACACACTTGTCCACCGAATTTGGTGCATGTAGGTAAATGTAGCCACCGGGGCTGCAGTTTAGGGGGCGCTATTGAGCCATTTGGCAACGCCCACTTGTGAAACAAATCAAATACATACATTTTCGCCAGGAGTGATGCGTGTGCTAACTTTCATGAGTTAGACGCCAATAACGAGAACAAGAAAAAGAAAAAGAATTCCTTGAATAACAATACGGCTTTCGCACCATCGGGGATTGGGCCCTAATTATATTTCAAAGCCACTTATTTAAGGTTAAGAGTATTTGGCCTGATCCACATCATTCAGAAAAATAGAAAGGGAAGTTTCGATAACAATCTTCTTTGGCCTGTGCAACACCAAGTTTAATAAAAATCAGGCCGTAGTTTCTTATAATCATCTGACAAACACACAAACAAACAACCTGGAACAACAACAGGTCCTTTCCCTACTTATTGGTGGAAGTATGGAGAGGATCATAACGTTAACTCTCACATGCACTGAATATGCAGTGTACAATGTGAAAAACTACCTTATAAATTCTGAAAGCCTAAATTGTATTGTACTACCATCAACTGACCCTTTTGGCTTTTAGGCTACATATTGATCACTGCATTGGCCCATGGGACCCATGAGAATGATTTTGTCTTCCCATCAATCTCGGATGAGAATGTCTGCAGGAGCCTTTGTGAAGTGACCCTTTCAAGATGTATGATCTGCAAATTAGAATTCACAAGAAAATGATCCTCCATCTGTAAATTTCACTGCTCCATCCCAAATGAGATGGCCTGCGTGTGAAATAGAGCCGGCCCTCACTTCCTCCTTCATCACCATACACCCTGAGGACATGCTTTGACCAACATGGGGGTTAGGGGGTTGGGGGAGGGTCCATGCCTAATGCTTTGCACAGTTATTTGAGGTCCTCACAATTTCTATTGATTATACATAAAAAAAGATCACATTGGAGTCTAGGTCTCACAAGGCCCCTTCATGTTTTCAGGATGAGATAACCCAGTTACCATTTTCTTTATACACGTTATATTCTCAAATATCTACATTTTGTAATTCCTGATTTAAGCAACAGATTAGTAAAATTAGTCCACAGAAATCATTTGGTAAGCAAAATTTGTCCTTTAGATAATTTTTTGTGTGTGTTATTTTCTACAAAATATGAAAGATAAATATATGTTTTTAATTTACTGCAAATCACAAACTTTACTGTGCTAGTAAAACGTATTGTTAGTCATCAATATCACCTCAGGACATCATCTATGTACTAAGCAACGTTGAAGCTGGAACAAACGATAAGCATATTATTTAGCAGCAGCTTCTCATTACCTCTAACGTTTGTTCTCGAAATGAACAGATAAAACATTTAAATGGGACTGTTTTCAAAGCCCACAACACAAGCACCAGTGTGCCAAAACTAAACAGAATTTCCCAGATGGCTCAGTATTCAAATACACAATCCTCCACAAAACAGTCCAGCCCAGATCAATCGCAGCATCAGGTGCTTCTGTTTATAGTATGACGCAGTGAAAGTCTTATTCTCCAGATGGAAGTGCTTCTGAAAGAAGGCCTGCGTTGTCTGAAACTGAACCGCTCCAAAAAGTTTCATGATTGAGCTTAAGGGTGCAAAATCCACCAGGACAGAAAGTTGGATCCAAACACAAGCTGGAAATATGATTAAGGCCTGAACCTCTGTGGTAGGGGATCCACCCAACAAATCCCATACCCAACACTGTGATTCTGCCGTAGTTCCTCAGGAGACACTTAGCATTTTGTTAACATAAACCTGTTTAGTGTGACACGAGATGAAGGCCCCTGAAGTGACAGATGTTTCTCTTAAATGTGATGGGAAATTAAGTTTTTCTGGGGCGTGGTGGTGGTAAGGGGGGGTTACTGTGTGGTTGAGTGAGAGACGCTCAGGTTGCTTCAGGCTGTTTGAAATCCTGGGCTGATCCAGTATTTTGCTTTTTTTTTGGTGAAAGGTTTGCATGTTGATATGAAATATACCTTCACTGGTTCAAAAGACCAAACTGCACATTAGGTTCTTTCCCGTCCTCCCTCAGCAGGGCACAGTCCACCAGTCATGAAAACGAGTTGGGGTTATTTCAAATATTTGGGAGTTAAGGGTCATTGGAGTCTCAACCGAAGAGCTGATAAAATACAAAAAAATTGACATACTGAGTAAAATAGGGACCACATTCTGTCTTTAGAAAAAAACTAATATGCACTCTAAAATGGGTTTCAGGTTCATATAAGCAATTGCTGCTGGAATTTAATTGCTTCTGGGATTTGTGAAGACACTTTTTAGCTATTAAACTAATCTAACTAAAATAGCCCTGCTCCATGTTTTAGATGACACGCCATCTTCATCTGCTGGAGGACTTGCATCACACATTTTGCAACACTACAGTGTTTGTTCAATTGTGATGGGACTGCTTAAGCATTGTAGAGGAAGAGAACAAAAACAAAGGCCTCTCTCATAAAGCTGGCAGTCTGTTTGTGTGGCTGGTTGAGGAGTCTTGAGACACCAGAGGGAAATCCACTGGACCTTCAAAGGGACAGCACAGTAGGGTGCATTGGCAGACTGCTGGTTTGGACAGCTTGCGTAGCATACAACACAACCCCAGTTAACAGATCAGCACAGAAAAACTAAGCCTCATCAGCTATTATGGATGAACGAACAATGTACAGGTTAATATAATTAAACTTACAAAGGGATTTACAACTGGGGACATCAACTCATTTGAGAAAACATTAAATTACAATTGGACTTAAAAGTATTTAAGGGACAGCTGTAATGCCAAAACAATTTGTCGCTATTAGAAGTGAGTCAGCTAAAACTAATAAAACTGTGTAAATAGTTAAAAAGCAATTGAGATAGACAGACAGAGATCCGTGTGAAAAGTATAAACTGTGAATGTAGCTGTGCATGTATATTTTGATCAAAATTTTGTGATGACATTTAACTTATTCAGTCTTTTAAGCAAAGCAGGTCCCGAGTTTTCCGTAATTACATTTTACTGATTGTATTGAGACACAAATGAGCTATAGGCTTAATTTATTCCAAGGAGCATTAAGGTGTCTCAGATCTTTTTAACCAGCTGTGGTGGATGAAGCTGGACAATGTTTGAATCTTCAATCATTAACATAATTTTTTAAGAAATTAGCCAACACTTCAAATGTAAAAAAAAGTTTGGTGTCAACCCCCAATGTCATCATGATGGCTCACTTTAGACGTCGTCATATGCCACTTTAGTAGAAAACGCCCATCCCTAAGACCTGATACTTGAGCAGGTAGCATACATCAAATTTTATGTCAAACTTGGGAAATCAGCAACAGAGATCCTTAAAAAGCTTCAGAGAGCGGAGAGCAATGAAGTAATGAGCCGGGCGAGGTGTTCGGAGGGGCTTTTGTGTTCAAGAGTTGCAGAACGTCACTGTCCAAGACCAAAGAAGGCATGGCGGGTCAGGAGTAATACCAAGAGCATGAATGAGTTCCACGACATTCATGGTGTTGTGCACTCATCCCCTGGAGTCAGACCATCAATATCAAGTTCTACTGTGATGTTCGGACGTGTCTGAGGGAAAAAAAACAAGCGCAAATGACTTGTGTGGGGTGATGCCGTACGGGTTCTCCCACATGTTAACAACGCAATTGTTGCTCCCCACCACTCTGACTCGCCAGATCTGGCTCCTTGTGACTTCTTTCCATTCAAGCTAAAGGGTCGCCTTTTTGACAATGTTGAGGCAATCCCGCACGAACTTCAGATGAGGCTTGACATGCTTATAGATCAGGAATTCCAGGGAGCGAAGTGTGGCGAATCACTGCAAAAGTACTTTACAAGTAGTATCACTGCACCCTACTTTAAAGGGGAAGGCAGCCGAAGATAAATCAGATACAGGTTTCCCTTTATTTACACTCAGCAGGGCCCTGCTCCCTCTCCTCATGCCATCAAAACAAACCGCATGCTAGTTAACCGGAACAATCAGAAAAAAAATGGAAAAGCCGACGGAGTCTGTCGGAAATGTGGTTTAATCACTGGACTGAGGATTACTGTACATTAATTTAGTTTTAAACACAGTTCACAAGAGTCTGCATTTTGTGTTGAATCAATAATATTTAAAGATCATTTAAAGGCATTATTTTTACAGCAGATTTTGTGTTTGTATTCTATATTGCAGTCACTAAGTGTCTGCTTTGTAAAAGCTGTCACTTTTATGAATTCCTTACAACTTTGAGCCATATGGTTCTCAAAGTTAAAAAACAACAACCCTCTTTATTAGTTAGTTGTTAAAAAAATTGCAATATATTTTTCTCGACCGCAATTATCCCGCAAAAGAACTTAAAACTCTACAAATTCCAACCCAAATTTTTAAAAATGCCACAAGACAAGCATTTTTCATTGCAACAATCAAAAAAACTGCAAAATCCTGGATGAACTTATATATCTCTAACTGTCCTGTATGTATACAGTATAAGGCAGATATTTACATGAGGTGAGTGAATAAAGCATGTGCTTCCATACAAGAAAACAGCCTCTCTCTAACACATGTCCACAGGAAGCCACTAAATTATAGATGTAGAAACAGGAAATTCCACCCTTTACCCTCTGTCACTCAGGCTGCGACCTTGCACTAAATCAATTAGCAGTGCTGTAGGCAATCAGCAGACCTCCCTGGAGACTCTATGAATCTACCCTTAATTCATGAGGGCCTCTTGGACCTCTCTCCACAGTCTCTACCTGATGGGTGGCCGCAGCTCCCGTTCATATAAACAGGACAGTCATTTCACACTGCGTGAATCAAAGAGCAGTAGGGCTGAGATGGTTTTGTTTCCTCCACTGTGCAGCATCCGGTCTTGACCATAAAGGACCCTCTCTTGTGTGGTCAGGAGGGTCCTGTTCCACTGAGTGACCATTATGAAGGTCTCCCACTTTGTCCGTTGTAATTTGTCCTCGCAGCCTTTAGGTGTCTTTTGTCTTTTATAGCACTGCTTCAAGGCAACTGCTGATATAAAAAACAATTTATGGTGCGATTATACTGGCTTAAATTGCCAGGACATGTAATGCTGATCATTATTAGAACCTAAGTAGAAGCAATGATACAATCTTCATTGCTTTTAGTGCTGAAATAATAATCAATTAACTGACAGGTATTGCTGAGTATTTTTTCCACAACCATCTCTACTGTCTTTAGAGTTTTCAGCTCCAAGTTAAAAGGCTTACATTTAATAGGCAAAAAAAAAATAATGAAAAAAGTAAATGACTGTTAATTGTTAATAGAATCAGATTTAAACTTCAATATAGCCTGGATTTCTCTAAAAAAAACTTACCTCCATGGTCATCATGTATGATTGAAAACATAATCTCACGTGCTGAAATATTTTCAAGGTGTCTGATATCAAATTACCTTTAAATTTTTACCACTAAGTTTGGAGTGAAAATTAATTAAATCTGCCCTGTTGCAATTAAAAGCAATTTGCTGTAGCCTTTCCTGAAAAATCTAAAATTTTAACCAGAAATGACACTGTCAATCAATTAATCTGACATCAATTTGCTCTACTGAGCTAATAATTGTTTGGCCTGTTAAATATTAAACAGTGAAAAGTGCTCCAAAATCAAAATCTTACCCAAAATTGTGCATGAAAAAGAAAATGCCCACCTAATGTTATTGCACAAGACACTTATGGCAGAAGACCACACGCTGCACAGGAAAACACACATGATCCAGGTCTGTCTCTCATTAAGTTCATGTTTCCATCAATTACATTGCAATGGGAAAATCATGTAAATTATTAGCAAATAGCTCACATTAGTTCTGCTAATTTCACATACTGCGGGCTTATCTGAAAATCTTTCATGCATAGCTCCGAACTTCATCCCGGGCTGGCTTGGTGTTTCCGTTTGGGAAACCTGACACTTACTCGAGCTTCCAGCCATTCAGTGTTTATCAGCAGGATCAATGCAGCATCTGTGTCTTTCTCCCCACGAGACTCTGTGGGATGTAATCCTTCTCCAGCCGAGCGGATCCTGAATCTTCCCATTCACTCTCGCTCCCCAGAGGACATGGGGCCACATTTCCCATGGACTTGCATAACTCTGCATGCTATTTGTGCGATGTATCGGAGCATGGCTGTATCATAAAATGCCTCAACACATATGGTTTAGATTACCTTGTCTTATCATGACCAGTGGATGTATTTCTTCATATAGTGATGTCAAAGTATTCATATGACCCTCAGTGAGAAAGCACATCTAGACAGGAAGCTTGACCCTACACCCCCCGTGTAACATTTCATATTTGTGTTGTACACAGTTGGGAAATAGATCCAAGCTCAGATCAAACAAACTGCGGTGGTTTTCTGTGATTAACTGGGGCTTTGTACTGATTTCCCTTGGTCATATTTCCCTGACTAACAAACAATGCACACTATAATCAATATGAATTTAACATGAGCAAATCTCCAGGGAATTACCAACTGCACAGGGAAATGAACTGAGTGGTGTTTGGGGAAATTTGCCCAATTGAAATGTACTAAAGTAAATGATTCTATTTCAGTCAATCATTTTAATTTTTCAGACAGGCTAATGAGCACATGGAGTAAGACATTGTGTTAAAAGGCAAAATCAAATGAAGCAAAAGCAAATCAAAACTAAATTTGGTATGTGAATTGTTTTTGCTGTTATTTAATTTACTTGTTAAACTTTGCTGCAGTTTAAGATTTATAAAAAACTAACAATATTTCCTCATGTAACATTTATTTTGACCCGTTGCAGACACCAACCTCCTTTCAATTCTCGAAAGCATAATGAGGCCAATTATCACCTACGCTAATAGATATTACATAATTATCTCAATCAGCTTTGATTGTGCCTCCACTTTATCAACACTTCTATCAAGCATCTCTGTGGTTCACTTTGTGAAGGTGATGAGAAACCTGGAAATATAATGAATTTGTTCTTTCACTACTCCGCAGGTATCAACTTTTCAAAATGTGTAGCTGTTAATGGACAGACAGTGTTTTACTGGTTAACTCACTCTCAATGGCCTCTGTGTTAAAGTTATTGTGTGCTTATTAAACATGAATTCTCGCGAGCCAATTCAGTCAAACAACCGCACAAGGTTGTGCAAGATGATGTGGTCCCATTTTATCGCATGAATGTAGTGACTGGTAAAGAGGTGCCTGTGTCAAAGAAAGTAAATGGAGTCACATTAAAAAGCTAAATACATCTAAATACAATATAGGAAATGTTTGGCTTTTTTTGACATATACAAACCGCAGGTAAAACAATTTTATTCAACCCGTAAAGGTTTATCTTTGACTGTCAGGAAAGAGCAAAAATCTTACAAATGAGTAAATGCACCTAACAAATAAAGTCGCAAATAAAACCACGTATTAAAAAATACTTCATGAAAGTGACTGAATCTGAAGCACCAAGTGGCTAAAAATGTTCAATTGTATACTAAAAGAAAATCTAAGACAGATTCAACCTAAATATCTCAAAGAAAAAGACCAACTGGTGACAGTTTATGTTGCCACAATCAAAAGACTAAAGGGGGTTCCTGAGATGCATGATTTTTTTTTCCTGATCTCAACAGAAAAACATTTATGACTTCCTCATCGACTGTACATCTGTGTGCATGAATCTAGAAAAGGCTTGAATAAGCAGCTCTTTACACTGTGCAGTAAATCACGCAGCGGTAACAAACCCCCTGACAAATACTGTATGTCCGTAGGGGCACTCGACAACAAAGAAGAAATAAACAGTTCTAAATTTCTTGTCTCTGTAACAAGACAAAGAGAAAAGCATGTTATATTGCACTGATTTTCCAGCTTAACTATGAAGTGCGAGCACTGTGAGATCTGGGGACCCATAGTTGGAGCAGTTATTTATTAAAGCAGGAGGGGATGACACCTACAGCAGATTGCCTTATTATTTATAATGCTTGCTGCACGTTATGTGAGAGGTTTTACAATGACAGTTTATGAGAGCACTGCTGTGAGGAGCGTTAAGTTAAAATCATGAAACAAGTTCTCTTGTGGCATTCATTGACAGGTCATTTATTTTGAGCTTTTCACTTGATTTATGCAAATGATGCTGTATATGCAGTAAATGTAATGTTGGTGAAATTTACACACTGAATGTTATTATTCGAGCTTAATGATTAAGAGACATTTTCTTCAGATGCATAGAGGTGAAATTATGATTATCAAATATATATTTGAAAATCATATCTTGATTTAGAAAAATGATATACTAAAAATTATGTGCAGCATTAAAGCACTATTTATTCCTTCCAAATCAATGATGACCATGAATGATTATTATTTTATAATGGGTGCTATAATCAAACTATACTTTGGATCTGTGCCTGATTAAATGGATCAGGTATCAGTGAGATGTGACTGATGAAAATTCTAAAATGTGTCTGCTGACAGAGGATTGTTTGCTGACCCCTTCCCCCACCCACTGAATATCCAGTCATAGCTTAGCAACCATAACTAGGCACAGCAACCTGGTCAAGAATCAATATCAATACTTGGATAGATTGGTGGGTCATGCAGTTTACTAAGAATTAAAAGATTAAACAGTGTGTTTTTTCTGCTCTAATGCAAGCGGCCATAATTGCATGCAACTTACCACTTTATGATCTGCAACAGTTTATTTGCATTGCCTCTTATCCAAAGGGTATATATTATTATAATGAATTACAGCTGGAAATATAAATAGCTGTTCACTCTCAAAGCCTTTTCATATATACAAATTTAACATGTATAAAACAACAAACCATTAAGTATCGTGTGAATATAAACTTACTGTTGCCTGACTAAAGGACTATATTTCTACAGTAAAAACATGTGAACAGTGTAATGTTAGAAATAAAAGCCTGATATTAAGTTCGCTTTTATGATTCAGCCGATTATAGCAGGGCTAACTATAGCCTTATTTTGCAATACAAGACCACTACACCGATGATCAACTTTAGCTTAAGCTTTTCTTGTTTTAACATCATTGTATGATGCTATGTTAGAATGACATCATGTATTTAGCCATCAAACCCATTTAAAACCTTGTTGAATGGAAGGGGGCAAAGGGTAAATAGAAGTCATATAATATATAAAACATTCACCTCTCATATTTGAATGAAACTTATGACAAGCCCAGAAACCATGTCTTCATGTATACTTGACCAGTAATGTGAAGTTAGATGTTACCTGACATATACAGAGGAACAATTCAAGTCAGTTCCTCAGTTCTACACAGAGGTCTTAAGATTTTTAACAGAAAAATAAAAAGGATTTTATAGATAAATGTATCTTGATTTTACCCCAAATCATTGGAGAACCACACTGTGTCCCGCTTCCATAACCCCCATCTATAATTCATTTAGTAATACGATACACTGCATGCAACATGGGGTTTACCATCGAGCATACTACAGTGCAATATTTATGAAAAACCTCGGGCCAGTAGAAGATATGCAAGGCTCTCTAAAAAAAAAACCCTACAGAGCTGAATACAGCATGAGTCAAAGGATAATATGTCTTTGCCTTGGGGCCGAAAAGATTGAATCACAAACTGACGCAGGAGCTGCCATACACCTTTAACAAGTCATACTTGTGGCAAAAACCACAGAAAATGAATGATCACATATGGAGACCATTTAACAATCAGCCTCAGTACAACAAATCCTGTCACCACTCCTCCACTAACAATAAGCAGCTGCTTAATTCCCTGTTAATACGAATCAACAAGTAGCATTATCACACTCGCG
Organism: Embiotoca jacksoni; assembly: GCF_022577435.1. Classification (NCBI taxonomy): domain Eukaryota; kingdom Metazoa; phylum Chordata; class Actinopteri; family Embiotocidae; genus Embiotoca; species Embiotoca jacksoni. The sequence goes on from NW_027185403.1 coordinate 3,856,201, forward strand.
AATTAAATAAATAAAAATAAAACGGCACAAAGACAGCATGCAAACTGTTGTGTTGATTTTCAGAGTTGCACCCATCTGCACGAAATAACTACTCGGATGGAAGCGAGGCTCATCACAAATTGCAAATTCCTTTTCCTGCTGAAGACAGACACCCGACTTCAACCACTGACTCTTCAGCTTGTTAAATAAAGACACAAGTTAAATTGCTACTTCAGCTTATCTAAAAAAAAAAAAAAAAAAATGGAAGTGACGATGACTTCAAAGAGATTGAGATAGAATAGATTATGGAAATTATGTGAAATGCTCTATAATTTAAAAAAAAAAAAAAAAAAACGTGTGTGTGTTAAAAAGAAATTTGTGCTTCTGAACATTTGTGTATACAGTATGTTCGTGCATGTAAATCTGACAAGCAAGCACTAATGAGCCTGGTTCTGTCGGAGGTTTCTTCCTGTTAAGAGGGAGTTTTTCCTTCCCTTTGTTGGAGGTTTTTCTCCCTTAAAGAGGAGGTTTTTTTTTTTTCCCCCTCCTAGCTTATGTGGGAATTGCTGAATTGTTGGGTTTCTCTGTATAATATTGTAAAGTTTTGCTGTAAGGACTTTAATGTGTTAAGTGCCATGAAATAACCTATGTTGCGATTTGGCGCTATATAAATAAAGTTGAATTGAATTGAATTGAATGTGAAAATTCACAAGTGAGGTAGTTGAGTTAACGGCCAAAGTAATTGGGTTTCCAATTTAGCTTGAAACAACAGTGCTGCTGAGATGTTTGCTTTACAACCAGTAGGCACAACAGCCCTGGTTCCCATTTTGACCTTTGCCCTCACCAGATTTTGCCTTCTAATTCAGCTAATTGTGTTTTTCCCAGGGGACGCACATACGCACATATTCAACGCACATACATGACCGGCATGGATAACATCAATAAATGGGTAGCCAGGTCAGGTCAGTGTTAAAACACAGCTCGTAACAAAGACATGTGTGCCTCAAATGATCCCCATCTCTCACTGTCACACCAGCAATAAATTACCTCTGCCTGTTGACTGGAATCTGCACTTTGTGTTTTTCACAACAACCCAGACCTCAGCAGGGAGTAGGGATCGTCTACATACCGTATCCCTCAGGTTTTACCTGAATTATCATCCAGCTCCCAAAACAGAAACACTTCCATTTGAACCAATGAGCTGCCAAGACTCTCTGCACAATTTTACTCCAGCTTCTTTACTTTCACACAAACTGACAGGACCCATGCATTGTGCTTATGCAAACACACTGTATATGGTGCTGGTGTGATGCAGTTAGTATTGAGTTCAGGCAAGAAGGTGAGGTAAGGTGGTTAGTAGTTCTGTTAGTCAATAGAGCTGCAACAAACAACCATTTTCACTATTGATCACAATTTAGCTGTTTGGTTTTTAAAATGACAGAAAATGGTGAAAAATGTCGACCAGGGTTTCCCAAAGCCTAAAATGTCTTGTTTTGTTCCAACCAACAGTACACAACCAAAATATATTCAGTTTCTTATCATGGAGGATGAAAAAAAATGAAAATATTCACATTGAGGAAGCTAGAACCAGAGAATATTTAAATACAAAAAAAGTAAAAAAAACTCTAAATGATTAGTCGACTGGAAAAATAATTGGGAATTAATTTTATGTCTATTATCTAATTGATTAGTCAACTAATTGTTGCAGCTCTATTGATCACTGAGCTAAAACCAATTTCGTCTGCCATGTCTCTATCAGCCATTAGCATTCTATTGTTAACGAATCTGCTTGAACTACCTAATTAGAGTTAATTAATTAGCCCTGTTTGGCCCAATTTGAGCCCTGTGTGAAAAAATATTCTTAGGAGGTCCAGCAAAACAACACAGGTTTTCAGAAAAAAAAAGTCACAACACAATGTGTCATCCAGAAAGGTGCTACACTGACATTCCCCCAACTCTAAATGTTTGTTTCCTCCCCGGAGAATAAACAGCGTAAAAGTATTTGGTCACATTCAGATGGACATTTGAATGAAGCCACTCCGTTGACCCAGTGAGGGTGCCGACACAGAGAGCTGCAGAGAAAATGTGGGGTCTTTGGCAAAAACAGTTGAACCTTGCTTAACGTTTGCCACAAAGCAACACAATATCTTCTGGGAAGGTGCAAATATGTTATTGTGATACTGTTTCAAAGTATCATAAAGTAAAGTGTGATTAACCTGTAAAATGCATTATTGTGCTACTCTAACCCAGTTCACTGGATAGTGTTTCATGGTCTTGCCACCAGCATAAACGACGCGCTCCCACCAACACAGCCCCCTGTGATGTTTTAATGCAGGGAGCAGTTCTTGATCTGAATCCCTGCTGAGCAAACGGAGGTAAGATAACAGAGTTTCACGAACACACACAAACCCTTTTAATAACCTTTAACACTCTTTTCTGCAGATTGCAATCTACCTTTCTTCTTTGTTTAAATGAAAGATATCTGCCTGATTTTAGGCTTGTTTGTTTCTTAGATTTTATTTCATTTTAGTACATTTTCTTTGTTGATATGACTCGAAAACTTTTTTGTGTGGTGTATAACTGTATCACATATGTTTGGTATTTCACTTTGATGTTTTCTTTTGTCTCATTTGTGAAAAGCTTTGTTTTCTGTGTTCTAATTGTTAAATAGTTTTTTGAAAAAAGCCAGAGGCAACTTGTCAATCGGGATGGCCAAGGCGACATATGACAGTTGAGACTCAGGGCTACGGGAGACGAGTTTGAAAACCTTTGTCACTTGAGATACCCAAGTAGACGTGAGTGTACCGATGATCAGCTCTGATCACTTGTCAGAATCACTGATGCAAGGCAACGAGTGTACTAGTCAACAATTTGCCACCAATTATTCACTACATGCCAGCTGAGGTGGACTGCGGCTTGTTGTATGATTTAAGATACACACACCCCTTAACCATGACACAACAAACCCACTCACAGCTGACCAGGTCTGGACAGATGACATACCAGTTTGATGCACTGTAAATGATAGTAGTTTTTAATTTGCTGCACTTTTTAACCTGTGTTTCGAAAAGTGATCAACAAACAAAGAATATTATTACAAATATTATTATGAGCATCAATTCCAGAGGAGAAAACCTCTCCTTGCTCAGTGGAATGGTGTAGACATGATGATATCAAACAACGTGTCCCCTAAACACAGTTGACAAAGCTCCAAGGCGGCAGCAGGACGACCACTGACAAACACAGCAACAAAATGTCAACCAGTTGGCAGCTCAAGGGAAGTCAGTGACATAAAAAGGAACCTTTTACCGCTAAACGGCAGCATGTCAGTCTTTGTAACGATAAAGGTCTGCAGTGCCAACACTGAGCACAGACCTACAGAAGGACAATGAACAAATGGGGAGGGGCATGGTCGCCCAAAAACCAGCTGCAACACAACCCGTCTGTTATTTCTAACTTGTTGAGAGAAATTAATCGAGGGTTTCTTCTGAAGTGCCTCAAATATACAGAGGGGATAGGAAAATGACGTCAAAAGCCACAGTTATCAAACCAGCACTTAGAAGTAGGGGAGCACAATACTCACATCATTTAGAACTCATGCTAATTTCACATATTTATAGGATCAGTTTGTTTGAATTCTAATTAAATTTTGATGGTGAACATTCCCAACAGTGAAATTATAATAACTTGACCGTTGAAAATACAGAGTTCTAAAAGTTGGAAATATTTCAACTTTAGTCGAATCTAGTCAAAACTTACATTTTCAATAACTGCATGTCTTCCCACGAACATCTGCTGAGTGCCTTTCGCTTAAAATGACGTGTCTGGTGAACACCATAAATTCTCAGTGAAATGTCAGAGAAGAAGAGCAAATAGCCGTATATAAACACACAAAAAACTCACCCACATATTTTTGGTGTGTGCGCTCACATTCACAAAATACCAGGGGACAAGTTATGGAACTTAAAGCACAAGGCTGTTGATCCAGGTGCCATCTGATTATTTTTGGCCACCAGGAGTGTCAGGAAATCAGTGATAGATGTTCCAGGATAACCTTATCACCCCCTTAAACCTACCACAGAGATAGATAGCCTGTACTAAAAAAGAGAGAGAAAGAATTCATGAATCTGTCACAGTCTGCGTAACTTGATCTCTACGCTCTACTAATCTTTAATTACATGAGGGTTCCTGAGGTGAAAGACAAAGGTGGTAAAAAAAAAACACCTTCAACATGTGCGAGGCAGATACGTATACCCTATATTCAGCTATTAAAGATGGAGAGATTGAGTGCAAAAAAAACAACAACACCTCTGTAACTGTGTTGGTGTTACAAAATGCGCAGACAATATTCACTGAGCTTAAGATTAGAAAACTGTTATCTTTTCAACATTTACTAATTTATTCATTCAACAGTGACCGCTCTTTTCCCTCTCCGTGTGTGCGTGTCTTTGCATGCGTGTGCGTGTGATTGTGCCGGTGCCGGTTTGGTCCAAATTAAGTTTAAGAAACAACTACGCATCCGCAAAGGAGTAACACAACCTTCCACGCAGTATGCATGAGACACACCATCTGTTGTAGTGAGAGGTAACAGAGTTACCGTCTGTGCGAATGCCCGCCATGAAGTCTGGCAGCAATAGAACATTGCTCCTTTTGGCATGGTACTGGCTATGAACTGGATCATTGTGAATGCATACACCTAAACCTTCCCGCATATTTAACACATTTTTGTATTATTTCTTTATCAAAAACTGGAGATGACAGTGGATTTTTCAGTTCTGACTTTTAAAAGAGACTGCTGCTAATATTGGCTGGCCTACGGGAATTTAAGCTTCAAACATTCAAAAACTAGACAAATGTGGCATTTAAAAGAAGCTCTTGTAATATGTTTCATGCTTGTCCCATATTCACTGTGAGGAAGGGGAGGAAAGTGAAAGAGGAAGAGTCCCAGGGTTTAACAAAGAACAACTATCACTCCGTTTGCAATCAAGTGTAGACATGACGTCACTATCCTGGGAGCAGTGCGCGTATATGGGCTGCTTCTTTGTCAACTCTGAATGTTTGGAGGTGTAGAATGAAGTCCTGAAACACACGTCACCTGGCTCATTATTGCTCATGGCAATGTGAACCCTTGCCTCCTCTTCTAAACCCCCTTAAAAAGGAGAGCTGTGTAATATATTTACTTGTGTTTGTCTGTCCTGGCCTACATAAATGTCTCAAATAGGATCACATGGATAGAAGAATATAATGTTGAGGTGACATGCTTCTCAGGGGTAATTTCTTGCTGAAGACTTTATACTCTCTCCTGTAAATGTCACATGATTGGCAGTAGAGTGTAATAAAATGCACACCCTCGAATAAAAAAAACAAAACGTTTTAACAGCGGCAGCAAAGTAACTGAATTAAAATTAAGGCTCTGTGTTTTATCAAGCCTTGGAAACGCTCATGTGTGCGTAACTTGTTTACTATAGTGCAGAGAAAAACTGGCAGCTAAAGCCTTCTTCTTAAGGACAACAAGGTCTGACACTCCAAATTATGGTAATACATACTGAAAAAAAGCAATTAAGACAACTACCACATAATTATAAACAAAGTGGTAGATCTAAGGAGGAATGGAAATTAAAAGCAAAGTCAGCATTTAAGGACGCCCACCAATGGCACACCTACACCAGTGTTTTCACTTATTTCCCCTGTTAGACCTCCTGTCAGGTTTGTGTAGCTCTCCTGTTTTGTGCAACTGTTAAGAAAAGACAACTTGCGTCCTGGTCCCACAGGAGAGTGGTGCAACAAAGTTTATGTCTAAGTGACACTGGTGGTGCTATAAGCTTGGGTGATTTTGGAACTACTCCCAGGGCTGATTGGTGAGCGACTGTGGCTTTGGAGCTAACCACAAAAATGTAGTTTGCTGGGAACATGCTAACACAGTAGTAGGTAAAGCGGATTTAACTGCTTCAGTTTCAGGATCATGGTTTTGTGCCTGCTAGCTCACTGTCATGCTGTCAATGCTTATTAAGATACTTAAATAGATCGGAGGCATTATTATATATATATATATATATATATATATATATATATATATATATAATTATTATTATTATTATTATTATTATCCTTAGTGACACATGTTGATTTCCTGTGATTTTATGACAAGTTCAGATTTTTCCAATTAGAAAAAAACTCACTAATATGGCAGAAACTTCATGCTGTCTCACTCATTAACAGAATAGTTTGCTATAGCTTGATGTATCGCTCCATCTAGCTTTACCACCGCCACTATTGTTGGAACTACATTCAGAAACAAACACTTGACTTCAACGTCAGCACATTTAGCCACAGCTACTGGTCGCTGATTGGCCTGCCCTTCACAGGGACTGAGCGAACCTTCATGCAAAAAGGACTGCAAGACTATCATCCCTGCAAAGACTGAAGCTGTGAACAACAAGCGGGCAGAGGTTCGCTACAGCTCTGTATAATAACATTATTGATGGCTAAGTTCCCTGTGTGGGTTCAGAGTTCTGACATTTTGCAATGTAAGTCACTTACTTACTAAGAAACTCCTCCTACAATACTGAGCCAAATTGTCATGCAAAAAGTATATTACCGCGGGGCATTGGATGACCTCACACAAACACTGCTTGGCTCTGCCTAAGTTCAGATAAAATACATAAAAACACCTGAGCAGCTTTGCCAAGAATGTTTAGGGAATTTAAAACCTCCCAAAACAGGACAAAAGAAAAAATGTCCCCAAAAAACAAAATGTAAATATGCATCAAATGGGACACTCTACTTCGAAGTCAAAGCAAATGAGGCCACGGTGCTTTGGTTTGTCATGCTGAAGTTACATATCTGCATTTGGCAGCGAGTATAACTGTAAAATGGTTCCAACAAATATTTACAAAGCCCCTTTTCATCACCCTGTTCTGTCACTTTGACACAGCAGTGATTACAGGTACTGTGTGAATAATCACTAATCCCTCATTAATGTTGTGTCCTCACTGCTCCGACTCTCAAAGATAGGAAATCAATGGGACTTTGCCTGAAGCAAGAACTGAGAGCTGTCCATCTCCCACGTTTAAGAAGCACCTACTCTCCATATGGAAAGATTGTTTGAGAAGTAAGGGATCCTGGACCTATTGACAGTAATTTAGTATCCCTAGGATAAAATAATCATATTTACCAGGAGGGTTTGGTTTTAGAGACTGATATGCCACATTCCTACAGAAGATCTCACAGCTGAGGTGATTCTGATCACGTTAGGTCGGCATTTCTTAATGTGATGATAAGAAAGACAAACCCTTCTGCACCCATAATCCACTCGGAAGGAGTCAAAAACTTTAAAGGTTTAGAAAAAAATAAATATTTTCTCTCTAAAGCTCCCTCAACCATTGACAGGACTTTTTTCATTCTTGCTAAATTTTACGTTGATTTGAATTACAAATGCACATGCACATTGCAAATATGTACTTTACCAAAAGATCCCCATGGCACCGAGTTGTTCTTTAAAGATTCATAAAGCGGTTTCTGAGCCCATCTCCCCATGTTTAAAAGTCCCTGTAGAGATGTTAATGTATTGTTCCAAATATTCTCTCTGCAAGCTTGTTAGGGAGTTAAAATTACAATCGTTGAGGCGTAAAGACATTTTACAGTTACAGTTTTTCCAATTTGAAACCTCAGCAAAAAATAAAATAAAAACTTGAAACAACTAAAGCTCTGAAAAAAGCTTGAATTAATGTTGCCAGCTCATGTAAGTCCAGTGAAGCACTACAGCAGAGCAGCCATGAAGGGCCGTAAAGATAATACTAACAGGCTGAAATGGCTCTTCCGAGATCTTCATTCTGTCTTTGGTACACAGCTGGATCATCCTGTTGGACTCCTGGGTTGCTTTACAGACACAGACACGTGCGCACACATACAGTAAAGCACACACACTGAGCCTGGCTGATGGTGACCCCTTGTTATCTGCTTCTCCCCAGCTTTGTTTGCATGGATCATCTGGAAACTCCATTTGTTGCCATTTTGGAGATGCACTAAAGGGGTGAGTCTGCACATACTGGTCTGCTGATGTTCTTTTTGAACAAGAAGGGCTTCTGAACCATAAAATGAACAGATGAAAGTTGAATTCTTAACAGTGAAGAATCAATAACTGTCTGTTTCAAAACAGTGGACAGCTCAGAAAATTGAGCGCTGCTGCTCTGGTAGTCGGTAGTGACCACGAACTGGATCCACCTCTCTGTAGGGGCCAAGTGTTTCTGCTTTTATGTGAAACAAAATAAAAACCTTTTACAGTTCTAAAGAAATACAACAATGTTTTGTTTTTTTCTTCCACACACACAGGCTGTACAGGTGATTTTCTGGCCTTGTCTTTTCCTCCTGTTAACATTAGAAATTTGGACATTCTTATCATTATATTGCCAATTTAGGTGGCTCACCGCCTAAAGCTATCTGACCTGGGAAGGAATTTACTGGAAGGGACTGCCTGTCTGCCTGCATTTTATTGTATAACCAATTAGAGGTGCGCTGTCGGCATGAATTTGGACCATGAGTGCTCAAACTTTGTGCAAAGAAAACCTAAAATGAAATAGGTTTCTGGTGGAATGTCCCAAATCTGCCTCCTTTGAGAGCTCCATTTTATCTTGTATTTTATTAATCTTTTGTTTTACTTCTCAGAGCCCAGTAAGACCTCTGTCAGCACAAAGCCACAACTTTTAGAGATGGTGCATTGGGGAGATCGAGGGTCAAATAGATACAGCAAATGGAAACACATACATATACCTCAAAATAAGGTAATCAGTGCTGTCTGGAATTTCAACTGTATTCTCAATTTTCTTTTTAAGCTCTTTTTAATTAACTCTGTGCTACAAAAACTCAGACTTCTTATTATATGAGCGCACTGAATGCTAAGTGTTAGACCTTGAGGTGATGATAAAGGACATGATGATAAAGGGAAGCCTTTATTTCACAAATCCCCGAGACATTAAAGTACAGTAAAGCTGAAATTATTTCGAATATTTAAAGTGATATTATATAAAATTTGTATCACGAAATAAACGAGAGATAAATATGAACAGGGCATCAGTAAATGCAATAAAAAAAAAAAAAAATACCCCAGAGCAGTTTAAGATTACCATAAACAATCATACACACACAGTAAGTCCCTATTGTATTAGCATGATAATGTTTCTGTTGCAGGATTAGTATTGTGCAAGTCTATATTACCGCTAAACCCTGACCATCAAAGCAGGCTGTTTAATGTCCGTTCCTGCAGTTCTCCCTCTCCCTCCCTCTTGGCACTGGTTCTTCCCGGCACTCAGCATCTCTCGAGCAGCAGACTCAAGGACTTGTGCTGACCACCTCGACGCGCAACAGAAGGCTCCCCCTCACAGCACAGGACCGTACAGCGCACAGGACAACTTTCACTCACAATATTACGCATGGCTCTGCCTTTGCGCAAAAGCGCGACTGTCTCTGCATCTTGGAAGAAACTGGTGGGATTCTAAGATCTAAAAGACAGCAACAACCAGATAAAAAGACGCTTTAAGGATTTTTCAAAAGAGAATTCTTTTTGCGCAAATAATGATCTCCAAATGCATAACAGGATATCCCGTTCTTACCGTGTAACTATCCCGCTGTAGGTGTAGCTCCGACGCATAACCTGAAATTCTGATTTGACACAGAATGGATCTGTGGGGAGTTTATCTGTTTCATCTCATAACTTTGGGTAAGTAAAAACTTGTCTTTTTTAAAAATCAAATTCACCAAATCGTATGTGTCTTTAGGAGGAAAAGAAAGTAATACAACCTGCTCATCTCGGTGTTTTAAAAAAATCTGATCAAAGTACTCAATCACAATGAGTTTACCGGTAGTTAGATCCTTCAGCGTCTTGAATACTCAGCGATTACTGCTGTTTTGAAATCTCACTGTAAACATTTTTTTTTTTTTTTTAAATTTGTGGAAAATGACTCAAGAACGCGCATGTGCCTAAGTGTGTGTGTGTGTGTGTGTGTGTGTGTGTATGTGTGTGTGTGTGTGTGCACCTGAGCGCGAGTGCATGCACGCTTTGTGTGTGTGTGGGCAGACGTGTTTTTTCGACAACACAAATCGGTGTAAAGATGATATTTTTGGGCTCTCCTGGTTCTAAATGTTTATTAACAGCAGTGTATTGCATGTCCACATGCATTAAATACGTTTGACCGTTATATTCGCCCCGCAATGAATAATATCAGTCATAATTACTGTCTCTATGTGCATTCAAAGTTGGATTGCTTTTTTGTTTATTCTGGTGAATGCTTTCAAAGGTGGCCATATAGGCAGCAGTACATCAGTCATTGCAGAGAGTGTCACTGTATACCTGCTCGCTATGTAATTGAATGAAGCTGAGATATTGATTTTTGTGGCAGCAGTCCAGCCTTGAGAGAGGGAAGCTGCTGTGTTGCTGGCTCTCAGTGTCTCTTTGTCACTACACACAAATGTGTCAATCTCAATCCTGCTGCCCCTGCCTTAACAGATATGATTAAATCCTCTGATGGACACAACACAATGAAAAGATAATTATCGTTTTAACTGGCACAGCTTTCATGCTCAGCAAAGACAGGAATATGCATTATATCTGATTGCTTTATTCATCATTTATATCTTCTTTGAAGATCTTCATTAGATAAATAAATGGAGCTGCCAGTAAGCACTGTTGAATGAAAAACAATACAGTTTGCATTTTGAATCAACGTTTCTCTGTGTATTGACCTTTGATGAGTGCTTGTTTTCTGGCATGATTTGGCTTGCAATGGATGACTAGAAATAGACATAAGCAGAGATGTTTATACCTGAAAACTACTCCACCGTTTGTACTTCTTTCTGTTAACCTGGAGATCCATATTGAAAACGCATAGCTCTAATAAAGATAAATCATTGATATGTGGCAATATATTTAAGTTGCGATTTTGTTTTTGTTTTCAAGTTAAGATATCTGCTCAAATCATTTAGCCAAGATAAACTGCAAAAGGTCAGTAAATACAGCCTGTTTGGATGACTCAACCCATTCATGCAGCATTCTGGGCAATTTCTGTGACATCCATGGCTTATGTGGATGGAAAAATAGAATTACACATTATCCAGCTCTCTGAACTACTTCAGATACCTGGAAACGAACACAAAGGGATCTCAAAGTAACCACAATTTTCCAGAAGGAGCTTTTAAAGCAAACATCAGGAGCCATATTTCTTAGCTGTGAACAGTGGCTGTTAGATGTGGGCACTGTTATATTATTTTGTTGCCTTTCTTTGTGAGGTTTAAATATTTCTGTGTGCTTATTTATACTCATAAATGCCTTCACAGAAAAATAGAATCACACCATGTTGAAGTTTTATTTTTGTAAATGTCAGAAATAGTGAGACATTTTGAGGCCTTGTAATCCATGCAGACACCAAACACTACCATATAGTACAGTTTATGGGCACCATTTTCAATTCAAAATATTTACCTGTATGGTTTAATAACATAACAATCAAAGTCATGAATTCTTAAGGGCTGAAACGATTAGTCAATTAATTAATTAGTTGATTAACAAGATAATTACCAATTTTTTTTTCCCCATGAAGAATCTAAATATTTACTATTTCTACTTCTCTCAATGTGGGGATTTGTTGCCCGAAGTTCTTTGTTTTGTTCTCTGGCGCCTCTTGCAGATGCAGATGCAGCTGTGTTTTGAGACTTCACTTCCCAGAAATCCAAACAGCATCATCTGTGTGACACCACTCAGTTGACATCGACATTAAAGTTGTTCTGTATACTACAAGTGTTGACCTTAATAGATTTTTTTATTTCTTGGTGCACCGTGTAGAGTCACAAACCCCTACCTGGCATCTGAATAGCGAGCCTGTTGTGTTATCGCCCCCTAGCCTCGAGCTGTTCACCGCGAACTAGCGACCGGTAACGTCGCCAACTAACGTGTTCACTTCGTAATACTGCCAATGCAGGGTGCTTCATCAGTGGGCTACAGACTGAGTCACAATTATGTATCCTCACTCAGCAGTAGGTAGTGACCTAACAGATATTTATTTGTATTACTTTAAATAAATATCTTTGGATTTTAGTCAGTCGATCTAATAAACCTGACCCAACACTTGGAGATGTCAACTTGGTCTTGTGATTAAATCATGATGAGGAATCTTCACATTTTTTTTTTATATATATATATTAATAGAACAAAAGGGTTTCACAGTAATTGTAGTAAATGCAGCTGTCGCTTTAGAAAACATATTGGTTAAACACAACATAACAGCTGAGGTTGTTGAAATGACCTGGAATTGTATAAACCTTGGTGGTTATAGCTTGCTGATTATTTAGCTGCATCCCTGGCACGATCTGTTCGGTTGGTCGGTGCTGATGATGTTCAGCGCAAACCTGCAGCTCTTGAGGAAGACATTGATCTAGAAAAGGGTCAGTTTATTAATTCAGAGGAGATGTGAAGTTAAAACTGAACCTCTGTTCCTTCCACTGTTAGGGAAAAATAAAAATGAATCCAAGGCAAGTCCTTGAATGTCCAAGCTTTGATCTTATCTGCATGATAAATGTGCACTGGGGCTCACTTTGACAGATCCACGCAGAAGCTCAAAATTATATAGAATTAAGCACAATTTTGCAGTGCAAGTCTTTTTTTTAAGATTAGATAAGCATTTTTCTGCAGTAATAACTTGAAATGGCAAAAGGTGCACCACAGTCACATTGCAAGCATTTCATATCAGGATACAAGTCCCAATTGTTGCACAAGATGATTACATTTCATATTAATAGGTCAAACTGAAAGCGTAAGGAGTGATCTCTGGCACTCAAACTAGTTACGGTTGCATTGAAAAACACTAGCAGCCGACAAGGACATGCAAATTCATCATTACTCCTATAACAGTTTACATTTTTCTGATTAAGGCCGATCAGTTTGTCATCAGATTAATTCAACTATTTTCAACCTCCTTCCTCATTCAAAACTGCATTAAAAAAATAAAATAAAACAGCAGCAGCACCCAGATACAGCCTAGCATCATGCTATATTCTGTGATTTAATGGTTTTGACATTGCGGGATATGACCTGTGTCTTTAATGGAGACAGATAAGTACTGCCAAGCATGCTATTACCTAGCATATTGGCTGGCCTCTTGTAGGGAGATTTGTCATGAATCTCATTTGAAGCAGGTACCCATGGCGAGCAGACAACTCATCACATGCTCATGCTTTCTTCATGTGGAATAGATAGGTCAGTTCTTGAATCCCAGTAAAATGGTGGGAGGAGATAGTGTCACCTTGGTCATGGGAGTGTCACTGTGACATTAATACCACTTTAACACAGAAAATCCATGCATGACACAAGATGAATTTGAACCTTTACACTCATCGTTGGTCAGGGTTAAATGCGTGGTCAGCCAAGTAAAGCTCCATTCCCATCAATGCTAAAACAATATTGCATAGCACCTTATATAATTGTATGTGCTTTATAGGGATGGTGTTTCACTGTAACCTCTACTCTGGAGATTCAACATACAGTAGTTGCCATTGTGTGCAAATGTAATGCAATTTTGTGGTATTTAAAAAAAATGTTTTGTCACCCTATAAAAAAAACGTGCTAATTCTCAATTCACGCTCTACATGCCTTTTTAAGTACTTCGGTGATTGAAAGGAACAAAACTTGTGTCTTAAAGGGATAAAAATAATTGTTTCATGGCAGTTTTGTTTTATTGGCCTCGTGGTATCCAAAATGGTTCCAAGAGAGGAGCTAATCAATTTTCTTTATTTCTCGGAACACGTAATTTGATTTTAAGGAAAATGCAGCCTGGTTCCAGACCTCATCACCACCCAGATCTCTGATTGTTCAATGATTCACTTGACTTACAGTGAGACAAAATGGCAAGGCCAGGAAAAAAAAATCAAGTATGCTGTTGGTACTTCATTTTACATATCAGTCTGTTTCACTTAGTGGTTAGTTCAACTAGACACAAACAATACAAAACAAAGTATACAGTCGAAGTGACTGTATTTAAAGGTACATGTAGTGAAATCAACAAATAATAAAACTTTCTGCCATTTCCATCTTATCTCAGTGAAGATAAACTAAATACCAGAAACACCTCAACAGCTCAACAACGCCACAAACTACAGCCTAATTTTTAGGTTGAATAAACATCAGGGCTGTTTAGAGGCAGACTGATGTTTATGTGTATTTATCATTTACACACTTCACCAGCTCATCCAGACCTTCATCATATCTCTGGGAATATATTCATCCTGTTTAAAACAAGCACAGTGTTTTTCCTGACAAATGCAGCAGTGAAGCCCCGTCTCATCACCTGCCCAAAACGCACCCAGGGACAAAAGCGCTAGCTCAATTTCTTTTCCTTGTTAGGGAAAGTGTGTGCTCAGTTTTCTAACAGGCTGTACGTTGCACAAACACAGTAGTTTACTGTGATGAAAAATCATGAAATGCAAGGTAAAACTAGCAAATAAAAGAGCAACTCACAAAAAATTATACCTGTTCAGACTCACCTCAACCTCTGCACAGTGTGCTACAGAAGAGACGACTCCTGAATGTGATGTATTGTGAATTAAAAAAAAAAAGTGTTTTTAAGAGCACTACTGAAAATGTTACCTTTTTTCTGCCTTCCTTTATGTCTCAACTATAAAACTATAAAATTGTACATTTACTTTTCAAATGATCATTTCCAAGAGACATAAATTTAGTTAAAAATGTAAAACTGTAAATTGCTCTTAAATGCATCTGTCCTAAGGACACCTTTGCTGACCTTTTAACTCAACTGATTATGAGACCTCAAAAGTCAGTGTTGTATCTCTTGAACCTCATAGTTTACAGAATATGAAACTGTTAAGAATATGAGTTTTCCATCTAAACCCTATCAATTCAGAACAATTGAGTAACAGTCACTTGCTGGCAGAGCTGGGGGTTAAAAGCTTCAGAGACAGAATGGCTGTTACACTTTTTCTGTGGGCTGTCTGTTCTCCAGCCATTCTCAGAACCCACTGAATGCCTTTGTATTTAATTATTGAGGTTTTAAAAATCTACTGTTGAGTTGGCGCATTGCCATTCATCTAATGTCAGTCAGTCTGATGGCTCTGAACTTTAATGGTGACATTATTCAATTTCTCACATAATCGTCAGCCTAAAATATAAAACTATGATAACTTGAAACAGTACATAAAGTTTGAGAGTGAATGTGCGGCTCCTAGTTGTTTAAAAGTCTGAGACAAGCTGTGACACTGTTGGAGGCTGCTGGAGGAGGGTTACAGCCAAAGGCATATCATTGATTAGGAGTGATGTATGTGGGTGAAAAAGAAATGAGTCTGATTTTAAAGCCCTAATCCATTATTGTAGTCGAGTGCTTCCAGTTATATCGCTCTTAACTCATTACTGAATGTGTTTATATTTCGAGATTTATGTGATTGAAGACATTCTGTTAGGAGAAAATGACCAACCACAGGTAATATGGAGGAACAGTATAAGACTTCTGTCTAAATTCCACAGAAGCCCTTTTATTCTCATATTTCTACACTGCAGTTATCCATCATTTGTTTCTATTTTTCCCAGTATATTAAAATTTGATTGGGTGGTTAAAGCTGCTGCAATCAATATTTTTTATATTAACACTAGATCAAAAACAAATTACTTGTGTGTGTGAATTGTTTTGCTCATAGAAATGAACACAAAGATAATAGACAGACACAGTTTCTCAACTCTTTTTCTTTTTTTCTTTTCCATCCTGCAAACAAATGGCAGGTAGACAAAGTTAGCAACATAAAGGAGTGCAGCTGGAGAGCCAAATATTTCCCTCAGGAGATAGTGGAGACCAAAACAGTGCTAAAAGGAGATTTAACAGTGAAATTACATCCAGCAGATAGCCAGAAACATGTCTACGTTTAAGGGTAATGTTGTTCCATACCGGCTGGATGTATAGTATGTACGTTTTTCAACTTTTAGGTTCTACTATGTCAGTGTTGCATTTAAAGTTTGTAGTAGAGCTTTAAAATTAAAGCACATGGCTTGAAGGGGCAATTTTGAAGACTCCATAATCCTTTTCGTCATCCTATGGAAATCCTTCAGAAACTTATGGGTAACATCAGTGAATATACCTATTTTTCAGCATTTTATGGAATAACCCTTCCACTGAACCTGTATATTATAATTTACTGTTTGAGAATAGCACTAACATTATTATTAAGCTGTGTTACTCAGAATGGTCACATTTTTTTTTAATTTATTATCAAAACAGATGCAACAGAACCAGAAATATATATATACATATTTTATTTCACATCTTTGTCAAAACTTTATTTCTACATTACCCACAATGCAATGTGACCACCAAAAGACATGTTCTGCTACAGCTAGGTATCACGCCAAATTGTGTAATACACCCACGAGTCCACCAGAAGATACAGTGTCAGTGTAACATTTTGCCTCGCCCAGACATGAAAAGTACATGCATGTACCACGGTTGAAGAAGGAGGTCATGTGACATAGGTCATGTGATGAACACAGGGCTTTCACTCGGGATACTGCAGGACAAGTGCATTTCAAAACAAAAGTTGTCATGGAGGTAACACAAGTAAAATACGCACATGATGTATTTAACTCACATAACGTATGAGATGTTATTTGCGTAAATATAGTGTTTTTAACTCGAACAGTGATCTTTTCCAAATGCTAACCATGTAGTTTTGGTGCCTAAAGTTAAATAAATTGTGATTGTGTCACTTTTAACCCAAACCATTATGTTTTCCTCAACTTAATATTGTGTTTTTTGTTACCTAAACCAAAGGCAGCTTCCTTTTCAAGCCTAGGCAAGACAAACGTGACACTGACACGACACCCTGTAGTGGACTCACAGGTGTACTACACACTTTGGCATTAAACTGGGAAGTTTGCAAGTAACCATTAAGTTGTTGCCTCAAGATGAGGTGTGCCCTGTCCATTTCTAACGCCACATGCCCAGATTTCTTTCATTTTCAAACTTGTAGTTTTCAGTTCCAAATGATTAGATTACACATCCCTCTGTGGAGCACTAAATGTTTTATGTAACTTTCTTCCCACATGTAGTAGTAAACACTTGGCAAGACTTAAAAACAGACTTTGGTGTGTAAAATTATTAATTGCAATTACCAACTGCAGTCCCTACTAGTGCATTCATGCTCATAACCTGCATATCATGATAATACACACTACAGAGAATATATAACATGCATTATTACGGTTTACAGAAAGCTGCTTTCAAAACTCTGCACATGGTTTAATTAAGAACATATTTTACATACATCAACACCCCACAGTGGTCCAAAGTACAACAACAAAAAAAAACCCATTTCCTTTACAATTGGCTTTTCCTCTACACATAATTGAAACCTGAAATGCAGCAGCTGCTTTTAAAACAAAGACTTTACTTTGCTGGATCAGGATAAGGTCATGGAACATCAACCACTGACAACAGTTTTGGCAAGAAAACCCAGTGCGGTTAAACTTGGAGGAACAGTGTAGCTCATGATTAAATGCCTTGTTTTTGGAGGAACAACAAACTCAATGCCAGGTGGTTGCAAATCAATCTTCTCAAAGGAACATTTTGTTTTATTTGATTTAAATATTTCTGTTTGATGTTGAGGAGGCAGTTAGTCTTATTCTATGAAGTTGTATTACTGGATGAAATGTTGAGGGTTTAGTGAAAGAAAGCACATTGTAAGTAGTATCTGCTTTACCCAACTATCTTCCCCTTTTTCCTTAGGCTGTCACAACATTGCTGTCAATTATCATCTTTTGGGTTGTGGACTGAAATTTCAAGTCTGACTAAAGAGATGCCCTCCATCACACTGGTAGTTAATGTCCAAAAGAGAGAGTGAGACAGTGACGTTCTAAAAACAGACTGTATAACTGTCATTCAAGTGACAGAAAAAAAGCGTCAGGGGTCATCTTTCAACTCAAGTGACAGCGTTACATTTACAAAATGAGTTTACTTCAACCTGGCTGGTAGACTGACTGAAAACTGCTGACAATAATAAAGTTCAGAGAAAGAAGGTGTAAATGATACAGTACTTAAATAAGTAAAACTAATCAGACTAAAAGCTGTCTCTCCTTCTCCATTAGACCTGTTAGAAAATTCAGAAAATGTTGCTGAGGTTATAGACATACAGTGGCCTCCAAGGGCCAAACAGAGGCTCATTAACTTTCTGTCAGTGGTCATCCAGACAAAAAGACTGTTCCAGACAAGCAGGCACAGTCCCATTGTGACACAGTTTCAAATGGAGAGCTAAAGCCGAACTTCCTGCCTTCTTCTTGTATTTCTAGGGCACTGTGAAATCTATTTGGGGTGAGTGAAGTTTCATGAAGATAGATGGAAGAAAATCTTGGAAGAATTCATGGGACAAAGGTCCAATGATTGACTTTGCCAGTTACTCAAATTTGAATTTTTCTTTAAGGATAATTCCTGTGTCACCACAAGTACATTCTGGTAAAAATTCAGAGACATGTACTCCTCTTAAAAATGATAAGATTATCAAACGTGGACTTCTTAATAACGGTGCTCTCTCATATTTCAATAAAATAACCTTTAGTGAATTTTGATTAATATAGTGAGTTTTCTCAGTTTCTTCTTTGACTTTCTGGCATTAATAACCACAAAGAGTGCTGGCAGCAAAGTGACTTTTTGATGAACCACAATCATCTATCCTGTGTTTTTTCAGCCAAATAAAAAAATACAGCTGCTGATATTCATTCCCTTATTTCCTCTTTTTAGTTTCCCTGCAGTAAAAAGCTACTATATCATACAGTGGTCATATTTGTGGTTGTGAAACAGTATATCCTACATTAGTAATACTAATTAATACCTAAATCAAATTATTACAAGCCAAAGAAACTATTTTTGTCTTGGGTTTTTTGTATAGTTTCCCCTTTCCCTTTGCTTGACAATTTTTCCATAAACATTGGCCTACTATTTTATCCTATAAGTTTTCAAATGTGCGACAAAATCTGAAAGAAGTAAGAGAAAAGTTTAAGAAAAAAACAGAAAAGGGGCCTAGGCAACATTGCTTGCAAGTGATGGATGCAGCTGTCTTGTATCATTGTGGTCCCAAAACAGGTTTTATGGCAGGCAAGATGAATGAGCTCACTAACTGAAATATTTGATATCTGTAGCTGTGCATACTGTATTTACTATAAGCTATATGACTGCTATTATTCAATTAAAATAAGAGCAGCAGGATACTTTATAATATTTAATTACTGTTTCATTGTTTGTTTACATGCCCAGGCAAGTGAATTACACTGCAGTTCAGCCAGTAAATGGAATCGTGTCTTATCAGCGTTCCCAGATTAGACCATATACCAGCGGAGCTATGGCACCAAACAGTTTTTCACTGAAATTAATTCAGCATCTTTTATGCCTAAGAGGATCTCCTCAGTTAATCAAATCAGTGAATTCAGTTTGTGGCCTTATTGTAACCACAATAAAATGGAATGCCTGGAAATGTTCGTTCGCACAATATAAATTTAATTAATGTCTCGGCCGAGAGATATGAAATACAAGAAATGACAGAATAACAGTAACACTGTAATTTAGCAGCAATCCATGGACCGTCTCAGGTCGGGAGCCCCAACTCTGAACCATGTAACTCAAACTACATCCTTAGTAGTACCGTCGTTACTACTGTACAGCCCTCAAGGAGAAAAAACATCTGATCACATCTCAGAGGAAATTATACTGTCAAACTTCGATGTATCGGTACATCGTATATGAACCACAGACTTATTACGTGGCCAGTGTAACAGGAAAATTAGTCCAAAAAATATCTCCCACAACACAAGACTCAAATGTGTCATATTTTTGTAAACATGTCCATAACTTCAATGTAGCTACATTTCAGACTTGTTTTCTGAGGATAAAGAAAAACATCGGTATGCCAAGAAATGCCACAAGTATAAAAAAGGATAAGAGCAGTTGAAAAAAACTAAAATAGGAGGAAATTTACCAAATGATCTAACAATGTAAATATATATGTGCATACTTACATGTACATGTTAAGGCTTCCTAAGATGATAGGCACCTAAAAATATACCAAAATATTACATTTGTATATCTTCTGTAGGGCTGGGCACAATATTGATATTGTGATATGATTTTGATTTTATCTTAGATTTTGGGTAGTGTAATATAGTGTAAGTGTTGTCTTTTCCTAGTTTTAATGGCTACATCACAGTAAAGTGATCTAATTTTCTGCACTTATCACACTGTTCTAGCTGTTCAAGTATTTGAGTTTAACCACTCAGTCATTATATCCACTGATGATTCTATTTGTCATATCTTATTATCCTTCAAATTACTCATTGTCCAAATATGTAGTGCAATAACTCACCTGTTAGCACTGCCAGGGTTCCCACTCTAAGTCAAATGTCAAATTCCCTGTTATTCCCTGACCCATCGGAACCCTTCACTGCCCTCTCACTGCAAGACGGTCCTGGTTTGTAATCTTTGTCCTGCTGCATTTGTTGTGAGGTTTGTATGTTCTTCACTTTTTTCTGTTTCTTCCCACAACCCAAAAACCTACAGAACAAGTGAACTGAAAACTAAATTTCCCTCGGGTGTGTATGCAAATATGTTTGCTCCACACCACCGTGACCTGACAAATAAGTAAGTGAGGAGACGACAGATGCTATGCTATCCCCATTCTAAATAAAATTGTAGGTGTAGATGTAGGCTGACATGAAAAGGAGAGTGAGTCCAGGCTCAAATGTCGAAAATATAGTAGATCTTTTAAGTGAAGTTGCACGTAAACGAACAAACACCTTAAATCCAAAGTGTTCTCTTTGAACTATCTATCCATGTAATACTCACGTGGGAGTAAACAGTGAGTGTCCTTCACACGTGTCTTTGGATTTACTGGAATGTCCATTATTGCATGCAGTGGATTCATCTGATCAGTTAAAGGAACTCTACTGAGCATTTCAAGATCTGGACTGAGCTTTGGTCGGTATCTGTGTCACATATCTGTGTTCTAGACATTTTATTCCACACAGCACCCTCCATAGGTGATTTGTGAACCTCTGCTCTGGTGTATAGCCTTGTAATGTGGAGATGATCGAGGTGGACTGAGTGTTGCTCGATTCCTCCAGTGTTCCAGGAAAGGAAACGCGCCATTACCAAAGCAGCAGACAGGAACCAGCTTGAGGGCACCTGTCTGTGTGAGCTGCAGTGGATTTACAACATCTGCTCCATACAGGAGAGGACGCCACCTCCGTTCACCATTACTTGATTAATTATTTCAGGCGCAGGGAAGTAGACAGCCAACAAATTGGAAATTGAATGCCCAGAAGATCCCCATCTCACTTTGAGCTCAATACTTGGATCTCGCAGACATAAGTTATTTAATCTTAGTTTTTTCAGGTTTGGTTTTCTCCACATTTGTTTGAAATTAAAAATCGAATCTGAACAAAAAGAATTTTGTTTTATAAGGGAGAGTGGTTGGTTTTTCCTGCATGTTTGTAGGACATTATGTAGGTAGAAACCTAAACGAGGATGTTATTCATAACTTTCTTGAAAACAGAAGTTCTCCACATGTCTCATTAATGGCCAGCGAGTGTTGGCCTAATTTGTGGAGGCCTTTGACTCAGTCACCACCCTGTAGATCCAAATCCCTCCCTTCTCCATGCCTTATTAAGCCCTAATTAATTGGATCAAGAGAATGCCACTAAGCGTTTGATAGCTCTCTGTGAGTGATAAGTGTGAAACCCGAGCTTCGTTCCCATGTATATGCCCCTGGAGAAGAATCACTCCATATTAGGTCCATTGACTCTCTGCCACAGTCTTCCTAAAGGATTCAACCCTGCTGCTGTGATAAGGACCTGCTTTGAAAGCTGCAGTGGGTTTTTAAGTTATTTTCATGTGGTACCATGTCATGACAATTATATCTTCATAACAGCTAGCGGAAAAGATCAACTTTTAAACATTTACATGTGGTCAAAATATAAAAATAAAAGATGCGATAAAATGGTTGTTAAATGTCAATTTATACACATGATTTAAAATATTTATAAGTAATAAATCTTAATTTACATTTGATCGATCACCTTGTATTACCGATCGTTTCATTTAATTCCAAATCGTGAAGCATTTTGCTAAGACTTTGTAAATATGAGAGCTATACATTCATCTCCAAGAATCCTTTTGGCACATGGGAATCATGACTGAAATATCACCATGATGATGGTTTACAAAATGTAATAAATTAGTGGTAATGGGTTTATTAATAGCCACAGCTGTGTGTAATATTCATGAGTAATGACAACTGTTCTGGTGCCGTTTGAAAACTCCCTGTTGCGTCAAAAGCGACCATATTTTTTCTTTGTTTTTCCTGTCATTGACATGTCTATTGAGTGGTGGAGTGGTCAAAAATATGTTTAAGAGCATTTCTACATCTACTTATGGCCAACTGTTGAAGTGGAAATGAGGCTTGGGCACGTTCGTCCTTTTTCACAATAATTGAGTTACAGTGCAGCATAAATCTTATATCTTTAATCTTTTATTGATATATTAATTTACTGTGCATTAAGTGCATGGTCCCCGTCCGGTGACACCCAGTCCTGGCCCGTTACTTGGAACTTTAGCTTCTGGACGGCATCCTGTTGGCAGGAAAAGGAGGTTCAATGTCAATAACTGTTTCTAAAACAAGCCTATCTCGAGCAAAAAAACATGATGAGCCATATTGTAGAAGGGTAGGAAAATGGGAGGCTCATTGATTGGGAAAGATTTGATATTATTAAGTTAGTAAGGGGCTGAGGTTGTGATCTCATGCGTGGAAGTTTCTTTGACCAAATTACCTGCTCATTAATGGTGCGAACCATGAAGCGGAGAATAAAGAAGCAGAGAGGTCTCAGCTCAAACATTTTCTGCAGCATTGTTACTGCTTTTTGGATGTTGATCCGTTGCACCACAGCACACACGGTCTGCATCATTATGAGACGCAGCTTGATGTCTACTACAGAATCACACGTCTGGCCTATAGAACAGGAAGGGAGTTTTACAGTCGGGTTGGAGGGCAAAGGAGGAGGAGGAGGAGGAGGAAGGTGTCTGTATGGGTTTGCTGTATGGGTGCTTTTGTACATGCCCCCTGAACCTGGGAAGAACACCTGTTTGGAGTGACAGAAACAACATATGGCGATGTTGTGAAAAACAAAAGGTCATGTAAAAGCTGATGTTGCTCTCTTGAAGTTATTACAAGCCCACCAACCTGGCTTGAGAAAAGGGAGTTTCAGGATCAATATCCCATTCAAAGTATCACTTGAACTGTTCTAAGGTCATGCAAAGGGGCAAGACAAACAATCTCATTCTGAACTTGTTGAATAATTGCTATCAGATGCAATGCCAAAGTATATGTGCAAGTCTGTTATAAAAAATATTTAGGCATACAAGGCTACTTTATGGCATTTCATATCATTGAACTATAACAGAGAAAACTTTACAGAAATGACACCTCTAAAGTCAGCTTGACATTTTCAGATATGGGTATTGCAAATTTAGAAAAACCAATAACACTTCTTTTGTCATGTATTTTATTTGTGAATATTTTCTGGCCATATTGCCTCTAGTTTCAGTTCTGTCTTTACTAAACTTTCAGCTCTCTTCTAGCCTTCTTTGAATCTGGCCTATCAAGATAATAGAAGATAAGATTGCCTTTTTAATCCCATAGTGGGGAAATTCGGTCGTCACAGCAGCAAGAAAAAAACAAAAAGTGCACACAATATGAAAAAAATTACAAATACGTGTAAGATATAAGAAATAAGATAGAAAAAAAAAAAAGTTATTTTAGAATAAATACACACACACACACACAGACTATATACACACAAAAAACAACAACAAATAAAACAAAATAAAAAAATAAATATATCCAGTTTGGGATGAATGGAAAAAAATGTCTGGTGCTATAAAATGAAATGAGATGAACAGTGCAACGATATTATTATAGGGTGGAGTTGTACAGTCTGACCATCGGAACAAACGACCTGCGGCAGCGCTCTTTCCTGCACTGAGGGTGCAGCAGTCTGCTACTGAAGGAGCTGCTTAAAGCTCCTACAGTCTCATGGAGGAGGTGAGAGGTCTGGGTTTTTATCAAGTAGGCTAATCACTTTAATGTAACCCTTTGTACAGTACATTCCATATGTACATTAATTTATGAACACATTAACTCAGTGGGAGACTTTGTCAGAAATATTTTTCCTCACTCTGAATTCCCATTTCAAACTTTCCTGTCTTCAATGCTACTCAACATTAAAACATTGGAGTCTCAAGACAAATCTAATCTGCCTTTTGGAATACATCATGGCCACCTGCTTTTTTTTTGTTGCTTTGCTTCTGAGAAAAATACTTGTTTTGCTTCAGTTTGGCGCAGAAAATGCTCGAAATTTGACAATACCTATTAACCTGGACTGCTGTTGTAATATTAAGTGAGAGACAGTTAGAAGTGGGAGTCATAAGGTATTAGGAAAATGCCTATTTATTGCAGTTGGAAAATAAAACATGGCACCAAGGTTGCCGAATGAGTTGAAAATTTACCCAGAATTTTAACCTGAATTGATTTTTGTTGCAGATTTTGTTAGCAGTGAGCATGACAGAATGTTAAATTCCCTGATTGTACGTTTCTTATCAAAACAACATTAGAACTAATTGAGAGCATCACACAGGCTTGTACCTTTGCTTTTTTTGTGCAAGAAACTGATATTTTCTGACACAGTTGATGATCAAAAGATGAGAACTAATCATCCAAACAAGTGAGACTAAAATCCATCCAAGCCCTGCAGCATTTAAACTATAAATTAGCTAACATTGTCTGTGGAAAAAAGGAATGTGACTTTTTCTTCTGAGACCAGAGGCATCGGAAATTTGCATTGCAACTCTATCCAGCTGGCCCACTGAGGCCTGTTTCAGTCTGAGTGGGGCATAAGACAGCAGGAGTACAACTCTGAAACAGGATCCCAGCTGCAAAATATTTCAGTCAATAATGATGTGGTGGTTATGAGGAGATATTTGTTATGAAAGTGCTCTTTGTAACCACCACTTAGAGGAGAAATCTGTTCAATGTCTGCCTTATTCTGAAAGTCCTTGCCATCCAAATTTTGAAACTTTCTTTACATCGGTTGTTAAAAACTTCCAACCTGCCAGGAGCCATTTCCTCCAACTGACACATTCGTAACTACTGTTGGTGTCTCTTACTGTATCTTTTTTGAATCCTTTTTTGTTGAGATGTAGGAGGCTGTGTTCAACCTGTCTGTATGTATTTTACAGCATTTATTGCAGACTGCAAGTGCATAAAATCTCCAGAGTGAAGTGAAGATGGAATTTCGATTGCAGTCAACCTTTATAATGACAAAATGTGGAACAAGAACATGAAAAGCAATGAAAGCAATTGGAAAGATGCTGTAGTCAAATCACCAGTCATGTACTTGTCATATTTTGGGTTTTCTGCACTATTCTTGCCATTTAATAAATACACAGCTTATTAGTCTGTTTCTGAACATTTTTAGACTCTTTATCATTTCCTATCCAGAAACACAGCAAACATGGTTAATGAAGCCACTTATTCAATTATACTGTAGCTTCTGTTATGTTTGACCCTGCAAGCTATAATCCACACACACTGTTTGACTAACTATGAATTTCAGGACTGAAATTAATTAGGATATTGTTATGGTTTATTGCCAGTGGAAGTTAAATTGAAGTGACTAAAAAGGGAAATTGTAATAATCTCAAACAACGTGCTTTTGTTCTACAAACTGACAGAAATACCTAATGGGTTTTTGTTAAAATAATGGATAGCTGTTTCAGTCACTGTGTGTGTCTAATACTAATTATAACAATAATAATTATTTTGTTCCATGAGAAGAAAAACAGAACAATGTTCACAAGATTTGAAACAAACTGTTAATATGTCATTTTATATTATACAGAATGACAGAACAAATCAAAACTTTTGATAATACTGAAAAAGAAACCCTAGAACATATTGTGCAATTAACACACGCAGTCATGATTAAATATACCTGGTTGATTAACAGTCTGTCAGAACTTCTTTACAAACATTCAAGGCTACATGGTACGTTAGGAATCACTCCTGTAACATGCTAATGAGCAGAGGAAAAGTGTTGAGGCTTCGCTGTCATCCTATCCTGTATTCCTAGTATTTTTAAAGACTTCAGCATCTGACTGTAAATTTCATTTATCACTAACAGTGGTGTTAACATGACTGACAGCTCTGAAGATGACAAATAGCTGCCCAGGTTTTAGATCCTTGGGGAATGACTTTCACATATCCTTTGCAATCATACTCCAGCTATAACAAACAGCCTTGTTACAACACTCACTGAAGCAGTGGTCTGCCGTGTCTTTATACTTAAACCTGTGTTGGCTGAGGGCTTATGCGCCTTTTGATCTTCAGCCTATACCTTTTGGTGTCTCACATCCCTCTGTGACCTTTCATTTAAAGCTTTAAACCGTGAATCACAAAGGCACCTAAAGAAGTCATGTAACTAAGCTACTGAAGATCACTGTTGTCCTCCCATGGGTCGTGTATGATTGACAGAGTCCTCTGCCCCAGCATCTACCATAATAGGTTAACATCTGGTCATGTTGACCCACATTTCACTTTTTGTCATCATAATGTTGGCTCCAGGTGAATGATAATTTCCTGCTCTGAGTTTCTGTCACAGAGCTGTTTGAATATAGTATGTGTGAAGACACCAATTACAGAGACACAAAATCAACCAATCGTTTCTGCTTGAAATCAAAGAACATTGCCTCTTCCAAGTTATTGTGTCTCTTTTTTAATTTGGCATAAAACCAAAATGTGCTCACAGTGGTGCTGTGATGTTTGGCTTTGCAACTAAATCCATGATTTCACGGTCAACAGATGCTCATCAAAATGCTGTCGGTCGAATATTAGAAGTGCCATGAGTCAAATGGTTGTGATAATTCTCCACTTAAACACCATTAAACCATAATAAGAAGGGGGCACAACGAGATGATGTCATTAAAAGAGCTCCAGTCAAAACTCAAATGGAAAACATATGGAAATGTCACGTTTCTGTTTGTTTCATCCTGCTGTTTTTTGACAAATGAATGGAAAAAAGTATGCAAAATTAATGCAGTCAGCTCAAATAATTACTATAGGGCAGTTATGTAATAATTATGAGAGGCCTAAATGCAGCGTTGCTTTGTAAGACAGATTGAAATAATTTATAAGTTCAACAGAATGTCTTTAGACCAAGCGGCAACCAATTATGACATCACCCATCGGTTTGTGAATGGCTATTTGAAAGCCTGAAGTTTGGCATTTCGGCCATCCCCATATTGTTTGTTTTGGAGTCAGAAGTGAACATATTTGTACAAGCTGGGGAGGAGCGAGTGGTGGAACTGGCTCAATCAGACTGAGAACCTGAGGACACTATGCCCACCCTCCTATTACATAAACCTGAATGCACCTCAGGCATGTCAATCAAACCAAACATGCCACCACATATATCCCTTTTTGAGGCCTAATATCTAATTAATCAAGGTATTCTCTTCAGAAGGGCTACCAGAAAACTAAACAGAAGGAACCAATTTAGCTAATGACATCATAATGACGAGTGGATAACAAATATTGACTTTGTATTTCAAGAAAAAAGTTGGATGGGAGTCAATGGAGGAAGAGCATTTATGGAGCCAGCCCCCAGTGGTGCTCAGTGGTATTGCACTTTATGGCATTTTTGCATTCGCTTCACTTTTTAGACTGGGAAGTTATGTCCATTTTGAAATACGGTCCAGTGTCTAGATCCATGTCATTGAAATACACAGCAAAAGTGTTTCGACTACCTAAAACACAACACATTATGAAAATTGCCATGTTGCAACTGATCTTTATCTTAGAAAAACAAGCAGAGGCAATCAGCTGAAAAGCCCTATCTCAAGATTCATGCGCGTCTCCTGCTGCATTATTACACCACATCCATCAGGTCTCAAGGACTGGAGGCATGCTGGGAGTCTGAGCTACGCAGAGGACAGAGGGCTATTTAGCAGTCTCATCAGTAAAAGTGTCCATCAATCATTGTACCGGAATGCGTGGCCCCTCCTCCATCCTGTAATGACTCTTGAGTGACAGCCACAGCTGGCAGGTATTATTGCTATGCCACAACATCAGACCTGGCAGAAGGTTAACACTTCATCATTGTGTTAGGCAGCACTGACTGTTATGTAAATATTTTCCTCTGACTTACAGAAAAACATCTTTTTACTTCTCAAATCAGCATTTGATACATGGCGAAGAAGAAATGTTATTTAAAAAAAATTGTTAGCCAATTGACTGTTCTCAAAAGGCGATGGTGTAGTCATAGCTTAGCAACAGTAACTAGGCATGGCAGGCCTGTTGAGCTTTGGATTTCCACATGCCAAAGAGGTGTGCATAGAGCTGAAGGGAGCGTGATATTCCATGGGTCCACAATGGAGGACTTTACTAGTGTGGAAGTGGTTTGGTTAAAATAAATCAAATGTACAAAAAAAAGTTGGTAACTGTATGTATATAATTGTAAGTTTCAAATCATCTCATCACGAACCTTTGGTCTAAAATAGTCCAAGACGCTTTTGGGTGTGGCAGTTGTCTATCAAGGCTCAAAAACACTGTTAAAACATTTGCATGAGGTGTGTGTGTTCAAGCTAATACAGGGTGTTAATTGCGGTTTAAAATGCACTGTTTCTAAGTGATAAGTCTTCAACTGTCATCTTGTCAAATTGTGGTCAGAGAATGTTTATAGACCAAGTGTTCTATCTGGAAAACAACGCAATAAGAATCAAATGACACAGTGGTAAGATAATTATCAGTAATGCTAACCAGGCTGGTGTCTGTTCATAAGGCATTCTGGTCTCATTATATCACCAAGATATGATTGGCAGCCATTTTGTATTGTGACAGACACATTTCTTTTAATGACTCAGATCAGTATTAGTATTGTGTTCTGCTCCCCATATTTGAGAAGACCCATCATTTGTATGCCCTGGTTGGCTGGCACAAGTCCTGCTGAGTGCTGCAGACAGCCAACACTTTCACACTGGGAGAAAAACATGATGCGCCACGCTCTGCCCCTCTGGGAGCAAAGGACAATATGCTGATAAATTAATTGCAACCATTACATACCAACAGTCAATCCACTCATTAAATCACCATTTCCAAGTGAAGATAAAACAGTCTTTGTTGTGTGACATTGAGACCGAACTCGACAAGGCTTCACATAAAAATTAGCACACACACATGAACATACACACACACGTTCACTTCTTCAGTTTAGCCCCTAAAGAATCACATCCTGTATTTTACTCACATCTGGGAAAATAAATTAAATTCAACTTTTCTAAGTCAGCCTGATGGATACTGTTCTGCATATAAAAACAAAGCCTTTCAATTATTTCTCATTAACAGTAACGAGTTACATCTCCTCCTTCCATGTAAATGTTGGAAGCTGCCTGTTTGGTTATGAATATAGTCTGTGCAGCACATAAAGGTATGAAGAAGTACTGTCTCTGTGTGACTTTCAGTGTAAATGCAATTTTGTGTTTATCTCCAATAGTAAAATATATTAGATATTACTATTATAAAACACAATTCAAACGTATTTCTTTCTAATATCAGCTTGCTGTTTTTGTTTTTCTCCAACCAATACAGAAAATTGTTATGTTGATAAGCCACAGGATGTCACCTCAGACCACCATTAAACTCATTAATCCATTTCTATTTTGGCCTTCCATTCACTCAAGACTGCATTTTCACACTTGAAATGTGAGCTTTCTGAAAAACCCAAGTGGACATTTTAGTGTGGACAACAGAAATGTGAAGCTTTTTGAAATTAAACAAACCAGCTGGAAGTATGATGACTGTGGTAGTACAGATGGATTCCAACTTTCTGTTCTCTAACCCTCTCTGGAGTGCTACTCAAGTCTTCTGTGACGCACGTTTTTGCTGTTTTTCAGTCATTTTATAGTGTTAACAATTAATTAATTAATGAACAAAATAATCAGCAGTGTTAGTTGCAACACTATCCCTCTGTAAAAGCTTTAGAATAAGTGGCTCATTGCAAGAATAAAAGTAAGAGTTTGACTGCATTTAAGCACAGTATAACAGACATTCGTATATCGGCTTAAGAATAAAATGGAGAGGATATCTCGCTCTTTTCTGATTGTTTTGGTGTGGACAGAAACTATGAATTGCTCTCAGTCTTCCAGAGGTGGTCATAACTATTGTCATTTGGCATCCGTGTCTCTGTCCTTCTGTGTCTGCATGCTTTCTAGTCTTTTCCTCAGTTGGGGGAGAGAACTTAGATCTGAAAGCCGTTAGCCTCAACAAAAAACATGTTCATTGTTCCAAGTAGCACATTGTCTGCTACTATTTAAGTATCGCAAGGGGTGTGAGGCTATTCCAACAGAGTCTTTGTCCGGTAGTCTTTCCTATGACTCAATAGGAACACAACAGGCTGTGGATCTGTTGTTGTGTTTCTGTGTTATGATCCGCGGGTGGGTGTTGCATTGGTTTGAAATTTGGCATGTAGCCCAGGGTGGTTCATAAAGCCTTTAGAAACTACCTGAGGAGGAGCAGTCAAGGCTTTTGCAGAACACACACGTCGGTGGAGTGTGTCGCTCCTGTTTCACTTCAATAAAGAAAACAAAAGAGAAGCAAAACATTCGACTGCCGAGATTTTCAAGAAACTTCTGGTCAGGTGAAATTTCAGTGTTTGCACCAGTGCAACATCAGTTTTTCAGGCTTATCAATGAAACCTGATGATTTTGCCTGATCGCCTGATATCTGCATGTTCCTGCAGTTTTTAGAGCATCAGATAAAAAAAAAAAAGAATCACAGTTTCTTTTCACAGTGGCACACGGCATACTAAGCATTAATGTATCATGCATGCACCTGTGAACCATCAGACAGTGATCATCATCAAAAATCAAAAAGGTAATGATGAGGATTTGACGATAATGATTTACTTTATGTCACTCATGTCGAAAGAAATACTTCACAAACAGGACAATAAAATGGCAATAAATTTAAGCACACAGGCAATTTATATATTTTTTCAAACTGTGAGAGTCTCTATGGAAACAACATTTTACATTTTAGAATATTTTTTTATATTCTCGTTTTATTTTTCATTTCCACCTTTCCTTATTATCATTATCCAGAACTAAAGAAAGTGTAGGTGCACATGCACTATGTACAGGAAAGAGCTCGGTATTTCTGGTCTTTGCCTGAGATTTGCTCATTGTCACAGTATCTTTTTTAGCCATGCTAGCAGTGTGTGGGTCTATCGATGGCAGATTGTTTGGTTGGTCCACCACTTTGTTCCAGCCTTCAATATTTTAGCACCATTGGATGGATTTTAGCCATTGGTCCCTTCCCTTGTTTTTACAGGTGCCTGATAGTAATGGGTTACTAGCACCACAAGGTGGCGGCAATGCACCTAAAAGCTGTTTGCCAACCATCAGCAAACAACAAAAGAATGAGAAGAAGAACATGTTACTACCAGGCTTCGGTAAAACGCGTGTGGTGCATTGAGATGAGATGCCATGGTACAAACAACAGAAACGTGCAAAGACTATCACAGCTGTAAAAAAGTGCAGTGTGGAGCTCCTTCAATAAATAAATAAAAATCAGGTGCAGGTAAGGCCAGCATATCATAAGTGTACTATAGATATGCACAATCATTTGAGGGAGAAGCAAAGAGCAGACAGTCCATCCACAACAATCAGTGGCTAGCTTTGTCACTATTAAAAGTTTGATATTTGGTGTGCAGAGAAAACAATGACACTCTTCTCAGAGATGATAGCCAGACATGCTTTGTGAAAGGTGACAGTTTTCCAACTTTGATGTTGTTTAGTGAGCCAGAGTTTACAGCATACACCAGCAGGTCAAAGATTTCCTTTATCCAGAAAAAAATATCTCAACATGATACTTGATGGATTGAAACTAATGAAATTACATTCATAGCTTTAACATGATGCATTATATTAACTTCAGTGATCCTACTGACTTTATCAAGTGCCACCGTGAGGTTCACATTTGAGGTCATGAGTAAAATGTGTCACCAACCATATTTGGTATAAATATTCACTCAGCAGTATTGATATACTTTTATAATCAAATATCTGCAAATAACTAATTTCATTGCCAACAGCCTAAAATTGATTTCATGTTAAGCGCTAATTGGCAAATATTAGCACGCTAACAAGTTCAAATAACATGCACCTGTCTCTTGTTGAACCCAATAGCCTGAACTGTTTCTCCTAGTCAGTCATAACTGGATGCAGGACTGAAGGCTCCAGTCCAGTCATTTAAGCAATAGACAGTGTACAGCGAGGACAAAATCACTGTTAAACAGATTGTGTCAAAATAAATTATCCTCACTAAATGTCGCCTGCATCAGTCTTCATTCTTACCCTGTGGCAATGAGCACACTTCATTGTGCCATTGATATGATCTCATGTGACTTTAACTGAATGCCACATAGCCTGAGTCGTGTCAAAGCTGCTGCTGATAGGGCTATAACATTAATTACTTAGTGTGCCTTTATTTCTGAACTCCTTAACCCCCCACCTTGCTGAAATCTTGTTCTTATTCAAAAACTAAAACTCGTACTTGTTCTCAAAAGGAAATTACATGAGGAACACACACATTCATGCCCACGTACAGAGTCAAGCTGTTACCAGTCAGGTCTCAGTCTGAAAAGCCAAACAAACTTTAATTCGAGGAGACCTTTGATACGGTGCCAGTCAGGTTTTACAGCATCTACCCCGCGGATCAAACTGACATGGATGCTCACTTGAAGCAGCGATTCGAATCATGAATAACAACCTCCATCTTTGGCGTGTTCAGATATAATCTTTTGTTTACGATTCGCTCCCTTTCACAGCAGCCCTTGCATTATGGGATCTTTTTGTATGTTTGTTTTTTCAAACTCCACATTGGGAATGAGAAATTCTAAACAATAAATGTAATCTGAGAAAATCACGTTTGGAAAGAAAACATGCCTGTAACTACATGGGAAGAACATGGCAACATCATGCTACTACCACCATTGATTATGATGAATTAATAATAAGCGGGTTTGTCAATACAAGTGCTTTGGGCCAGAGTAATAAGATCATGTTGCATAATAAAGAAGAGGAGGCTGTTGTGTTTTATTTTATTTATTCTAGTAGAGTAGGAAACACGGAAGATTAAGTGTTTTGAGAAGTTAAGGGCCTTGTGGTATTGCTCTGCACTGGCTGGGATTATGCATATCTCTATTTCATGCATATGTTTTTATGCAGTGTTTGTGTACATGTTTAAAGAAGTGAAAAGCAGAGCCAGTTCAGCTTGACTTCCTGTGTAGACAGACGGATCATCTCGTTTCTGGCGGAAACTCCTCTGAGGGAAAGCATCGATTAAAGACAGGGTTAATGGCGTTGGTGGAGGACATGAGATGGTTATCAGAGAACTAAATGGTTCCTATCCGGGACCTGATGCTATCTTCGAGACGATACTTCACTTCGAGGAATACAGGTTTTCAGTGCTTGAACAGACTTCTGTCACTCAGTCAAATTAGATACATATATCTATGTGTGAATATGTTTCTGAGGTGTTCTCTGAATGCAAGTTTACCATTGAATTCAAAGAGTAATCCTTAAGATTTCTGTCCTTGTTGATCTGGCATCATACTTTGACGGAAATACAGCCATATTACATTAACAGTTAATCATGAATAACTGGAACTATGATGTGATTTAATTGTGCACATTGTGTGAAAAGTAATCTGGAAGTCTTCATCCAAGGGCTCAGTTTCACTGCACTTTGTTGTTCCATTACTCTCTGAAATATTTAAAATTGATACTTTTTTTTAAGGCCATAAAAGATGACAATTTTATTACTGCACTGGCTTTTTTTTGATGAATTGCAGTCAGTGTGAACTTTAGCGGCTTTACAATGTGCATCCTGTGACTGTCACAATAAAAGCCAACTCATGCTTCACCTGTTGATGAATGTGTTTTTTGCAATAAACTGCTGCTGGAAATGTTCGGTTTAAATTATCACTACTTTAACAGAACGCTGTGGAAGAGTGAGAAGTAAACCATCAGGCTGACATCACTGAGACACAATTAAAAACTGAAATGCTGATTACATGCATGCCTTGAATCCCCTGAGCTTATGAAGATGATCTGAATCTAGCAAGGGAATGGCAGCCTCCACCACTACAGATGAAGCTTGCTGTGTGCAGTTATTACAGACAGAATGAATGTGGCAGAGAAAATAATTACCTTATATAATATCAAAACAAGGGTTTAAATTTTGGAAAATCTTAAGCATTATCACTTTAATGTGACACCAGACTTGAAAACTGATGTTGGCAAATGATACAAGTGTTGTGTAAATGATCTGTTCTGTGTGGTCAAAAGATACTGTTCATAGTTCTTACCAAATGTCACCATTTTTGCCTTGGCTGAAACTTGGTTTGACCTATACAATATTCAAATGAATATCACTTAAATATGGAAAAAAAAAAAATCTAAGTAATATAAAAGGAGGTTGGCTGTTGATAAGCTGCAGGAATCAAGATAAAAAGCAAAATCTCCTGTTTGTTTCAGGCAATCAGACGAATCAAATTAATTAAAGAACATTCAGCACAACATGTATGGTAATCACTGTAAGCTAATTCATCAGTTCAAACCAGTAAGTCAGGCAGTCTATATGACAACAAATTCTCAAACTTTAGGGCCTTAATGCTACTTCAGCTGTGAGCTGTTTACTTCCATCTTCCACTGCCCATCCCTCCATCACCAGATCATCCTCAGTTGCAATTTCTTACTACCTGCTTTTGTTGTTTTCTAGCCTCTGCCTTTGGTACTGTACATCACATACCTAAGTGATGTGTGTGCAATGTGGGTTTTTTCTGAAAGAAGACATGCGCATATCTATTGATTGACAACAAAGTCCTTTAAGGTACGAGTTGGTTTTCCTGAGATTGTTTGCAAATATGAAAACTGTTTTTGTCTAAATCTCAGAGTATATCATTTTTCTACGGCAATCCTACAAGCAACGTTTTCGTCCGAAAAAGTTGAAAATAGCCACTGTTGGAAAAGGATCACATCAATGGATGTTTTTTTTTTTTTTTTTTTTACAAAGCTATTCTTAAACGTATTCTGTTGAAAGTGTGAATGCCTCTCTTTACAAACCTTTGAAGCTAAATTACAGGGCTTCATGCGCTATTTGTTTGATGTCTAACATGAAGTGTAAGTGGAGCTGACATTGCTTTATTCTGAATGTAGATGGATATTTTGCCGTCTAATTTTGCCAAATTCAATCTACTCTGCTTTGATGTCTGAAATTGCTAAATTTGTCGCATAAAAGCAAGTAATGTGGCCTCATAAAATGCTGAAAAATCTGACTCCAATAACTTGTGATAGGAAGACCCAGGCTGCATCTTTACCAAGATGATTTAAACACTGAAAGTTTTGTTCACTTACAGTATGCCAATATCTGAAATCTATGTGCCAGTACTGATAAGGCAATCAAGTTATATTAAGTTACATAAAGCCTTTCCTTACTTTTATGATATGTTGAGGTTCACGTTTCCCTCAAAGGCAAAGTGCTAAACTTATAAAGTTCAATGTGACGATCAGGAGATCAATACAGAGAATTTGACCAAATGTAATATTCCCTTGGATTTTATTAAAGTATACCACTACGAACCCTTTACATTTTAATAACTTTTAATGAATGAATTTAAATCCTAAAACACATTTATTGGTCTAAATGTCTGTGTCCTCTCAAAATATATAAGTTAATATTTCAAAACAATACAAATAAACTCGGGTTTTTTTTTTTTTTTTTAAAGAAATTACAGATTATTTTACAGCTGCCATTGTTTTGATAAGCAGGAAAATCACAAGTAAGGAGCAAGAGCTGTAAGAGGACTAGTAGCACTTCGAAACATAAAAAAAGGACTTAAGAGCAAACACATAATATTTGACTCAAGTGAGTGGAAACTTGTCTGAAGGAGTATGAGCTTCTGAAAGAATATTAAAATTATGAGTACAACTGAAAAAAGACAGAAGATAAGAAAGGATTTGTAGAAGAAGGGCCTCACAGTTGCAATGTGTTTTTACACACCCACAAAGTGCTGAGGAGAAATCTAAGCAGCTAATCAGGAGTGTATGTGTATATGCCGAGGCTGATGTTTTTAAGAATAAAATGATCCACTTGAGGTCGTTTTCTTTTATTATTTAAAGACAAACAACCTGAGCATTTATTTTTGAATATCAAATATATGAAAGAAAAGTGGAGTTTCTGTGGTTCCAAAATTTTAAAAAAATACGCAACACGCGTTAATATACTTTGCACAAACATGAATCGGCATGGCTGGTTATATTTGTGAGAACAATTAAAAAAGTCTAAGTAATAAATTTAAACTCAATGGCTCTTCTCTGAATAGACTAATTTATGTCTTTGAATTAGAACAAACACAACTATCAATCCTGTTTAACCCAATAGCTCTATAAGCCATTGTGTGCACAGTATCTTGCAAGCAAACTTTTTTTTGTCACACATGAAGCGCTGGACTTGTACAACACACCGTTCCTGTTAAACAAGGCAGGTACAGGTTTGCCCATGCAAGAGTCTGCTTTAGAAATAAACAAAAATGAACAAACAAAAGAACAACCTTCCATCCTTGAACTAACATCACTAACATGTTTTATTTTCCATGGGATATATGATGATTCTTTTTGTGGTGTTACTGATGATATGAGTGGGCTTCCATGTGAGGAAGCTACAGCAGCAACTTCTTACACTATCAGTCATTAATATTTACATGACTGCAAGTGACAAAACGGAATATTAACTGATAGAGAGCGTGATTTACCTGGAGATTTAAACAATTACTAAAGTTGCTGCTTTGCCATCTCTGTAAATTAGCACAATATCTTTCTCAAATTATTGAATCTGGATGAAACACAGGAATAATTCCTGTTACTGTTCAATGACTAATTAACAGCCCGGGAAAGAGTGTTCTGGGCTGCTCACTTATCAAACACAACATCGGTATTGACGCTTCTACTCGAGGTTGCTGGATTACAGAGATGTTAATATAGGGAAGAATCTTCTTCAGTCACGTAAACATTTTTTTTAAAATATATATATATATTAATCTGTAGTAGATGAAAAAAAAAAAACGAATAAAATGTATTCTGTGATTGTAAAGAAGTTGTGTCAGTGCATGCCTCTGAATCCACTATAGCCCAAAAAATGACTGCACTGCCAATAGGTGGTTGCAAACGTACTGTACCAAAATGGCCACGAAAACTGCATTGTGGTGTCTAATCAGCATACCTACAGACTCAGCAGTGCCTCTCCCCTCACCTTGGCATAAAAAATGTTTGTTCGGTACCACAAAATGAGCACAGATACACAAAACAAAAGTCTGTTTTTGCACCCGCATGAAAATTTGGGCCCTAAGTGTGCTGGATTAGCTGCTACACTGCAAGGTCTCCATGTTGCCTAACACCTTTGGCTGAACAGTTGTAAACACACTTCAATGACTATCCCAGATTATTTACAAATTTGAAGAGTGCTGAAACAAAGATACCCATTAAGCGCACAAATACATGGCCATTTCCCCTCCAGCTTCAAATCTTTGTAGGTATAGGAGTGAAGGTAACATTCCAGCTGTCTTCATTAAGTTTCATTTTCCATTTTATCTCTCCTGAAGTGGACCATTAAGTCGGGGCACAAGGGTAACTGATCAGATAATCTTCCTGTGATTTATGTGGCAGGGAAACTGAGTACTTAACTGAGCCTCAGAACACATTGATTACTGACATGGTTAATTGGCTAAACCTACTGGTACAGAGACAGGCTTATTGGAAATATCAAATCAAGCGACTCATTTGCATTCATGATGTATGGTGTCTAGTCCAGCTTCTGCTCAGGCACAGCACAAACTGACATACATAGCCGTAGAGGAAGGGCCTGGGATTTTGGTCTTGAATTTGCAAATGACCATCTGGCCTTCCAAGACGCTGCCCCCCGCCCCCTCAGCATCCAAACACATGTCTGTATTGGTTGTTTTATTACTTTTCTTGTTTGTTCCTGAGTATGCATGTAAGTGTTAGAGAGAATATTTCTCCAGAAATACCGACAGTGTAAGACGATGTAAGCTGCATAAAATTGAAAAATTCTGATAGAAGGAGATGGGGTAATTGACATTATGAGTAACAACAGAGGTGTTGTGAATTTACAGTGTTTGACTAAAAGGACCGACTTGATTTACAGCAGGTCATGCTTAGTGATATCTTCTCAGAATAACCCGAGAACACATAGCTTTCTTCAGAGAAGACACTTAGGAAACTGTGTGGACACACACTTAATATGTAACATCTGTATTTTAAACAGTTTATGAGGTGTATAGATTTGTAAATATTTTACTGTATGCACTGTTATGGTCTGCTTTCATAATTTGGTTTTATTTATCCGTATGATTTTTGTGATCATCCATTCGAAACTTAAAAATGTTGCTCTCAAAGACCCAAAACATTGCATTTTTTTTGTAAAATAAGATGTCTGTATATTGAGTTGGCTCAACTGCATGACAGCACTTACAGGCTCAATCGTCAGTACAAAACATCAGAGAATATTTATATCTCTAAATCAAGAGACACAGCAGACATTTTAATTTATCTTCTAATATGCCTTCAGGTGCCTAAGAGCCATAACATCATATAATGGTTATCCAACTTCAGTGAATGTATGGCACCAACCAAATTTCTTTGATACTGTATTTCCAAAAGTTCATTGTCATTCGGCTCCAAAAACATGTTTTAAAATATAACTTTTGCTACATTAACGCAGTAGTAAATCTTATCAGAATCAATGAGCCAGTCCAGCGTTTACAAAAGGCTCTACTTGGGGAGTCCATTAAATCATTCAGTCATCCAATCAATCACCAAATCGAGAAAGGTAAATCTTACATTAGAGCACCTTGTATACATTTTTGGCCACATACCTGTCTAAATTGAACGTGTTGCAGGTACTTGAGGCTCCTCTGTACTCAACCGGCCAGCCAGCGTCTATCAAATGCGTGTGAGGCGGAAATTTGTAAATTGTAGAGAAAACAACCAGAGTTAAACTCCTCCTCTCTAAACTGGTTGAAATTAAAGATTTGTACCATAATGCGGAATTTTGCATTCAGGAACTAATATAAAAGTACATTTCTGAACACCTAGCATAACTACTATATACACTACTTACCTTGAATTTCACCTTTATTGTTCATCACTATCTTCACCAGAGCAGCAGTGGAATATCTGTTTATTCTTTCCCTCAATAATGGTGTCAATATAGTCTGTACATGACGCATAGCCTACATCCAAGCTCCCTGGCTCACTGAATAGGCTTGAGTCATGCAGTATAACTGTAGGAGTCGAAGCTTCTCAGGACAAGGTTTGGCAGTGAATCATTAAGAGAATGGATTAGCATCTGTATAACTCTGCCACTCTTGATTTTTCAAACAGTAACTGAATAACATATGCGTATTCAACATGCATAAAAAATACGGTATTTCATAACTTCAGCCTTGAAGTAGTTCAGTAAAGCAACAAATGCTGCAGCCTGTAGGGCCATTTCCAAGACTGACTTTATGGGAAAAGATATGTCGATATAACAGCATAGAGTTCAGATTTGATTTTGATTTTGAAAAGAAAATAAGTGTTTAATGTGTGTTGGATAACTAATTTACCAATAAGGGCACATATGCACATTTCTAGATTCATTATTTTAGTCTGAGACCAATGTCAGACTTCAGACAGCTCAAGAGGCTACCATAAATGTACCGTAGAAACAACATACAGGACTCAAAGATGAAGCCCACTCACTTGAATGAAAAATTTGCTCGCCGAGCATACGAGTCAAAAACGTTTCCTAGCTTCCGGGTATGCTTCAACATTGTGCGCCCCACTGCCCATGTGCTTTAATATTTCCCCTGCTGGCCCTTCCCTGGCATTCCCACTTGGCTCATAGACCTCACAGTGAGATGATGTCACGCAAATTAAACTCATTTTCTAGGCTTTGGGAAAGCCTTACAATTAGGAAATCTCCACGCATTAAAGATTCATAATAGCGTTAACAATGACCTTATTTACAGTTGGAGGTGTCCTGTCAATAATTTTACAGACATTTCTTTTGCAATGGTGGTGTATGGGGAAAATGCTTTTGGGGCTGCAAGAGATTTCTTCATTGTAATGCCATAGTGGGCATTGGTAAAAGCTCTCTAAACATATCACTAGAGGCAATGAAAACAAGTCAGATTTTACTTTTTTTTCCTCACTGTCAAACTGTCAATTTATAGGTTTTCACAATTTAACAATCAGCCTTGCAGCGGATTTAACTTCATGCTCAATATCTCCTTTCAATGTTCACCTTTTTCCTACAAAATGTAACTTTTTCTCATCCTTTATTCTTCCTGACAACTGGTCTGCTTTTAAACTCAGGTCTCCTTTATTTCCCATTTAATCTAATTATGTTACACCCCAATGCCATTTCAAATCCTCTTATCTTTCTGCTTTCTGTTGTGCTTTTATTTCTTCCCACACAGCTCTGTTAGAGGTTATAATGGCCGGCAGAGACTGCCTAGTGGCTGGAGACTCATGCTCGAGTGATGAGACTTGTAGTCCACGTCTACGTACTTTGCGGCAGTGTGTGGCGGGAAACGGCAGCATGAAGCTGGGCCCCGGTGCCAGAAGCCAGTGTGCCAACGCGGTGTCTGCCCTACTGTCCAGCCCTTTACATGGCTGCCAGTGTAAAAGAGGAATGAAGAAGGAGAAGAACTGCCTGAGCATCTACTGGAGCCTTCACCAGTCTATCATACATGGTCTGTGCTTATGTGCTAAAAACTAAATTTTTCAATGAACTCTGTAAGTCAAAAATCCATTTTATTTTCATACAGTAGCAACGGTTCATTAAAAATAACACAGCAATACTGACAAATAAATAATAGGCAGACTGTAATGTGGGTAAAATGTATGATGTTGTCAATTGGAGCCTGCATGACTAAATGAAAATGACTACATGTAAGCATAATTTATGTTTCATCATTTAGATGAGCTGTGGCGTTTATTCAAGCCAATATCTCTATCTGTGTCTATTCTACTTTCAGGACTAAACCTGGTGGAGAGTTATCCCTATGAGACAGTGCAGAGGGATTACGATTATGTCCGCCTGGCTTCTATAACAGCTGGCAAGTTCACTGACCTTCATTAACGTTCACAATTTTTTTTACTATTTCACCTTTTGAAGACGTTTTGTTCTTGCAAAAATAAGACTTCAGAATTTTCCCTGGAAACAAGCACAGGACAAACAGAGGTCCCTTATGTTCTTCAGACACCACTACTACACATGTATCCTATTCATCCGAGGTCATCTCCAGCATCCAAAATTGTATCTTTGTCTTCGTCATGTTACTGAATGGCAATGTCATTCACATCCAAGACTCAGCTGAAACAACATTGTCCATGAATGTCAATTCATTTTCATAATAGAGAGAATAATCCAAATCTCACCTTGTTTCTTAAACCTTCAGGCTTCTTGAACAACTTGGTCATAAAAACATTACTAAAACAAGGCCAAACTCTGAAAAGCAGATTTCTGTATATCTTGTGGATACAAAAGATCCAAACACATTATGTAATGACAACATTGTGAACCTATAAACCTTACAATTAGTGTAAGAAAATAAAATGTAGGCTAAGGTTGACATGGTCATGGTTAATTAACTCCACCATAGAGTTTACGTTTACGGTGCAATTTGTTTGCTGGTTTGTCAGCAAGATTACACGATAACTTATCTTTTAAACAACAACTTGGTTAAGTAACAAATCGCTAGTTACTTTATCAACCACTCCGACCAGAACACCTGTTGTTTACAAAACTATAAACACACTGCAGAAAACTGATGAGTCATCCCTGAGGCAAGCAGCTCAAAGAGATCAGCTGTTTGCTCAATTCCCAGGCAACATGTATACAAAAGCTTCATTCAGATGTTGCCACACAAAGTAGCAGGGTTCACTCTCACACCAAACATGACCATTCATGAACTCTGCAGCTTGTTTTGGTGTCCTTGGTCAAGATCACATAACACTTCAGGTCTAACACTGAAGAGAATGAAATATAAAATGCTCGGTGCATTTCCTGAATCTCATTTAAACCAGC
The DNA here is from genome assembly GCF_022577435.1 of Embiotoca jacksoni. Lineage (NCBI taxonomy): Eukaryota > Metazoa > Chordata > Actinopteri > Embiotocidae > Embiotoca > Embiotoca jacksoni. The sequence goes on from NW_027185403.1 coordinate 3,898,465, forward strand.
ATCTGCGGTCGTTTCTCTTGTTCAGTGCCTTCCACTGAACTGCTAGTTGCTAGGGCTGGCCCCTGAAAGTCAACGAGTCGAATCATCTGTTGGAGACCCAACAGTCAACTGAGATTCTTCAAGTCGAAGCGAGCAGTGTTCCGATCTGTTTCACACAGATATTGAACACAGACATTGAACACAGACATTGAACGCAAAAGGGGGGTCGCAGTAAGGCCAAGACTAAGGAATGCACGTGGGTGCAATGCGTATCTAGCAAGGGCAAGTAGCTCTACTAACTTTACTACAACACCCCTACTTGTTTTATTGTTGACTGAAATGTCTGAAATACTGTTCTCACTTACTCAGTTCAGAGACAAAGAAGAGACTAATCCATGACAATAAATGACTACAATAGCCCAAAATATCAATAACTCATCATACAGGCCAGTGCACCACACATTCAATCCTGATGGGCATTATTGAGATGCTTTTAGAATGCTGTCACATTGAAAACCTTAAAAATTATAAACTGCTTTTCAATAAGAACAAGTTGTGACTGCTTGTTATTTTTTGCACAACTGCACTGTTTCAGGATAAATGAGATTGAAACCTTATGGGTACCTTGAAATAGCAAATGGAGGAACAGCTGTAATAATACAGCACTCATTCACATTTTACAGACAAATGGAGGAACAGCCGTAATAATACAGCACTCATTCACATTTTACAGACAAGAGGACGGCAGAGGGGGATTTGCAACAGATGTCACATTCTGAATACCAAATTACAGACTATATTTTCATAACAGTTGATGTTACAAATGTGGGAGTACAATATGTCAGCCTACCATGCTTGAAAGCTGTCCCTGTGGGCCCTAATTTGTGCCAAAACTTTCAGTGTGTATTTACTTTTGATTTGGAGAAATTGTTCCATTTTCATTACATTGGAGCGCATACTTCTCTCCTAATACATGCTTCGTTATTCTGGTAATCAGGAAATAAGTCTGTCTCAATTGTTTATTTACAACCACTTCTGCTTTGAAGCGGATCTGTAATTGCAAACTATCTCAAGTTTTAAGCTTCTAACAAGAGATTGCATCTCAGCATGATGAATAAATAAACTGAGTACATACCTCAGGTCGCATACACTCTTATTCACATAAAGACAAAACTTTGTTAATCTATTGCTATTTGTTTTCCACTGACATCTTGTCTTTGACCTTACCTCCATCCACAGACACCGATGTTGGCATGACAACTGTGAATCGCTGCCTGGATGCAGCCAAGGCTTGCAATGTGGACGACTTGTGCCAGAAGCTCCGCACAGAATATGTTTCAGCTTGCATCAAACCCACGCCCAAGTCAGGCTTGTGTAACCGGCCTAAATGCAATAAGGCCCTCCGCAGGTTCTTTGACCGCGTTCCTGCAGACTACACACACGAGCTGCTCTTCTGCCCATGTACGGACACAGCATGCGGAGAGCGACGACGGCAGACCATTGTACCCAGCTGCTCCTATGAAAGCATGGAAAAACCTAACTGCATGACACAGATGAGGATCTGCAACGCTGACTATGTGTGCAGGTTAGAACAGAGCTAAATGCATTGGAAGCTTTTAATCGTCTTCCCTTTATTTTAATATCAATCTTAGAACAGATATTAGGTTTATTACTCACTTCGCCATCTTATATGGATAAAATAACAATTTGCTTAAAAATATTTGGAATAACCAGTTTTGTTTTAGCTCAATGATCCAACTCTAAAGCTTATGTTTAATTATTCCGACTTTATTCAAGTACTCCCTGGATATCGTTTTTTTTTTTTTTTTTTTTAATCAATCATTTATTTGGGCCAGTGCTGTTCAGTATTTGGACTCTTCGAAACCAAATAAACAGCCACTCAATCAACAAAATGGCCTGCTGTTTTACCCTAAAGCTTTCTACCACCATTGGTTAGAGCACCCCAGAGAGCCTGTAGAAATAACACATTAAATATTTAGCGCAGATAAAGAGCCAGATGGATCAGAGTTATCGCTCATTGCTATCTCTGGTCATGGCCATTATTTTTCCACAGCCCCATTACACTCAGAGGGCTTTACTAATGATCCCAGGTCTCGGGGATGAAATATATTACTCTTTCTATCACTTTCACATTACAGTCCAGTGCTTTCAGTCTTCACCATGGCCAACAATATTTCTTTATGTCAGAGGGGCAAAGTCTAAATTTAATGACCAAGTTATAGTAGGAAGAATTTATTTTTTTTTTAAAAAGGAAAAAAACAGCAAACCTTTTACATAAAACAATACAGGGTTCTCATGTTCTTGCTAACTGGTGCCCATTTTGTGCTTTTGCAGGTCACGTCTGGCTCAGTTTCAGTATGACTGCGAACCCTCCACAACATCTGCCAACGGTTGCAAGCAAGTGAACTATGGAGCCTGTCTCCTCGCCTACACAGGGCTCATAGGTAGGTGCAGACTTGAGATGCAACATAGAGAGAGAGAAAGCACATAAAGTTGTGGGGAAAAAAGGAAATGAACAGGTGGAGGAGGAAAGAGACAGGATGTGAATGAAGGTATGTGCGATATGCTGCGTGACAGAAGGAAAGAGAAAATTCCGCAGCGATAAAGACGCAGGAATGAGTGAAAGCTAGCTAGAAGGGAAATGAATAGGTTAAAAGAGAGTGGGAGAATGAAATGAAACTTATTCAAAACCAAATGACAAAGTTCAGGATGGTGTAAGATACAAACGCATAAAAATCTTGTCTAAAAAAAAAACAGAGGCTGTTTGTACGTGAGCCTTAATCTGTTTTATAACAGTCCGTAAAAGAAAATGAACAGCCACTTCTTTTCCACACACTGGAAAGCAGAGCTAACCTAATGCATTTCAAGAACCTCAAATGGTGCCCCTCAGCACAAACACACTCTTGGCATTTTCATTCCCGTCTTGTATTTATTAAAGCACATGAAATACCACCATCCACTATATGAGAAGAAAAAAAAAACAAGCACAGAAAAAAAAATCTCAATGTCAGAGACTTCTGTGACCTAAAAAAGACAATATTGGAGTATTTCTCAATTGCTCTGTATTTTATCCTACCAGTCAAACCTGCAATCGAGTTTTATCATTCCTTTACATCAGGTCAGTGCAGAGAAAAATGCAGTGTCCATTAATGTTTCAAGAAAATAAATGAACTATGCATACAGTGCAACAATTCAAAGGCGAATGAATATTTTATATTGATAGAAGCCTGATGCCGTCTCTCTGCAGGAAGTACAATTACTCCCAACTATGTCGACAACTCCACATCCAGCGTGGCCCCATGGTGCTCCTGCTCAGCCAGTGGGAGCCGGAGAGAGGATTGTGAAAATTTCCTGGGATATTTCAACGACAACGTCTGTCTCAGTGAGTATCATCACTCTGTCTGCAACAAACTGGACGGTGCTGACTATAGAAAGCACTGGCTGTACATCACCTGACAGGAACATGTAAGCACATGGACACATTCAGGCTAATAAACAAGTATATAAAGAAAAAGATCATAACTGAAACAACTACCTTTTCATGAATATATCGCTGACCCTTTTGAATTTCTATGGTTTCATATAATTCCACTCCACAACTGGTAGAGCAGTGTAATTTCATTCATTAAAGGAAAAACAAAATTTCCATAATTTGCACTGATAACCTGTAACTGGGGAGATTCAAACAGACTTGGTGTTGAAAGCAAAATTATCTCCATGGCAGAGATAGTGGCGGGATAGAGCTGTCGGGATTCAGTGAGACAGATGTTTCCCAGCATGCTCTAACAGCAGCAGAGCGAGATGTTTTTAAATAAGAGATCTGGTGCTTGTTGTAGAATTAACAGTGTGCTTTCTCTCACTCTCTCTTTCTCACACACATTTACATGCTTTACACTTCATCCTTTCTCATTATTAACACCCTCTCCACACGGGTGTCTTGGTAATTCCACCTGGGTGTTCAGACTGTCACTTTGTAGTGAATAACAAGTAAGCAGCCCTGTGATTGTGAGGTAATTGTATTTTTATTAAGTCTCATCTGAACATCGGATGTACTTATTTCTTTTTTTTTTTTTTATAATGACTTAAAAATGACTCATGTAAACTTCCTTTAGAAAACTTTTCTGGAACTCGGACACTAATTTTATATTTTAAACCTTAAAGAGCAACTTGCAGGTTGGCGATCCAAGTGAAGTAATATGCAGAAATATGAAGCAAAAACTAGATTTAAAAAACAAAAAAATCTGTTTGTATCTGTGTTACAATAACATTTAGAGTTGTATTTGTAATGGAGTTTCATACTCGCTTTAAATATCAACAAAGCTAGGAAAGGAAGGAAATATGAAATAACAGTAGTTTTGACACTGAAGAGGGCACAGATGTATGGTGAGTGACTGTTGATACGATAGCTAACGTGTTCACTTCACAGTACTGTAAAGTTATGTCAGAATCTCTTAATTTACACATTCCTCACTCAAAAACTGAGCTACATTCCAAACTATGCATTTGGTGTACTGTAACAACCCATTGCAATGCTTGACTCACTAAAACCTGAATGTTTGGGGACAGCTGCAATGATGAGACTTCAAATGCAGAACAAAAACAAAAACACACCATACAGAAAAGTTAAAGCAACTCTATGTGTCAGGTAGTACGCTTTACTGTATGGCGTTGATTACAGATTCAAGATGATGAGCTGAGCAGCGGTAGAAAAAGCAGCAGCATGTCTTGTAATACAAATGGGAACAATAACATGGTTTAATAAGATTGTTTCATATTAGGGCGCTCCATCAGCCTTTTTTTTTTTTTTTAGAAGTCCTACACTGGTGTTTTGTAATTTATTGTGTCTTCTGTTCTGTTCTACTGTGCCTCCTCATTTCCATGCGAATTCTTACCCTAACACCTTTTCTTTTATATCCCTAATGACCTTTGCTCTTGAGTGTGAGTAATTAATGTCCTTATTATTGACCTCAGTGAGTATGTATCACAGAACCTGTACACATGGTGAATATCTTTGCGTGGTGTGTGGCGAGGTGAATCTTTGGCCAGTCTTTTCTTGGGCCCTCTGCCTAGAGAAGATACAGAGAGGTCTCAGAGTTATTTGGCCAGTGCAAATGGTTGGAGAGTTAATGAGGTCGATGTGGAGAGGCAGGTGCAGTCTGGATACTTGAAGAGAATACTGAGTATTTTCTTTTTTCTTTTCTCCTCTGCTGACCACATCCAAACTAGCTCTGGCCCTGCAAAAGCTCGTATGTAAAATTTACAATTCAGAACTGTCCCCCCAGTTCTGAATCTGTCATGATTCGGTTAGACATGAGTGTAAGTCAATGAAAGCATATCAATCCGATGTTCCTGGAGACGAGTAAAACTTTTTTTTCCTGCTATATCTCATCTTGCAGGGACTGCTCTCATGACATTTGGAAGCGAATCAGATCAGCAGCCGACTCTCAGCGAGTACAGCACACCCAGCCACGGCAGACGAGAAAACAGGAGCACCACTTCTCAACCAGAAACCATAGAAACTATGAGGAATATTCTGGATACAATAATACCAACACAGGTGTGCAATTTCATTGTCATGGCCAGTTCACTCTAGCAGCTTCACTTAGCCCGTCATTCTGAAGTGAACCTTCTGAATAAACCTTATTTTGCACTTCTGAGAAAAGAAAATTGCTCAGAAGTTCTGCAATATAGGTTTTTCAAATCATTTTGGCATGCAATTATATCTGCAGAAGAAAGACACAATCGTGCTGAAATTTGTTTCATTTTATTTCAGCCATTTATTCTCATTTGGTAAGAAAAATTAATACAAATAATGGGAATGTCTCAAATGTCCTGACAAACCACCAAGCAGTATTTCAAACAAGTTAAATAAGGGGGTGCACTCTAACTTCTGTACACATATCCCGCACACTTTACAAATCCACCCTTTTCATGTGGATTGGCAAGGACAAGAAATAGAAGATCCCACCTTCAAGTGATGATCAGTCGTTCTGGCGTTAACTGTTATTCATAAAAACATAAATTGCAAACTTAAATATTCAATTTGCTTCGTAGCACTTTACTATCTTTGTTTGTCTTGTAAACTGTGAAAAACAGAGAGCAATAACTGTTCAAGATCCAATTGAAACATGGCAGTTATCCATGTTTCTTGGGAAAGATATGGCAATCAGTTTCGACAGTGACCATTAAAAAAGGCAAACATATTGTGTAGGCTGAGGATGTTGTCACTATTATCTGCATTTCAGAGACTAAAGTAGCCCTGGCCTCAACCTTAGCTGACTCGCAGTCCATAAAGTCACACTGAAACATAATTTAGAGTCCTTAACTGTAGTTATGTGACGTATCTATAAGTGGAACGGATTATGAAGGTAGGGTTTAGCTACAAGAGGGATTTAAAACAAATCCCATTGATGAGAATGAAGAACTCAAAAGTGTGTTTTTCGAATACCTTTCAGTCAGAGCTGTAAATAGATGCAAATGTAAGGAGCTGTAGCAGAAAACACAGAGTCCTTACTTGCATTATTCAACCAGGAGGTGCAGGATGTGTTACATGAACAAATTATGATATCAACCACATTTTTTGGAAATGTAAGTGAAGTTTTTTCCAGCTATAATGCACACGCACACACACACACACACGATCCACTAACTACTCAACGTTCAAGTGTGGTTTTAGATGACAAGTGGGGTTAACTTGCCCCAAATCACATCGGTTTGGATACACTTATGTAGCTAACCAGGTGTTCAAGATAAATCATAAAAATAATTTTACATTGTACTGAAAGAGTAAAAAAAAAAAAAAACATACCTATTTAGCATCTGAAACAGGATTAATGATGAACACAAGGACACAGGAGTAGAATTTGTAAGGGTTTTTTGCACTGACCTGGAGTTCTAAGGTGAATCCTGACACAGAATATCACTAACTTGCTTTTACACGAGCAGTGATGACCACCTGAAACTCAGGGGACTACTTGTAACAAAGTATTGTATTTAGAAGATAAGTAGTATTGAAAAGAGAGGACAAAAAAAGTGGTAAACTGATCTCTCTCTGTCTCCTCCCAGGTCCTGGGAAATGAACTACTGGTGGGTCACTCCACCCTGCCGTCCGACAGTCTCCCAAACTCTGCCTCCCGTCCCATCTCAATGCTTCAAGCTGCCTTCAGCCTTCTGTTGTCTCTCCTTTATGTCCCCAACAATGGACACTAAAGACTGCAGGGAAGCGTGCTGAGGACCCTCGGAGTACCAAGCAGATGGGAGGACAAGTGCAGTTCAGAGGAAAATGGACCATGTAGCATCACTCCTCCCTCGAAATATGTACAGCGATTCTGTTTTTCTATTTTTGTGTCTGAATAGTCAAGTTCCACCTGCCAGTGTTCTCACTCAGAGTGTGGGAGCCCTCTGCAGACAAATGCCAGTCTGTACATTTGTACATTGTTGTTGCGATCAAGCTGAAATGAAGTCAAAGTACTGCTTATGTGGACTAACTCAGTTTCAGCTGTATCTGTATTCAAAGTTACAATGAAAATATGAAGCAGATGTGTATGATACAAATATATGAAGTATGTACCTGTGAAGATTTGTATTATCAACAGAAGCTCTTGTTTGAAATACTGTAAGTAAAAATGATTGGAGTAAGCCAGTGTCTGCTCAGTCCTCAGAGCATAAAGTGTTCAGAAAGATGTTGGAGAAGATGGGGCGATGATACCGCTCTACTAAACTGACGGACAGAGGACAATTATTCCTGACCAATACTGGAATAGTGGAGCGACAGGGGGACAACAGAACTATATTTTGCTCAGACATTATGGACTAATGTACTGATTAAATAATGCCCAGCAGCTCCATCTAAAAGAGATGTTGCAAACCAGAGTACGCAAGAAAAATCGTGACATAATCCTCTCCATCAAGACTGTTGTTGTTTCTCAAACTCTCTCACATCACTTTATTTGTTATTGCTACAGTTGCGGAAGCTGTTAATAGACCATATAAGTCCTTGGTCATTATCATCAAAGAAAAATATATGGACTTGAAAGGAAATACCGAGAAAAGCAGGAACTTCATACCTGTATCTGCTGTGCTGTGTTTGTGAGTGTAAAATTCCTTTTCTTTCTCATTGTGCAAGTGAACATTGTTACACAGGGCTCTGAGTTTTTGTGCCACAGAAGGAAGTGAATGGTTTGAGAGTCACCAACACCAGTACGGAGCCTGTTAGAGATTTGACAGTAACGAATGATTCAGTATTTCCTGTTCTGGGAACATGCCAGTGAATTTTAAACACGTCCAGAGGTGCAGCAAATAAAAGTTCTCAAATCATTGATGTATACTCATTAGCATCTATGAACCTTTCTTTAAGTAAATGGCAAATTCTTAGTCTGGTGCTATTGAAGTGAACACTTTGGTTACATTTTCAGAAGCAACTAAAATTGTTTACCTTAACAGTCATATGACTCAGACTTCCAGGATTACTCTGTAGTGCATTATTTGAAGTGAGATTAGAACAAGATTTACAGTGTAATCCTGCCACTTGTGACCTCGTCTGATCTGTCTTAAAAAAAACAAATGAGCTGCTTCCTTTTTGAGCTACCGTGTTTATATCTTGCTTACTTGAGCCTCAAAGTCCTTTCGGGCCAATAGAAACAAATTTTAACCCCTAAGGCCATTCAGAATACTTACAAGTACAGTGCATGTTAAGTTTAGGAGAGTCATAAAAAGGCAAGACAGATGTGCTGTAGAATATATTTTCTCATTACATAACAGGCCTAATGGTGTATACACTTCTCCAGGAAAGAAAGCTGCTGTTATACTCAGCAGGGGAAATGATGACTTTCCTTGAACATTCACCCACAACCCTCCCCTGTGTCACTGTCACATGTATCTGCTGTTAATTTGAGGTAAAATCAAACATTACAAAACACTGTCATCAACAAAAACATACTCTATTTTAAATTAGATCAGTAATTACCTGGGAATTATTTTAAGACAAAACTAAACCCTATTTTATGGATATTGGAAAAAAAAATATATTTCCTCATATTTTATTACCAAAAGTAAGAAAATTTAATGAAATGATCATAAATGGAAAATATGTATTAAGATGTTACTATTGTTAATATTCTAAAACTTTTGTCAACAAACTGGCCCCTTAAAAACATGTAGGTTTACTTGACCACACTGTAAAGTTAATTTGAAAGTCAATCCAGCCAAGAACAGTAAGAGAAGACAGGATCCAACTTTAGTACAGTAAAGCCCTGGTGGAACTACATGCTTGCAATGACAGTGTTAACTTTTGACAAGTATAATGTTTACTATGTTGATTAGTTTCCTAATTAATAATGAACTCAAAGTACATTGTAGCTGATGGGAATGTAACTATAGATGCTCGCTATTGGACGAATTGCCGATACATTCCAATATTTCTTGAATCTTTAAGCTGATTGCAAATACCAGTATCGGTATGCATGCGTTTTTTCACCCAATTGCAGACAACATCAAATCTCTCCTGTACTGGAATTAATATATTATTATGCCTCGTCATATCGGGATTTCCTACTGGCAGATGCAGGTGAAAAAAAAGCATTGCTTTTCAACATGTGTACATACACTGGGCAAATTAAAAATACTGCTTCAACCTGGGGTATGTTAAATATGGCATAATTATTTTCATGTAGCATTTCCTCTAAGATTCATCTTATTTAATCAGACGTGGATGTTGCTCCTACTTAGAAAAACATTAAAAACACCAAATTTCACATTTGTTTCGGACACTTTAAAACACCTCCACAATGCAGACATATGGTTGCTCGCTTGTCCAAGTTCAGCGCAACAGACGTGATGACGCTGCACTGCGTACACATACTCATGCAGGGGACGGGGCATTGAATATTTATGTATAATTTAAGCATAATTTTATCAGTCAGTAATGTTGGCAGAAATGGTTGTGTCAGGCCATTGCTGATATTTCATTTTTAAGGCTGTTTTTAAATCAACCAATACCAATTGCACCCCTAATTGTAAGTGTCAGTTTTGCAGGTATGAATGATGTCACTCATCAAATTCAAGTTAAAGTATCTCCAATTGTTACAATTCATCCTAAATCACCTTTGCAAACACAGATACCATGGCTGGTCATACCACACACTAATTATGGCAATGTTTATTATACTGTATATGCTTGACATACAGAACGCCTGATGGTTATTTTCAGGGTTTGACTAATGTTCCTCTTTGGTGATGTACATGTCTTTTTTTGACACTTGTCATGATTTTCAAGTGTACTTCTTGAAATATTTTTTTTTTTTCAGTTATTAAACTGGTATGCTAGCAGTTTGGGCTCACACAACATCCTTTTATTGTCTTGTGTTTAAAGAACACCTACCAATGTGCTGATTGCTACACATTTTTCCTTTCAAATAGATCTTTGTAACTGGAATCAAATACAAGCCACCTAGATCTGTAACTACTGGTTATATTTCATTACTGATTGATATGTCCAGTCTTGAATATGAAATAACTTAGTTACAAAATGTGAAAAATGCCCAACACAAGTTCAGGGATTCCAAATATCTTGCTCTGCCCAACAATCCAAAACCCGCTGAGATTCAATCTAGTATGATACAAATAAAAAAACACCACTAAATCCTCTCAAATAAGAAGCCGGATAGTCACATTTTGTCCACACCTCTGGTCACCCCTTTCTAAATAATAATAATAATAATAATAATAATAATACTCTATCCATAGGAGTGTTGGGACCTAAAAGTACTGTATACTATGCAGCACTTCTCACTTACAGCAAAGATTAGAGAAAGACACACTGGAGAAGGCCGATATATAATCAACTGCTCTTTTAAGAGAGAAAGTGGTCAGGTAAATCCAAATTGTTTGAAGCTCAGCGTTACGACTCAAAAGGAGAGTCCCTACTAGCTACATAAGAAAAAGGCAGAGATGGTGCCTACGAAACACGGCATCCAAAGTGAGAGAAGAATGCACACAAGTTGTTTGCACCATGATGATATTTCACCATGGCTATTGGTTGTGAAATCACCCAGAGCAAGAGCAGTGCTTTCTTATATCCAGTACAACAGGGAGGAACTATCCACATTTTACTTCAAGTGCAGATGAGAAACATATTACCGTGATGAATCTGAATGTTCAGAATATGATGTACTCAGCTGATTTATACCAGACTCATTACTGCATGACTGATGTATAATTTCACTGTGCAGCATTCTGAAAAAAACAAAACAAGCATCGTTTACAATCATCTCTGATCTCCACTGACACACGATACGATTTGTCAAACTGGAGGTTTACTTGTACGAAATCAGTAACTCCAAATATAACTACAGTCTGTATGCATTTTTTTTTTTTAAATCCCCGAAAGAAAGCTTCATGGAGCTCACCAAATATGCAAACTTCCTCAGGCAATTTGATTTGAAAGTTAATTTCACAAATCCATCTATTGCATAATCTCATGTTCAGTTTAGTCACATCTCATCTTTGTTAATAATGTCATTGCATATAATATAGCTTGCTGGCTAATACAACCCTGAATCAAGACAGAACTTCTTTAGTCAAGAGGATGACAGGTTACAAAATGTCTTACTTCTGAGTAAAATGGACCAGAACATTAAGAGTGACCGCTAAAGGTCCCCTGCACTCAAGCAAAAGTGTCTTGGTCAACGTTATTTTTCTTCAATGTTTGGCCTTTACGGTACAGAATAAGATTTTATATTCAAAGTTTAAAACTAAAAGCCTGTTTTTAAAGTTGATGATGTATACCTTCAAGCAGGATCTGTGACATCACAACTAGTGTGGAAACCAATCCTGGTCTAATAAGTAATTTACACAAATGTAATGTGGGGCTATATGCAGGCCCACACAAGAATATTGTTTTTTTAGTGAGGTAGGAGACACGCTGTGAACACAAATCATTCTTCAAAGTAAAAACATCTTTTTGTACAGCATCTTCAAACATGCCAGGACAGGCTTTTTAAGTACTACTGATACAAATATGAAGCTAAATTTGATCCAATGGCAATAAAACATGTCAAGGAGTAAATTGTATTTTTTCATTCTGCTGGTAAAGTAGTACTTGCCTGTATAGAACTAAGTCGCAAGCACACAAAGCATGGGCGAAATAGTTTTCTCCGAGGCAACCGCTGGAGGGCATAAACGCCCTCACACTTTAACCCTGCTCTCAAAGTTAAGTTCTGCTTGCAAAGAAATGACAAAAAGAAAACTGCTATTGACATTAAGTAAAAATAATACCAGCATTTCATGATACTGAAGAAAAAATACAATGTTTGTTGTTGAGATGATGTACTATTACCTACACAAATACAAAAAAGGTTATTCTTTCAGGTATTTCAGATTAGAACTCAATCGAGCTTCAAAAAGATATTCAAAGAAAATCTGACAGACTAAAATCTTTAATATTTTACAGACACTATTTGCACTCGAGTAATTGAAAAGAATAGACTTTCTAAAGATAAATAATGCAAATACATGACAATAAGTCAGCAAATGAAAATGATAATGAATTTCTTGCAAACTAATTGTCATATTTAACAACTGCAGGATTAAAATCAAATTCTGAAGGACTGGTGGGAGGATTTTTCAGAACACTACATTTATGTATTCATTGTTAGCTGACATATATTTATCTTATTTTCTATGACCACACACTAATTTTTAAAGCCACTGAGTGAACTCCACCACTCGCATGATACTTTAATATTCATAACAACAATGTAAAAGTTTTGTTTCAGAATTACTATCAGGACTGCAGACTAACCTTTTACATTGGTAGTACTGGTGCACTTAACTTTTTGATTTAGGTGCACGTGGCTAATGGCTAATTTAAAGTGAACCAAACAATACAGACATATTTGGAACTGTGACCAGCAAACTGACAGGTTGGATTTTCAACTTGAACCATTCCACCTGTAGTGCACCAACACATATTTTAGATGCATTTTTCTGCACCCCTTTGGCACTTTTTTGTGCATTGCAATAAGTATTAGTAATTTATTAAGCCTCTGTATAAATAATTGAAGATGTCCCATCTCATCCTCCATTGCTGTTTGAAAAGCTCAGACTATTTTACTGCTCCTTGGAATAAATTGCAGCTCATGCATGTCACAACAATCAGCAAAGTGTATCTACATGACCAGGTGATAATATCGAGGGGCCAGAATAAACTGGAACCGAGACTGATGTAGACCAACATGTGAGCTTTATTAATTTATAAAAAATAAAACGTATCTCCAGTTGACTGGATAATACAACTAAAACACAGTGAAAGATGAAGGGGTTGAAATAACTATGTTTAATACAAAAAAAAATAATCACATTAACCACAAATGAACAACCAAAGAAATAAAGAATGCGAGTCGAAACTGCACTGACAGGGAGACTGGTGGAAAGTAAGGTATACAACAAATAAACACCACTGCAAAACAAACTAATTGGAGCTTAAACAAACTATTCCACAGCACTACAATATGCTGAAACTTAAAAGAACTCGAACAAAACAAGCATGAAGACTGCCACCATTTTGTTCTCCGTGGCAGAAATGAAACAACAAACGGCCCAAACAATTTTGTATTTAAAACCAACTAAAACCTAACAAATGGTGGAAAAAAGAACAGTGACTGGCTTCTCAGAAGTGTCTGGTAAAAGAACTAAGGAAACAAACAAACAAATTAACATGCAAAAGAAACTTTACAATCACATTTTATAAACAAAAGCAAATACCTTCCAGGCCTGAAACAAAGCCCTTCCCCTCGTTTGGAAGCATGCAGGTGCCTGAAGACAAAATGACCGCCTAGGCGGGCCTCACCTTGATCTCAGGTGTGCAGGAAAGAGGCCCAGGTGAGCTTCCTGTCTCCCTTTATAGCCTATCCTCCCTTTCTCCCTGGGTCCTAGTGTTCGACTGGTACCTGCCCGGCCACATTCACAAATACTCAGGAACTCTGCTTTGCTCAAAAGAGCCGTCCACAAGAGCCGTCCATGAGGCTAATTCCACAACAGTACATCAACAATCAGTAGTAGTACTCATTCACTGAAATTGAAGCTGATATGGCAGGTTTTGAGCAAATCGTATAAGCCACTGATGTTTTAGTGCATCTAGAAGATTCAGACAGTATTATATATATTATAGACAGTAGCCTACACATTAGCAATATATGTTTGCTATTTGCTGTGCAAGTCCCTTGCACTTTTTTGGAGGTGAACTTGTATTTAGGAATTCAAAACATGCAACAAATAAGTGTCACATAAGATGACACACTGCAGACAAAAACGCTTGTGTCTAAAACTGTTAAAACCCCTAGAACGACAAAGTCCTTGCTTTTCAATAAAAGTTTCTGTCCTTAACTTAGTTACTAAACACGTTTATTTACACTGTCTCATCCTCCTACAGACTACTCAGCTACCAAAATGGTGGCACTCGGGAGCCTTGAATATGATTTAGTGTTTGGGTTTGTCTGTGACCTAATTTGAGTTAACAACTAATGTGGTTTAAATGAGAGATGGCTCACTGCTTATTTGGGTTATTTGCACTAGATGGAAGAACTGCCAGGTAAAATTTCTTGAAACACAAAACAAAGGAAGAAATATGACTAGGATTTATGCAACCCCACTGACCTTGCCCCTCCATTCCCAGTGGCAATCAATAGTAACAATCAAATGTGGCTCTGGGTTGTTCAAACCTCTTGCCATTTACCAATGGATCAGTTTACCTGTAACATATCAACAAACATTTTCCCTGCTTGTATTTTCAGACTCCATGTGGTTCCTGTGTTTTTCTTTCCATGCCGTCTGTTTTCAGAGGCAGAAGTGACATTGATTTCTCCCACTAATTGCTGAAAATAAAGCATAAAAGTACCGCCAGCGCTCATGACATGTGGCATTTCAATTTTGTCACAGCATTCCTCACCGACAAAATAACTTGTTACTAGCTGGGACATCATTTTACATCCAGCCTGAATAAAGCTCACTGCATTCACAATCTACTCACTGTTTCCAGCTGGAATACGACTAATGACTAAATGACTAATAATGACAAATTAGCAGAGCGACATAAGGGTTTGAATTATTAACTGCAAGTTTACTGCTGAAGCAAACAAAACAAAAACAAACAAAAAAAGATTTTATAGATGTGAATGTATCGGTACACAAAGTTCTGTTTGGTACATACTTCAGTTTTGGGGTCAAAGTAGATAGTAAGTTTTCAGCATAGAAGAGTAAACAAAACAAATGTCATTTATTTTTTAAAATGTAAACTTTTAACATTCAACAATGCTAGCAAATGGTTCAAATGTGGATATAGATAACTGATGTCTGTTATGCTGCCATTAAAGCCAGCAGTGCGATTTCTACTCTAAATTTGCACAAAGTAATGCTGCTCGTCTCTCTGTTGCTCACACTGAGGACACAGCTGTCATTATTGGAAGTATTATTCGGCCAAACTGGCTGAGATTCATGTATAGGCTCAATGTGAGCTCCACATGTCGGCCGGTCCATTAACCCATAAAGCCTGACAAGTCACAGGAATCTGCAGGAATGTTGATTTGAATGTATAGTGTGAATTAACATATCATACAATATTAATTAAAATTGCACAAAGTTGCTCTAAGATTTACGTTCTGGGAGTGTGAGTACATAGACCTTATGGACTATTCTGCCAGTAATTGGACCGGACAGAAGGCCGATACCAAACAAAACACCCCACACTGAATAGTTTGGGGAGAATACACATACCATTACGCCCCTACTTGTAACAAGACCTCTTATTCGAATGTTAGTGTTTCCGTGAGTGTGTTTTTATGTAGGGGGGGTTTCCATAAAAGTGACTTGGATCTTTTTACTGTCAAAACAGCAAGGAAAACTTAATGCATAGTCACTATTCCACTATAACATTTGGAATCCTTTCTGCAAAAATGTATATCCTAGTTTAAACTTTGAAGGAAAGAAATTGTGCTTTGTATAAATTAGATGCCTACTTTGCAACAGGGTAATGTGTAATTGTGTCAGGACATTTTGTCTTGCTTGATATGATCATAAAACCTCCTTGCCTGCATTTTTTTTTTTACCACTCTCTCCCCATTAATGGATTATTCTGTTGGCTCAGTACGGTGCAGTAGCAAATCTTTGCAAAACTGTGACGATATTTGACAAGTGCCTCCATGAGTTGAAAACAGTGTTGCATATGTTGTTGTAGATTCACTCCTCCAGCTGTACGCGTGTGTTCATGTTTGTCTGCTCACATCTGTGTTTGTATGCAAGTCTGCGTGTTCATGCGTACGTGTGTGAAGCATGTAGGCGTATGTCTGCAGACATCTGTTTTTGTGTCCGTAATCAGTGTTTGTCCATGCATATCTGTTTCTTTATGAGTATGCATGAACGGACAAGTACAAATCTGGCCTGTAAAGGTGATTTCTTGCTTCTCTTCCTGTACCTTTGTTTTCTGACAGGAAGAGGTCTCTGTGTACCTAGGCATGTCTGGATGTGTCTTATCGGTTTACAATTGTACGTGAGCATGTGAGCATTTAGGCTCAAAATTCACTGTTTTTAATTTGCCACAGTTGCCGGCAGCTGCACTGTGGAAGATGTACTCGTGTTCCTGAGTAGGACAGCGTCGGAGGGGGAGCAGCTGGACAGTAATGACTGCCCACTATTCACCAATCCTTCCATGGCCTTTACCCTTATGGGCTGCAACTGGGGTCTCATGGGAGCTCACTCGATTCCTCCATACTTGAAATTCTGCCTGTCGAGGCCATTTTGTGCATAAACACCCCTCCTCCAGAGGCACTTTCGCAATTATTGCCACAGTATTTCATGTTGACCTGGTTGAAATGTTGTACAGTATACAGTATTTTATTTTGTCTGCCTCGTTTACAATGAGTATGGGCTAACAGAAACACATCCTTGTAATGCAGTGCAGTTTTAACAAAATTTAAACATAGAATCTTAATGAAGGAAGGATTTATTTTAGGACTGTCATATTAGACTGCAATGTGGCTGCTGTGCCTAATAAGCTGGCAACCAAGTGTAAACCCAGCGTCACTGCAGAAAGCAGTATGGTCTTCATACTATGTAGCAAAGAAAGTAAAGGTGTGGAGTTTGGGATGATGGTGGACATTGGAAATTTTACCTTCATTTATTGATTTGTTGGCCACCCGGAGACAACTACATCCATCCATAACCCATCATGCAACACTGCAGCAGCATAGCAACTGGAAAAAGGTGTCGGCAGTGACAAGTTAGACCTTTTTCTGCTTCGTTTCTTTCTCTTCTTTCTGTTTAACCAGGATCTGATGCGATGATGATGATGATGATGATGAGTTGTGGGTGAATGTGTTTGCTCCATTTTCAGGTATTATTATTTATTTTTATTTTTTTTGTCCTTGTAGCCCCAGTTTTACCAGATCAGGGATCTCACGGCTTATTTATAGCACGGACTTTTTTAAAGGTGACATGCCAAACCTGTGAGCAATTCACTTGAAGTTGTGTTTCTGGCCACTTGATTAATTTAAATCCATTATTCACTGCTCTAACTCTGTTTTGGTCTGCACCAATCAATATTTTTTTTATTTGTTTAATACTACACTTTGCCTCACCAAGTAAGATGGTAACTTTGTCCTTCTGCTCTATGGTGCTGAGCAGGTATTGTACAATGGGTTAATCTGAGCTGCTTTGCTTAAAACAGCCAGAAACAGACCATCAAGCCAAACAATGAGCTGGAAAACACTAAAATGCTCCACAGAGCTGAGGGAAGCCACAGAGTCTGGTGGTATTTTTCTGGGTTTATCACTACAAGCAACACCTTTCAAATTATATGTAGTCCTGTGATCTTTTGTACATATAAAAATATTTAGTTGCGCAGTTCTCTATACTGTATTGTGCAGACACTATACACCAAAAAAAAAAATGTAGGACTATCCTCAAAATGTCTACAAAATAAAGGATCGAATAATGTCAGTTTAAAACTCAAGAGGATGGGAAGATTTCAGATTGTGTACTTCTTGTTAATAGCCATGGTGAGAATGACAGATTATCAATAATATATTGATGGAATATAATAACATAAAATGCAGAAAAGAATCTCAAAATATTAGGTGGGTTTTGGATTAACACTGACCTCAACTCACTCCTGCCTACCCTTCTGCCATACACTGCAGTGTTTCCCCTACAGTGTATAACACCAAATAAACAATATTTTATTCATACAATAGGTATATTTACCTGATATTAGATCATAACAATGAAGCAAGCACAGGTGAAAACATTTTCAGGATTATCATCTCCTGAAAAGGAAAACAGACCTGCAGCTTTGAGTATGGCACAGTAACATTACAAATTTGATAGGAATACACAAGGGAACACATATCTTTGATATGAAAAACATTTGGAAGCGCAGTTTGATACGAAGAAAGTGGATATTCCATATACACTGATTTTCTTCTTCCTCGAGGCAAGCTTTACTATGTGTGAAGGCCACCGTGACTTGGGAAAACTAGATATTGACAATAAATATTATTTGGTGAGAATTCTCTTCAAGAAACATCAAAATATATGTTACTGTATGTACAGTAGGTTAGACAGACATTCCCCCTGCTCATTACTGTGCACAAATGTTAAGAATATACTTAGGCCTCAAGAACCCTTCTGTTGCCTGCAGATACTATACTATGGTCCCAGCAGAGCACACTTTGGAGCACAAAAAGTTCAAAGTAAAGAAATGAAACATTTTCGCAGCACACGTGCAACACATATCAACTACGGCTCAATCCTCAGGAAAAGCCTGCATTGAACAAAAAATATTGCCACTTGTATACGTTTTTTCCCATCTGTTCTATTACAGGTCCAACAATGGCTCAGTCTGTGATATTCTCTCTTGTCTCAGCAGCAGGAAGAACCCACCCACCATCCCCTAACACAACCCCGCCGTGAAATGAAATCTATACCCCTGATAGTGTGATGCTAGAGTGCAGGGACAAACTACAGATAAGCCAACTGGCAGCTCCTCACTTCTCACCCTTTTTGACATTTCAAAAATGCCATCCCCAATCATCCCTTGGCCTAAATCATATCCCACCACCATGAAGACACTACCGCCCTATAATCTCTACAGGACAGCTGTTTTACATAAGGACATTATTGCGTAATAACTGAATTTTAAATATGTGTAAAAATGGATAAAAGGGCACCTTGGTGTAAAAAATATACATACATACAGATAAAATACGTAAAATAAATTATAATGTGGATGACCATTTAAAATACACTAGGAAGAAACTGTCAGGACGCCATAAAAAGAATCAGATATCTAATGATAGTAACGGTGAGACCTCCTAAGGTGACTCCCTCTAAGGGTAAGCCACACAGGTATGGGTTTGTATGTGCAGTCATACTAATACCAAACCAAAGGTCAACAACAATACAAAACTCAAACAAAACAAAAAGTCCAAGAGAGACTTTTTGTGCACAAATGCATGATAAAAAATGAGACAAAATTCATTTTTGTATAGAGTATATAGTTTATAGTATAGAGTATAGAGTACAGAGCATAGCCAGGGCGATGCGGCTAAGTTTGATGTTTCCCCGTGACACAGGAAGTTGATGTTTAAAGTCAAACGATGCTCCAAACCTCACAAAACTTTGCACATGTGTCAGGCTCCAAGTTTCATGAGTTTTTGAAGATGTTAAAGCCGCCCAAAAAAGGCATTTAAAAAAAAAAAAAAAAGAATAAAGAACGAGATCGAGAAAAAAATTAAAACTGCAAGCAGGAATATGCGGACCCTCGCATGCTGCACGTTGGGGAGCCGGCGGCCCCGACCTGCTGGATCCCTGACGTGCGAGGGCCCACATATCACTGCTTGCAGTTTTAATTTATCTTGTAGATGTAATCTCTGAAGTCTAACAACTTCTACAGTATTTGCTCCTCTCTGCCCTGCTGTTGTTTCAAACATGCCAGAACTAAATGCAATTCCCCCAATTCACTCAGACTCGCCTCCTGTGTCGAGCTGAGCTTTAAAATACAGACAAAGTGCCATAATATTGCAGTACAACACCGCAAGGGACCACTGACTCAATGTTACTACCTGTCATCACCGATCAAATGTGTCGCTAACTCACAGGAAGCTATGCTAGCGCTACCTTAATATGACTACCCACATTGCTCATATATCCAAGACACGAGTAAAAAGCCTCAGTAACAAGGTGAGAGTGTGCACTCACTGGGGTTAGTAAGTGGGCACTGTTGTTTCATCAAGTTAGGCGAACTGATGCTTCGTGTGCAATCATTGAGGCCCCTATGGAAGATGGTATTACGTAGATGCTGGTAAAACCATAGATATTAAATTAAAAAGAACAGTACATTGTTATTCTTATCAAAACAAATTAAGCAACACATGTACCACTAAAAAAGGTGCTGTTGCAAGGCTGTATTTTTAGCTATTTTCAAAGTTATAAATATTAATGAGATTTTGAATGGGGTTTTCTTACTTATGGAAGTTCTGATTTTACTTAATGTGTATGTGACAGGAACATTCCGATTTTTTTTTTCCCTTTAAACTGTAATGAAGAAAATGAAGAAGTGGCCTATAAATAGATAACCCAAGTCAAGTTAAAGTGAAATAATTAAAGGAAACTCCTCAGCCATAGCTATGTCTATTCCCATAGGATTTAATTGCCAGGTACTATGTTTTCAGTTAGAAAGAAAGCAGAGGCAACAGATGCACAGCCTCTGGTGCAAGTAATTGGATGACCTGGTGGTAAAAAGGCCCCCTACATTTAGGTAAAATGACTCAAGTGGCAAAGTGAGGATTTCCAGGTTAGCAGCCATCACAGGCCTTTACAACAAAGTTTGGGCACAGTGTTTGAAATTAATCAATTGTCCAACATGGTATATATTCCACCACAAACTTGTTCAAACACTTAATTACACACTGTGCTGCAACACAATTATTCACATTATGTGTTAGTTAAGTTGCATATACATAAGCATTCAAATTTTGCCTAAAAACACATTCCTGATGATTCAAACTCTTGACCTTGGACCAAATCACTGACAGTAATCTTTAAGAGCATTTCTGTCTGCATTTCTGCTCTACTGCCAAATGAGACATTCTAAAGGCAACAGGCTGGTGGGTTGAGTGTATGGAGATGTCAGTTTACATCCACTTCTGATACCAGCCATGCCCTCACTCAGTCACTATTATTGTAGTGAAGCCATTCAGACTAGACCGAGCAATAATTTGGCCTCAAGAAAAGTGTCTGCCTGGGCAATGATATGGGCTAGAGGTTGGCATGTTCTCTGACTGTCTCTTTCTTTCCCTGCAGAAATCCACCAACTGCTGAACAACTTTTCCACAGTTTTAATTTCCAGATGTAAGTCAAGTCAACACCTGCCCAGTGGTAGCATATCACCTGAACTAGCCAGCCTTGATGAAACCACCTTTGCGTTCTTCACGTTTGCCCGAAATAAGGCGATGAGTGAATATCATCACAGCGTTTCATGTTCCTTTTATTTTTAAGCACCTTACAGGGAAAGTAATATTCCAAGAAAGATATCAGTTTCATGCTTGAAATTACTATAACACCATTTTTTTCCCCATTTATTTATTCTTACACTTTTATTCTTTATTAATATATATTTACAGTTTTGCCACAAAATGTCAGAAAAGCTGCTTCATGAAAATCAACAAATCAAATAATCATTTGGAGACCCCTCGGTTGACTGAGGGATGAGATAAGGGAAGAGCACGGAGGGCAACTAAGGGCCAGTATGGGCTGTTACCGTGGACAGGGACTCTATACTGGCATCCGCCAGTATGGAAACCAGTGAGAAGGGAGCAATTGGCAATCAAAACACAAAGCATGGCAATCAGTCACACTTACAGGTAAATTATGTGCTTAGCAAAACATTCAGAACCACCTCAGCCATTTGGCCGTCATGAGGGCAGTCTCACTCAAAGTAATATATATATATATATTTATTTTTTAATATATATACCAATATTTGTTCAAAATATTACTGAACTCCTAATATCAAACGTAAAGAGTGTAGATTCTGTAGTTTTGAGTAACAGGCTGTTTGTAGGGACTCTGGTCTCTCAACACATCAGCTGGGGTTATACTGCCATCTAGTGCTTTTTGACAAGCATTACAGTTCTCCCTTCCCCAGAGTTCAAAAACACACAAAACCCATCACTCTCACCGTTTACAGTACAGACAAATCTAATTATTGCTCTAAGTGCACTGTGTAATCCAAATTAACTTTTGCACTGACATTCTCAGTTGTCTCTAGTGGAGGTCTGATATTCAGACATGCAGTAACTGAGGCTCTCTGGAGTCATGGTAACATACAGGAACACATACAGTGAAGCTACACAGGTGCTTAAACATACTTATAAAGAAAACTCTAGTTTCAAACAGACCCAGAAGGAATGCCATTTGAAAATAGCAAATGCAAATGCCATTTAATAAGTTATCTTAACACAGACTGAAAAGAGAGAGAAACAGATATCACAAAGACACTTTCATGAGGAGTAACGAACTACAGCTCAGTGACATTTCTGTCATACAATACTCTATATTGTGTTATACTTGGCAATTATGCAATGATGTGTGAATGATTTTTTTTAATTTAAAACAATAAAAGCTGTTTTCTGAATATTGCCACATTCTTTGAAAACTTATTTTTTTTAAGCTTTTGTGAATCTTAGGAATTTAAATGCTTTAAAAGCAGGTTTTCTGTTTTTTCTTCCCACTGTCACTCATGTTGGAATTGTTGATAAGTTGAATTTCTTTCTATTGTGTTTTAAGGTCTCAGCTTTAGTATGTTAACTGCCCTGGGATTACTTATGTTATGATTTGGCAGTATATTAAATAAATTTAATCAAATGAAATTAACATATTTTGGAGCTTATAACTGGAAGGTTTTTGTCAAAAATCATCAATAATTTTGACATGAACTGCTCAGTTATCAAACAAAATTTCAAACCATTATCATTTTCTAGATTGTCAAACGTGAGGATTTAATTAATAAATCCAACTGGATATATCATTTAAACTGTTGATTGGAGACATGAAGATATTTTTTAATGTTTTTATAGAATAAATTATCAATCGATTCTTTCGGTGCAGTTTGCAGTTAATTATTTAATCATTTTAAGTGGTTTTAAATAATCAAAGTATTTAATTATTATATACTAAACTTATTAGTACACATGTTTTTCCGTGCAATCTGTGTTTTCTACTTCCGGAGAATTCTCATGAAAGACCAACACCTTAATACAAAGCTGTTATTAAAATGTTTAGAGGGAAAGGATGATATATTTTCTTTTATACGTTATGGACAAAATATTCTCGTTACAAAGCTGGCGGAAGTTCTTCTCAAACTTCCTGGGCCACAGAGCAGTCCATCACAGAGCCATGCTACTTTGATTCAAGTTCTCCCTTCACCTTATTAGTGCTGCCTCGCTACCTTAGACCCGTCTAAACCAGAAAATGTGTCACCTATCTGCTTTATTACGCCCTATTTTTGTTAAGTTCGCAGTTCACGTCTCTGTAGTTTATTATCTTGTTTAGACTAAGCTGATGGAGACAGAGCAGCAACATCTCTGGCAGCGTCAGAGATGGGTCACTTATTACGTAATTGTTGCTCATTAACTCCAAAGCACCTGCAACCTCTTTTTAACACTCATCCTTATCACAATGCCAACATTTAACTGCAACCAAACAGCCATGAAAATGTGTTTTGGCAGTACATTTAGAAATGGTGGTTGTGCATTTCAAACTAATGGTGACTGCTGCCATGCTCTATCAGCTATTAGTACTCATTAAGTGGACACAGTGCAGAGACTTCAAAAAAAGGCTTTCGCATTCTTAGGTCTGATTCAGCTCTGTCATACGTCTTGAACTCACTGATCTGAGCAGCATGGCAATACACTGTTTTATCAACTAATCAGCAGGATTATCAACTCCAGAGGATCAGCCTCATTGTTAAAAAAAAACAAAACAGTGACCTTAAATAAAACCACAAACCCTCATGGACAAGGCAAGAAGAGACACTGCTGATAAATTGTAGCTTATGGTCCAAACATGGGCTGTGTTAAAACAAACTCACTGAGACAAAAAAAAAAAAAAAAAGAACATAAAGATGCACAATAGATAACAAATTTACTTGCTTTAAAGGGAGTAATGACAGTCCACTGGCAGCAGAGATATTTAGTCCTCGAAGTGAAACTGCCGAGTTGATTGTAGCTTCCCTCCAAACTCCTGCCATCTTCGTCTACGTAGAGCTACTGCATTAGGACACGTTTTTCCGTCTTGCTGTGTAGCAAGAGTCAGCCAGGCTACCTTATCTGCCACCAATGTTAGCACAGGTCCCCTATGACAGCTGCTGGTTATTTGCTGCTGGCCTCAGAGGCTGAAGTGTTTTCATAGATGAAAAAGTAGTGAATTCCCCGCACATCCTGAGCCCTGACCACCACGTGTGGTGCAAATAAAAGTTCCTTATCGGACAAAGCTTAAAAATACAAACCCGCCGAAGGACTAGTGAACAGTGACAGACAATTTTTTATTTCTCACCTGTAAGAGGATGTATGTGGAGTGAAGATCCTTAAACTAGTGCATTCTGCTAGCTGCAACAAAAGAACTGGTTTTGGCCAATGACGGTCTGCTCAGAAGGGAATATATTCTTATTTGAACATGCATTTGATTCAATATGGTTGATTCAATATGGTTGATTCAATATGGTTGCTCATTTATTCAGAGGATGCAAGCTGAAGTCATTCTATCCATTTATCTTTAAAATATTTATACTGTTGTTGCAGAAATTGGAAATGTTTGTTGAAATTCATTGCTATGCTTTCATCTACAATAGGCTGACATAATACACCAAAAGAGTCCACCAGCATGCAACAAGAATCATCCCACCTTGCAAAACATTATATAAAACCAGCTTGGTGCAAATAATAATAAGGCCATAGAGACCTCTTCTCTTTGACCTCTCTATTGTTTCATGTTAGATATTGTTTGTGAATTTATGATACTGAGAGTCGAAGGAAACAGTTTGTAGACGAATCCTAAGCTTATCTTGGAACGGTCTGCAACAGATGAACTATTTTCAGGGACCTGGTTTGCACTGATGTCAGCTTTTCAACTCTGTCAAAGTTGTTTGTAAGATGACCGTGAACACTGACAAGTGGATGAATTTAATGTTGGATGTCTCCACCATCAAATATACAAAATTCAACATGTGAAATTTATGGGATATTTTATCAGGCTTCATCTATAAATTAAGACTTTGCCATGGCCTAAAATGTATTATATGATATGTCTGCCTTCCTGCAGAACAAGCTAGTTCTTTTATAGAGTTTATCTTATCAATTAGATGATTTTTAAAATCCAGAGACCCACCAGAGATGAAGGAATAAAAGGCAGACACAATATACAGTATATACTGGCCTTACCCCTCTGCATGCACCTCTGTCAGATGCTTTCTCTTTATCTGGACTGCCCTGGTAGCCATTGAGATCTTATCTGGACAGGCAAACTATGAAGCCAGGTCATTTCAATTCTTAAAACAGATTAAATCTGGCCAAATGAATAAATCTGATTCCCTCACATCCAAAGTGCTTTGAGAAAAAGCAAGCAGACATTGAAAGTTTGAGATGTATGTTCTGAATGAGATGAGTGTAATGCTCCACACTGACAGTTTGAAGCCTTGGAGGAAGGAGCAATTGCACAAAATGGTCTATGTTAAAACTGCTATACAATCGTTTCATGTCACATCATGTAACAATGCATGACATACTGGAATTGAATAGTCATTTAAATTTGTAATGCTCTCAAGTCTTGTCATCTTATGTAACGCCAACTGTCAGTGAAAATTACAACCATGGGTTTGCAAATTTATATCGCTAATGAGTGCCTGCATTTAATTTATTTCACATTTAGATACTATAATTTGTGATAGACATTAGACACATACTGTATAATGAGGTAACAAATGAACTGAGGAAATTAATGACAAGCATATTTTCTGAAAAGTGTGATTTATTAATGAAGTGACAGTGTTTGTACTTGGGATCTCCTCTGTGTAATCATATGGAGTAAGAAAATGCAGTGGCAACTTCAAACAGCAATAATCACATAAGGTAAGGTTCAGGTACATGTATACCCACCCACACAAATTCAGATGACGTTGTTGGTCGAGGCTTATGTCTGTACTGCATTCTTGTGGGCGTGGTGTTTCTACATTGATAATAAAATATCTCTTACCGAGCTACATTCACATTTTGTGAGCCCGTATTGAGAGGACTAGTGCGTAAACATTGTTTTCAATCTTTATATACTATGTCCATAAATAAAGACATGTTACACTTTTTGACCTGTGTTTTCTTCTCAGGTGTGTATATATGCAAGTACAAATATAGCATTCATGCAGTCATGCATCATTAGACATACATCTTTATACTTCCTTTTCTTTGTTTAGCCAGGCTAGTGCCAAAGTCCTTGGACTGGAAATATCAATTATTACCATGTTGGTTTTTTTTAAGTCCGTTGATCCACCCCTTTAGTCCACAGATACCTGAGCAATTATGGGCATGAAATTTTGTACAGATAGTCACAGGATGAATTAGGGCATCAGTGTTATGGTGTTGATGGTGATATCATGGGGGGACTGCACAAATCATAGCTGCTTACATTTTTTCATACACGTTTTTGGAGCTGGTGGAGATTGATGAGAGGGATGACATTAGGGACGCTAAGTAGTCATCATCCTTTCAGTAACAAACACGGAACAAAGAGACCACACTGAAAACCCTGTGCTCCCCATGGTTGTCACTGTGTTAATGAATGAATGTGAACAAAGCAACTGCACAGTAGTTGTCTATTACTCAGTAACAAGACCTTGAGGAGTAACATTAAAATTTGCCAAAATGCAATTTCAGTACTATCAATCCTTGTGTGTGTAACCTACTGCACACACAATGTAAATGAAAGAAAGCAAATACTACTGTACTCTGAAGAATATCATAGATAACACATGGGTACAGCATTGGTGATATCAACAGGGGAAATCTGACTATCAACTATAAATCAAACCCTATGCTGTAGGTGCCAAGGGTGGGACTCCTTTAACTCATTGTGCTGATTATACATAAAGCATTAGTCTTGTTATTAAATGGGCACCAAATTAAAAAAAAAAAAAAAAAAAACATCTCTGTGGTCTAAAAGTTAATTTTCTTTTTTGTGACAATTTTATTCTCTGCAGTGTTTGCCTTGAACTGAAATCTCCCCTCTAAGGTTACAACTCAATCACTTAGCAGGGCCCATTTTGAGGTCTTTTACATTTAAGATCTCTTGAATATCAAATTATTGGTCATGTCCTCAGATTTGCACAATGAGAGTGAACACTCAAGGACGAGAACAAGAATTTGGTGACTTAAAAGACATTGTTTCTGTCTGGTTGAGATGTTTTTAAGACAAAACGTGAGGGCCTCTTTTCACATAATATGCGAGTTGTTCACAGTGAAGGAATCTGCAGCTACTTAGTTGTTGTTGTTGAAGTCTTATCGTAAATGCCATGAACAGAAAGAGAGCAATTCAAAAACTCCAGAAGCCTTTTAAATAAT
The DNA here is from genome assembly GCF_022577435.1 of Embiotoca jacksoni. Lineage (NCBI taxonomy): Eukaryota > Metazoa > Chordata > Actinopteri > Embiotocidae > Embiotoca > Embiotoca jacksoni. Next base: position 3,926,121 of record NW_027185403.1, read on the forward strand.
GTTGCCCTTTTCTATTTTAGTAAGTTCGAGTAATCACTATAGCAATATTTAATTGTGTTGGTTAACTCTTTTGTCACCTGTGTTTTTTACCTGTGTTCCCACACTATAAGGTGAAAGCAGGAAAATAACAGGTACGGGACAAAACTGAGAATCGGGTGGAAAACAAAGTGATAATTGGAATAAATTTGACTTTAAAACAACTGCAAGGATTGCAAACGAGTGGAAAAGAGTCATTGAGTCATGGGAATTCATTCACTTTTATGCATGTGATGTTTGTCTGAGGGAGCTGACACAATAAGTGACAAATTAAACATGAAGGCAGATGATTGCTATAAATTTAGCATATTTCTTCATCTAGTGCTTCAGCCTTGACTGATCTTTTTTTTTTTTTTTTTTTTTTTTAAACTTAATTGTCTCTCACAAGCCCGCCAGTATTAATGGGAGTGCAGTACCTCTTCAGGGTAATGGATTGCGAGGCAGGGTTGCCTTAGGGCTGCTTTGGAAACATAAGATGTGCTGTCCTACCATGTCAACATCGACAAGGGTAACAGTACACATTTTCAAACATCCCTCCAATTGAAAGATGAAAATGCCAAAAAGAGCTAGCAAGACACAGCTGACCATTCACAGATTGAAGTTGGTGTGAATATTACAGCTTCTGTTTGGGTTACAGTTACGGAGCTATTCTGACACTCCCTAATTTACGTCTTAAAAATGTCCATCAGACTTGCATTTCAGACAGACCATAAATCCAACTTTAGGGCACCAGTATTCTTCATTTGATGTGCTTGTCAAAAACTCCCCTCCTCCACAATTTTCTACCATCTGAAATGGGGGACTGTATATGAAAAATACTTGAACTTTCAGAAACTAATGATGCAACAGTCACAACCAATGTCCAGGAGGCAAGAAAAGTTTGTACTCCTCCTTTAATTCTGCTTACATTTTTCATTTCACTTTTCATGTGCATAAACAACTGCAATATAAATGCCTTCCAGGAGAGACTTTATCAAAATGTATGCAGTTATCTCAATATTCAAATGAGGATTATTGTACCTTGTTCCTCTTTATGACTCCCTGCTTTCAACAATGGCCCATATGTGGCCATCTATACATCTATAAACAGTGAGGCTATCTAAGAAAACTGGTGACTCACACATTCTTTACCTGCTTGAATGAGTTCACAAGAACTGCTTGAGTAACTTGTGACAGCAGTATAGCAGTGTGTACATAGATACTGCACATTAACATTAACTTTGTTCTTGTCTCTAGACTGCAAAAGTGATTAATCACAGGAAAAACAGCAATTAAGTGTCTAGGCATTGACAGTAAGAGCAGAGTAGAGGTAACGCATGCCTATTTAGAGAGATCCTTGGATTAAGCTGCATTAATACTGCAGGGAATAATACATGTAAAAACTTCCCTGAAAGACTCTGGCATCACTCATGGTTTAGCATAACAGTAAAGTGGTAAACAGCTCGCAGGACAGCCACATTAAAAAAAAAACAACCTCCCAGCATATGTTAAAAGTTGCTTCCGTACACCTTCCTCCCCAATCTCTTATCCTCCCCCTTCCCTTTATCCAAAACCTACCTTCGCCTTCCACATTACCTTTAGCATTTAAAGTCAGCTCCTCTGTGATTGGCAGAAAGGACATCAAGGTGTTATTCATTTGTAGTGACCCCAGTCCCTTCCACCCATGTCCCTGCCAGCAAGGCCATTCATGCTGCAGCTTTCACACACGATCCACACGGTCCTCTGAGCTCTTTTTATCACCACACCCAAAAATATCACAGATTTCTTTCTGCCTGCAGTGTAAGAACCCCAGCTTGATGAAGACCAAAAAGGAAGCCGAGGAGACGCTGGGAGTCACTTTAAATCATTTCGCTGAAGGTAAGGGTCATTAAGCTACATTGCAGTCTAAATATTGTCTGCGAATAATCATCATAGTGTTTGTTCTTTGCTTTGTTGGAGCATTGTATGGCAGGATTGCATCATGACAGGAGAAGTTTGCCCTTTTTTCACACATAAAATTACAATAAAGCAACATTCAAACAGTGTTGTCATCATGCACTACAAAATCTACCCATCTAAAACCCAGCCTGAGCAACACCACTTTTAAGTCTTATTCATATATTTTTTTAAACCAAATATGATTACTGGAAAATAAAATCAGACAAAATGTGTGATGGAATGCTGCACCTTAAATCTATGATGCATGCATTTTTATTTTGCTTTTTTTGGAGGCAATTAAAAATGCACAGTTTTGATGTCATGACCTTCATGGAGAGGGTTCAAAGTGTGAAAAGAATTAGCAGCAGATGAATGTAAGCAAATGTGGCATGCATCTTCCTACCACCGGTGGGTTTTCCCAGCATGAATGACGACAGTCGGCTGAAGTCAGGTTTCCAAGGTGTTTTATTCCACCACAAACATACATTGCATTCATACACACTTTCTGTGTCCTTTGTCGGTCTCGCAGCCACCCTGCTACTCCGTGTCCTTCCTCGTGTCCTGCTGCTCCCTTTTATCAAGCCAGAGAGGGACAATCAGGGATCAGTTTCAGCTGGGCCCAATTAAGCCTCTCCAAGGCACCTTTCCCTGAGCCACTCCCCCAATCAGCCCCTCCTGCAGCTGAGCCAAACCACGCCCCGCCACCACAGCAGATTTTACATTCAGGGTTTAAGCAAAGCATTTCTGTTGAACTTAAAGTTGAATGGTTGCATCAGACAAATGCCTAGTGTGACATGTCAAACAGATTGACCATGACAATATTTCCTAAACAAAACCCATTTTACACTATTAAAATCACAGCTATTGATTTAGAATGAAAATTGACATAAACAATCTGAATCAGTATCTTAAGTTCTATATGTGAAAGAAACTCTTCTGTGTGGTAGTTATCACTGAATCGGCAGACATGAAATGTCTACACGCGTCTCACTGTGTCTCAATAATCGCACTGCAAAGTTTGTTTAGGTGGGTGTATATTTAATGTCTGACTGCAATGAGGATGACTGTAAGCTTTGACATGCACTCTGTTACACATTTATAGCTTTTAGTCAGTAAAATATTGTCAACAAATTCCTTCGGTAGCTCTTAAATGTCATCTAGTACTGAAATATGAAGCTACTGAATTTTATGTTGATAATTCTTCTGTTGATAAATGGGCCCTTCAGCAGCTGTTAATTGAATGTTTATCGTAAACAAGTATAATTTATTTCTTCTATAACCAACAATGCAAAAAAAGATTTATGTTTTATGTTTTCCTCTGAATACGCCCTGCAGGTAGGCGTATGTGAGTGCTTCCACCAATTTTGGCCCTCAGGTGCTTTTGGAGTTTGATTAATGTTTCACAGTAGACTAAACCAAGTGTACAAACCCCTTGACCACAGAACATTAGTTTATTAATGCAATATTTCATTGTTTTTCTGGCCTCTTTGTTAGTGATTGTTGAACTGGGGATGAAAGTCCACAATACAGATGCAGGATTAGTTATCTGAGGATAATATGTGGATTCCTGCAGTAAACCTTGCTTTAAATTGAAAACTAGCTTGCTGAGCTCCGAGCTGGACGGTTAACTTTGGTAGTTTTTTGGTGTCCAGCTGTGGATCCTTACTCTAAATTGATACAATCTCTTAAGATGTGTGTGTGTGTGTGTGTGTGTGTGTGTGTGTGTGTGTGTGTGTGTGTGTGTGTGTGTGTGCGTGTGTTTCATATTTGAGATCAGTAGCTTTTCTATACTTATATCTTATTCTCCAAATACATATTTTAAAAGTATAGTACAACAAATTATGTATTTCTAGTGTTTAATTATTCAAATGTGGTATGTGTGGCCATTTTAGTTTGGTGCATGGTTTTATCCTGCCTGTTACAAAATAACTTGTAGTTTTCTGCAAAACACTAAAATATTGAGGAAATGAGCACAGTGGACAGGCACTGCAGAATGAAAGAACAACAACAACAACAAAAAAATCCTTTATCTTCAGTGTCAATGTCAAGCTTTTAACTAGTCTCTTTCAAGTTCTTCTATCCTGCGACTCAGAGGTGTGTGATGTTTAAAAAAAAAAGTAAACAACATTAGAAATATCATTCATTTCTAGTAGAGTCACATTGTGGTTATTGCCATGTTGCTTTTGAACGACAGACTCTGCTGCCATCTTATGGTAAACAAGGGGATGTCTACTCCTGCCCTGAGACTTCTTTTTATACTTTTCTTTTAAGCTTTTCTTTTTAAATGCCAAGTTACAATTACTTCTTTGCCAAGTTAGGCCAAGGGGTAAATGTCCTTAAGGCTGCCAGCTAACCTAGAGTCCCAATTCACTCTCAGTCATCATTACATAAAATAACTTTTCCTATCAGGAGACGTAGGTGTATTTTGTTTGCATCAACCCACTCATCAAAGCTCAAGCTGCCCTGTATGAAATAAAACGTTTAATATGCACCTGAGGTGTTCCCCCAACTACCTTTGATGTCAATTAAAAAGAACCTGTAAAGTTTTACAAGGCTTGTAACTTAAAAATAAATAAATAACAAGCAGATATAATATGAGTAGTTACATCATGCAATTAGGAATTCAATGGAAGGAATCCACAGGACAAAAGTTGTCAACTTATACGAGGATTGTTTGTTTTGGATGCAAATGGTCTCCCTGCTGAAAGGCACCTAAATCTTGGATAAGTCACCTCTTTCTTATATTTGTCTGCTTCATTCCATCCTGGCAACAAAATTCTTCAACCCAAAAGTCAGATAAAAACATAAAGAATTACTTGGGGTATTTTCCTTTCGGCTAAACTGAGCATTCCTCTGAAACCAAATTCAATAAAGAAATTAATGACTTGCAGACACAAATGATAGTTATGCAACACTTTCTCAATCACCCCAGCTTTATTCAGTTAAATGAGATTTTACAGTTACTCAATCTGCTGTTTGTCACTTCTACTTCTTAGGTGCGTGAGAAAGACAGAGGACAAATAGTATTTTCAACATCTTTTTTTAAAAACAATTTATTTTAACATGTTGCTGTTTTATGTTTTATGTTTTTGTTATTATTTCTATAGCACTTTAGGGCATGTGCCCTGTGTTGTCAAGGTATTTTAGTTCCCTTTGTTCTTTATTCTGTGATATTCTTCCTCTTGTTTAACTGTGAAGTACACATTTTCCAGAAAGGCAGATGAATGAGGAAAGAGTGAATTATTGAGGAACAAATAATGAAGTCACTTTTTGATAAAGAATGGCTGAATAGTTACTGTGTAACTCTAAATCAAGAGTCGTATTGTAAATATTAATATGATGCGTAACAACAGACTGCTTCGTGTTATGGTAAGAAGATTTGCAGCCTCCATATTATCCAATGATCATGAACAACACATAATTGATCTAATCACTGATGTTTTTTAATTGATGAACTTTGAACAGATTTTGGTGATCAAAGGTCAAAGGTCAAGACCACTGGGCTTTCTCGTCCTTCCTATCGGTCCATTCAATTCTTGTGAAAGTAATATCTCAGGAATGCCTTGAGGGAATCTCTTGAAATTTGGCACATATGTTAATTTGGCCTGACCAATAAAGTGATTAGATTTGGTGGTCCAAGGTCAAGATGACTGTGACCTCATGTCCCAGATGTGATATCTCAGAAATTCCTGTAAGGATCTTTTTCAAATTTGGCACAAAACAGTCACTTGGACTCAAGAATGAACTGAATAGATTTGGGTTATCAAAATATATTCAAAGAAGTAATACAAATTTGACAAAAGGAAGATGAATTACTAAAATAAAGATGGACATGCACAGTTAATGTTAAGCAACACACTTACTACACAGACCAAAAACAAACCATTAAAAACGGTCTAAAACAAAAACTAAAATATTTCTTGAAATTGATCTCAGGGGGTTTAGTATTAACAACTGTTTGGCTTATATCAGAAAATAAGTTTTGAAGGGAAGTGAAAATAAAAAGTAAACCAAAAATGTTCATATAAAACCCAAATACCTTACTTACTTTAAGTGACTAAAAGTATACTCCAGTTCATAGGCACAAGGACCCAGCAGAAACAAACACCCGTCTCACCCTCGTGCCTTCTCTTCCTGCCCTCCCCCGCTTCCTCCCCCGCTTCCTCCCCCAACCCCATGTGCTCCTGGAGGAGGTGATTTTACCTCAGTATGAGTGTGTATGGGTCTGTGTATGAAAGATATTGAGGAAGTATCACCACTGAGTGCAGGGGAACGGAGCAGAGAAAAAGATGATGGGTTGACCTTTGGAAAGTGTCTTATCTAAAAAAAAACCTGGAGATCATGGAAGACAAAAAAGTCCTCCATTTTGTGCCATCTGGTAAGTTTTACAGCGGTGGAGTGGGGTGAGAAGGTCTTTCATGGTGCAACCCGAGCCAACTGTGTCAAACACATGGAGAAAGTCTGTTTATAGCACATGTGTGTATGTGTTTATGTGTGTGCTGATAGGATTTATAAAGTTGCTAAAAAAAACAAAAGTGTGTTTATAGCGTACGGTCATCTTCAGAGGTGAAATTATTTTTATTTATTTTTATTTGTTTCTTCTTTGGGTGCTTGTTAATTTTTTTTAAATGTTTTTATTGGTTAATATTAAAACCACAGGATAAGAGAAAGATGCTTTCATTGCCAAGAGAGCTTAAAAAAAAAAAGGCAAGGCAAATCATAGAGGTCAATATTTACAATAAGACAATAAATGGTACACTTGTCTGTCATGACGGGTTTTAACAACGGACCTGCAACACATTTCTACTCTCTGATTTAACCCTCTTAGAGCACCACCAAGGTAAAGGATTCATTTCAGAAAAGCACATTAAACTGATCTAAAAATATTGGTTTGATTTAACTTTTTCTTTTGTTGTATTGAGTGGGAAAGTCTCCACCTTTATGCTACTATAGCATCCTGTTAGCAGTGCATCAAACACAGGATATCTAACACACCAGAGCTGAAGCAATTCAACCTAAAATTAATTAGAGACAGTTTGATAATCAGTAAATATTGTTTCCAGGCAAGGCCGCAGCTTCTCAAACACAAGGATTTGCTGCTTTTGTTTGTCATTTGATAGTAAATTGAAAACTGGGTCACCTAGAACTTCTCCTCTGAGTATGTTTTAAGGCTTGAAGTATTGGTCAAGTGCTTTAAAAATGTAAACATGTCAGTAATTTTTTTCACTGTTTAATGACATTTTACAGACTGTTAATTAGATAATTTACCGGGAAGATAATCATCAGATTAAACAATAATGAAAAGAAGTATTAAATCGCAGTACACAATTAGTTTCTGTTTGGTTAATGGTTTTAAACAATCCTATTTATATTTGTTCAGGTCAAGGATTAAGAATTAATCTGGATTATCTGGTACAAAAATGTCCACTATTTTAATCTGCCAAATGTCAGGCTTTTCCACTCTTTTTTAGGAAACGGTATTGAAGCTGACAATATCCCCACCGTTTGTTACTTTATTTTGGATTATAATTTACAAGGTTTCAGGTTTTGTTTAATTCACCACAATGTGAAAGTTATTAACAATAATTGGGTCTTTGAAAAATGTCTGTTTCCCTTGATGTCACTTGATGTCTAAATGAGAGGGGGGAAAAAATAGCCTTAAGGTGTATGCTTTGGCTATAACCTGTGTGATTACTGTTGGTCCAGTAGTCATATTGACTGTGCTGGATAAACAAACATTAGCTTATCCTTATTCTCAGCCTTTGAGGTGTTGAAGTGGAATGAGCTGTGGTTCCTCCTTCCTGTTATTTGCTTTATAACAAAGCCTATGAATGTGTACATTTTGACTTACAGTGTACACACCGTTCAAGGTATAAGAGTCAAATGTATTGTAGCATAGCACAACTATTCTGGAAAGAACAAAACTGAGTTGGTGACCTCCACATTTGAAAAGCAAGCTGCAGTAACCCCTTACTTTTCTGAACTTAATGTCCCTTCTGCCTTGATAGTTAGACCTTGAACAGTTATCAGGTTTGTGGCTCGGTGCACTTGTTTCTAGAGACCCAACAGGGATTCTTTCGTTTCCTCTTGCTCAAGGACATCATCTGCCCACAGATAGCAGGGTGGCAGGGAATGATGAAACACGCCTTATGCTTTCAGTCTGCCTTGTTTGACCAGCGAGATAGACCAATTACAGACATTAATAAAAAAAAAAAAAAAAAAAAACATAAATCATGGGCAGTAACTGAGTAATGTTTTGGTGTCTCAGATTTACAGAACTGCAAGATACAAAATAATTTGAGATTCAAAAATACTGATGACAAACTAGTGCAAGGACATCGAAACAAGACATACCATCACTCTGCAAGGCTGCGACTTGTTTTGAGATAAATGCTGACATCAGCATGTTAACAACGCTAACATGCTGCTTTTAAAGAAGCAAAAATGGATACCGAGTTCACATCGTAGTTTATTGTGCTCACATGCTTAACATTGGCTAATTAGCAGTAAACACAAAGCGAAACTGAAGCTGATGGGAAAGTCATGAAGTTACTATGGAGCGAAAATAGTGCGTCAATTATTTGCTTGTGATTTATAAGATTTGTAGATAAGGTTTTATGCAGCGTAAAAACACAACAGTTGGCAGTTTATTGTTCACATGGTCTTATTTTTATTGATAATTATAAATCACATTTTGTTTCACTATTATCATTTTACAGTTTAATAGTGAAGCAAATGTCTATATCTGACATAAGGAACATAAAGAGGGCATGCATGCGAAAATTCATGGTAATTCTTTTAAAAGTTATCAAGACATCTAACTAACAACCCAAAAAGTCAACCTCATTAGGGAATTGGAGGAAAGGTCTATGATGAACAGACTGGCTTTGAAACAGTTCACGGACAAGGTGACGGGGTCAGAAAGGAGACTGTTTTAAGGAGTAGTTTCAATGTCATGGCTGCAGAGCCCCTAATAGAAAAACTCAAGGCTTAACTTACGCTTCTGTACACCAGAACTTACACCAGACTGTAAACATGGGGAAGTAATCTCACCTGCCAAAAGTACACCGACAGGAATGAGTCATCATAACCCACTGATTTAAAGAGAGACCATAAAATATTATGGCTCTTACTGTAGCAGTCTGTACTGAATGAACAGTGACTGGTAGAGAAGACAGACAGGTGATATTTCCAACACAGACTGTCCTGTCATTTTTCCTCGTGGAGCACAAATGTCATTGATGTCTTCACACCAATTTCAATTTTAGAACAGATGAGAAATTGTGCTGTTCAGTGGCAGTCAGTCTCTATTGTTGATCACACTGCTGATATGATACAGTTAGTATTTACAATAAACCTGACCTTTATGAGACTTTAAAGGTCTCAATCATCCTCCACTCTCCCAGCTGTGATACAGACAGCTCATTGCATAAGCTGTGAGGTACCCTGTTGTCAGTGCAGACTCCTGTGAAGTGGAGGAGGCCTGGGAATGTTCTGTCTAATCTGCTTTGAGATGTAGCCTTGCTCTAGAGCCCCTGGAACCAAACTCTGCTTCAGGCTGCAGCAGCGTCTCACGGCTACATTACCGCCTGCACAAACATCAGACACAGCTGGCATCAGATTTTTGTTATAAGTGAGATTGAAAGGATCTCCTTTCAGTTTCTCAGCACGTGCCATTTTGTTATGGTCTTCAATATTTACATAACTGGCATCCACTCCCTTTTTCATTCCTGAGTCACATCATTTTAAATATCTTTAAGGTCTAATTGACTGTGACTGTATTGACTCAGCAAGCTAAAATGTTAAGGGTGATAAGCTGGCTTTTAATTCAAAATAAAAATTCATGCCACCATGTACAGTGAGAGCAGCTGAAAAGATGAACATTTTTCTGCAGTCTAGAAACCTGCTGGTCCATGCTGACTTTTTTGTCATTCTTGAAGTGAGAGCTACTGTTGCACTGAGGGACAGCCCCAGGGTCTAACTGTCAGTCCAGTTTCACACAATAATACCACACTATCACCACGTGGTGGTAACTGTGTCAAACATCTCCATTAAAACACACTCAAAAGAGTCTTAATATTTAAGATGTTTTGGTGTCACACCGGACTACAGCTAGAAGTTCAGAAACAAGTTCATAGGCAAAAGAAATTCACAAAAATGATTGATTTAAACTTAAATATATGTTTAGTCTAAATGTACTGGAGCAGGCCTGTAAAATAGTCAACATGAGTAAGTTTATACTGTTGAACGCTGCTTAAAAAAGAGGGAAGAACCTTAAAAACTTAACACAATAGCAATATGTATCATCATATAAATAAATAAATCATCTGTTTGCATAAAAAAGCTAAAAACGAAAAAAACATGCCAGATATTCCCAAACTTTTCCAATGATGTACCAAACCACATTTTCCCAAGTACTACTTTCCCCTGCAAATACCAATTTTTTTTTTTTTTTTTTTCATTCATTCAAATAAAATTCACAGATTTAACCATGCAATAGCCTCGGAAAGGCTGAATAACAGCAACACAAAGCTATTTGCCACTGAAGCATTTTAAAAACAATGATTAAGAAGTCCAAACCTGATGTGCCGAGCTAACGTTGGCGTTATGCTATTTTAAACGTGACGTCACGTTTAACGGCGAAGCACAGACAAATTACATTTCTAAAATATTTTTTAACAACTAAGTTTTACATCATTGTAATGTGATGTGTATATGTTATAGCTGTTTTGTGTAATACAATTAAATGACTTGGAACATTGTTTTGGACTTAGGCCAGTTGAAGCACAACTGTTAGGCCTTTCAGGAAGGCTCCAGCAGGTGGAGTCTTGCCAACGTACCATAGTTTAGGAATCACTGATTCGCACTGGCCATCACCGAATTGCAGATAGACAAAGTTAGTGGCTAGCTGGTGAACATAGTGGAGGATTGAAGAGCCAGATATTTATCTTAGAAGCTGGTGACCAAAAACTGAACTAAAGAAAGTGAATATTGGATTTATTGTACATTGGCCGGGTGGCCAAAGTCCCTACTCCAAATTAACGATTATGTTGCTATGAATCTGCTCAATGTGTCAGTAAGAAAAGGTTTGTTTGGCCATGTCCATTTTATCATGTGGTAAAGCGTAGTGCTGCTCTCATATGGCTAAAAATGAATTATAAAAGTAAGTAATACTATTTTAAAGTCAAAACTCTTTATTGTTAAAAATCTGAATTCTTTTCATTCTGCTTCATATGATGCTAACCTTTCCATAAAGTGATTGTCGGTGCCTTTGCCAAACAATAAAAACAACAATAAAAACTTTTAATATAAAAGACTTTGACTTGAAATTGAGCATGAAGTTTTCTGAAGATAATATTTGTTTTCTCACTCCCACAGAGACTCCATCCACTGGGAGGTCTAAGAATGGATATGTTTTCCAAGAGATGGGTGCGTACAGCTGCAGTAACACACATCATATTCACTGATATTGCTTTTCTCAGCGGAGAATTTTATCTGCATTATACCAAACATTATTCAGGCTTATTTCTTCCTTCAGGACGCTGGAGATGATACACATGAAACACGTAAATATATTGCATCAGTTATTTATGCTAATGCCAATGCTTCTCGCTGCTCACTGATGACCCATTTCACATGCTGGTGAGCACAGCCAGTCCCTTCGCTGTGTGTTGAGAGGTTAATTAATGGGTAAATGACGAGGCAGATGATCTCTGAGTCAATGGTGGGAAGAGGGAATAATCATAGCTCAAAGCTTTGCTCATGAAGGGTTAATTATCTAATTCTGAGGCCGTTTCTTTCTTCCTCAATAAAACTGGCAATTGAGAAGCCATATTTATCTTCTATACAATGAAGGAATTTACGAGGGGCTGCTGTTGTTATATTGCTGCATGTCTGGTTTAAGGGGGATTTTTATTGTCTCTCTCTCTCCCTCTCTGCCTCTCACTGTGTGCTTGTCAACAGATGGCAGAGTGGTGGGAGGGCAAAATAAATTGTCCCTTACTGGAGACACTGTTAATGTGGATAGCATAGCATCTTAACCTCGATACAAAGAACAGTTTTATCTGTGTGACTCATAATAAAGCAGAAGCTGGTGTAATGACCTGTATTATTATCTCTTATTTTATGTGATTCCCTGAGCTGTAATATGAATTTATACAGACATAAATACCTCTCCTTTTTTTTTTTTTTTTACTTGGTTGATACTCGACTGTGCACATTTATGTTTCATCCACAGAGCTGCAGGATGAAGAGCAGGAGGATTGTGGGCAGGATTCAGCTAACAACGACATCCAGATTAGTGTCTCAGGTGTGTATTACCTAGGCAGGTTTATTTGTGGTCAGATTTGCTCTGACTGTAGGTAAAATAGAACAGATGTCTCCATCATTCAACACAGATTGAGCGGTCATTGCAGTGGCGGGCTGTCATATTGTATCATACTCTTGGACTTAATTGTCTGAGATAGATTTGTAGCCTCTCCAATTAGGAAATGTTTGACAGCTGGATACAGCGAATCATAACAAAATAAGACACTGATAACTTTGGAAATACAAAGCAAAGATATTGTATTTTAAGACTGCGACAGTGTGAAAGTACATTTTCTCATATTTCTTGTGTTGCAGCTCCTGAAGGTCCTGAATATGGGCTTTTAAACACAACAAGAAAAGTAAGATTTACTTTTCTAGTCACCCTCTCTGTGTTGTGTCGTCATCATTATGGCAAATAAAACATCCTTTGACAGTTTCTTTTACATTTTTACCTCTGAATATACAGCCAGAAAAAGATAATTTTTTTCATATGTGGTGATGCACACCACATTACTATAAACTAACTGAGAACTGTGCCAAATCTGAGAGTCTTAGCAGTGAGCTGGGAGGAAATGTAGAGAGTGGATTTACTTGCTGCATTTTGATATACCAGCCCAGTATCATGTGTAATAGATCCGTCAGTGCACTAGAACATACCGTGTCAGTCTCATGCGTTGCCATGCCTCGGTATGCAAAGTACACGCACTTATAGCCAGGGTTGAAGAGGGTCATTGGACAAAGTGCCAAAAAATTATCAAATTCCCTGACTTTCCCTGTCTGGAAAATAGTTTTTTTTAAATTTCCTGAAATTCCCTGACACGTGGGAACCTTACTAATCCTCCCCACGTGGTTTTGTTTTCCTAAACCTAAAACCGTTCTTTTTCTTAGTCAAGGCAAAATGTGACACTCACACCCCGCTGAACACAGACGCCTCCAAAAGAGATCAGTTTAACATTTTTGATTAACGTTCAAATAATGTCCACTGAGGAGACAGAATGGAATTGAACCCATCTGTGGGTCCTACTCAGATGTTCAAATATTGAGTCCGTCTTGGACGTCCATCAGACGTACAAAAGACGTAGACATGATCTGAACGTCTCCCTGGCATCATGTGTCTGCTGGGACTCATAGACTGTGTATATAAAGTGGACATAGCTTCCGGGTCTAAAAAATGAGGCTGATGCACGAGCGGTTGGCTACAAAAAGCATCTGGCTCCCAAGACTCCCATTAAACTAGTCTCAGAAAATTCTCAGTCTCATCTTGATTTTCCTAGATAAAGTCACTCCTTCTGTTTAGTTTTCGTGCCGTCCATCTGAAAATAATCCTATCATTAATTAGAAAATAAGCTTTAAAAAGCCATGTTCTTGGGGGCGTACCTGTTTAATTGACAGGCCTGTGGTGCAGTCAGATTACAGCTGTCGGTGGGTGGGACGTAGTAATTGCAGCGTTTCCAATCAGATCGAGTCAGATCCCCCGCTCGCTCCCCCCAGTGTGCCCAAATATGGTCACGACCGGCTCCATAATGGCCAGTCACAAACCAATGGGTGACGTCGCTGCTGGTTGTCACTTGCTGGGACAGCATGCTGTAGTGGGCAGATGGGTGTATTACATGCTTTGGCGTGATACTAAGCTGGATATACAGTCATCAAAATCAGAGGGGGAGGCATTCATTTTTCACCAATTTGCATCAATAAACCAAATTTCCTTTGTTCTTGCTCCTCTCAGTATGTGAAGCCCATGAACTTCCAGGAGGAAGTGCGTGCCCACAGAGACTTGGACGGCTTCCTGGCCCAGGCGAACATCCTTTTGGATGAGAAAGCTGCAACTCTGGACCAGGTTCTGAGGCGGATGTTAACTCACGTGGTAGAGGACGGCCGCGGGAGCTGCGATGTGGACGAGGTCATGACCTCAATGTTCACAGACGCAGGAGGGAAAGATATTAACGGTGAGCGAAACTTATTAGCAGTGAGTCACTCAATGAAGTGTTTGCTTAAAGGCAGCTTATAAAAACAGCATTATAGATTTTCTGGCTGTCTATTATGTTGCTTTATGTTTCCACAGTTCACCTTCTGTCAGAAACCATTCAGGGTGTGACGGCTACTTCTACTGGCATCCATTACCAGCAATCTTGGCTTTGTATTCTGTGAGTTCATCAGCAATAATAATGTCATTTTGACTTATTTGGGTTTCCACTTAAAGCCTCTCGCTAACTTTATGATGGAAATCTGCTTGAAATACAACTTCATAGAGTTCATTTGACTGCACGGGGACAACTTACAAAAATATTTTAGCTGGAAAGCAAATTTCGTGCTTTGAAAGTGGAACACTAATTTACACCTGTCAATACAGAAAGCTTCACAATCAATCATTCATGCGTCACAGATTCAAAACAAGTAATTTTTTTATTAATTCAGCTCCAGTGTGAGGAGCCTGCAGAGACGTCATGTGTGCATCGCGAGGCTGGAGAGGCCACAAAACTGGGGAGTCAACTGCCACGAAGCTCGCTACGTCATCCTCATCCTCGCTCCACCTAGAACGGTAAGTTTTCAGTTCTCCTGTTAAATTTGGGTTACTTGGCCAGTACAATTACTAATTGTTTAAGCTCATCAATCAGTTAAGATGGATTTAATCAGTTATCAGTCAATCCACAGAAAATAATTAGTAACCTATTCTGATAATCAATGAAGTGTTTGCTTAAAGGCAGCTTATAAAAACAGCATTATAGATTTTCAGGCTGTTTATTGTGTTGCTTTATGTTTCCACAGTTCACCTTCTGTCAGAAACCATTCAGGATGTGACGGCTACTTTTTCTTTTATTCACAGCTTGCAGCCTCTCAAATGTTAATATTCACTGTTTTTCTTAGCCTTCTATAAGAGTAAACTAAATATCATTAGATTTTTGACCAGGAGTATGATAGTGCCTGGAAACTTGTTGTTCTTTTTTCTGATATCTTACAGACCAAAAAAATGTATGAATCAATGATTAATACAATGAGTTGGACTCAAGTAACCCTCTGAATCCTGCTCCTTTTTCACCATTAGCGGTATATTTCCGTAATGCTTAACAAAAATGCCAACAATTATTGAAATCTGTGAGAACCTAAAGATGATTAACAACTAGATATCAATCTTAAAATAATCACTTTAAAATGATCTAAATCGACTGAACAGAAGAGAACTTTTAAGCCTCTCTTTTCACTTTTGTGTCACGTTTTCCAGAAAAGCACCAAGACGGCCATCGAACTGGGTCGAACATTTGCCACGATGTTCTCTGACATTTCATTCAGACAGAGGCTTCTGGAGACCAGGACCCAGGAGGAGTTCAAACAGGAGCTGGTCTTCCAGCGACAACAGCTCTCGATTGTCAGTGAAAAGTCGGTCGTAGAGGAAGTGGATGACTCAGATCCACGTAGAGGAAAATCACTACAGGTGTGAAATCCGAGCAAACAAGATGCAAAACAGACAGTGACACATCGGTTCTTTGCTCTACTCAGTGCCGAATTTACTGGAATAATAAGTGGCCATTTGACTTACATTGTTATGTACAGTATGTTGAATAAGGATACGACTGAAATTGAATGTCAAAACTAATATGTAGCGACATGGAAACAAAGCACACACAAAAAAACAACAACATTTACATTCTTGATTGAGTGTTCGGTCTCTCCAGATGTGGAGACCACCCTCATGTTTTCCCACTTTATCCAGGCACATAAAGATGTGGTGCAGTAAAGTAAAGTAGTTGAGCCAGATTATCTGAGTATCCTGTTTCCACACTCTATTAGCCAGGCCTGAGGAATGAGAAGCAGCTGGGCAACAGACTGAAAACGCTGCCAAGTCTTCCACGGAGCTGGCAGCAGAATGTGTGCAGCCCCATGTAATGATAAAGTACTTCATTATGTCCAGTTTTTGAATTAAGAGGAAATGTGTGTGCGCAGCAGGGGGTTGGTAAAGAGGGAACATCCAAATGCTGCGGAGAGAGGAAGCAAGCATTTGGGTTGTAAAAGACCAAAGTTAACAACAGGTTGTGGTTTCACCTGATGTCCTGACGGCGCTCAAAACAGCACTTAAATGCTGGTTTGTTGCTGCCAAACCAACCTTTTTAACCTGTTCCGCAATTTCAAAAGTGTTTAGCACAAAAACAAACAATGATGGACGCTTAAATATGCCAGTATCTTTGCTTTTATATTCATCACTCCCAATCAAAACATCCATTAATGTGGGAAAATTTATGTATTTCAAATGAATTTTCTCTTTATAAATATTTTTTCTGTCTTCTCTTGCTCACAAAAGTCACAGTCAGATGTATTTTTTAAAGTAAGGTTACCTTCAGATCTCCATTAGCTCTGCGGGGGTATAAACGACAGTCAATCAACTCAGTGTGAGCACTACATCAGCACCAGAATGTACTGTATCACGGAGCTTTTTGTGTATGAGCGAAAGTTTGGCTGATACATTGCAATTTTTTGGCAAACTTCAAAAAGAAGTGTAATCTACTATTGACACCCTGATTAAATACATAAACATTGATCGAAGCCTCTGTGGCCCTGATTTTTATCTTCCTTGTTCTTCACAGTGCAGAGATTTCTTCAAAGCCGGTAAAGGTGTTTACGATGACATCCGTCGTAGACTACCTCTGTACCCCTCAGACTTCACAGATGGTATTAACAACATCTTGTAAAAATCTATTTTGTGGATTTGTTCCTGCTTTAGTTTATGACATCTTTAATGATCTTTTGAAGGTATAATTGGGAAGGACCGCTCACTGCTGAAGTACACCACCACTGCCATTTTCCTCTACATTGCCATTCTATTGCCCGCTATCGCCTTCGGCTCACTTAATGATGAAAGCACAAGAGGAGAAATAGGTATGGACTTAATTTTTACAGCCTTGATCCAGAACATCCTATCCTCAACCTGGTGTCATGACAGCAAGAGTAATGCTTCTGTCTGTCCACTACAGTGTACTGTGTCAGTGTCCCATTTTGTGACAGGGCATGGAAACCATGTGGTACCACGAAGGAAAAAACAACAACACATTAGGGTTAGGCGCCAAGATTACTTGGTTAGGGTCAGGCAAATATTTTCTTAAAAGTATCCATGTGACTTTATCCTAGGCTTTGTCAAATAAGGTCATCACTTGACCTCTTTCTTTATCCTGGTTACACGTGCGTGTACTTTATACGCTTAGGCGGGGAAGCCGTGACACTGACATGGTATCCTAGTGGTCTGATTGGTGTATTGCAGGTTTTAGTATCCCATATTATTGTACGACTATTTCAACTGACAAGCATATGAAGTACACTGGAAAGATAAACAGTGTAATGTAGACGTCAAACAACTTTCAGAAACACTTTTATACTTTGTGTTGATTTTGTCTGTTGACAGATGTTCAGAAGACTATCGTTGGCCAGAGCATTGGAGGAGTGATCTACTCATTATTTGCAGGCTCACCACTCGTTATTCCACTGACTACTGCACCACTGGCCATTTTCATCAGCGGTCTGTATTCTGTGTTACTACTTAAAAATGAATCAAAAACAATGTTTTTTTAAAAGTGCTATTTCATTTTTCTATTAAAAAGGTGATAAAGTTACATTAACATGGGTCGGTTGCCAAAAGAACACCAATCGGCTTGTTGCTCCATCGCTGTGAGCTAAACACTCTACAAAATCACGACTGTTTGCTGGCCTGGCTCCTAAATGGTGGAATGAGCTCCCCACCGACATCAGGACAGCGGAAACTCTGTACATCTTCCGCCGCAAACTAAAAACACACCTCTTCCGACTTTACCTTGAACAGTAGAACTTTAGTAGTACTTAAAATGGCACTTACTGATAGAACTTTGTAGTTTGGCTTTCTTGAAGAAATTGTATTTTCTTGATTCCTGTTGTTCTGGGTTTTGTATCCTCATGCACTTATTGTAAGTCGCTTTGGATAAAAGCATCAGCTAAATGAAATGTAATGTAATGTAATGTAACACAGACGATAACTACATTACATGCAGCAAATGCAGCCCGATTCAAACCTGACCCACAACATACTGTAAGGTAGCATCAAACAAAGAAATGAAGACAGCCTGATAGGTGACATAATAAAACTGATGTTTACCAGCTACTTTGGTTCGAAAGTGTCGTTGCTTTCAAACACCAACCACACAGAAACGTATGACCTACAGTAACTCTGCAACTTCGTGAAGCTTCTCAGCAACTTTTAGTTTGGGTTTTTGTTTTTACATCATGTACTGAATGCTTCAGTCTCATTGTTCTTTTCAAAACCATCTCCAGCCAACACAGGCAGCTGTTTACAGCAAAAAAAAAAGTTTTGATGAACCTCATTATACATTATACACGCTCATCGTCAAATGGATATTAGCTAATTGCAGTAAACAGGACTGGAAATTAACACTTAAAAAGGGAAAATGTTCCCCAACAACTCATTATCAGCATGTTTTCAAAGCTGTTAAACAGTAAAACGGTTGTAAAAATTAACAATATTTATGAGTTTATGTCTGTGTGTGTGTCTCATGCATATTTTATAGTTATCAGGGGTATCTGTGATGACTACGACCTTGACTTTGACGCTTTCTACGCCTGCATCGGATTGTGGAACAGTTTTTTCCTCATCCTCGGGAGCTTATTCAATGTCAGCCTGCTGATGAAACTCTTTAAACGGTGAATACACAACAGGACTCTTGCACAACATTTGTTTCAATTACATATCACAGACAGAAAGCCCATACATGTAACTGAACTCTGAGCCATACGGCCACACACTGAATTGAAATTACTGATAAGAAAAGGCACATCTGTTATGACTTCCATTTTTCAGCCATAATCATTAATTGTACATTCACACTATCTGGGCAACTATTTTGCCTTGAATGGACTGTTATGTCTGTGGGTGCATAAAACAACACAGTTTTGATAAAATATGAAGGATCATGCTGGGCTTCTTTTTTCTCCCCTTATCTCCCAGCTCAACAGAAGAAGTAATTGCACTGTTCATCTCCATAGCATTTGTCGGGGATGCGGTGAAAGGCACCGTCAAAAGTGAGTAAAGCCAAGGTCAGACTACATTAAACATGTTGTGAATAGTTTTGTTCGAGTTGACGTAACCCAGCAAATAGACATAACCATAATGGAATGTTTAGAGGAAAGGCAAGCATAAAATCAAATAAGTCTGCATATGTGCGGTGAGAAAATAGAAGGGATATTAACATAATGTGGTCTTTCACAATGTTTCTATTTCTACTTTTTTCACAAGTCGGGAAATAAATAGATTAACATATGGTGGATTGTTTAGAGATCTCTTCTTTTCTCTAAGCTTCAGACTGTTGCTGTTTTCTGCAAACTACACTAAACTTCGAAATGCTTGAATGCTTGGAGATATACAACCCGTTCACATTTCAGGGCATCAAATACTCCTGTTTTGTCACAGCTTGCTGGTGTCTCAGAGATTGCACAAGTTGCTAAAGTAAAGTAAAGTAAAGTAAAGTGAAGTAAAGTAGCATCGGGTAATGTAGCATGATGCTACTTGCTTTACATATGCAACGTAAGTTAAATACATTGCAAAATTTACATTGACTTTTGCTTTCTCAGAATTTAATACTGGTCTCACAAGTCCCATTTTGTTCCATCAAACCATCCCTGACCTCTTTTCTACAAAAAACGTTATAGTTATTTCGAGTCTGTCATACGACCTCCTTCTTCGGCCCGGATGGTCACGATACTGATGCCCAAGGGCACCTTGCATGTGCCTCTCTGATACCAACAACATTGACAAAGCTGCAGTATTCGATGCCCTGGGAAAGAGAACAGGCTAAATATACTGAGAATCACAACATAAAAATAAATTATATGAACAAGTTGATACATTGTAAAACGATACCCTTTTAAAGGGATTTGTTATTTCACATTCTCCACATCGGCTTTTAATGATGGTCATCAAGATCTAAACTGAACCTTGTCTTTCCTCTCAACACTTGACAAGTATATTTTGTTGAATGTGTCACTTTTTAGAAAAGAAGAATTTAAATAGTCCTGCTTTGTCCTCTAGTTTGTCCTCCGTGTCATCCCTGTCTTCTTCCCTCTTTCCTCCACACTCTACAGTTTTTGACCACTTCTACCACGGGCCCACGCTGGTGACCACAAACAGCACGCTGGTGCTTCAGCAGATTAATGAGATTCTAGAGAAGGCAAAGAACCAGATGGCAAACACGTCAGAGCATCATAATGACACAATCTTCCTGCCTGAGTCTTTGGTGATATGCACAAGAGAAAGGCCCATCCTCTGTCTGCTGCTCATGTTGGGGACTTTGTGGCTGGGTTATGCCCTCTATCTCATCAAGAAGAGGTACCGATTGTTCAGTTATTGGTTCATGTTTTGGAGGTCTGAATCATTTGATCAAATTTGTTTCATTATATTGCATAGCTTTGCTTCTTTTTGGGCTCATCTTTGGAGTTATCCTTTACTTATCTTCCCACCACTAAGTTTAAGTGTGATGTAGCACATGTAAACTTTACAATAAATGTAGTTATTTCCCACCCCTGCTTGTAGAAGCTGCATATGGGCTCAGATAACTTGTACGGGAACATGAATAAAGATGGAAGAAAAACGTCACATCCCAGGAGTCAGGCAGAAGATTACAAATCATCCAGTGAATTTCACCCTTCAGCAATAATAATGTAATACATGTGGTAGATAAATGTGACTCTGCCATCACGCATTTCCATGTGTGACTCCTGGGATGGCATTGTTCTTTCCCTTCAGTGGCAAACTTTCAGGACTTGACATGAAGGTTCTCTCAAACTGAAAGAGTAACTACAGTAAATACTGCTGTGAAACACATGTAGAATTTATTACATTAGAGTTGCAAAATGTTGAAATATGTATTTCTTCTTTCCCCCACAGCCCATATCTGAATGACAGAATCAGAGAGGTGGTGTCTGACTGTGCTTTGCCTATCTCTGTGGTGATATTCTCCTACATTGGCTCTTACCTTTTCCTTGACATAAAGCGTGAGTACAGCTCTCTCAAATGAAACAACTGAAAGCAGAGGACCCTTGAGACTTAAAGTCACAACCCTGGCATATAAAACACTGTTCAAAGGCTAAATCTTCTGTTGGAGGGGAAGGAAAGGAAAATATTTGTTTTCAGTGAACTTTCAACCCAGTGTGGGTTTTGATATGTGTGCCAGGAACAAAGAATTTAAATGTTGGCTTTAAAACAAACCTTACTCGCAGAAAAAGTTTTTTTTGTTTTTTGTTTTTTTTAAACCCTTCATCTGTGTTTAGTGTGTTTTCTATAAATCCTTTGCCCCTGTCAGTTCCTATATTCAGTGTCCACGATGGTCCGATCTTCAAGTTCCCTCCATTTGAGAAGCTGACAGGATTGAATGCACTGAGCGCAGTCGGACTGGGTTTTCTGCTCGCTTTGCTCATTTTTATCGACCAGAACATCGTCATCTCACTCACACATGTACCAGAACACAAGTAAGACCAATATTTTCTGTTTGAACAACAAGCGGTGACTACAAATTGACCAGAACTGGTCTTGTAACATATTTGCAGCAGTGAATACTGTTGCTCCTTCACTGACAAACCACTTGAAACTCATGTGTGTGTGCCAGGTTGCTAAAAGGCACCGCGTTCCACTGGGACTTAATGCTGACTGGCTTCATCAACATCCTCATGTCCTGTCTTGGGTTGCCATGGATGCACGCTGCCTTCCCACATTCCTCCCTGCACGCCCGTCAACTCGCCAAAGTAGAACAGCACGTAGAGAACGGACACCTCTACACAACGTGAGTGAAGTTAAAGCGAGGGCAAAAACCAGGCGGTGCTCTGAAAGACATCCAGTTTGTCTAAATCCTTTTAATCCTCAATTTGGAGGTCTTGTGACAAACCTTCTTGTTTTCAACCACGAATCTGGTCGCATACAGCGATCTCCACTGCTATATCGGAGCATTCACCCAACCCACCTCCTCAAAACAAAGAAAAACTCATATTACATAGACATTACCTGAACTATGTCACTTCTCCGGGATGCCATATTGTCGTTATCGACATGCCTGCTAGAGGTCGCTAAACCCTAAAATGTAGCTGTGGGTTGTAATAAGCTGCTGCACGAAAGATATTTGGGGCATTTTTTTTTTAGAAGATGACAGTTGTATATTCTCTAACACAAAGTTTTACTTCTTTCTTCTGAATTATTGGATATTTTCACCTGTTTAGGGACCACAGAAATCCTTCAAATAATAATAATTAAAAAAAAATCGCTCTTTGGTCTGCTTACCCACGATTGCATCATTTTAGTGTCACAAGCCAAAAGGGAACACATTTCTTTACATGTTCTGTTCTGTAGCCAGATAAGACACACTTACTTTTCTCTGCCTTTTCTCCCCATAGTATCGTCAGTGTGAAGGAGACACGTCTGACCTCATTGACGGCCAACATCCTGATCGGCCTGTCTGTGTTCTTGCTGCCCATTCCTCTGCAGTGGATCCCCAAGCCTGTCCTCTACGGCCTCTTCCTCTACATCGCAGCCACTTCGCTTGATGGGAATCAGATGGCGGATCGCATGGCCCTGCTGCTGAAGGAGCAGGTGAGAGGGAACAACATAAGAAGACTGGGGTTTGATTGGTTGGCCTGTTTGCTAATGATCAGTAAGCCTGTTTTCACCTCTTTGTCTCATTTTCCTGTTTACTGATTCAATTTCACATGGTCGAAGCCTCGGATGAAAACCAGCAGTAGTTTGAAATAAATAAGTGGGCACAGAACCAAAATTTAAGGCAACTTTGCTGCCACCATGACAAGCAAATGTACTGAGTTTCTTCTTGAACTTGTTTTAGGTTTACATGCACATTGAGTTGGTGAACAACAGTACAGGTTTGGTAAAATGTTTTGCAATGGTGGCAGCAAAACACTGCGGGAAAAAAAAAAAATCTGAATTTAATTTCAGCAAATAGAAACATTTACAAGCGTACAGGGGAAACTGGTATATATTTTCCTCTTGATTGGTAATTTATGCTGTAAAAACAGGTGTGCTTTTACATTCAAAACTTGACTTTAGAGAAGCAATGGGTATTATAATCAATCTCCTTTTACTATATTCAAAACAAAATATGAAGTACTTCACTGAAAACAGACTTTTAAAAACGTCTCATACTCACCTTTCTCTATCCAGACCTCCTATCCTCCCACCCACTACATTCGCCGTGTGCCTCAGAGGAAGGTCCACTTCTTCACAGGGGTGCAGGTGATCCAGCTGATCATCCTCTGTGCGTTCGGGATGTATCCTCTGCCCTACATGAAGATGGTCTTCCCCCTTCTGATGATCCTGCTGGTTCCAGTCAGGTGAGATAACCCGGGCCAACAGAGGGCAGAGTGCGACCACGGAAACCTGCAGACCAAAAAACAAAGGTCACTCAGCAGACCTGTGCTGCTTTTAAAGGGGCATACCACTAATTTTACACAGGTAGATGAGTTTACCAATGAAAGATGCTGCTACTCAGAGGGAAAACTGCATTTTGTAAAGTCTAAAATCCTGGAGAAAGTTTTAATAGAAAGCCTGTGTTACAAACTGTGTTTGAAAGAATCATTCATTTATCAGTCAGGAGGGTCTGGTCAGATTGCTATGAATCGAAAAATGTAGAAACGTTATTGGAGCACATTTTAGACTAAGGCTATCTTTGATTGTGCTGAATTGGGTTTTAAAAAAATGTGTCTCTTTGTTGGAGGTCCTTATTTAATGAGTAAGTGAAAAAACCTTTTGTTCCACTGAGGTGTTGCATTACATTCTCATTCATTTACACTGACTATGTAATTGCTAATTTCATATTACGGTTGATCAAAACTTGTCAGAATGGATGCTCGTATCTCTTCTTGAAAGATTCATCACATTGAGATGCTGCTTCCGTGTAAATATAACATGCGTCTGTGTTGTGTTTTTAATCTCAGGACCAGCTTGCTTCCCAGAATGATCGATTCCAAGTATCTGGACATCATGGACTCCCAGCACATGTAGAGCAACCTTCTGGAAAGATTAATTTCCTCCAGGTGGAAGGGAAAGAGACTCAGAAATCCATGACTGTGTTAGTAACTGAATGAAATGCATTTGGACTGCAAGATTTCCCTTTGAGCACTTGCTGGTGACTGGATCACAAGTTACATTCTTAATTTGTTCTCTCATTGTTTCATAACCAATTTACCATAAGTGTAGCTCACTTTGAACATGTAACATTCCTACAGCTTTATTGTATATAACACTTTAGTAATGAAGGTTTTCACATACAGACAAGTGTCTTGAGCGGGTAAGGGACACGTGGACGAGTTAATGTCAGAAATATATTTTGAAATATTTAAAATAATCTTCATTTGAATTGAGGCATCATGTTGTTTGAGAGTTTAAAATGTTATCAGTGTAAGTAATGTTATCACAGTAGAAAATCCAATGTGAATAGGGATTTCTCACTGCTAAGCTAAAGTGTCACCTCACATTAGTGAAGCTTTAATAAATAACACTGAAGGCAGGTTTCACTATACATGTTGCAGTTGTTTAGATGTAAAACACTTATATTTTCATTTTGAGGAGATACATAACTCGTAATGTACGTTATTTTAAAAGGTAACTGGTGTGTAATGTTGGAATTAAATCAAACTTGTGAAGCAAATAAAACCCTTTAAAGGAACTGAATGAATATGTTTCATTATATCCAACCTCTTCTGATATTTACTCTTGAAGCAAAAGTTAACATAGCCTAACCACCATGGACACTGCAAGGACTGTGAGCCCCCCCTGTCTGAAATAATTTCACATCAGCACAATGCCTTTCATTATTGAGACAAACTCTGAGAGTTCTGAAGCTACAATATTACATGAAATTCTTCCAATAGATGGCAGTAGAGGTTCACCTTCTGTGTGCTTTAAGATTAGGCTTGGCTGGTAACAAATGTGTACACCTGCAGTACATTACAAAAAATATGAGCTAGATTTGTATCATCCTGCAAAAGAAACTGGGATAATGAAGATTGAGCAGATAGTATGAGCAGCAAGCAGTTTTCCCCAAAGTCACCACCTTTGGATGTTTTTTCATGTAATTTAGTTTCATTTACTTTCTGCAAAGCCACCTTTGTCTGCCAACAAACTCCTTAAATGATTTTAGATGCATTATGCTGCCTTGGCTGTTTTCAAAATTGTTATTACACCATTAATGCATCAAATATTTCATAATCTCGGCGCTGAATAGCTTGAGTATACATGCCAAATGGTTAGTTGAAGCAGACTGACAAAACAAAGAAAAGCAGCTTTTCAAATTGCGCAACAGTAATGCAGCAAACACAATGACTGTATGTGGATACGGTGGCTGACGTTAACATGAAGGTAGCTGAAGGAGGGGTTGGGGTTGTAGTCTGTTGTAATTCATATTCAATGGTTAAGAATTCAATTGATTTGTAAAAATGAACCAGACATGGAAAGCACCTCACGAACATCCTCTGATAGCCAACATGTATCCTTTTCCTGATTCTTAAGGATAAAAACAATCACTGATCAGATCTAAATGACAAAATAAGAAACATGCCAGGTGATTCAATATAGGCAAAAAAAACAAACACCTTTTTGTGTTTTTTTCTTTAAGAGCTTACAGTGTAATTATGTTGCATCTAATACTGTAGAAGCAAAATTGAAGACTCCATACATTGAGAAATATAACAATATATAAGAATCAAAATGTACGAAATCGAGAAGAGGCAAAAAGGAAACCAGAGCGCTTTGAGGTTGAAAGCAGATCCTGATGACCTTCCTGTGGAGCCCTATAGTCCAGGTTGGCCCGTGCAGCGAGCCCGCTGTCGGCTTGAGTATAAAGATGCAGCCAATCACGGCTCTGCTGAAATTGGTTCTCTGAGGGGATTTGAATCCCATGAGTTAAAAAAAAAAAAAAAAAAAAAAAAAAAAGCAAGAGGGAGCGAGATTATGCGACTGTCACCACAGAGATAAATTCACCTCTGGGTCACCATGCTGCCAATTAATTTGCCATCACAAAAACCTGTATATTTATCTGTCTGCCAGCAACACAGAACACCTCTTCCTGATCTGAGATCTGTTGTGAATCATTTTGTGTTCTTCTCTGGGCAGGTACAGCCCAGAGTCCCCATTAGTTGCTTGTTTTCTTCACATTACTGGTGTCCTCAGTGCACCTGCTTCCTGTCGCCTCTTGCACATCCCAAAAGTGTCACCAGCAGAGTCTACATGTTCCTGATGTCCTGGAAGCGGCAAAGGTTCGCTCCCGTCTGAAGGTACAGGACAGCCGATAAAGAAGAGCCTCCTACTTGTGCTCCAGTCATATTAACAACAAATTATTACAGCTAATTTAAGACATCATGTTGGAAGATTGTGGAACAGAGCATCAAAATGTGTGGCCTCGTACGGAGGACAATACAAAATGTACTCATTTTTACAGCTATTTTTATACAGTAGAACTTTGTTTTAAGTAATACTACTACATTTCTTAAAAAGTAAAGACTAACTCAGTGGCTTATTTTTAATATTTAATAAATAACTTTCTGAACTTGCTGACTCTGAATCAGTCTTTGAGGCTTGTGGGTGCCACATGTGACTGGCAGCTTCTACACATAACACAGCCAACAGTTAAGATTCCACAAAAAACTACTTTCAGACACAAATTTGCAGAGACATTGTCACACCTTCCCTATTCACACTTCTGCTCTTCATTTCCATTATGCTCGCTCTCAGTTCTCACACCTTCACTTAAATCCAGTAAAGAGCAAGCACCAAGACAATATGAGCTACAGGACAGGATTTTCACTCAGGAAAATCCAAACAGCTATGGTGACAGTGGAGACAGAAGTACACTGTATGAGACAACCCATGGTGTCTTGCTTTAATAACTAGGTAGTTCAAGCCTGGTGCAGATGTCAGGATGCATTAAGCTTCATCATGGATATAGGGACTGCTGCATCATTATAGACAATGGGGCTGTGTGTGTGTGTGTGTGTGTGTGTGTGTGTGTGTGTGTGTGTGTGTGTGTGTGTGCGTGTGCGTGTGCATGTGCGTGTGCAGCCGGCAGATAAGCAGAGAGGTCTGGGCTTGTTGTTGGGGAGTCCAGCCAGAGGTATTGACAAAACTCTGTGGGCTGCTTGATGTGCAAAGTCAGTGTTGAAACAACAGATAGACAGGCTAACAACCGCACACAGACTTGAACAAAAACTCAGACGGGCACACAGTCATGCATTTAGCAGGCCAAATGCAAACAAAACACAGACATCACACGCACATTTAAATGAAAAGTTAGTCATTTTGGAAAATACATGACAGAGCTAGATGAGAAAATCAATATTACTCTCAGGTCTCTGCTGTAAAGATGAAGCTTGAGTCAGGACTTTGGAAGTCAGACTTGGAGGGAGGGTGATGACAAAGCTCTGTTCAGTTATAAACCAGGAAATAGCTCAAACATGTCACCTTGTTCAGAGAAATCAGGCTGACTAACAACCCAACCTGGCAGCGGCAGGGAGCAGCAGAAGGACGCTGAGCATGAATATATTTAACAATACGTTGCGCAAGTGGTGATGTGTGACTAAATTAGTAGGCGATAAATGCAAAACAACAGAAACAGAGGCACTAATGAGCAAAGCAAAATCTTTTGTATATTGAAGGTGACACACTGTGTAAATTCAGATTCTAATTTCTTTTTTTGATAATAAAGCAGGTGGGTGCTATAAAAGTGCTGTAAAGGTGTCGAAACCAGAGATATAAAAATACAATTTAAATAAAAGATATAAAAGTTGACGTAATTTACAGGTGTGGAAAATTAAGCCAAAGTGAAGTGCCTTAAACTGCAATACCCCCAAAGGCCACTGGGGCTTACTTCCAAAAAGCCTTAAAAAGAAACATTTTTTTTGTTTGGTACAACATTTTTTGTTTGATTGACAGGCTTATGGTGCAGTCAGATTTTCACTCTAGGTGGGCGGGACGTAGTGTCTTTAGGTTTCCAATCAGATCGAGTCAGACCCACCTCTTGTTCCTTCCCAGCTCATCCAAATAGCGTCACTTCTGGCTCTAAAATAGCAAGATGGCAACGGCCAATGTCTGAATACCAGGCTTCACAACCGCAGTTCACAAACTAATTGGTAACATCAATGTTTGATCGCTAATTGGTCAAAACTCTCAATCCACAGAAAAACGCACAAAGCCCGTACTTAGCAACTGTGACATTTGGACATCCGTGAGTTTGTGATGTCACCAACTCATGTCATATGTCCGCCCTCAGCACGGCCCGCTGTCCAGCCTTTTGTGTAGAAGGGAGGTTATTCCATCTCAAGGCCAACAAGCCAAAAGACGTGCAGTATGGAAAACATGTGGTTGCCTGAGCATGAATTACTTAGAAAAGAGTCCGCCAATCAGAACAGAGGGATGCTGATATCTCTGCACATTAAAGACGAGGACTCAAAACAGCCTGTTCTTGGTAGAGCTCCAAAGAGAAGCTTAAGAGAGACGAAGTAGAACCATACTGATGGTTTCTGGTGCTTTAAACCATAAAAAACACATATTCTTTTTGGATATCAAAACTGCACATAAAACACGAGAAAATCGTAAAATACTGGACCTTTTAGAGTACTCACTAGAATCAGCGGAGGCCTAAAAGTTTCAGACAAACAAGATATGGATACCAGGAAACATCTGCAGTGCTTCGTCCTGCATTAGGAAAGAAAGCTGTTGGAATAAAGCTGCTACGTTCCCACAACAAGTGTGGATTTTTCTCATCTGAACACATTAGATCATGTAGTTTAATTATGCGATGCGCAGTGGGTTTGCGCAACGACAAGAGAGGCAAACAGATTCAATCGATGTGTAATTTCATTTATGTCAAAATGGGTGTAGTTCATGCTGGAAGTTATCAAAAACTGCATGATATGGTTTCCCTCTGCCAACACAACAATGTTATGTTTTAGCCATGAATCAATCAAATAATATAACCTGGATTATGTCTGAACTTCACCTCAAGAAAGGGAAAACAAAGTCAACTGAGACTGAATAAAAACTACTAAGTAGTTGGGTGGACATCAATAGTGGAAATAGATTGGATTGTTAGAGGAAAAATACAAAGAACTTCGAGCCATTTTGTACAGTTTTCTTTAAAAACTGTCGTCTATAGTTTTCATTCTTCTATTAGGTCCTCCACAGAGGAGGCTTCAATATTGGCTCATGAAGTACAAATAACAATTATATTTCATCAATCAGGCTTTATTGCTCACTGAAAACCAATCTGGGGAATTCTTAAAAATGTCGCTTTTGTTGGATGTCTCAGTATTGAACTTAATAAGTATGCCGCTGGTAAGAACAGGTAAATGATTGTTAAGGTACCTTGCTGTGTGAGTTTGCATACAGGCTGAAAAAAACCTGACAGTAACTAATGGCTCTCACCTGTACTTCAGGCTTGTTTGTGTGCCAGGAGTCTAAAATGGCACAGCAGGACTCTGGCATACAGCGGGCCCATATGTCAGCCCTGCAGGGAAATGTAATCTATGTCACTGTGTCGAGGACGTACGTGCGTGCGTGCGTGTGTGTGTGTGTGTGTGTGCGTGTGTGTGTGTGTGTGTGCGTGTGTGTGTGTGCGTGTGTGTGTGTGTGTGTGTGCGTGTGTGTGCGTGTGTGCACGTGTGTGTGTGTGTGTGTCTGCCTGTTACCTTGGTTTCCGAACGTAGCAGGTAGGAACAGATGTACTCGTTGCTGGCTCTAAACGGGTGTGCAGGAAGGTTGAAATGTTCCCTTAGAATGAATCAAATGGGTCAAGCTAACACGTTAATTAAACTGTCAAAACGCAAAGACACAGCAGGTCACAAACCTCCAGTCTTTAGAGTTTCCATCATCGCAAAACACATCAGGAGACCTGAACAGAACATTTTAAGAAATCAGTTTGTATTATTCTTCCTCCGCTTGACTGAGTGAAAAACAAGCAAGGAGGCATCGAGTGGCTTTTCTGCGACTCCCGACACTGCTAAGAGCCTCTTGTGTATTATGACTCCAGATTAGAGGCAGTGTTCAATGACGGCTTTGATGAGTGACAACGGCATCAAAGCCGTGTGCTACTGAAACTCTCGAAAAGCTCAACCAAACCATCTGCTCTCGACTCTGTGATCGGGCCTTGAGAGAGATAATCCTCTGCTCCGCTTGTCATTAGAGCAACAAGATGCCAACAGGAGAAACAGGAAACTCATGAGCACCCAGCTGAGATATTGGTGCTGAGTCTTGTGATGATCTGACCTCAATGTGTGCATCCACTCGTACTCATGAAGCAAAACAATAGAAAGCTCTATACACCGAACAATTGAAGTTGGAGCTCCCGTTTTATTAGTTGGTGTCTTATTTTGGCAGTTTTGGCCATAATTTCTGCAGATTTTGAAAACATTGTATTCCTTAAAGTTACTGATGAAATCTGGGAACAACATGTAAATTTAATTTCAGGTATGATGTTTTCTTCTTCCCTATGATCCAAGAAGCTTTAAAATGTCTTAAAAAAAGAATAGAAAGAGAGAGAAACAAAGTGTAACGTCTGTTAATATATGTTTATTTGTGGTTACTTACTACATATAAACAAAAGGGTAGATTTATTTGTGTTTTACTTATTGATTTGGTGTACAAATAAAAAACATTGTGACGAGTGCTAAAATGGAGTGGTTAAAAAAAAGTACAAAATAGAGTTGTAACAAAGAGTGATGAGAAAAAATGGAACAGAGACAGCATCAAGCTCCAGGTAATTACTGGAAAAATAGCCTAAAATACCTTGTACATTTTTATATTTATACTCAGTTTTTTTTTTAATGCCAAATCACGTTGTTTCCTTACCATCTGGCCGTAAATTAGGTCTGCTACTGGTACCTTGGGTCTACACCACTTTATTTGAGGCCTATCCCTAACCCTGAAAACCAAAACTGAGTGCACCCAAAACATCTATAATAATTTGTGATTGTACAGGGAAAGAAGAACCAGGAACTGTAACAGGTTGGGTAATCATTGTAGGGTTTGCTTTTATTTTTGCCTCCAAAGAATTTTGGCTGATCTGGAAGTTTGCTCAGTTCCCGTATGACTGCCTAAAACACACATATTTCTCAACTTGCTGGACTTCTTTTCAATGATAGTATTTCTAGAAATGTATGGGGTTTAATGACGTGAGGAAGAGATAGCGTTTCACGATTACACACACAATTGAACACACTGAATTTTTAAAAATATGATATTATAAAAAGTTTGTAGAGCTTGGTTGGTGCAAAGGGTTTCAGCTGTTGTGGATCTTGGCCTGAGCTACAACATAATTTTGTAATAAAAATGTTTATATTATAACAGTGTATAAAATATTAATTGTTTTCACATGCATAAGGATTGCTTCAGTTTTGAAAAAAACACAACTTGCCCTGAAAATGCCTTTGCAACTCAACAATACAAACAAAAGCTCTTTATTCTTAGATACTTCTGCTTCTCATTTTTCTTGAAGTGAATTGTTCAAAGATTGTGAAACTGTTCATCTACGTTCACTATGAGGGGGAAGAGAAAAGGCAAAGAGATCTAACCCTTTGTTTTCTGATGAAACATTTTCCTTCAGGAGTCGAGCGTCCCTTTTTTTCCTGCGGTGCTCACTTCACCTCAACATCAAACAAGACGTAAAGAAGAGTGATTTTGACACAAGAAGGTGCCGGCATCTTTAACTGTGGCCCGTCTCTGCCTCAGCAAACAGCCAGAATGAGTATGAACAGAGGACAAGCCCCATTGATTACCTAACTACCTGTAAGCCAATCATACAGTCGTTCTGCTATGACCCAGTGGAGGCTGGTATTTCTGGCATTGGAAGAGCTGTAAAACTGTAACTACAGGACAGGCAATATCAGTTGGTAAAATTTGGATTTCCTTTTTCATCTCTAACAAGACGCAGCAAGTTTTATGTTTCGTGCTTTGAGCCAGCGAATGTCCTTGACAATTAACATGTGGAAATGCAGCATTCCCGAAAACAAGCCGCAAAATAGGACAAGGCTTTGTTTACTTCTATAAATAATTTGGTTTATTATTCACATGGGAGATAGATGTTGGCCATATTTCCCATTATCATAAAGTCATATAGTGTTATGTAATCTAATGAGTAAATTGGGCTCTTTCTCTCTTCATATCTTCTTTTTCTCTTGCTCTAATGGCAATGTAATTACGCATAGCTATTACCTCAAAGCGACTGAAGCAAATCAGGAAAATCCATCTGCGTTAGAGGTGCCATTGCAAGTGCATGCTGTGGTTATGTTTTGAGTCACATACGGGCTCAGAGAAAGTGGCAAGTAGGGAGTCTATGAAGGAGATTCACTTAAATCAAGTCATTAAAAACAAACTAATACAAATCAAGAGTGGACTGTGGAAATCAGCACCATCAGCAATGTGAGCAGTGAATGGATGTATGTCATATCAGTTATGTCTGAACACATGGGACATTTGTGTTTAGTCTGGAAGGCCCAGATGAGCTGCATTACTGAAGACCTCGAAGATAGTGAGAGGGGCGTCAGACAGGGGTCCCATTTCAACAGGTATGTGGGGAGTTCAGTAAAATGTGAAATTAATATTGTTTAATTTTTGTTGAAAGCATAATTTTTGAGGCCATACATGTTGCCGCTATTGTATTGATTTTCTTATAAATACTGCAATGCTTTGAGCTAAAGGCAAGCATTACTAGCTAACATGTTCACAGTCACAATACCAATGAATGCAGTATTTCAAATGTTTTCATGCAAATAATACAAATATATAGCAAGAACAGCAGTGGTCCTAGAATCGATCCATGTGGAACCCCAATAAAGATCCTTAAGAAGTCGGAATTTATACCTTCAACAGATAAAACTTGGGATCTATCTGTATGGTAATTGCTAAAACCAGGAGACGGCAGTGTAAGAAGCAAAGGAAGAAGATGAATATAATCAACTGTGTCAGTTACTGAAATTATGTCATTTAACACTAAAGAGCCAGCAAAAGCAATTTATGCAGGTTTATACTAAAAAGTATTGGACAAAGTGAAATTTTAGCCTGATGAAGTAAAGTTAAGGGATCACCAGTGATTAGGATCCATCCTCTGGGAGGCATGAATGTATATGTACAACAATTCATTAATCCATCAATTCGTTTTTGAGATATTTCAGTCTTGACCAAAGTGGTGGACTGACTGACTGACTGACTGACATTATCAAAAACAGAGCTAAGCCTCCACAGCTGCCGATTTTACATGGACTAAATGACTAATTCTGGGGCACCTGCTGGAGTGAAAAGTCTCAAACTGAGCGCAGAAAAGATGAAAACTGTCAGGATATTCAAAGCTTTACTTTTTGTCTTGACTGCAGTATCAGTCAGAGCTTCATTCTGCAGACTCAACCCCTGCTAAACTATGATCTGTGTCAATCAGGAGGTAATGTCCTGTTTACGCATATACTGCATCTTGATCATCCAGGTGCATCAGTTAAATGGCTAAAAAGTTGAGATGAATATTTGTGAACAAATTTAATTGTCATTAATGTCAAATTATTTTTTGCTTCAACTTGGACAAGATTGTAAACAATAATCGTGTTTGGGGTGTAAATGTGATTCCATGGAGATACGAGTAAGACAGCATACCGAAATCCACTCTGGAGTGGTTTTCCTCTCTTAACGACTGACGATGCAGCTACATCCTGAGGAAAATGACAGAAACAAAACTTCTATTGCAAACACTGCTGAAAAACCCTCACAGCACCAAAGTTAAACATTCATGCTTTCTGAAAGATCTAAACAGGGCTGTGGGTCATAACAGTCCCACATTTAGGACTACATCAATTTTCTTGACACTGCAAATGCAAAAAAGTGCATTAATAAGCATGCAAAGTGTTTTCACTGTAAGCAAGTGAAAAAAAAATAGAGACTAAAAACAAAACAATCTACATATAAAAAGAAGTACAAAACAATGAGCCAAAGATGAAGGAGCAGAGGAATTGAGCCAGCAGCTAGAACTCTGACAAATGGGCAAAACAAAAGCAGAGAAAAAGTGCTAACGATGCTCGAGACGCTCTTCATTGTGAGTCTGTGACTGCCTGAAACATAGAAGTGAGGACAGAAGAGGAAATTTGCATATGTAGCAGAAAAAGACATAATGTGTGTTTTGATTGAGGGATATGTCTAAAATTATGATTGTGGCAATTTAAGGTGTCGACTTTCCTACAATGTAGTCTAATCAGGTCACAGTGGTCCCGTCTTCTTGTCTGCAGTGACAGTTTGTGCCTGTATGTATCTGACTGTGCACATTTACTGTATATGTGTCTTTGCATGCTGGGGCACAGGTCCTTCCTTTTCTAACCTAGATGTGTCTAGGTGATTTATTCTGTGACGAGGACAGTCCCTGGGAAGACTGGCCTGTAATGACATGTCATGTCAGTGGAGCAGTAAAGGGATGAGAGGAAAGGAGAGGAGAAATAAGTAGAGAAAAAGGGAAGATAAACATTTAGCAGGGCTCAGGTTTTTTTCTCCACTTACACTGACTTGATTAGCACCCTGTTCGCTCCCTCTGTCGTCTCACTTTAACGTCTCCAGCTAGAGTCAATTAGAAAAATGAGAGGAAACGTCAGTGAGAAACAAGTCACCCACTAATGCAATCGGACACTCCAAAACTCACTCTCCATCGCTCTCAGAGTCTCTCATACACACATCGACACTGACACATAAACAGAAAGGGGAGCGGCACGAGCAAGGCTTACTTTCAACTGTTCAAGGTTTGGAGACAAAGTCGTCCAGAGGAAAGTCAAATACTTGTGTGAGTAAGATGAATATATGGCCACACGTCCTAGAATAGCAACCAAAATAATTGGCTTTTATGTTTGCATTGCTGTGTGGATCGTCAAAATTACATCCACCACACAAAACATATTGATTCCAAAAAACCTTTGAATAGAAACAAGCTGTTGGAGATGACACAGTGACACACTGTTTAACGTGATTAAAGTCGATTCTCTTTCATGGCTGAGCGCGTTGATAGCATTACAACGGAGCTGGCAGGTGTATGATGAAAGATGACATCTTCTGAGAGGATTTAGAAGACTATAGGAATGATATCATAACTACATTTTTAAACAGATACACAGTATTAAGAAATAATGCAGTGTTAACAGACGCAATCCTGCATGAATGCACACAGCAAATGAATGTTTGCCCGGTTTTATGTGTAATCTACCGTCCAATGTAAACTGAACTATCCTGTCACATTGTATGAAAGGAGCCTGTAACATGTGTTGGTATGAATCTTAATGCATATATGTTTTTATGCCCATCTGTCACAAGAGGAATATGCCCGCTGGTTTTCTTGGTGAATATCATCCCCCTTCTGACAAATAGGAACAGAAAAGAGTGGTTTCAACCGGGAAATAGTCTCCATCATTCCTGTGACACTTGCTCTTGTAGTTTTGACTATGCAGCTGCACTGACTTATGCATTTCTCCCATTAAAATGTATTTATTTAATAGCTGTTATTGCGATAATGTTTATCTTTTAAATATTTTAAAGCTTACTTTTAAAAGTGCTTTGCTGTATCTTCACACTTTTGCTCCTCCAAATTTTGAAACCTGAACGGATCTAATGGTGAGAATTATGCTAAATTACATAATGAGACATATCGAGCCACTGTGACCTCAGTTGATGTGATCCAGCACCTCATGTGACAGCTGAAACAGAGAGCAACGGATGTGCTAAGAGCTACATTATGGACAAAGTCAACATTTCTGATCAGGATCTCTTAAATTTATTAATTCTGAAGTCCAAAAACTAAAGTGGTGTTCTTGAAGTCTTGAGATGACCTCAACAGAACAATGCTAGAGATCTGGAAGAAAAGGATAGAAATACTCAAACATGTGCAAAAGGAGCAAATGGAAGGCACTCGTGCAGAGGAGTAGGAATATATGGAGTTTTGATGAAAATCCTTTATTTTATTTGTGGTTTTGACTTTGACAGGTTATGATGTTAAATGAAGAGACAAGTGAACACTGACAGATTTACTCCTACACATTTGAATGCCTGAAGTTTGCTGTCAGTTATTGTCCAGCGTGCATATATATGTGGATATAAATCCACATGTATGCAGTAATATTGGCCTGGCCAATTTCCCATTCAGCCTCTAATTACAAGTGCTCCAATTTAATGTAAACGCTGCCATATTAATTTATGACTATGAAAACTGTGCTTCAGGGAGTTTGAGCATTTCTATTTTAAACACACTCCTCACTGGCAGTTTCAGACTCTTTATCTGTGGAAACATGCTAAGAGCAGACAATTCTTTTAAGTCCTTATCCTTGTTAGGGCAGCTGTAACATTTCTGAGGGCTGAAACAGATCAGCAGTGTAAAAAGTCCATTAACTTTTTCAGTCGTGGTGGTTTAGACAAATTTAAGGGGACAACGGGCGGAAGTGATGGATTGTTTGCAGCGGCTAAATCTGCGGGAGCTGCGCTATGTAGTGTGATGGTTGTAGTGGAGGCTGAGGTAGAGAAACATGGTGAAGGAGTGAGGGTTTGTGGTGTATATGTGTGATAGAAGTTCTCTTAAGGGCGGTGTTACCACTGCAGAAAAGACAGGTGCGAAGTGTGATGAAGTCGTGGCTCGACGAGTTCCAGATGAACATATCTGGTGGCATTATTAATGTTGATATATGCCCGTCTCTTGCTGAAAAAAACACATGGAAAGTTAAGATGGTACAGTTTTTGGGGTCCTTGACAGCATCTCCAACACACACTTGTCTCTGGGGTTTCTGTATTTGTCTTCAACACAAAGATAAATGAATAACAAAGACATGAAATCAGGTTGCAGCGACATGTCACGGTGTTATTTAAAAATTCTAAGACTGAGGTCAGAGATGGCAAATTATTTATAGCTTAAATGAAGATAGTGCTTGCTGGATAGACACAACTTTTATAAGCTGCCATCCTGATTATCTGGAGAGATGACTTTCTGTCAATATTTATTTCACAGCACACAAAGGTCGGTTGAGGAAAGGCAACAAAAGTTCAACAAATATTAACTTTTGTTTCAGTGTTTAGCAACCACACCACATACAGAATAATGGTGCAGCAAACAATGCTGTTTTCAATCAGCTTAAAACAAAAGGGGGGACACAGGTGTTGTCTCCCATGACAAAACTCGTAGTTGGATGTCTGTCTCGTGGGAGAGTCCAGATATATCTGGCCATAAGGCCTGTCGTCTGCTTAACCTGAGGTCAATATCCTCACTGAGGTCCAGATGATGCATCTCTGCTACTGCAGTGTAGAGAAATAATATTCCTCAATACAGGAAGCGACTCAAATGAAAAAATTAGAGAAGTGTTATCCACTGGAACATCATCTCTGCTCAGAGCCCTGGGCACAGCGAGAAAAGCATTTCTCATTTATAACTGCGGACTAGTTGTATTGTTATAACTGGTGAGGGTGTGCGTGTGGGTGTTAAGAGGCTGAGCTTGTGAACCCAAGTGCAGACAAACTATGAAGGCAGGGAAGCAGTTAAAGGGATTTCTTGCAAAACTTAGAGGATTGATTAGGTGTACGGTGAAGTGAGCCTTAAGCTGCAGGCCAGAGAGGGAAGCTGGTAATGGGCAGAGCGGTGCCGAGGTGTTTCGATCCAGAGAGGGTCTCCAGGTGAACAAAGTGAGCTTGGATTTACAACTGAGCGGCAGGGATCGAAGCTGGGCAGCAGGTGAGGAAGACGAGGCCGGGTGGAAGTCAGGGATGACAAGACAAAGCAGAGACGAAGAATGTAATTAGTCAAAAAGAAAGTGCAAAAACACGGCACAAATTTCAAGCTGGGACGTAGTAGCTCTAACTGTGAGATGCAACAACCATCTGGCGGAGCTGAGTATATGCAGAGGTCTTGATTATGGTGATAAGGTGCAGCTGGTGGCTCCACCCCTGACTCCAGCACACCTGCAGACAATCACACAAACACAGAGGAGGAGCTGCTCTGAGGGAGACCCGAGGTCAGATGATGTCCTGAGGGCAGATGTAACAATGGAGGTGATTCTACACTGCATATATCACGCAAGGTGGGGGATTCATAGTGGGGAGCACCAGACCCAAGTGCTTCCAACATACAGAAAAACATAAATGAACCAGAGGACCGTCACACTACGTCAACATGGTGGAAAAGCTGTTTTTTGTCGTTATATCTGTTATATATTTTGCTTGCCTGCCTGCCTCTACACAAATCTCACATGTTGCGCGTTCGAGTGACTTTCTTAGTGCCGAAATACATCGTCCTATCTGGGAAATCCTCCAGAAAAAAAAAAAAAATCGGCTCCAGTGAAATTAAGAGTGACAGTGATTTGGGAAAGAGGTAATGAAAAATAGGGAATACATGTTTCACTCTCTCCGCACCATATTTATTTTCAACCACTGGAGGGGTGTGTATGCGCAGCAGAGAGACAATGGTTGCCATGGAAGACACCTATTCAAGAAACACTCAGGTCTACTGAGGACGGCACATGAACCGACTCGAGCAGCTCTTGGGTTTGAAAAGATTGACCTGAGACCAGAAAGGAAGCCGCCAGAGTCATCAGGTAGCACTTGACAGTTCTATTTTACTATTATCATTATCCAATTACATAGTTGATTGAGTCTGAAGCTCATTTGCATGTCAGCCTGCTTCCCTGTTGCCATGTTGAGCCAAAATAGGCAAATGACAACATAAGAAGTAGGGGAGCACACCTGCACTCACATATTTGATGCATTTTAGTAATTCAGTTGGGTTGAAATCTTTGCAATATTTATATGCTGTCCTCTTCATGAAGTAGCAAAGCATTGAATTTCAGTACTTTTTTCCTTGCAAGGCTGCAGACAGTATGGTTTCTTTGTCTGCACTAACATTTGAGCTGTCCATCACCTTAATGGCTGCTGTTAAATAAAAACAATACACTCTTTATTTCCCATCAAGTTTCAAAACTGTTCCAGAAATAATCAGTTACTTTCTGATCTGACTTTTTTTTAAACCCTGCGACTTCCTGCTGACTCCCAAAAACCAGGAGGAAAACAATTTGTTCCATCTCTTATTTTATGATGTAACATCAGCGCAGGGCATTACAAGAACTCGATGGAAGACATGGTAGTGATAGCGACGTGGTAATTTTCCCCAGACATCTAAACATTTCTGCTTCAAAACGACCCGCTTTAAAATAAATCTGCTTTGTGGTGTAAAAGTTCATTCACAGATTGTGCCCTCAGGTGCCTCCTGCCACGCATACACAAGGAAACAGCTCCAGGCTGTATCTCGGTTTGAGTTTGACACAGAGAAATCTCAATGTGCAAAATATATATGCAATTTCTATTAAGATAATGAAATATAATTTCCTTTGAACAATTTAATTTATACTTTCAGAGTTATATAGGCCTACTTAAGATTTACACAATGAAAATATGTGAATACATATATACAAATATTTATGTTGGGCGTTTTGAGCTGTGTCACTGGGGGCGTTAGGCCCTGGTAGGGTCTCCCAAGGCAGATTGGTACCATGCCAGAATAAGAGCAAAGCAAAACACCCAGATGGGGAGCAAGTTGCCTGGACTAGGGAAACCGGGGCACCCTCCTGGAGCCAGACCTGGTAGGAGAGCTCGCTGACGAGCATCGAGCGGCCTGGCCTTTGCCCATGGCACCCGAAAAAAAATGACATTGAGCCATCACTGTGTGGACTACTGCTTGCAGGAAAAAGCATGTGGGTGGGATGCAGTGCAAGCTGAGAGGCAGGACGGAGAACAATGTTGACTGGCTTACATCACAACCCGACCCCAGATAAGCGGTTGAAGAGGAAGGCTGAATGGAGACAGACAGACGGACAATTCCATCCTTACTGCTGGCTTTATTTGGGAAAATATTTTCTAGACGCAACCACAAATGCACTAAAATCTTCCCAAAAATGTTGCGTTGTGTTGAATCAGTTCCTCAATTTGCAATATTCGTCATGCACTGAAACTCATTATGAAGTAATTTATTTCTAACTAGACCGCAAATGAGGCAATGTTTTAGTAGATTTTTCCATTTCAACTCACAAAGATATGACCAGAACGTTTCCTATACGTTGCACGTCTGTGTGTGTGTGTGTGTGTGTGTGTGTGTGTGTGTGTGTCTGTGTCTGTGTCTGTCTGTTTTCTTTTGAACCTGGAGTGTGTGTGGTCTGCAAGTTGTGCACTGCTGCCTCTCGCTCTAACTCTTCCTTTAATCTCAGCAGTTGTTGGACAAAAATAATATATATTGGTTAGCTGTTGACGTTCATGTTAGCTATGTTTCGTGAGTGCTGATCTTCTCTCCAACAAAAACAAGTTAACCTGGTGCAGGGTTGCAAGAATTAGACCACAATCTTAACTCTCACAGTCACCTACACTGTCGCTGTGCAGTGTGTGTAATGTGAGATGAACACTGAACTCTGGTCTGGAGACAGGGAGCCAGGAGTGATTCAACTAGTCAGAAAGACAGACCTGCACATAATGAGCTGCTCTGCATGTCTGGGACCTCATTCACACCAAGTATGAAAAACTTTGTGTCCTGCATATTCTATCTAGATAGATGAATGATCCAATTACACTCAAAAACCTTTACATTATGTATTGTTACGGTCTGTTTTGAGCATTTTTTTTAAAGCACAACTTATAAATTGAGGCATTTTATATTCCAGTTTACAAGGGTTTACATACATTGTTTGAAAGAAATGAGCAGAAATTCAAAGAAATAACTTGTAGTATTCTTGGTGAAAATGAAAGTCAGGTTTCAAAATGTAAGTTTATGTGTCAAAAGAAACTTCACCTTCAAAATCTGAGTTGTAGCTATTGAAGGTCAAGTTTTAATATCTACAACAATATCTTCAATATCTGTAAAATGGAGATTGAGATTGAGATTTATCAACCTAGTTAAACTGAATAAACAGCCCACAGACTAAACACACAAAGTCACGTCAGAAGACTGTGATGGTTAGCAGAACACCATATATCAATGGCTAACTAATGGAAACCTGAAATTACAA
Organism: Embiotoca jacksoni; assembly: GCF_022577435.1. Lineage (NCBI taxonomy): Eukaryota > Metazoa > Chordata > Actinopteri > Embiotocidae > Embiotoca > Embiotoca jacksoni. The sequence goes on from NW_027185403.1 coordinate 3,967,437, forward strand.
ATTGACCAAATGTAATCTGTTGTGAAATTATGCTTGGTGCTAACATGCTTTTCATTTAGAAATCTAATCAGGTAACGGAATAATTGTGCTTTGTTGTAATTGCAATTTAATTGAGCCTCATGACTGAACCTTATAATTAGCAAATATGAGCTGAAAACAGAACCTTCCCAACTGCTTATCCAGTATCCTATCATGATGCAGGTAACAGCAAATAACTAACTATTTTAAAGATGAGGGATATTGTTAACCTCATTGTATTTTCAGTGGCAAATGTAAATGAGACTCACGTCTTATGAGAGAATGTTTACTCAGAAAGAAGAATCATCCGTGAAAATTTATGACCCCCATTGAGGAGTATTTCTCAGACAGGATGAAGCTGAGAGGAGCATGAGGAAGAAAAAAGACACCACTTAACACGTTAACACTGAAAACCGAAGAATGACTGCATAACTGGTGCACAACCTGTCAAAATTTTGACACCAAAGGCAAACCTCCTCACATGCCTTCCACCCCTCAGAAACTAAACCTCGTCGCTGGGATAATTGAAGATTGTGTTTTCCCTCTGCAGCTCCCTGATGTAAATATGCACGTGGGAATGTGCAGGAAGGAAAAACAACAGATGTGCTCAGCCGACCCTTCATTGGTAAACATAGTCTTAAAATATGGACATTTGAGCTTTTGGCATCATTTAGTTGAAAGCAAAAATGTGGCAAATGGTAAAATTCTGCAGCTAAAAGGAGAAAAAAAGACTTTCTGGACGTCTGCTGTCCTCGTCTTGTCAGTTATACACCACTGAACCACAGCGACATGTATAACTCTGTCGTGCGATAACGGCTCTGGCAAAGAGGCGTTAACTTTATAAGGCATAACGAGAGGGATACGGGGAATAGGCTGAAACAAACACAATATAAATGTCTTTTAGGTTTCAAGGTCAACATCAATTCTCTCCTTCACATCATTCAAGAGGTGTCATGCAGGTGGAGACAGGACGCATTTATCTGCGGGGAGCGCGGCAGCCTTTTGAGTGCCAGAGAACAACTGAATTTCAGACTGGGGAAAAAGCAGTGTTAAGACTGTCAACTCCTGTTTTAATCGATGTATACACATTTCATAAAGATAATTACAACAATTTTTTTCAAATAAGATGGAAGTTGAGGAAAAGAAAATCTTTCTGGCAAGCAATTGACTCTGTGACACATCTTCACGTAAGAAAGCGTAACTGCAAGCTGGGGCTATTTGACAACACAGCAGGTGTTATGAAAAGATGACTGCAGCCTGAGGAAGTGTTTTCTTTTTCTAAATGTTCCTGCGGGTATTAATCTATTAAATATGGCCTAAGGATGTGGTTCTTGATGAAGGTCCTCAGGACACACAAAAAAAATCGCTGTGTTTAAAGGGTGTAATTTCTATAGTTCTGTAGTTGAATCAAACAACAAGAGCAAATTAATTCATATCCTGTCTCCTTCACAAACACATACCTGCAGCTACAAAACACCACGTCATTAACACGAGTGTAAATGTTACTGCATGTAAATGCTGCAAACAACTTAATAGTACAGGTACAATCCAAAATCCACCTCAAACAAACAAAAACTAAGTTAGACTGGAAAATATTATGGACAGAACTGACCAGTCGGGTGATTCAATGGTGGTGTGTGTGTAGAGTAGTGGGAGTTACCCTGTATGGAAGCAGTACAGTAAATGATGAATAATGTAAAACTAAACACTGGGGATGCAACTGTCGCTTATTTTCATTAACAATCTCACTAATCACTTTTTTAATTAATAACATTTTCCTATCAGAGCTCAAGGCAACACATGCAAATGTCTTGCTAAGCCCGAACAACCAAAATCAAACATAAAAAGATATTGAATGTCCTATATGACAAAGAAAAGCAACAGTTCACAGGGTTAAAATTCACTCAATTTACACGCAGCAAACACGCTGTGTCAGATCATGTCTGTCTATCGTTCATCAGTCCAGACTGACTTTTGGACATCTGGTTGATGTCCAAGACAGGTTCAACATCTGAACGTCTGAGTCGGACACTGTTTGGATGTCTGGGGACATGTTTGATATTTGAATGTCTGGCTAGAGCCTCTCGAGACAGCTCTGGACGTCAATGGATGAGCAAAACAGGTTTAATATCAGAGCATCTAAGTAGTCTTCAATATTTCAGCGTTTGGCTAAGATCCTCTCAGATGTCTATGCTAAATAAATATAAATAATCACAGTATTATGAAAACCGATATAGCATCGTGCAAGTGTTGGTTTTTAATGTCTTGATGCTCACCTTGAACCAACCTCCAAACATGAGCAACCCAACAGTGTGTTTACAGATTAAAAAAACAAGCACTTTTTCTAGCTATGCATGCTATCTGGACGCTAACCTGGTGTATAATAAGTTGCTGTTCAGTATAACTGTTACAGAGCATTCATGTCCTAGTGGTTTGAGCTCCTGCCCTGTAATTAGAAGGTCTTTGGTTCAGCTCTCTCCTGACTTGAAAATGTGCTAGTGAGATGAATAATGAATTGATAAGAAACAAAGTGTGACCCTGGAAAGACTGTAATTCCTGTATGACCATGCACTGCTAGCATTCCTAATTTTTAGAAAAGTAATAAATTATTGCATCAGCAAACGTTCGGCAAAGATGGTAAACTGAGGTCTTATGGATGTGTCTGTGCTCTGTAGGCAGTTACACTGACAAACATGTTGGCTTGAAAAAGTACTGAAATGATCAATCATCTTTCAAAGTATATGCTCATAATTTTCTGTAGATGGACAAATCATTTGGTCAATTTAGCTTTTTTAACACCACTGTCTGAAGACAAAACAATCCTACATGACGTGCATCGGGCAGTGTGGGTTTAAATAATCCTAAACTGCTGTCAAAATCATTAAAAAACAGGAGTCGGACCATCGTGACGCGACCTAAAGGCCCCATGAAAGCCACACTTAATCTACCTGACAAGAGCTCCTCTCAAGACCACAGTGTGACCATGACTTTATGATCCCCAGGATCCAATTTAACAAAGTTTATGGCTGCCTGCCAAAGGGAACATTTTCCTCCTCATCTCGGAAATTCCAGTCTGATCTAATTTAAACTTTATCAGACAAAAGAGGACCTCATCCCTCACATTAAGTAGACAGAAAGGTCCAAGAAGTGATTTATTCGTCATGGTAACTGCCTTGCAACTACTAATTTAGTTACAATATCCCAATGAGGACAATGTTAAAACTTGAAAACCTTTTTAACATGGAACATTTTGACAATGGGTTCAGTCTTCAGTTCCTCTAAGCTCCGACAGTGAGCCAGCATCCACAACACCAGCAGCCTGAAATTGAATCCAACATTTCGTTCATTTTAGTATTTACACCTGTGCTTTTCCTCTGTGACATCTTATGTGAAAATGTTCCATGTAGTAATATTGGTAAACATGGGTTTCTGTGAAAATGTTCCCCTCGGTGGCTCGTTTGAGGTTTTGGAGTATCATAGAGTTGAAGATGATATGTAATTTGTCAGATCAGTGAAGTACAGGCTGAGCCGATCTTTGATTGATTAATTATCTGATGTGATAAACCATAGCCGAAGTGGGCTGCACAAAAAACGCCTCTCCAATTCCTCTGAGGTTACAGTTACATGCACAGTACAGAAATGCTTTAAGAGCAATAAAATTCAACTCATAGTGATTGAAACCAAACTGAATGTAACATAGTTTTTTTCTTGCCTTGCCTAAGTACCACCTGCATGACTGGAGTGCATATTTATTTATTGATTTTCCTGTTATGTAGGTATGAGTCAAGAGTTTTATGAAATAAAGTGACATTGCAATAAATAATACAAAATACAATTCTTAAAACAGGCATGTTTATTAGGATACTTTTTTTATTATTCTAAATGACTTGTTCAGGTGCATATTATTAGCAGCCCAGGATATGACGGTATTGATTTAACAGGAGCGTCTTCTTTATCAGATTTCATTCATAGTTATTTTGAAACTTACTGTCTGTATCTAAAAAACTGACTCCAGAGATCCATTAGGATGATCTAAACTTGAATTAATGGATACTGAGATGATATATAATATACTAAGTCCCTCGGAAAATCAATTTTCATTTTCAATCTCCTCCATCTTCTGAAAGCTGTAGTTTGATCACAGGAGAATTGGATTGTTTTGGAGGCAGTGTTGCATTATCTGTGTCGTCTTTCTACATATTTATTGTATTTTCTTAAATTCCCTTCAAGATTACCCAGAAACTTTCCGCCCGATGTCAAAGATATCATATCTCTCACTGTGTGTATGCATTTTTCTGTGCTGTATATTACCTTCTGCATTCCTTGAAAAGCCGGCTGGAGGAAGCTGAGCTGCTGTGTCTGAGTGGTTTGTCCTCCTTGCTCCTGATTGGTTGGTTCTTGCCATGTTCCTGTTTGAGCAGCTCCACCTCCTTCCTGTAGGCGTCCAGCTGGCATCACGGGGAGTCGTTCTCCTCCTTTAAGGCTTCTGCTTGGGAAACACCTACACATCCATGCGATACATAAACATACACAATGACGCATTATTCCATTGCCAAGGAAAGAATTTAACTATTGTTAGTTTCTGTGCCAAACTCTATTGTTCTGTGCGCTCTGTTGTGCCGAAGAAACAATCACTCCCTGTAGGTTTCTAATTCAGGCATCAACGAGCAACACATTTCTGCTCTCACAATTCTGTGACTAATTCCTGATATTCCAAGTTCAAATTGAAACTGCAAGCAGTGATATGCAGGCCCTCGGATGGTGCACGTCGGGGATCCAGCGGGTTGGTGCTGCGGGCTCCCCGATGCGCAGCATCCCTGGTGCCAGCAGGGGGGCGCTATGACTATGGGCGAATATTATCATACAGGTGTCTTCAGGGCGGGGCTGTTATCAAAGATGTAATGTTTGAGGAAGATCGCAATATGTACATAAATGTTACAGCAATTTATAGTTTCATGGCGAGATGATCAAAATGGCCGCCACGCCACAGGCACACCGTTCGACGAAAACAAATTCTTTTGATAACTTTTTCATCTCCCAGGTGTTAAGATAGGACAGACAAAATTTCAGGTCGGTACGTCAAAATCTGTAGGAGGAGTTTGTTAAAGTACAACGTGTGCTGTGTATCTACGTGTTCACCGGATTTGGTGCATGTAGGTAAATGTAGCCACCGGGGCTAGCGAGCCATTTGGCCACTCCTATATTTCTGCTGCAGCTTTAAGATTTAGAAGACTTTCAAAATAAATTCTAACCGATTTTACAGTCTAACGCTGATTTTGAAATGACAGGAAGAAATCTCCAACAGAAGGAAGGAAAAACTTCCCTTTTAACAATATTTAAACTTTCAACAGTAGAAAGGAAGAACTCCCTTTAAACAGGAAGAAACCTCTAACAGAGGAAAAACTTCCATTTAACTTGTTCTACACTCTAATTCGATTTATCATCAGTCTTTATTCTTTTATTTCTTACAGACACATTGAAAATACTGCTAACTATTTCATAACACTGGCACTAAATTGTTTCTTTGTAATCTCAATCACCGGAAAAGTATAGAGAAACCCTCCTGAGACGTTTAGACAAAGAATCATTTTCTTTCTTTTTACATTTCTGAACCAAATGCAGAGTATGAGAGCCTTTAACAATTTATGTTCCCATGCAGTTACTGAACTACAATCCCTTTTGAAAAGGGCAAAAATGCCTTTTATCTCTAAATAGGGTTTTGACTTCAATAGGATTCTTCCTTTTCTATTCCTTTCCCCCCCCCTATTAACTTTCCTGAAGAAATTGAATTCACTCTGACCTCAGTGTGACGGAAAGCAGAACAAAGCTGATTTATTGATTTTGATCTGAAATCCGGCTAATATATTAATAAATGCCCCCAAAATCTGATTTTTCAGCATATTTGCAAATTGAGGCTTGAATATCTAATATGGTACCAACTCCAATGTGCAACAGGCAAAAGTTTGAGCCATGCAAGTGTGTACAGGACATTTAATTCATTTCATGGTAACGAATGCAATTAATTTAATGATCAATGTTAAATTTACCATCAATAATTTTCAAAGCAAAACGCTCATCTGGCTACGAAATGTGAATATTAATGTCTGCTTCTTTTCATCTTCTTTTAATCTTTTATTGTATTATAGGAGGCATGTTGGATTAGTGAAATTACCCACCAACAGAAATTAATTATTATCGCTGAACTACTGCGTAACAACTCTCCTAATGAAGCCTCTGATCCCTCAAGAGTAAACAAGGAGATCACTGTGCGACTGCCTTCTTGTGCCCAGACTTGTAAAAATGTTGTTACAAGCTGCAGTTAAGATTAAAATGATTTCATCGGCTAACGTGCTTACCAGCTGCTGCTTGAATCTAACTATTGATCTGCCACCCACCTGTAGCTTGACCCCTTCCTCCTGAACCACCTAATCCGCAACAGCAAAATGTATTTTGAGGGATATGTGAAGCTGACTCGACTGCATTTTCTGGAAAGTAGGAAAACAGTTGGCAAATGTTCCCATACAACTTGACTCATTTGTTTTATTATTCTTACAACACAATATCTGCAGAATTATTGAGCTTTTTTATGGTTACATTGAGCCACTAACAGCACTTGGTTTAGATTTGGGAAAGCATGTGGTCTGGTTTAATTCACAAAAACTACGGAGGAAACTTGGGATAAAAACTAAACATTAACCTTTGAACATCCACACAGCGATTATGTAATTTGCAAACAATTTAATAATCTACTGGCATGATTTTTAAGGAAACAGTGGTGGTTGCACATATTTTGCAATCATTTTGAATTAAAGTCTAAATTTACACCACTGACACCATCAATAACATAATCTGAACATCTTTTTCTGGCTATCACTGCCCCCACAGGTATATTTCCACCTTTTAAGAATTTAAGGTGCCTTCTTCTCGCTATAACTATTCATTTATGTATTTTTATTTTTACATCAGCAGACCACTTGTGGGTAAGGCAGGGAGATGTTAAAAATGAAAATGAACAAAGATGAACAGTTTATATGTATTAACACATACATGTATATTTCATTAACATCAGGTTGCCTTATTAAAATATGGCTCATCTGTGCTGCAGTACACGGCCAACTGTAAAATATACTACAGTTCCATAGTCGATTCTTTCAGGTAATATTATCATTCACATTTCCTGATATTAATATAATTATTTTTCAATTTGAGCCTGCATCACGAAGATATTAATACGATGTCTAATATTGCATCCATATGGTGCCAATAGGAAACTGTATTGAGAGAATTATGATGAAAAGATCATAAATATTAGATGATAACAATATCCTAAAATATGTTCAATTTCACCCTCACAATTAATGTGAATCACATTAGGATATCATAGGATATAATCTTTTCAATGCACATTTAAAAATTCCCTCACAATGGTGTAGTGTATTTTTGTATGCTCAAGATACATTGGAAACAAGATCAAATTACTGACTAAAGGAAATTTAAAAATGGATATGTAGTCCCCTGTTTGTGGGAAGGGGTGATGGTAGTATTGATCACCAAGTCTAATATCTTAATGCCAAAGGAAAGCCAACAGTTTGGCCACATTCTACCTAATTTTTCGGTATTTGCCCTAAAGTTTGTTAACAACAGTAACAAACACGTGCACAGAGAAAGCAGCTTGTTCTGCCATTAATCTCTGTCCTCAGTTAGAAAACCCTCAGCCACACCTTGATCTAAGATTTATTTTCCAGCCAACTCATAATTGAGCGTTTGTGCTCACTGTGTAATGTACAACCAGCTACATAATTTGTCAAATTCCACAATGTACAACCAATATAACATATTATATTGGAGCAAGATTCAGCAACACTAGCATTGTTCCCTGTTTAATTTTAGAGGTTTTTTTTTTCGTTTGGTCTTATATCAGATATATCAGTGCAAAGATTCAGTATAGTAATAGTAAGAAAGCATCTTGCAATATGAAGCCTAAAGGGCGTGACGTTCCTTTAGAAAATAGATTAAAAGATTAGTTCTATTTCCTGTTCGGCACATCTTATTTATCTCCTACTGTGCTTCCTCTTTCTAATATCAGATTATAGGTTCTTTCCAGAAGTAATGCAGTCTATGTGTGTGTGTGTGTGTGTGTGTGTGTGTGTGTGTGTGTGTGTGTGTGTGTGTGTGTGTGTGTGTGTGTGAGAGTATGAGTGTGTGTGTAATTTATGATTCAATGATTTATTTTATACCTTCCGGGAGCTTCTTTGTAACAAACAGCTTTAATGCAATTTTTTTGTGCAGCTAATCTGATGGACCTTCATTTGTCTACAACTACTATATATAGTGACTGTAGAAACAGAACAATACTGAGCTCCCGAGAAGAGAATTACATGATTTTGTGGGTCAAACCTTTACGCCCACCTACGGAGGCCTTAACAACACTTGGGACCCCAAAAACATGTATTTTTTAGATTTATCCAACTCTAAATCTTGAAATGCAGCCGAGTAGATTAAATGTGTGGCCAGTCCAAACCCAGCCAGATTCATTCGGTGGTGTAAGTGCTCCTTTTGCCATTTCTAATTCAACAAGAAAAAACGGTGCTAACTTAATACAATGTACTGATTCGGACTGTCATTTTTTTCACACATTCCCACGTTTTACGCAAACTAACAAACTAGCTTTGTTGGGTACTTCGGTTGGTGTTGATGGCCACACGATCAGAGCCGGTTCTAGTCACTTTGGCGCCCGAGGTGAGGTATTGGTTTCGGTACCCTTACTCCATCCTACGCACTCTGCTAGTGGAATAACAACATTCAATAAATTGTGTACAGTATTATTCATTACATGATAGCGCTTACATGGGGGGACTTTATTTTCAAAGTCTTGGAAAAAGATATCCTAAATATCAAGGGTTAGATTTCTGTCACTCACTTATTTATTACTTTAACTTTGTGTTCAGATTTTATGCCTTGTCTTTGTCTTTTATTGTGAAGGCTGTAATGATGTCTGAACTAGAAAGGTAATCTGCACGCACGCACGCACGCACGCACACACACACACACACACACACACACACACACACACACACACACACACACACACACACACACATTAATGCGTCTGCTCTATTATCACATTGGAAGGCACAAGGCATTTCTTCTCTGTTTAATGCAGTGTGAAAGTATATAACAGATAAAAGACAGCAGGATTAAACAGGCTATTGAGCATGTTAAAACTAAAGATCAAAGAGCACTGAAGTCCTTTATGAATCTAACTTCTTTACATTAACAGTGAGAACTCCCTCAAATGCTTCCAACAATGCTTTAAAGCTGTCATGAAAAAGACAAAACAAAAGAATCTTGTTTTTATGTCTTTTTGTTTCAGACATGACTCGAAACTACTGAAAACACTTTATAATGACATTTTCTAAAGAAACTCAGAGGCAGAATAAAAACACAAAAAGCAATGTTGGTTAAATCTTCACATTTCCTTTCCTCAACTATTTACTCTGTAGCTATCCACTTCAATTTCCTGTGCCATGTTAAACGGTAGGAAAAACCTCTTAAAAGTCACAACAGGTTTCACCTTAGTGAGAGTGAGAAGTGACGTGACATTTTGCCTGAGCAGATGATTTCCTCTGCAGCAGACGCCTGAACATTAATAACATACTGAGATTGATTCTCTAAGGTTTTCAACACATTAGGTGTTTCACCAAATGTACAATTGTGGTTTTATATTAAAGATATCAAATTGATAAAGGAAAACAGTATGTTACATTTAAAACACAAACAATTAAGTGAAAATATTAAAGTCCTTAACAGCAAAATCAACTTGGTTTGGTTTAGGGAGGGATTATAGTTTCTATTAAACTACTACTTTATTACTCCTGCTTTTTTTAAGGTAAGGGGACCTTCATAGTCAAGGTTACATCAATAACCACAGGGTTAAAAGCAACTGTCAGAACCTAAGCATATCATAGTTATCTGAAAGCAACTGGACTTGGAAATCCAAGTCCATCCACTTTAGATAGACCATGACCTGGATGAAACTCTTTGCTCCAGATGGAAATAAATATTTCATAATAAATCCTACAGCAACTCATGGGCTGCCACTTGACCTTGAACTCAAACAAAAAATATATAAAATACTCACAGGGATAATCCTCACATCCTGATATTTAGCAGCTGATATGTTTACAATGTTCTCCAACTTAGTTTATTCTTTTAGCATTTGCCAGTTGGCACTAAACAGAAAGTAAAGCTGAGGCTGAATGAGATTTCTATTATCTTAACCAAAACTATTAGACAAATTAAAATTTGGACATAGTGATTGTCCTAAATGCAAATTATAATAGTCAGGACCAAAGTGGAGGACCAACAGACTGACGCTGTGTTTCCTAAAGACACACTACAAGCGGTAAAACAGGAGGGATTGTTGCTTCACCATCATATAACAGTTGTAATACATTCTTTTGTCTGCAATTTTCCTTTAGAAAGAGTCACCGTGCATCACCAAGATGTATTTAAAACTTACTGTGACACATAAACATTTCATATGGAGATTATAAACTGAAGACAAACTTTTCAACACAAAGACAACAGCGCACATAAAAGGATGGAACATTTTACAGAAACAGAGCGAGGAAACAAAAGAAGATAAACTAAAATAAAGACAGATTTGTTGAATTTGATTTGCTTCATTTAGGCATTTAGAAGACGTACTTCTGCCGTGGTCTGTCTGGTATACAGATGGTGAGGCAGTTTGTCTTATTACAAATACAGTGATGTAAACAACACCTAGAACAGGGTAAGAATAATCCAGGAGCTGATTTACACTTACACTGAACACTCGAGGCTTTTCAGCAGCAGCACTAACAAACACTGGGATCTTAACATACACGCACACGCTTACAAGCTACAACCTCCGATGCAAAGGCTACTGCCATGTCACTGGGGAGTTAACAACAATGTGCCGAGGCACAATGCTCCACCTAACAGCAAATCAATATTCGTGGGTTAAAGTGTAAAGTGTGATTAATGCATCAGCTCTCTAATGTGGACAGCTCCCAGTAGTGGTTCTGAATGCTTGTTAATGTCATAGATCTATTTCTGGAACGTTATTAGCATTTTCATAGTTCTGCAGGGGATGGAACAGAATATATGCTGTTCTCTTTTGATACTGTCCATGAATATTCACAAAGAACGGGTCCTCATTGACATTCAGCAGAGAAAATGTTTCAGCAACATGCTGTGACAAAACTTGATTTGCAATGATATGTGTTTTCTGTGTCTGGATACACACCATTACACTCATTGTTTGTGTGAGTGCATGATATAAATAAGTGTGTGTGTGTGTGTGTGTGTGTGTGTGTGTGTGTGTGTGTGTGTGTGTGTGTGTGTGTGTGTGTACTTGTATGTTTATTGTTGTGATGACCTGCTTGAAGAGATTTAGACCTTGGGAGTGAGGACATCTTTAACAAATGGGGACATTTTAGCATAACATCAATTTCTGAGACACCTTCAAAAGGCTGTTTGGGGGTGAAGACTTGTGCTGTGTTCCAAATGGCGTACTTGTGTACTAATGTTCACTATTTCGAGTGCGTAAGTGCGTTCACACTGTCAAATACAGAAACATGCAGTGCGCATATCGCCATCTTGGCTATATCCATGAAGGGGTGGGGCCACCAACGTAAAGAATTTTCTAATTAAGGCGTCTGAGGAAGCTGCAGCTGTTCCTGAACACCACATAAAAGTATTTCTTTTTTCACTGCTGGTGCTGGACAGAAGCTATCAGTGTGTTTCTTGAGTCCTTTAAATAGAGGACACAAGAACATATTAATTTCTGGGTAAAATAATTAAAGCTGCAAACATTTTGGCAGGTGATATATTCACATGCTGAGGTTATTTCCGGTCAGTGCAGTACGGCAGTGTGTGATTTGAAACAACGCTACCCTTTCAAAATTCCTGCACGACACGAGTAAGAGTCCCAACATGTAAGAGCACTATTTGTTAGTGTACTAAGGGGAGTATGTCATTGGAAACACAGCACTGGTTTTATTGTTAAGGTACGGATTAGGTCTAGGTTACGGTTAGTCCAGGGATATACACTACGCGTTGACGCGCATGAAGGCTGCCTCACGTAACAAGCGTCTGTTTGAACGTTGGTTGTGCAGATGCGATATCCACATGGCCGGTAAGGGCGGAGTAGGGGCAGTATTTGCAAAACCAAAGGAAAACAAGCCTCAGCCTGTTACGTCCTTGCTGATGGCGTGTTTTGTCCGTCTGTGATCTCAGAATCAGCAAAGTAGTGACCCCCTTGATTGTCGCCATATTTATTGTTTACATCAGACCGGTATGGATGTTCTAATTATACACTTGTGCCTTCTCGTAGAGTCCTCCAGTAACACACAGAGTACAGTGTATGGTACAAAAAGTAAGTACATCTCCAGCCTTGAGGGTGAGAGCTTGGGTTTGGTATTGAGTTGGGATGGTTAAGGTTATGGTAAGTGGCTTAGAAAGGTGTTATGCCACTGAATGTCATCACAAAGATAGACATACAAGCGTGTGTGTGTGTGTGTGTGTGTGTGTGTGTGTGTGTGTGTGTGTATGTGTGAAATATCTGGTTGTTGATTACAGCCCTAACTCAACTGTTTTTACACTCAATCATTAAGACACTCTCAACAGCTCAAAACTTCCCAATCAGATCTACACCTCATGCTGAACTCATTATTGAAACAGCACAGACTCCATTAAACACGAGTCTTTATCATAATTAATGTGGCATTTGTCTGACAGTAAATAATAATGAAAAAAAGAAAACCCCTGTCAGATCCTGCAAAACATGATGAGATGGATAACCTCAATTCCTGGCCCAAACAAAACATGCAAACAAGCTGTTATTTTCTGTGTACATCCAAATATGAAAGCAGGCAGGTGATGGTGAAGCTATTTCAAGCAGAACGACCTGAAGTGACCTGCTCATTGCACACCCTTTGCAGTCTTCAGGATTCAATATTAAGCCCCTTACTGTTGTGTTTCTAGATTGCTATTATGAAAACATTCTCGCAAAACACATAAGGACAGCTTGTTATCTTTATACTTAACAGCAAAAGAGTAAAAACATTTTAAAGTATAAAAACTGATCAAATATCTGCAAACCTCTGCACGCAGGGATAAACTTTTTTTTTTTTTTTTTTTTTTTTAAATGAAGCAGTCTTAAAAGTAAATTAAAATACTATTCTCAAACTGCTCTCTTTTTGTTTGGAAGCAGCATTGAATTTGTTCAACTGCAGTGAGATGTGTAGCTGCAGGAAAAAAGGAAAAGAAAAAAAGAGAGAAGAAGCAGAGGAGTGAAACAATGAAGTCAGCTGGCGGAAAAAGAGATGTGTCTACAGTATGTATATATTTTCGAACTGTGTCAAATATTGATTCAGTTACTTTGATTACTTACACATACAGACATAATAGACAAAGAGGGTCCCATTGAAACTCAATTCAGTGCATTTTTAAATGTATCTGAAGTTACCATTAAATGAACACGTTATGAACTCTTTTAATGTCCAAATATATCTTCCTGGTCTTGTCTTGATCAGATTTGGTGTGATTTTGGTGATATCATTACAGCAATGTTCTCACATGCGGAACAGCTACCCAGACAGGTGCACAGAATCAAAAACACGAGACCGCGAGAAACTGTGTGAAGGGTTCTTTGGTTTCTTTAAAGTTTAACGACAGCAAATCATTTATAGAGGAGTGGGTTATTAATGGAAGGAGGGGAGACACAACCAGCGTATGTCACTGTGATTTGGATCGATGCTCCATACAATGCAGGCCACCACTAACATGCAGATGTGCAATTCTAGTGACCTACAAAGGTGCATGGTCCAATAATTCATACTCTGTTCAACTGAAGTCTACACAGCACGTATTATTTTAAAAGGATGCAATTATTTAAGACACAAATTATTGTTTTCTCAGAATATCTTTTCTTAAAACCCTTTAAAAATCCTGAGGTTTTTTTTGTGTGTATTTTTCTTTTAGAAATATAAAGATAAGGGCTTGGCTGCTTGTCGGAGTTCAGGGGAAGAGGACCTAAGTACACGACACAAAGGCAGTCAAAAAAGCCAGATGCGACGTTTAATGATTAAAAAAAAAAGGCTACAGATGAAAAAAATAATAGGCTCAGGTCGAGTCCAAGGAACAGGGCAGGTCAAAACACAGGTGAGAAACTAACTGTCACCAAACAGAGAAACTAACAATGACATAATAGCCTGACAAGGAAGTTGTGGTGAACAGGAGGTATACAGAAAATGCTGCAGGGCCGAGTGAGAGCAGATGAGTGGCGAGGAGAGGTGGGTCAGGTGAAGGGATGCAGCAGAAGGGGGAGCAGGGCAGATCAAAGTGGATGGTCTGAAGAGGCAAAAGAGAATTTGTCGTTCTAAATATACTTTACCTTTTTAACATGTATAACATCATCACGGTAACTAAAACAACAAGTTGCCAGACTAAGATATGTAGTGAAGATTTGGAAGGAATTTAATAAAAGGTATTAGGTGTATATTATATGTATGTAAATACAATTAGATTTGACTCTGTTAAGATTTGTTGTTCTTGCTCTGCTGAATATCTACTGTATAAGTGTGAAAATGCATTTAGAAAAACAAAAAAACTCTGCTCACCTGCAGTATTTGCAGGTACAGACTTCTGTGATGGCTGGTCTGGCAAGTAGGCATTAATCTAGAGTCAGATATACTTCAGCACTCACATGATGCCTTTCCTCCGTCTTTGGAGAGACCATCATGATACTTTGGAGGCCGTCTTGTTAGACTACAGCTGAAAACAGTAAACTCAGATTTTCGTCTAAATAGAGTCTTTCCATCACTTGTAACATTAACACAATAAAAACAGGCTGGCAGCAGAAGTCAATGTAATGTCATCATCATCACACGCTGTATCCTTTTTTACAATCAATATGTTCGCAGATAAGACTGCCTCACCTCCGGACAAGATTATTGTATATTGATATTGCTATTTCCCTCCAAGGTCCCTACTATTATGTTATGGCTGTTCACAGGGTTTATGTATTGGATAGTACAATTTAACCTTGGAAAAATGTGTGTGTGTGCATCAGGCATCAGTATTAATTTATTCCTACAGTACTTCAATTTCATTGGTCAATGAGAAATAGAGGTTTAAAGCAGGGTAGAGGCCCTGCAGGTTATATAGGTACTACTAATCTACTGTTGTTTTTCCTCTGCGGCCACTTATATTCACCACATTTAGAGGAGGTGCTGCTGCCTGCACCTTTGGGTGTAATGACGTAACATAAAACATAACTCTGTGGTCTGCATAATCAAGTATTTATGTTCTCTGTGTGTAAAGTGTCAAAATATATGAATTCCCCAATTTATAGTTTTAACATACTCACAAAGTGTCATATTAATACAGACTGACACCACAAGGGTCGACTGACTCAACATTACTACCCGTCTTCACCAACCAAACGCCTCACTAATTTACATGACGCTACGCCAACACTATACATGCTGTGCTTAAGTAAGTCACTACCTAATACAAAGCCTTAGCAACAAGGTGAAAGTATGCAGTATGTTACTGGGGCTATAGATGAGCAGCTTTCTTCACCGGTGTTTTATCGAGTTCAGCCCACGATACCTCGGGAAGGCTCAACAACAGTCCTGGCATTCAAAAACTACTCCCCTCACTACTCACATCCACCACCCCCGCTCTAACTATTTTACATCGAAACTAGTATGACTTGTTCCTACATACTTTGGCGATGTTATCGTTGCTCAAATCCACAAGTTCATAAGTGCTACACATGACCACCAACTGATCGTTAGGCTTGCAAAACCAATATAAAGCAAACCCATGTATAAGATAGGTAAATAAAAAGGTATAATCATTCAGTTTATCTAATTGTATTTTTCTACCAGGGCTGATCAATTGATCAGGAAAAAACACTTTTTCCCAATCGAGATACACCTTAATCTTGGCTGCAGACAGAAGAAGGCATACAGCCCAAAGCCAACACTGAACAGCTTCTCCTCTAAGGCAGAGAGCTGTGTGGAAAATTCAAACAACCGAGGAAGAGCATACATTGACCAGCTTTTTTCCTCCTCCTCCTTTGTTGAAACAATCCCACCGGTGAGAGTGAAGTTCCCAGGAGATCTACCTTATGTTTTTGATGGAAGGCAGTCATGCTTAGCAAGACATGTCAAAAAACTATCTGTGGTTAGGGGCACAACACAGCCTGCGGTAAAAGCTACACTCCTGGTCAGGATTTTCATTTTTCCTGCTAAAAGGGACACAATCATAAGGTCTCATATTCCCTGAGCAGTTAACAGGACGAGGTAAGAAATGGAAAGTCAGCACTATGTCAAATAGGGGGAATGTCTCAGTGGCAGTGGCAGGTCAGGGACAGCCTGGTAGTGGTACCAAAATATAGAACTCCTTTGTTGGTTAATTCTTGCTTGTTGTAATTTTGGGGAAAGAACTGTTGTAAGGTGACCAAGTATCAGTGGAGATAATTCTTAGTCCACCTATCATTTAGACTGTTATGTGATATATGTGGTCCATAACATTCACTTACATTTCATAGAGGGTGTGCAATATTTGCATAAATCAAGTCTCTGCACACAAACCCAATGATATGCTCCACTAAATACAGGCTTTCATGTACATTCACAAGTGAGTTTTGGGTGTCAAAGGTGCAAACTATTATCATGACTTCAGTAAAAACTGACCTGACACAAAGATGGAGTGGAGTAAACAGTCAACAGTTAAAACACGAGCCACAATCACAACCTTCTGCTCTCGTGTCAGGTGGATTTTGACACGCAGACAAGAATGGCGGCCGATGGAGACTTAAAACTAGAGTTCAGATGAAATGGTCAACCAGTGAGGGATTTTCTTAAACAAACAGATCATCATCTGTATCTGTGGGGTATAGAGGTTAGTATATCTCTCTCAGTGTATCTCTCACACATTCGATTTCTTTTTATTTTCTTAATTCAGATTTTATTTCTGCTCTGTGAACAAACACAAGAGCAGGACGCACTTTCTATTCTTGAAAACAGTCATTGAATCCTGCAAAACATTAAAGCTGCCAGGAGCTGGTAATTCTACTGGATTGTATGTTTTTGCTGATGTAGCGTTCAGTAAATTGACCAATTAAAAAAAAATAAATCAAAAGTTCAATGTATAGATTTTATTTATTAAAGACAGTTCTATTCAAAGTGATAGAAATGTGAATGTCTACAATAATGTGCCTTTGGCTGTCAGTCTGGAGCTCTGACAAAAGCAGAGTCTAGTAAATATGGATGTGTGTTTTGTTCACAGGTGAGGTGTGTAAAACAGCCTCATCGGAGACCATTCTCAGTGTTGACATGTTCATGGGTGGAACTACGGCGAGAGGAAGACAAACTCATGAATAGAAATATGTGTTTTTATGGATTATTGTGCTGGATGTTGACGGCCTTTAATGAGAAAGACACACAGAGAGGCAGACCAGAGGGACTGAGGGTGACTGATGGGGAAATATAGAGACAGACAATGAGAGAGAGAGACAAAGAAAGGAAAAAGTCCTGGGAGGTTGTAACCCACGCTGCCCTTTTCAAAGCAACATAACATACATAGGTATCAGTATGAGCAGGCTTATGAATATGCATCACGCAGAGCAGCACGGTCTGATCAAGGCCTGATCTCAGGTGATAGGTCCTCACTGTTGTGTTCTCCCATGCAATTAAAGCTTTCATAGTTTGTTGTGGCCTTTCCATGTCACACATCCTGAATCCATTCTCATGTATCAGATAACGGTGTTCACTGACCCTGCACTGTTCAAAGTCAATGAGAGGATACACAACCCAAATGAAAGCATGGAAGTAAAGGTAAAATAACTTTATATTACTAAAGATTTGGTCATATATAATGACTGCTTAATACATATATTATGTTGTAAAATGCTTTGCAGACTGGGTCCACTCTGTCTTCTTAAAGGTTAAGATAAATTAGCTAGATAGCTTAAAAATAATCACAAAATAATGAGATGACTACACATCAATGTTGTTTTGGTATGATTCACTGCAAAAGATGAAACAAAAATAAACATTTTAAAACAATAATAAATGATTTGTAGCGGGGTTGTTGTATGGGGAAGGTACATTAACAGAGCAACCACATTTCAGTGCCACTTTTACAAAAAACGGGCGGCAACCCGTCCATTTGCTTGTGAACTGACGTTTTGAATCCTTAAGTCAACATATCATGACCATATTTGGGTGAGCTGGGAAGCAGTGAGGGGTTTATCTGACTGAGAAATCAATCCATCTGTATGTGCCAATACAAGGAAAAGGAGACGTTTATTTTTTTTTTCTTATATTAAACCTTAACAAGCTTAGCTTCCCCTGGAACATACTGTATGTGCCCAGCAACAAATACTCTACAGTTACTGTAATGTTTTACTCATATTCATGTGTGTGAGACAGAAAGAGTGACAGAGAAAGTCTGCGTTAGTAAGCGTATGTTAGAAAAGAGGATACTTGTGTCATGGTTTCTCTCTGGGTATTTGAGCATTTGATATGCTGTGTATAGAGTGGTGACCTGTGATAAAGCGGCAGACTGCAGTGTCATGGGAATTATAGTAGCGCAGCGGGGTCGATTGCACCTGTTAGCCGAGTATAGCACTAAGTCAATGGTAAATGCTGTAGGATGGAGCCATCTTCTCCAGGTGCTGTGACATGTTTACCGTGTCCATATATGTGTGTCAAGAGTGACATACATGGTATTTAACATGCAAACACATAGTTTCCTGTTTCCCTGACTGATGGCAGGGGACCAGACCCGATTTTCCATGTTAAGACGTGTTCGCAGACTCAGGACCTGGTAAGATTTTGGTCAAGCCTTTATAATGGATCAAGTGGGTGTAGAAAAAGCTTTTCTGTATCCAAACTGTTATAAATACAACAGCCAACACAGCCAGTGTCTCTAAATACAGTAAGACGCAAAATAACTGACAATCAGAGAGAGTGTAAGGCACCTCTCTTTTGACTAAATTTCTGAATTTAATTATTGGATAATTTGTTAGAAATTCAACTCAACATTCAACAACTAATTTCTAACTCAGAGTTTGACACAAATAGTGGTCAAAGCATTTATGATACTTCTCCTGAATCTAATTTACATTATGTAAATCTTAATCATTAATGTTCAGTGTGTCACCAGTACTTTAAGAGTGTTGTTGTATTTTGACCTATTTTATTGTTATGGTGCTACAGTTGTGCAATAACTATATCTGCTGTTGAGGAGCATAGAGTACATTTTGTTAGTTTTTTGGTTTGACAACCTTGAAATAACTGTTATTATTCATTAATATTTTTTAGATATCATATACATTATTGTAAACCATGGCCGTCAGACAACCTGTCACCTGCTGATCAATACAGCTGTCAAATTAAAAAAAAAGTTATTATTTTGCACCCATCGTTCCCTCCTTTGCTGGTCACCTGTGAGTTAGGATTCGGTTATACTTGAGATACATTAGTCTCCTTTGATCCGAAGCCTCACAGTTTTACCTGGTATTAGCATGTGGTATCTGTCTGGATAAATTGTCTGAATAATTACATGTAATTCACAGCCCATGCAATCTTAAAGGTTCACTTTAATGGATTTAAAGCTGAAATGGAATATGATATTATAAATGTTTTGATTGATGAATCACCTGAAACTAAGATTTGTTTTTGTCTTTGTTACCTAAGAATGAGCCCTTCATATCGTTGTAGGGAGCCCACCATGTTACACCGCCATGTTTCTACAGTAGCCCAGAAGCGATAAACCAAACGCGAAGGCCTTCCGCATTTTTCATTAGTTTCACGGCCACCGTAGATTCTCCTGCACGCTTAGAGGGGGATGTGGAGGAGAGCATGTTCATTTTGTTGCAATCTGCACCCTCACCGCTAGATGCCACTTAATCCTGCATAGTGCTTCTTTAATTCTTCTTGCATTGTAATCAGATCTCTGCTTGCTTGTTAGTTCGGTGTGGCCGACAGATTTGTCAATAAAAACAACGCAGGTCAAGGAAAGCAGTGTGAATGCTAGGTAAAAAAAAAAATAGGGTCTCTGTTTTCTCTTTAAATGCACCTGATGTAGCTGCAGCTGAATCTCTCTGCTTTTAAATCTGTATCAGCTTTTAAATCACTTCAGAAAGTGTACTTTAACAATGTGTTTTAACAGAGTATTTAGTATCTTATCAGTATTTCCACTATTTCCATTGAGGGAACTTAATGAAGATCTGAATTTTGTTATTTTGTGTTCCTTGTGTCCTACAGTATAAATTGTTATACTGATGTTAAGTGGGGAGGCACTGGGAGAAAGGATGATGCGGATATATTAGCTGTATTCCCATTTTGCATTTGGAACAATTTAAGGCCAGCACATACCTTCTAACCTTCAAGTGACAATAAATAAGGCGAAGAAACTGAAGACTCACGTTGGGCGAGTATGGAGACCATAGCTGTCTTGAACTTGTCTTTAGCCTCTTCCATCTCCTTCTCGTGCTCTCAGCCGTCAGATAGTGCTGTTTTAGGACTGAATGACGGAGCAAAAGTTTTTGGCGTTCCTGCTGTCGACTTCAATTCGTTCCAACCAGGTCAAGAGTACACACACTGCTTCAGGAGACTCCTTGTCATCTAGGAAAGTGAGAATAAGATGAGATAAGAGCGAGAGTCTGGGTCAATATGAGCATGGTGAAATAAAATTTGCCTCAATATATTTACTGTCATCTGGACAGAAGTAGAATGAAGAGGAATGGTGCTTACAAAAGAAAAGCTAAAAAAAGGTACTGTCTTTTCAAACTCTCAGTCATTTGACAAAGATAGGAGGAAAGCAGTGAGTAAAAACAGAGGGCAGAAGACGGAGGCCAAAATCAATACCATGGAAGTACAGTAATAGAACAGCTTCTGCAGCTAAAGTTTTGTCCGGTGAAAAGAGGAACTGAGAAACAAGTTGGGGTCACTGTTAACACGTTAAAGCTGCCTCTGCAAGTTTTCTCTGAAAACATTTGATGTTTGAGAGTCTGCACGAGGTAACAAGTTCAACATCAGACCAAATGAGGAGAACATTTTTCAATGTACGCAAAACTAAGAGAAGAAAAATATTCATCCCAACTTTTAAACTCAAACCCAAACTATGTATTTACCTAAAGCTGAACTTATATTTAGTTATTATTTGTGCATTATGTTATTATGTTATGTACATGCTAGCTCACCGACATCTAATTGTTTTGGATGAGAGAAAGCTTAAAAGAGGATTAATGAAATGATTGAGGACGAAAATGATCATACTCTTATGTTAAATATAAAAGATCAGGAGGTAAATAAGGAGAATAGCTTCTGGTAAAATCAGCTCCTATCTTTCCAATAACAATCTTTGGTAAACAAGCGTCACCAAATATCTGCATGGAGGGTGAGCACCGTGTTATGTAGCTGCAGTTTACAGAGCGCAGGTTGTTCTGCAGAACTCCTGCTTTGTCTGGTGAATAATCAGATGATGTCAAGAGACTTTATTGATTCCTATTGTTGTTATTCTGCCGTGGTTGTCCTGCCCTCCGCTGCTTCGCTGGGCTAAGAAAAAGAAGGAATATGTGCCCACACACAGACGTCGGTGCTCAATGCACTCAGACTTCCAATACACACACACACACACACACACATACACACACACACACACACACACACACACACACACAAAGGTGCATATGCGTCATGTACACACACATAAACCTTACTTACAGTCTTTACAGATAGAGCAGCAGGAGGTTTATATTTATTTAAACCAGGTTCTGCAGATGCTCTCAATTTCTCTCTGTCACTCTCAACCACACACTCGTACGGTCACACACACACACAAACACAGTGGGGTCCATCAGATGGCTTGCATGAAGGATGATCTATCACGGCTCCAGATATTGAATCAAGGTGTTACCTCCTGAATCCCTGAGGTGTTGCTGTTTGTTTGCAGGCAGATTCAGGTCTCATAATACATGGCCCCCTGCAGCAGGATTAGTAATAGACAATCTGGATGAATATTAGTGGCATTCGATCACTTACAATGGCTAGAGGCCATTTGGATTTGGATTCTCATTTTTTTGTGCCTAGCTGACGCATTACCTGAACATAAATACACAATAAGATAACAGAAGAACGTATTACACTCCCTTATCAGAAATAAACATCCAATTAACAAACTTCGCAACTCTGTGTTTCTGCGTTTGTCTGTTCATCTGTGAGTCAGAGCTCATCTGACAAGCAACAGATGGGACAGTCAGTGTAAACTTGCAGAAAACGATCCAGAACATAACAATTTTCCCAGTCAAAAATATCCTATTGCTCTGCAGAGTGTGTCATTGGATAAACACAGTAACCCCATTAAGCGCGGTGAACAGCTGTAAGAAAAAGACACTCGCTGTAAATCTGTGAAACATCTCAGTAAATGGTGATGCATTTAGGCAAAAATATACTTTTCCTATGACATTGCTCCTCTTGCTGTGAAAATACAGTTGCAGAAAAAGTGTCAACTCGAAGATAAATAAGCTATCTCGATAATAAATCAATAAAAAAGACTTCCCAAAAAATTACCAGCCCTACAGAGCTCTTATGCTATTTTGAAGTAAGCGACCTCCTAACTTTGATGTCAAAGTAAAGCAGGAAGGGTGAGGACAGGAATGTCACTGGGATCAACAACGAATCCCCCGCTGCAGATGTTTGATTGCATTAAGACTCCACAAGTCTCACCAAGATATTCTCACATCCCAGAGGAGCCTTGCACCCACCCTCTCCTTATACATGCTCTGAACACTGATAAAAACTATACATGACCACACAGGGCATTTTAATATTTAAAATTACGGAATAGGTCCTTGAAGTCAAAAATGATGAACAAGTATTGGGCCACTTTAAGTTCTCAGCAGGAAGCATAAAACACTCGAATCAGAACAAGTCTGTAGACACTAAGGAACACTTAATCAAATGTCAAGTGTGTTTAGATTTGAGTTGCTGCTAGCTCGAAATAAATTTAGATTCAACTTAAACATAATGTCATACCTGAATGGACTTCCATCTTATAATGTTGCGTTACAATTTACATTTCCATCTGGTGAAGAATTGTCATTAATATTTAAATTAAAACTGAACCGATCTGATTGGTAACCCCGCCCACCGATAGCGGAAACTCGACTGCACAACAGTCCTGTCAATCAAACAGACATGCCCCCAGAAAACACAGCTTTTTTTTAAGGCTTATTTTCTAATTAATAACGGGAGTATTTAAAGATGGACCACCAGAAAACTATTAATAAAGGAGTGACTTTAGCGAATGACACCAAAATGACTCATGGAAAAAAATGTATTGACTAAGTATTTCATAAGTGAAGATGAATTGGAGTCTATGGAGCCAGAACCTTTTTTGGAGCCAATTCCTAGCAGCCCTCTCTGGCATTGAAGTTCAAAGTACTTCCTTATCGGACTCATTTCATAAACCTGGAAGCAACGTCCACTTTTATATGTAAGTATATGATGCTGACACGATCACAAAATCTTGATGATAATGTTCATTCAACCATCTTTCAAACTCTCGTTTAGTGTGTTAGCATGTTAACATTTGCTCATTAGCAAATAACACTAATAACAGCTGAGGCTGGGAATGTTCATTAGCGATACGAGAAAAAGTGTCGCACCAGTTATACATTTGACATGATGATGGCGCTACGTGAACTCTGTCTGTGTTAGAGCCCAAGCAAATACAGCGACCTGGGGAGAGGAGGCGGAGGTTTGACAGGAGATGAGACAAATTACGCATGCATAGAGAAAACAGATGAGATGGATTGTGGCTGAGACGTTCACTGACTGGATGAGTGTCAACCAAGTGAAATATCAATTTCTATCAAACACATACTCTGGTTTTGATGTACAGTAGATACACAGAGATACGCTGAGACAGAATAGAAAGCACAGATAAGCAGATATGCACAGATAAGAATATAGAAGGGTAAATCGATTAACTTCTCCTCATTTTCCTCCAGATAAGAAGGAGCAAGCTGATCCTCTTTGTTCTCCGTGTCCTGTTATTGCAGCTGCATTCCCGGGGCCAGATGCACAAAGCTCTGTGCAGATTAATGACTGAAGACTAAACACAGATACATATGCACGGTTGTCTTTTTCTTGTGTTTTATAAAGCACACAGATAAACACTTGGTTCTATAAATCTCAATCACTGTGGAACTGAAAGCATGTGCACAAGACCTATTTTCCCTCCAAAAGTTTAATTTGAATGGATGTGGGGAAACTAGGCTGGTATTACTGAAATTGAATTCACTTTGTGAATAGGCTGTGTCTGGCCACAGTCCACTAAGGAATGTTTCCAGTCGTTGCATCCCAGTGGGCACATATCAAAGGTTTGGAAACTACTGGAGCAGCCTTTAACCAATCAGCACTGACCACTATATGACATATGTAATGTTCGAAATTCACCAGGGTTGAACAAAGGAGACTCTCCCCCAATGTGAGCAGAGTGCAGCGTCATGTTGGTGAATGACTATTGCAGACTCTAAAAGAAAAAAGAAGTAGGCGTTGTTCTTGCGCCGGCTTTATTTTCCTTGATATTTTCTTGCAACAACTATTCGTACCGCCTCATTACCACCGCCATTCTTGAAACTACATTTTGAAACAAACATTTTGACTTCAACATCATCGTACTTGGCCACCCCACTGGTCGCTGGTTGGTCTAACTTTCAGAGTGGCTGATCAAACCTTCATGCAAACAGGGTTTCCAGACTATAATCACCTTGACAACTGAAGCTGAGAGTAAAAGGTGGGCGGAGTCAACCTGTGCGGAAACACCCTCAGACCACCATTTGCATATTTGTGCCCGCTTTGCCACTCATGAGACCTGTCAATCACAAGAACGGCAAAGGAGCTGTCACATGTGCAAGGTTCTCCAGAACAGCTGTCACAACTTAGGCTCATGTATAATTTATTAGTTAAAGTTTTATATTTAAAAATTAATTTGAAAGCATTTCACAGGTTTTCAAACATTAGCAGCTTTAAAAAAAAAAAAAAAAAAAAAAAAAAACTTTGCCTCTAAATGTAAAATTTTATTATAATTTGAAACATTGCTGTGTTGTTTTCTAAAAAATAATGACAGTCAAAGAAACTGGAAAGAAACCTTAAACAGTGTTTTACTCTAAACACCTGCTGTTTAATTTCTACCTCATCTCACTGCACATTCTTCTTTCATAAACACCAGTTCATGTGTGGAAAATGGCTTATGCATGGCTCCTGTGTGTGCATACATCAGGCCCCAGGTGAATAGACAGAGACTTTGACAGACAAAAGCAAACACAGAGTGACTTGAGTGTTTTTTTTTTTAACTCTACATGTATGAGAGTAGGAAACACTAATTGCAGTGTCTCACACCACTGCCTCCCAACTGACTCAAAGCTCATTCCACTGTCTGTTTGTAGGAGCGAAGTGCAATCATACTTTGTTAATTTATTTGTCCGTGAGAGGTTGATGTGTTTACAGCACACTGTGTGGTCCAATACAAGGAAAAGCTCAGAAAGACCCGGGCCAGCCTTTCCCTTCAAATACATAACTCTCATATGAGGAAAAAGGAGATAAAGTCAGATGTCAGCACAAGCAAGAGAAAAACATACAGCAAGTGTAAGTTTTGGGTTGTTTCTCAAATCTGTTTTTCCTCCTCAAGGCTCTTGGTTTGCTTCAATATTTCATAAGGGGAGACCTTGGTGAACAGAGGCTGCAGTGATGTGTGTGTATGTGTGTGTTTGTGTGTGAATGTCTGTGTACACGCGTGTGTTTTGGGAGAAGAGGTCACTGTGTACAGAAAGTAGTGATATATGAGAAAAATGCACAGGTTTGTCACGTGGTTAATATCAGGACTTATAGCTCCAGTCTTACTATAGGAAACGGTTAAAATCACACATACACTGTGTGTGTGTGTGTGTGTGTGTGTGTGTGTGTGTGTGTGTGTGTGTGTGTGTGTGTGTGTGTGTGTGTGATTTTACCCATTTACAATACATTTTATACAATAAATAATGCACAGGTTATTATTGCAGTGACCGGTGTATTGAATGAGCTTTGTGAAGAGGGAATATATGGCCACCCTTTCACAAAGAGAAATTTGGGGCATCTCCGCAGGAGAAGCTGCTGGATGGCAATAAAAAAAAATAAAAAAACATCATAAGCTGGTGATGAGCAGAAAGACCTCTTAAAGCTGTATCCCATCAACTGAAGGACAAATTCATTTGTACGGTGATCTGACCATCTGATTTGATGGAGAAATGATAACATTCTAATGTTAACTTCAGATATGTTGGACATATAGTTTATTAAGTGATATTACGATGTCATTAACTGATTCCAATGTAATATCAAGGCAACTTTAATTCTAAGTTAAGACACCTGAATGTGCATTCTAGACAGACAAATGAGGCAAAGATGCTTCACACAATGTAAAGTGTTTCAGCTTAAGGAGCCAGTTTTTGCATATTCAGAGAATGTATGACTCTTATTATCAAGACAAAGCAAGGTGACACTTCAACAAGGCACTTTAAAGTACTCTACACAAAAAATAGAATGCATCAAGACAAAATGTGAAAGCAACAGATAGAATTAAATAGGAACTACAAACATAAGAAATACAGCAGGACACATTTTAGTGCATAGTAAGGCCTTGAATAAACTGCCTGTGTGACGTGTGTGTGACAGCTACCTCACTGTGCTGCTGCAGCTCGTGTGTGCGTTCATACTCCCAGTGTGTCTGCTGCAGCATTGCTACTGCCAGCACTATATTTATACATGAAGTTTCTCTGTGATAATGGCTATCAGTAACAGAATGTTTTAAGGTCCAAGAAGTGAAGGGTTGCAACCAAATAGAAGTGTGATTTTTGTTTACCCTCATTTATAGCAAGAAACATACTGTCCTTCACCTGGTAAATTATTGACATAACATAATCAGAGCCTACATTGGGTTTCTGCTGTGACTACATAGTTAATATGTGATCACAGAACTTTTCCCTGTTTATTTTTGCTGTTAACTGCAAGCGTAAAGTGTGAAGAATAGGTGAGACATGTAATTTCTAGATGTCTCATGGGGACTGTGCAGCTACTCTCACCTGTTAATATGGGCGGCAAAATGAAAATCAAGACGTTCTGCAACTGCCACGCGTACACCATCCAGGCAGCATGTCTAAGGGCTAAGAAATAAGTAACTATTTGATTTATCAAAAGGCAGTGGAAAAGAGAAAAGTATTCAGCCTTGATTTAACAGAACTGAAAGTCACAGCCGACCTACAGTTTTATGGAAGTTTGTTCCAGATAAGGTAGAGAAAAAAACAAAACAAAACAAAACACTGATTGTCCATGTTTAGTTTTGACCCTGGGAACAGAAAGCAGCCCTGTCCCAGACAACCTGAGGGGTCTGGATGATCTATAAAGAATTTAATGCTTTAGAAATTGACAGCAGTGTTTTGAAATCAATTGTTTGATAGACACAGATTATTAATTTATATCAGTAATCATATTAAATATTAAATTCAATTTACTTATTCATCAATGTATTACAATAAGAGGGCAAAGGGAAGATCTGTGGAGGAAACAGACCAGAAAATCTGGAGTTCTTGGTAGGTTTGAGTGTCAGTTGTCACACAAATACCCACACAGACAGCTCCTTTACATTCAGGCTTAATGCACCATCATTGTTATTTTTTCAAACTTGCATTGCCCATAGAAATTTCATTGAGTTGGAATGTAATGCTCCCTGCTTACAAATGTATAGTTTTGCTTGAAGACCTTTTTTTTTTTTTTTTTAAACCAGTTGTGGTAATAATCTATATATCCAAATGTATCTGATTGACGGCCGGGTGATCTACAAACCAGCAATGATTTAAATGAAATGAATCGAACTTTGGACTGAAGCAGTGATTTTCCAGCCTCTCAAACCTTTTTCATAGAGCTCTTAACAAATCATCATTAATTCCTGATGATAGAGAATTGTTTATGTTTGTTATAGAGTACAGCTGCCTGTTTATGATTATACTATATGTTCAAATTAACAAAACACAACAAAGTTCACATATAAGAGATCCACAAATTCTCAGAAAAAACACAATGACTACACAATGGCAACAGCAGTCTATTATTTTGTCTTATTCTGGCCTCCTGCCCAATATGACTCTCTTGTTTTTTCAACTATCTGTCCAGTGTTCTTCACATACAATCAGTATGGAGTGCAGCGACTTCCCATCTAACTGTCCATCTATCCCCAATCTATTTATCCAGCTGTCAAATGGTCCTGAGTGAATGTGTGAGGCAGGAGAATTGTAGTGCTGAGTGATATATATCGGCCCTTTCATTTCCATCAGAGTAAAGGTTAACAGCTCATCATTCTCCCTCTACCTGAGGTGAAGGAGTGCCGGTGCACACAGAGCGAGGGCTGGGTGCACTGATAGCAGTGGACAGACAATTCATGTGCCCCCTGCAGATTCAATATTGTCTTTGTGAGGAAGGAAAAAAAAAAGCTGTTATCCTCTGACCTTAAATACACCAATGTAAACCATGACACCAAAAATAAGGTTAGGAAATCTGTTGTGCAGCAGTGAGGATTTGGAATAAAAACATCAATGTGTTTTGGCTCACCAGACATAAATATATATTTCTATATTTAGTGATAAGTCATTAGATACTAGAGAATTTACTTGGAAACAGATACGTATGAGGTAACATGGGCGTTAGAGTGAACAAATCTTACTAGAGAGGAACAGGGCGGAGTTTTCAGGAAACTCTTCAACAAATCAGATACGGGAGAAGTTTTTACTTGTGATCGACATCAGACATCCTTGCCTCATCCTCCATGATGAGCTGCTCAGTGGTGTTTTCAGGCAGACCACCACCAACTAAAGTCTTACACTGTGGTGGGCGTTCCCTTAAGGCTGGAGGTGGCAGTGTTTTTATGTTTCTCAATAATAAATGGTTATTTGTAGAAAGGTGTACAGGTATGACAAACTTAAATCAAACTCTTAGATATTGGTCTAAAGTAAGCCAAAATTAACCCCCCAAAAGTTGGATTCAAGAGTTAAAAAGCAAACCAAAAAGTCTATGAAAATATTTGTAAAAAGTTTTTAGTAAGAGCCTGAAACAACAGAGGTTATCATGTCTCTCTTTCCATAAACCAGTAAGCAACATGATATAACATTTTAATAGATCCATCAACAGCATGGAACCTGATGGTTAAAAACGACTCTACATTTAAGCCATGTTAAATGAACGAAAATGATTTGCTAAATGGTTTATTACAGGAGAAATGAAATGAAATGGCACCTACAGTTTATACCACCGAAGGTGTTTCTGCTTGACATTTGTAGTACATTTAGTTCCACATCTTTTCCCACCTTCTAATGACATGCTTTGAGGCAGAGGAGTCTGCTGTGAAAAACCAATAAAATCACACTGTAAGGTTACCTAGCAAAGATTTCTCTGTTACCGTACCGCGATGGAAATACAAAGTGATGGGCGATAACGTGCAACAATATGCTTCGGATCCCTTTTATGCTGCAGAAATAATCGTGTTGGGCCATCCCGAGCATAAAATTCAAATCCTTCTGGCCAGAGAGAGGTTGATCCTCTGATGATGACGGTCAGAGGCAACTGGGCAAAGATAAATGTTGACTGATGTAATCTCAGAGCGATTGGGCGTTCTCTGATTGATATGATGGAATGGTTAAGTCTGCATCGAGGGAACAGGGAAATTAATGAATACTAAGCCATTGGCCTCATGTTGGCTCAGTTATGTAACATAGAGAGAGTAAAGCTTAACTCAAGTTTGGTGTTACTGTGGTTGACATAGTCAAATGAAATTTTATAGTT
This sequence comes from Embiotoca jacksoni, assembly GCF_022577435.1. NCBI lineage: Eukaryota > Metazoa > Chordata > Actinopteri > Embiotocidae > Embiotoca > Embiotoca jacksoni. Next base: position 3,997,394 of record NW_027185403.1, read on the forward strand.
TATTTATTGATTAAATGTGCGATGCAAAGACTTGCTCAAGTCAAGTTGAGGCTTTGAGGCTGGATGTTTGCAATCTTTTATTCGACAACTTTAATGAAACGGCTGTATTGTCATGTTATAATACTTCAAGAAAAACCTTCTCCATTTGTAAATGAAGCTCAGTGAGGGTGCGTTCAAATCTAAGCCGTGTAAAATTTGCTAATTTGGTTTGGTTTACACTTGTGTGACGGGCATCATTTATAGTTTGATGTTGGCATGAATTCAAAGGCTATGCTACTTTTAAATCCATCTGCCAACCTTGGGAACTGTTTTGAAAGCATAATAAATCTGACGATGAGATTACTTCTTGTGTAGGTGCAGTGACTTCCTGGAGTCTCCCACTGCTCGTCTGGCACCCTCACAGCGACGACAAGGCTCAAGGAAGGAATTCAAAACATGTCATGCTAACACCACTTAACTCTGTGTTAAAAGGTCATGTTCCCAGGCTCTGAGGAAGTCCCTGCTCCAGTCAAACCCCCTGTAAAAGTTTGTTTTCATGCTACTTTAGATGGGCTGATGGACTGATATTATTCCCTTTGGACCAGTATCAGACACTAATGCATTATTCAGGAATTACATTACTTTACAAATCTACCAATCCCAGTAATGCTCTGTTAGGGTTAGTATTGTTCAGTCTGTTTGTTCAGTGTCTTGAGACTGGAGAGTCAATATCATCAATATCAGTTTAGTCTCTGTGTGTTCAGTTAGTCTCAATCACAAGAGAAAGGAAGCAATTCTCAAATTGTCTTATTTAAATATTGTGTGTTCCTGGTTGACTTGCTAATGCTGATATATTTAAATTGGATGTTGGACTTTTGAGGTTTGGACTTCAGGAAAGTTGTCACTGAGGCTCGATAAATTGCTGGATGGTCAGTTAATCCCTCCAGATTGCAAGGCTTGCTGCTGTTCTACTGGCTCCAGCTTCCCATTTAGAGCACAGACGTGAGATTGGTATCAATGTTTTCACCTTTCTCACAGCAAGTCAGCAAATAACCATGCACCCCATAAATATATCTATAACTATTTCTCTAGAAAGTGAGGGAAGCGTATTGGCCACACAGTAATTATTACTTCAGCGTTTTCTTGTGTCCTGTTTGTGATTGTCAACTAAAATGATTAATTTTCTCATGCAATGTGAGCACGAGAGAAAATGAATAAACATAAGTCAAGTGCAGCATGAGTTTCTGTGAGTCACTGAAATTTGATTTGACCATATGGGTCAATATAATGCTGGTGACGCAGGATGACACGTCACAGCTGTCCAGTGAATGAGTTAAGTGTCAGTCTATGTGAGATCATATCAACACCTCATTCTCATTAAGTCAGTGCAAAAACAAGAACTAGAGGAGCAACATACAGTCAAAAAAATGTTTTAGATTTTACTTGGCTCAGACAAGGATAGGATTAAGATATTACAATTAAAATAAGTGCAAGTCCTCAGAAGTTTTATGTAAACTATTCAAATTTAATGTTGAGAAAGTTTTAGTATAATGCTACACAGCAGAGGTTGATCCACCTTCTTTATGTATATAGTCAAATCATTTCCACCCATGTCGGCTGCAAAATATATAGAAGCTGTAAAATGATATCTCATTCTTACAACACCTATCATAGAATTATGACATTTGCTGTCTGACGCGGAGAATAGAGTGGACCCAGTAGTTATGTGGAAAGTAGCTGAAGCAGATCAGAAATGAAGGACTCATTCATGTACACTTTGAACAGCTGAAATCGCTTTCCCGTGGCTGTAAAGCTGCGGCCTAAATCACACAACTCTCTATCAATCATCTCCTAAATTAGAAAAAAGGCAGTGTGTTTTTCACTCAGTACTCAAAAGGTTGGACATGAAATGTTAAATTATGGGCCCGAGAGGAGCTATTATCCAGTCGTGTAGCTTTAGTGCTGAAGAGCCTGTAGCAAAGTTATGGTAAAACACATCAAAGGTACTTTATGGCTCTGCCCTCCTCATGTCACAGCTTGCTCTGGCACATGGCCCAGATGCCTCCGTCCCCTGACCTTGGAGATGATGATGGCATTAAAACTGGAACATGCGCATACTCACGGCTGCCCTCAGTCGCATACTCAAAGCCAGAACGCACACAAACACTCAAACAAACACACACACCAACTCTAGGACAGCACCAAGGTGATATTTTGCCTGCCTTTACTTTGCAGTCAGCTAAAACATGCAGCGGTTCATTGCACGATTCAGCATTAAATTACTGTTTCTGACAGAGTTTGTCTGATGAGCCAGGAGGACAATATAAAATGACAACAAGGTAACCATCTAAAATTTAGCTGACATCCTTACTTCATAAAAGCCTGCCTTTAGAAACAAACAACATTTTTCCAGGCATGTTTGAGATGTGACTGCGTTGCCAAATGTTTGGTTTTGAAAGAAGGATGAAATCTGTACTGTGGAAGTTTTTATAAAATGTAGGCACGTAGACAGGCGGGTTCTGAAGGGCATCTTTGGTCTTTTACTTGAGGGTAATTACAGACAGACAAGTCTGACATCGATGAAGAAGTGTTGGAAGAAGAGCCGGAGGAAGCGAGGACCATTAAAGACACTCGCAGAGTAATTCCCTGAAGCAGCAAATGAAATGTAGGTCTTCAGCATTAATGAGCCAGAGACGTACAAGGGTTTGTATCTGTGTGTGTGGGAACCATGGACGGAGAACAGAAGATCGAGAGACAACGTTAACTCAAACCTCAAGTTTTCCTGAGGAAGACATTGAGTTAGCTGTTTCTAATTTTTACAATTTCACTATTGAAGTAACATTTCAGCTATTGTTCATTAAGTATTGCTTGAGGTTAACCAATAAGTTGGCTATTCTTCTTAAATATAGTAAATATTGATTGAGATTAATAAACATTCCAGTCTATTTTGAAAATTATAATTATTTTGAATAATGGGCAGCAAATTGAATTAATAAATGATCAAAATTGAAAGAGTGTAATGAGAGATACATGGATTTGTATTCTACATTCCTAAATGTTGTGCCAATATTACCTACAATTTAAATCAACTGACAACAGCTCGGTTGCGGACTCGGATGTGCTAGACTTGCTAATGTAGCTTTGAGCCTTTAGTCTCAACAGCGATGAGTAGCGAGTTATGGAGGTCAGGTAAAGTCAGTTCATTTGAGGACCACATTCTCACCACATTCTCACAGTGGTGGATTCAACTTTCAAAATATCTGACATTATACAATCAAACAACATTATAAAGTCAAAGGGATTGATCAGGAATTTTCCAAAATGTTCATTTATAAAAACACTGGAAAACCAAACAAAATGCTGTAAAAAAAATCCCCAAAAGTCAGACAAAAAAACAATGATGAATGTCAAAAAAATTAAGAAAAACAAAGACAACGATGAATGTATGAAGGGAGCCTGATCCACAGACAGAGATGGTGAATTTCAGTGCTGTGAAAGGTCACTGAGGAGGAAGCTGCAATGTCCGAGGTGGAGTAGCTGGGGGTCCAGCTTCCTGTGATAGCCACCATATGTAACCCGCTGCCCTCTATCACCATCACACACTCACTGCTATCGCCTGCTGGACACATAACAAATACCTCAGGAAATAGTTCTCTGACTCACGATCCTCCTCTAACTTCACAGTAAGTGGAAAAAAACAACAACACATTTTTCTCTCTGTTTTCAATTTTCCCCCTACATTTTTGTTTGCTCACAGCCTGACCATAAACAAACACCCTATGATACTCCTATACTTTAAAGAAAAAAATACATTTAAAGAAAGATACATGTCAGCTTCAATCTTGAGCCGCTGCGAGGTCTCCATCGGTGGGGATTTATCATGCTGTGACCCCCTTGAAAGAACTTCAGTGGCTTCAATTATTCACTGGTAGAAACCCTACCACTGAATCTCAACGATAGCTTTGTTTGGCTCCGGGTGAATGTTTTCCCATTGGTTCAGATGAATTCCCGCGTTAAATTCATATCATGAATTGTTGTTATTTAGATTGCATTTTCACCGTTTTACTCTCTTTAAAAAATGTCTGCCACTGAATAATGTCTCCTTTATGCTTTGAAAGGACAGTTTTGACAGCCTTATGCTCTATTGTTGAATGCAACGGCGGCATCTTTCAAATGGAAAGGAAAAAGTGCTACCCTTTCATGTTGGGAGAAAATTGGCTTCCTCTGAAGACTAACTTTTCAACCCGCTCTCATCTATGGCGCACTGCTTTCCTTAAAGGTGACATAGAGGGAAATGGAAAAAAACAAGAGACTTGTGGGTATGGTAGGAAAAGATGAGTAGGAAGGAAATTGTGGCAGGAAATATCCCAAAGATTAGGGTTTTTTTTAGTTAAAGCCAGATATCTCATTCAGGAACTTATTGTGCCACATTATATCTTAAGACACCAGGAGGATGCTTTTAACCAAAGTGCTTCACAAGTAGCAGGAGTACTTAAATAAGCTATGGGCTCCTTAACCTTAGCAGTGCGTGTGCCATCTGTCCCCACTGAACTGAAGCAGAATCCTTGCTTATGACTTTTTTTTTTATCTCACTTTTTCCTCCAGGCTTTTTATTTTCCACCTTTTGTCATATACACAATGAAAAGAGAGTGATGTGAAGGTTTGAGTTCAAGAATAGCTCTCTTGGTAACAGGCCTCTTGAAGACTTCACCTGGCTAATGTCAGGTATGTGCCTGCATGACACAAAAAGGAGGGAAAATGTGAAAGTGTTCACCCTGGGAAGAAAACAAAATAAAAAAAATCAACCTTGTAGGTCATACCATGAGTATTTATGACAGGTACTAGTGTTGTAACATTGAGCACTTAACAGCCCATCTCCTCATTTAGCTTCAATATTAGAAGGAACTCCATAAAGGTCTAAAGGTGCAAACAGTTTATTAATTAATTCATTGCGTGTTATAAATGTTTTAAACCATGTCAGTTATGCTTTATTCTGGGGGAGTGAACACTGAACTCAAACATTCTTGGTATCAAAGGCAGACTCCCACGCTGGTTGTAGCGAGGAGCTCTCGCTATAGTCTCGGTTGAAACTGATGTGTTCTCCATATGACATGTAAGGCTGCCTTGAAAAGAGCCCACATACACAGTCTTCTCTGACACTAGGTAGAGAGTTCCTCCCAGAGGAAGCAAACACTATCACATTTAATTATTTACAGAATGCAAGTGTGAAGGAAGAGTGTGAGTGCAGACTGCACTCAGGGGGAGATGTTAGGAAATGCCTTTTCAGGACATTTCTGCTGCTCAATGATATCAATTTATCTCAAAATATTTGCTGAAAATCAATTGAAAAATCAATATACTCATTGTTTTGTTTTAGTGTGGTCTATTAGGAATCAGGAACAATCAGTGTCGCGATCTCAACAGTACTGAGTCAGTCTGGGCAAGTTCTCCAAGATGCAGGAACAACCTACAGAACGAGTGGCTCAAAACTTGACCTCAACTTGGCTGAGAGATGTTTGGGCAAATGATAACTATCCAATTGTCTGTATTTAAAGTACTAACTGACATGCTGACTAACTGACATGATGAATATGATTTCCCTCTTTGAACCATATCTTAAAAGGACATATTATACAGTATCAAATGCTACGTTTTTATATCAATGATAACCAGTTGGTAATGTCTGCTTTTTGCTGATGGAGTGAATTAAGATATCACATTGATGCAAAATATTCTAAATCCCATATTGCCAATTAAGTAGTCTTGATGATGCTCAATTGGCAACATGAAATGTAGAGAAATATTAAAAGGGAATTTATGTTAGTAAATGATCTGCACTCTGCACTTATACACACTTTATCCCCTCAGCGGTGTCAACGCGCTTTACAGTTTGCTTCCACACATTCATGGCGCCATGCAAGGTGCTCACCTGCCTTCGGGAGCAACTTGGAGTTCAGTGTCTTGCCCAAGGACACCTTGGCAAATGGGCAGGAAGAACCAGGGATTGAACTACCGACCTGAAGATTAGTGGGCTAGCCGCTCCACCATCTGAGCCAGCTACCGCAAGAAAAGTATAAATGCTATTGAGAAATCACAGAATACAGTTTCATTTGACCAAATCCTATTTTGATCTTCTGCAGGTGCAAATGTGTTAAAATATAAAATAATACATTTGGCCTGCATTTTGGCATAAATTGCTGTTGCCCTTTATGGAGACCATTAGAGGGATTGGACTTGTCACAGAGACAATGGACACTGTGGGAGTCGTCCCACAACCACCACTGATTATAGCAATGGATTTCCAGTCTCTATTGCACTTCTCTATTGCTCAGCTTTATATAATATGTCTGTTTAACTTTTGTCAGCCTACTATTATGTTTGGTGAACACATGCTGCTTTTCTCCTCAGAGTTTGCTTGCTTTCCAATAATAATAAGAAAATACCTGCTTTTATTCCTTCAGAAGTCAAAGGAAACATTAACTCAATGATCATGACTCACTGATAGAGGCCAACAGACAGTACTGTACATATGAAATACATTAGCAAAGACTGTTTGCCTCTTTTCTCATAATTTCACATCCCATTTAAGGTTCATGTATATATTCCCATCAGATCCTGATGCACTGGTACACTTCATAATAGAATAGTTGACAAAATGTACGTGTCAAAAAAGGAGTGTGTTTTATATACATATGTAACAGAGACCTTTTGAACTTGAACAAGCAGCTCCAAAACCCAGAGGTGATGCGGTAATTAACTGGATTTGACCTCTTAAACACAAGGTGGAAGACGAGGAGATGCAATATGTGATAGAGGAAGAAAACAAAGATAAGGGGATTATCATATGTATATATACATATATATAGTACATTGAAGTGAGCAGGTGAAGAGAGATTAAGTAAACATACTGTGAAAAGGGTGTGTTAAGCTTAAAGAGGACAGAGTCCATCATCTCTATGGACTTGCATATTAAAAACAGAAGCACTGTTATATGTTCACAGAGGTCACTCCTCCAATTATACATTCACTGACATCACACAAGTGTGCATACGCCCGCATGCATACACACACCCTAACACCTCCTTTAATCCCCCTCCCCCCTCCTGCCATCCTGATGAGGCGAGAATGCAAATCGGCTATGCTCTGCTGGGTGGAGGCACTAAGAGGTATTAAAGGTGACATTAAGAAAGAATACTTGCTTCCTCTTCTTTGACACACAATATCTTGGCTGAGTGGTGCGCAAGTGCCTCACCTGACCCCTGAGCGTGAGGATGAGGACAGAAGATGTGTGGCAGATAATGCCCACTACTGCACTGATAAATAAAACAAGCTGCAGGCTTGCTGACAGAGTGTTAGCTCGCAGTGTTTTTGTGATACTTGTATATGTTACAACAGCAGTTATGTGAGACTTACTGGTGGTGGCAGGAAGCAACGTACAGTGGATGACCTCCTCGACTACTGTCACATTCTGTGAGCGGGACGGAGGTGCCAAAACCGAGCCGGGCATCATGGGATTTATGGGGGCAATGCCAGTCATCAGCCTGAGACTGGGGGTCAGAATCTAGAGCCAGGGGAGGAACATGGATGAGAATACATAGCGGGTAACGCAGCAGCTGCAGTGACACGCAGTGCACACACATATTAAGACATTTTCTTGTATTCCCTTACTGGTATTCAGTCACGCCTAACCTTTACTGTGCCATCATTTGAGAACATGCTGGCTGTTTCATGTTCCATTTTACACGGTGTACTTCCTCCATGAACACAGAGCAACACTTCTGTCAACAATGGTGACACACAAGCAGTTTATAAATAACTGAAAATATCAGCTATTCATGAATAAATCATCTAGGGAAAACATGAATATTTCAACTATTTTTACTTAGTCTCTTGTCTTTTTCCATTTTCTCTCTCTCTCTCTCTCTCTCTCCCTCTCTCTCTCTCCCTCTCTCTCTCTCTCTCTCTCTCTCCGGCTGTCTGTCTTTCTTTCTGGAAATCTGTCACTTTCTTTCACAGACACACAAAACGCTCTCATACTCCGTCGCTCTCACTTTCTCACGTCTCCCACTCCTCTCTTCTTTAGTGTTTGAACACTGACCTGTTAGATCACAAAGAAACTTCTGAAAACACAGGTTATATTCACAGGTACTGATTTAGACCACACCTGGGCACACACACACACACACACACACACACACACACACACACACACAGTACACACACAGTACACAGTACACACTCTTGCACACATTCCCAGCTTTTTTTTTTTTTTTTTTTTTTAAATGGAAATACATTGCCCTCTCCCATGAGTCTCCTCTGCACCTGCAGCAGACAGCAGCAGAAGAAGGATGCCATTGGGTGCATGTGTGAATATGTAATCCTCTGCATGCCAAGTCTCCATCCCCTTGAGTGACGGAAACTTGACTGAGACAAAACTGAATTGAAAACACAGCAAAACACTGATGCAATCTATGCCCAAGAGCATTGAAATTATTATTTTTTTGAGGGGGTCGAGAGAGACGGAGAGAGAGAGCCCTGTTCGATGAGCTATTATGCAGCAAAGTAGTGGGAGGGATGGAAAAGTTATCAGTGACACGATGGTGCTGAACTAAACACCATAAAGATGAATAGCTGTGATACTGTGGTGGATCGCCTGTGTTTCTCTGTCTCCTGTTGATGACCCCGGCATCCGTCTTTAGCCAGGTGACAGAGGGAGAGGAGGCAGGTGATAATGAAAACACTGCTCGGATGCCAGGGCGATGAATGGCTTCTTCTCGTGAGGTGGAGGAGAGGAAGATGGATAACACGGAGGAGTAGAGATAAGTGATGCAGGAGTGAAGCAGCAAAAGAGAAACAGTGCCATAAAGTCCAATTCAATTACATGTATTACCACGGCGTACCAGGATGTACTGTTTTCCATCAAATCTGTATTTCTGTATCAGTCTGGGGTGTTCACAGATGTCACTAATTGTATTGTTATCTGTATGCGTTCAAACAATAGTGAGCTGCTGAGTAGCAAGACTGTTATACGATGCATACATTTTACAATATCAATGTTTTGCTCTTGTCTGTCTTCTGGGTTTTATTTTGTTTGGCAGCCGCCTCTCATATTTTAGAGTCAGCGTCTCATCAGCACAAGTACGTGCCATAAGTGGGAGACTTTTCAACAGCATCCACAGAAACAGTGAAGTATCTAAGACAAAAAGCAAAACAAGAGAAACTGATTGTACTGCACTTTACTTACACTACACTTGAATTTGTAACTCAAGCAAGTTGATTTTCATATTTTATTGAAATGAACAGAAACCAACGGCTGCCTTGAAGTTAAGAACGCTGATACATCTACAGCGCTGCTGCAGTAAAACATTTTCAACACTGATGAATAAGAACAGCAGTGCTGAACCCAAATCAAAGTCATCAGGCTCTGAGTCACCAAGTTTTTACTGGTGGGGTTGCTGTTAATGTGGTATGTGTCTGAGCCACTGCAATGCCTTCTGAGCGGTGAGTTTGGGTCTGTTTTCTTAATTTATTTATTTACACCTAAACAAAGACTTATGAAAAACACTGTATGTAGCAAAGAAATTCACTACTTTCCTACACAGAAACAACATCCAAGAAGACCATGAATCAGGCTTCAGAGCCATCCACAGCACCAGATAGCATCAGACTTCACAACAGAAACTTGAACGCCATATCTGCATTAAAGGCTCTGCTCTAGCCAGGCTCAGGTCTTACCTTCCTGAACTTCTTCAGTTTGTACACAATTAAACATCCAGTCGCTAAAGTTATGGAGTTCCTCAAGGCTCATTTCTTGGACCCCAGCTAGTACTTTTTGCACATGCCATGTTTGGGTCCTTTAATAACAACATGTTGTATTAACTTCCATCCCTAAGCTGATGACACCCAACTATAGCTTTCCATAAAACCGGACAAAATTAGATAACTACCTAAGATAAAGGCTTGTCTGAAAGGTGTCAAAGGATAGATATCTTCCTGATCCCTAACACAGATAAAACTGGCATTTCACTGACATCCAACATGTGTCAAAGATCTCGGTGTAACTATTGACCAAGACATGTCCCAAAGACATAATTATGTCCCAAAGAGATATTTTTTTCCATTACACAATGTCACCAAAATCCTTTCAAGATGCATAAAAACAATTTCATGCGTTTATTACTTTGTGACTAGACTAATGCTCCTGTCAGTAAGTAGCAACAACTCTTTAAAGAGCCCCCAACTAATGCAGCTCACTGCTGTTTGCACACTTTCTAGAACTAAAGAATAAGATCATCTCACCTCTACTTGCCTTTTGACATTGGCTCCTTGTCAAAAGTGAAATTGATTTCAAAGTATTTCTTATAACATATGAAGCCCTAAATGGCTGAGCTCCAAGATACCTCAAGGAATTGCCCACCCAGACCCCTCCGTTCCCAGAATATCAAATAGGAGGCAAAGCCTTTTGTTATCGAGCCTCCCTCCTGTGGATTCATCTTTATATCTCCATCAAAGAACCAGACACTTTTTCCAACTTTAACCATCTCTCTTTTGTGCTTTCCTTTAGTTAGGAAAAATATTTCTTCCATACGGTGTACACTATACCAGCAAACCTTCTACCTTCTCTTCTCTCTATATATCATGAGAGATCTCTGCATAAGGAGATTCATGTTAGGATAATCATCCAGACCCTGAGATATGGATGTGAAATCTCTTGACTAATATTCTGTTTACTAACCCGTCTCTGCTCTCTCCCACACTTTGCCTGCAGTTGCTGATGGCTGTGTAACATTGCGCCTCATCACCTTCACCTATAATTACATATATGCAAAGCAACCTGTCTCTGTCCACTCACTTTGTCTCTTTTCTTCTCCTCCTAGCTGAGACTATCTCCACTCTGGGATGCTTGTAGAAAGCCTCTACTTACAGCTGTTCATTCCCTCCAATCATTTGAGCACAATTTAATTTGTAGTCTGCTTATGATACATCGTACACACGGTACATACTGAGTGTCACTCTATTTACCCGTAATATAAACAACTGCCATAGTTTTCTGCTTCACTGCTCTGCTTATCCTTACAACAGTAACCTTACAAGGACACTGTATACCCACTAAGCTGTTCTAAAATAAATACTTTAAATTCTGTCGCTGTTCATTTTTATCTACTCTCAATCTTGTATATATCATGTGATCTTGTATGTACCATGTATTTATGTCACATGGATGCTAATATGTTTTTTTTTTTTTTTTATGTTTTTTTAATTTTTTTATCTGTGATTGCTTCTGATTCTCCTCCTTTTCTCCCTTAGTCATTGACCTCTCTGGCTGTTGTGGTAGATTATGCTTAAATGTGGTAGATTATGCTTAAATTGTGGTAGATTATGCTTATGCTATGCCCATTTATATATATATATATATGTTTGATCCAGTCTTTAATCAAATGCTATTATGATACTAATGTAACCCTGTCGACTCAGCATTAAGATGTGCTGCACACAGCTGTGTGCCCAAGGTCATGAAAACACAAAGTAAGTTTCGGTACGTGACAACTCACACGTGAGCTGCACTTGTTACTCCTCTTGTGAAACATCCGAGACTAAAAGTCCCGCCCTACTCTGTATAAAATATGTAATATCGAGTGCTCAGATCAGACTCCAACAGAGAGACCTCTGGTTAATGTTGGGCTCTCCGTGATATCATGTATGCTGAAGTTGCTGAATAAATCAACTTGCTGATTGAATCTGCCTATTGGTGTCTCTGATCAAACAACTCGGTGGAATCAATTGGTGAATTCCAACAATTTGGGGGCTCGTCTGGGATCAGAGACAGAATTTGGAACTGACGAGGCAGGACACACAGACGCACAGAGACCACGACCGGTCGGAAGATAAGGTGAGCAGAAGACCGAGTTTAATCTGAATTTCTGCAATTGAAAACTATTAAAATAAAACTCTGTGTATCTGTGCTAAAGCTACGTCGCTAAAAAGGCATTTATAGACTGGGAAAAGTGTATTGGTTTCTGGCTGTGGCAAGCCCCACCAGAGGCCGACGGGTCTCCGGACGTAGCTGGGTTTAAAGGCCCGGGGTACTGAGGAACCCCCGAAATTAAATAGGGTTTAAAAGCCTGAGGTACGGTGTAAACCTCGAAAGTAACACGGGTTTAAAAGCCTGAGGTACGGTGTAAACCTTGAAAGTAATACGGGTTTAAAAGCCTGAGGTACGGTGTAAACCTCGAAAGTAATACGGGTTTAAAAGCCTGAGGTACGGTGTAAACCTCGAAAGTAATACGGGTTTAAAAGCCTGAGGTACGGTGTAAACCTCGAAAGTAGCGAAACAACGTGAAATAATCTAAATGGTAGGGGCAGAAGAGGTCTAAGACCTGGTAGGAAGAGAGTAATTCCCAGTCTGGTAGGAAAAGACGGTAGGGACAGAAATCATGGACGGTGAATTTGATCGAGAAATAGATGATGGTGGATGGGGACCGTATGGGGCCCAAGTGAGAGTGATATTGGCCGGATTGGGGCCAACAGCAGGGGACAGAAAAGAAGAGAAAAGACAAGACATATTGAAAGAAATGTTAGAAGAAGCAGTGAAAGGGAAAGAAGAATTAAGTCTGCCACTTGGTAGATTGTTGTGGGACAATGCTAAAGCCATGAAACAATGTAAAGAAGAGGCAGAGGCTGAAATAACAACCGTAAAAAGGATGTTCCGAGGAGAGTGGAAGAAGCAGATAAAAAAGTTGGACAAAACAAGTAGTAAATGGCATCAACTGGCGGTAATTTGGCAAGGAGTCAAACACGCGTGCAGAAAAGGAAAAGAGGAGAAAGTAGTAATCGCACCCTGTTCTCCGAGCGCTCCCTCTCCCCCTCCCTACAGCTTCACAGGAACTCCAGCAACAGGCGCCGCGGGGGAGAGGCCGCAGCCGAAGATAAACACTCCAGCGGCCCGACCGGGACTGTATCCTGTCCTCACGGTGGGAGAAGGGACCATGCTGATAGAAACGGCCAACACAACGGAGGAAGAAGAGGAGGAGGAGGAGAGAATGCAGTGCCAAAAGAGGAAACAAAAAAAGAAACAAAAGAAAGAAGGTAAGGAGAAGACCGTGAACCGCAGGTCCATCACTCCCTCTGACACAGGTTCATCTCAGGAGGAGGAGACCGGTCCCGAATGGGACAGGCGGGAGCAAGAACAAGAAGAAAGCCAGGAGGAAGAAGCAGAAAGACCGATGGGTGATGAACTCAGAAGATTGCAACAACGACAAAGGGAGGAGTATCAACAGCATATGGAGGAGTATTATGGTGAGTTACAGAACAAGCAAACTGAGAGGAGCGGAGGACCTCCACCAGCGCGACCCCCGCGATACTGTGACACCCCGCACCCGAAGAGGCAGACACAGAGCGAAGGTAAGCCGTGCACTCCTGTTTTGCAAATAAAAGGAAAATGGAGATCAGACACTAATTTGCCTGAAGTCTCGGAGGCGGCTCATCAGGTCAAACGTTCCACAAATGAGGCTCTGCAAAAAATATTGTTGAAAAGTTGTAAAGAATCACAAAGACGAGAACGTGTGCTGATAGAAGAGGAAGAAAGGGCAAGTGATAAAGACCTGCACGAACTCAAACGGACACTGAGGGAGGACAGAGCCAGACAGGCTGTATTAGACGACGTGACAGAGCAGATACAGGCAGACAGAGAAATGTACCGGACCGATTTAGAGAGAGTCTGGCAGGGACCTGCATATCACACACACTCAAAGAAAGAAGGAGGAGCGGGCAACTTCCCCCTCCTGTACACCGGAAGCGGACAAGCTATATACAAACCATTGAACCTGACAGACGTGACTGGACTGACAAACCAGCTGCCTCCAATCACAGAGGGAGGGAATATGTGGATCATGCAGTTCGAGAAACTGACAACGGGACAAAACATGGCGTTAGGGGACTGGAGAGCGATTATTGCACGATGTGTGACTCCGGCTGAACGCCGACAAATCGAAGTAGATGCCGGGACTACTAACACACCCGATGAAGAGCCACTGTGTGTGGTATTCAAAAGACTAGCTGAAGAGACCAGACAGACCTTCCCGGCCCCCAGAGGCCCCGCCATTCCCAAACTAGGGTGGGACCCTAAAACACCCCCCCGACAGCATTTGTCAGAGGTCAAAGAAGAATGGACTAAGTGTACTGGGGTGCACCCAAGTAAGAGCTCACAGGAAGTATGGTTCAGACAGGCAGTTATGGAGGGGCTGCCCAAATCTGTGCAACAATTAATGATGGATAATCCTGATTTACAGGGCAGTGACAGCCAGACATGGGAAAGACATCTGGTACACCACCTCCAGAGGGCAAAGGATGCCACCGACAAGGACGGCGACGATGTGAAAGAACTCCAGAGACAGCTGCTCAAATTACAGCTGGGACAGGCCAGAAAAGATGTCAATGACGATAAAAAAACCAAAAAAGAGGTAAAATTAATGATGTCTGGCCCCGATCATACTCCTGATCTGTATCCTGTCCCCTCATGGGAGGAGCATCCTGGCCCTCCCCATAGGTCTCCGGCATCGTATGACAGGGGAGGATACCGGATGGAAAGGGGGAGAGGACGTGGGCGAGGATGGGACCGAAGAGACGTGGGGGCAAGAGGAGGTAATGATGGAAAATGTTATTACTGTGACCAATATGGTTATTATGTACGCAACTGTCCAGAGAAGCAGCACACCGAAGCCAGAGGCCGTGGAGGACCACGTGGACAGGGACCCCCAGGAGAAAGAGGAGGCCCCAGAGGACGTGGCGGCCCAGTCTACACGCAATATCCAGCGTGGGAGGACCCCTACGGCAGTGAGCACGACTTCCTGATCTCCCCAGAAGTCCCTGTTAACTTACTGGGTCGAGACCTGCTCATTAAATTGGGTGCCACAATATTGTGTGGCCCCGAGGGTCTCGTCGTATCTTTCCCAAACGGTACTGACATTCCCTGTGGATTGACTTGCGAACGTAGCGGACAATACCCGGTTCGGTCTCCGGACACACTGCATGCTGACATCTACTGGGGGCTGTTGCAGCCCTCACACAAACCAACGACAGGACTGCTCTCAGCCTACAACTCCTGGCGTCCCTGGATATCCCGTGTACATCCCTACGATCCTCCTCCCGATCCTCCCCATCTGACCCTGTTCTACGATCGAGATGGAGACGAGTGCTATCTTGAAGCATTCCAGGAACAAGTCCAAGGTAAGATTTGGCAACTTCACACAGGTGATATACTCGTGGGACAGGAAGGAGTGGCGGCCATAGGTGAGTTGAGTACAGAACAGGAACTCTGGTTTAAAATGTCTGACACATCGTTTCCACATGTCTCGTTGGCTCTGCATCCTCAACATGAAGCCCGGGAGTTAGGGCCCATGGTTAAAAGAGGGCATGACTGCCAGGACTGGGAGAGCACCTGTATTCCACGAGTGCTCCGATCCAGGTCCCTCAATATGTTTCGCATACGCAACACCACGTCTGATGTTATTACACTGGAGCATTTGTTGATCCCCAGGGATCACGGGCGTGACAAATCTGATCACTCTGACGCAGTTTCCCTCCTGACAGCGCTGCCTGACTCTCTGTGGTCACAGGGACCGACAGATGTGGGTTCTGTACAGTGCACACCAGTAACGTTCTCCATCAGTGCAGATTCCCCTGTGTGGGTACCACAATATCCACACAAACCAGCGGCGGCGGCAGGTATTGCAGAAACGATACAAGGCCTCCTAAATTCCGGAGTGTTGGAAGAATCTACATCGGCCTGGAACACGCCCATCCTGCCGGTGGAAAAGAAAGGGACAGGCAAGTTTCGCATGGCACACGATTTAAGAGCCATTAACAAAATATTGACCACTAACAAGGTGCCAGTTCCCAACCCCTATGTAGCTCTGAATAACCTCAGTCCTACTCACAAGTATTTTACCTGTGTCGATTTGACTAACGCATGTTTCTGCCTCCCACTGGCCCCGGAGCTACGTGACATCTTTTCGTTCACATATCAGAACAAACAGTTGAGATACACGCGTCTGCCTCAGGGCTTTGCTTTGTCCCCAGGCATATTTAGTCAAGTGTTGAAATCCTGTCTGTCTGACCTCGAGCTGCCACCAGGTACTGTCCTCATACAGTACATGGACGACCTCCTCCTCGCATCTGACACAGCCTCAGACTGCCTGACTGCCACCACTGACCTCCTGCGACATCTGAACACACATGGGTTCAAGGTTAGTAAGGCTAAACTACAGATAGCACGACAGCAAGTTTCATTCCTGGGGAGACTGATATCTCAAAAGGGGGCCTCTATGTCTCCTGCACACCGCACCACCATCTTGCACCACACTCAGCCACACACTGTCAAAGACATGCTCTCGTTTCTGGGCCTGGTCGGTTACAGCAGACATTACATTCCCAATTTTACCGGTCTCACACAACAGCTACGGGCCTTAGTCCGCGAAATTGGAATGCACAACCTCACTGCCTCTCTTAACTGGACTTTGGAGGCTGAACAAGCATTCATTCGATTAAAACAGGCTCTGGCTAAATCCTGCAACCTAGCCATACCTGACTACACCCTCCCGTTCCATTTGGATGTTTCTGAAACAGACTCCGTGGTCAATGGAGTATTGTTTCAGAAAAAAGGGGGTGATAGAACAACATTGACATATCTCAGCATAATGCTGGATCCAATGGAAAAAAGACATCCATCATGCACAAGACACGCAGCAGGAGTGGCCAAACTGATCACTAAGTGCGCACACATAGTCATGGGACACCCACTGCACGTCCTGACATCACACAGCATCGTGGCATATGTAAACTCACAGACATTTACAATGACCTCACTGAGACAACAACGACTATCCAAAGTTCTCGAAGCTCCGAATTTGCTCTTCACACTCGAAGGCATCAACATGGCCGACAGAATAGAACATGGACCTACACACGAGTGCGCGACACGAGTGACATTAGAAGACAAAGCGCGACCAGACCTGAAAACAAGCCCAATAGCCGGGGCAGACGACGTGTATACAGATGGCTGCTGCTTTAGACACCCACAAGAGGGGCTCAAAGCAGGATATGCCGTGGTAAAAAGACAACGAGACGACTACCTGACAGTGACAGCTGAACGCCTCAAGGGGGTCCCATCGGCACAAAGAGCAGAAGTGGTGGCCCTGATCGAAGCACTTAAATCGGCAGCAGGGCAAAAGGTGAACATATACACTGATTCGGCTTATGCAGTGCATGCAGCCCAGGTAGATTTAGGACAATGGATTAGGGCGGGATTTCGAACCGCCAGTCAAACACCGATCAAACACGAAGAAGAAATGAGAGAGCTGGTGGACGCCCTACAACTCCCGGAAGAGGTGGCTATACTCAAGTGCAGAGGACACGACAGCGGCAACTCCCCACAGGCCAGAGGAAACCAGGCAGCGGATACAGCTGCCAAAAAGGCGGCAGGATACCAGGTCACGATGTGCATGGTAAGAGATGATTGTGAAGACCGGCAGAATATGTTGACTCTCTCCAAAATAGGAGAAGAACAGGACAAAGCATCCCCGCAGGAGAAATCAGTATGGGTGCAAAGAGGAGCAAAGAAAGCTGATGGAATCTGGAGAAGCGCAGATGGCCGGCTGGTCATGCCTCCAGGACCACGAGAATCTCTCCTACAGGAAGCCCATGGAGTGGGTTACCATGGAGCAGCGCAAATGAGGAAAACCCTGGAGGAATGGTGGCATCCATATCTACAGGACATGATAGCACACGTGGGAAAAGCCTGCCCAGAGTGCACAAACTACAACGTCAAACCTCCTTATAAACCGGGCCCGGGTAGGTATGAACTGAAAACTGTACCAGGGAAAGAAATAATCATTGATTTTACAGATATGATCCAGCCGGTACGAGGATGCAGATACATACTGATGTGTGTTGATGCATACACTGGCTGGCCTGAAGCCTGGCCAGCAAGGAAGGAGGACAGCAAAACTGTGATAAAATGCCTGATTAACCACTACATCCCACAGCATGGTTTTCCTGAAAAAATTAGGTCAGACAATGGTACACATTTTAAGAATCAGGATCTGCAGCAGGTAGAAGCAATGCTGGGGCTGAGACATGGGTTCGGCTCGGTGTATCACCCACAGTCCCAAGGAAAAGTAGAGAGAATGAATCAGACTGTCAAAGCTAAACTATCCAAAATATGTGCACAAACAGGTCTGAACTGGGTAGATGCTCTGCCACTGACTCTGCTTTCCATCAGGTCATCAGTCAACAGGACCACTGGACACACCCCATTTGAACTGGAGCATGGGAGACCGTTTCCAGGTCCCAACAGAGCTCTCCATGGGGGGAGAGAGGACCGCCGTATTTCACACAAAGAATGGTATAATCAAACTGCGGCTGTCAATTCTTATTTTGCGAAACAGATAAGTGAGGATCCACACGGAACCGTGCCAGAACTCCCCCTGACGGACTGGGTCCTGCTGAGAGTCATCAAGAGAAAGTGGAGCGAGCCTAGGTGGATTGGACCCTTCCTGGTGACCGAGAGGACATCACACGCGGTCCGGCTGGAGGGCAAAGGAGACACCTGGTATCACCTCTCGCAGTGTGCACCAGGATTGGAGCCACAGAAGACCCTGCAGGAAACGGCTGCGGACGTCGTGAAGAACGCCTCCAAAGAGTGAGGTGTTAGCCCACTTACAACAAGGGTCTGCCAGGTCCCCTGAAGACATACTTATGTTACATTGGATTTGTTTTCTCATTACCCTGTGGTTATTTCTACCTATTATCTCTGCCCTCTTTCCGATCACTCCCAATAAGAATGTGGATCGCATTAATTTTGTGCATTATAATGTGCTTCGCTTAGCTAATGCTACGCGTGATGCTGTGGCTGGTCTTTCTGAGCAATTAGCTGCCACTTCCCTGATGACTGTACAAAATCGCATGGCGCTGGATATGCTTCTTGCTGAGAAAGGTGGAGTGTGTCATATGTTTGGTGATCAGTGCTGTACGTTTATTGCAAATAACACCGCACTGGATGGTTCTGTGACCCGGGCTCTGGAAGGGCTGCGCACTCTGTCACAGGAAATGCATGAAATGTCAGGTATAGATAACCCGTTCAGTGATGCGATGACCACTATGTTTGGTAAATGGTCCAAACTTATCTCTTCCATCCTGATTTCACTGGGTGTGTTTTGTGCACTTTTGGTGTTGTGTGGATGTTGCTGTATTCCCTGCCTCCGAGCCCTGATGGTAAAACTCATCAACCGAGCTGTTGGTGCCGAAGCAGACCCCCACCTCCAGATGCCCCTTCTCGATGCCGAGGGCCAGATCGACCTGGAACTGTCTTTCTAAAAGTTTCTGGACGTTTTGTGATGTGTGTTATCATGGTATGATTCTGTTTGTGATCTCTTAAAATGAGATCAAAAGGGGGAATTGTGGTAGATTATGCTTAAATTGTGGTAGATTATGCTTATGCCCATTTATATATATATATATATATATATATATATATATATATATATATATATATATGTTTGATCCAGTCTTTAATCAAATGCTATTATGATACTAATGTAACCCTGTCGACTCAGCATTAAGATGTGCTGCACACAGCTGTGTGCCCAAGGTCATGAAAACACGAAGTAAGTTTCGATACGTGATAACTCACACGCGAGCTGCACTTGTTACTCCTCTTGTGAAACATCCGAGACTAAAAGTCCCGCCCTACTCTGTATAAAATATGTAATATCGAGTGCTCAGATCAGACTCCAACAGAGAGACCTCTGGTTGATGTTGGGCTCTCCGTGATATCATGTATGCTGAAGTTGCTGAATAAATCAACTTGCTGATTGAATCTGCCTATTGGTGTCTCTGATCAAACAACTCGGTGGAATCAATTGGTGAATTCCAACACTGTTTAAAGGGATTAAGGCTACAGGTTCCTCAAACACAATTTGAATTGTTATTGGTGCTAAATAAATACAACTGAGATGTCATGGTTCATGTTTTAGCTCTCATGTTTTAGGGCCTTTGATCACCTCTGAATAATGTCAACTGCTCTGGGTATCTTTGCATTTCCACCCGGTGTTGGTAAGCTTGTTATCTGGACTGTGCCAGCATTTAGATTGGATCTTGGTATGAAAACGTGTTAGGCGGGACAAGTGGACTTGTTAACAACATGGTGTCCCAGCCAATTCCAGATGTGGTTTTGCTCATTCGATCATGCTCTGATCACTATATATGCATGTACAGCTCATAACAAATAACAAAAATAAAATTTTATAAAAGCAATTATTCAGGTGATTTCCAAGGCCAACTTAAAAAAAAAAAAATACTACACAAAATGTTTTCTAATTAGTAAAATCAGCTCCACCAATGTATGTTTTTTTTTCAGTTACAATGAGTGTGTTTGGACCTATGTTCACACTAACTTTGTCAAAATTGACATTAAGATAATTTTACATTATCAACCCAATAATGCTATATTTGTTGTCCACATCAGTTTGGTAGGGCTGAGCATTAACACCGAAGGCAGACATGGAAAATATAGAATGAAAGTTAAAAGAAAAACTTCAACTCAATCAAAACTCTCAAGTACCTTTTGTAACAGAAATGTTTTGAAACCAAGTGGAAAAACAGTAAGCAAGAAAATAGATGAGGCTATTATTGTGTACATGCATGACTTCTCAACATCCCTAAAAATGCAAGCTGATGAGGGATACGGATTATACATCCTGAATGGATATGAAAAGCATAAGCAGCACACATTCACCTGCACAGTGTGTCTTTGTGTAATAAAGTAATCATCGTTAACCTTTTCAAATGTTGTTTTTAATGTCAAAAAGGGATCCTTGTTTGTGTCAGTGTTTCTGGTTTTCTGTTAGTTTTTCTGTATAAAGCATCAAATAAAGCTCTTTTTGACTCCTCGATCTCATAAAAAGTCATCCAAAGTTTCATCCCAGCTTCACCTGCTTCTCACACTCTGAACTCAGGTCATCACACTTCTTTCTACAGACATGATCTGACACTTTAGGGCTCAGTGTGCGTGTCTGTGCTCCCCTCTACGCCTGCACATTTCTGTATCCGTGGTTTGTTTATCTGTTTCGCTCCATTTGTTTGCCATGGTAATCCTATCAGACTTCATATTCTTTTAAACATGGAAATATGTAGTAAAAAAAAAAAAAAAAATAGCTGTTTGTTTGCTCAATTGTGTTCACAAATTAAAGGTTGGCTGAGGGGCAAATTAAGTTTTTATTTAGAGTGAGAATTAATCTGATTAGAGGCACAGCCAACTCACCTCAAATGACACCTCTGTGTTTGTATTAAATTACTGTTCTACCTCCTTAATCCAATAACAATTATTCAGTTGTGTAAATATGATAATTATAAATGAAACAAAAAAAAAAGAGTCAGTTCAAGTATTACCACTAAAATTGCACCCATTATTTAGATTTGACTTTATTAATCCCATTGTGGGGAAATGTACTTGTCATAGCAGCACAGAGAAGACAAAACAAATTGCACACAATATGGCAATACTGTGGCACCGACAGTCATCAATCACACTGTAAGATAAAAATCTATGATTGAAGACATATATTTCTATATAGTTGCTGAGATATTGGATACGAGCATGGATATTGGGGGGCGTGGGCAGATAATAATCTCTCAGGTAAACGCAGCAGATTTAAGAATCACATTTGAGGCTAAACTCACAATGTTTCCACCAATGGAAAAAATCTGTAGCTGCACAACTGCCATTAGTTGGTTGGTCCACCCTTTGGCCCAGGAAATACATAAATAATAGGACGGATGAAGTCTAACAACCTTTGTGGTCCCCTGACTTTTCATATAGTACCACCATGAGATTTACTTTCGCAGTTGTAAATGAACCATATTGGTAACTATTGGACGGATTACCATGTTCTCCTCTACTTTCCATCTGGTGCCATCATCAGGCTAAAACTTTTCCTTTATGATCAACTACCAGCAAAAATAATGACATTCCCACTAGTGTCAGCTGTACATTGTGCTATGTGCTAATTACCAAATGGAAAATAAAACCTGTTTAGCACGTTAGCAAGCTGATAATAGCATTTTGCTCAAAACAATATGAACAAAAGTTCAGCCGTATAGAGCTGCTTTTCTAAAGAAATCTTAGAGAGATTTTCTTTTTGTTGGAGTCAGATGTATAGGGTTGTCATGGGAGTGTTGAGGTACAATATGGACAGGTGAGTCTTCAGCTTGTGGCAGAGGATGCGCAGCAACTCTTCTAGTCGGGAGTTCATGTTACCAATTTTGGAAGGATCCAAGCATCCCTGTGACCAAAAAAAAAAAAATCTATTCTCAGCCATTTCTACTTATTAAGTATTCACAATTTGTCATCATTAGCACAGTGATTAAGTCACTTTTACAGCATTCACCTGAAACAACAGCGCTGCTTTTCCACATCTGTACACACAAACATACACCAGGGATGTGTGCTCAGAAGTTGTGCGAGGTCACGTGCAGAGAGCAGCAGCAGCGTTGGATGTGCATGAATATTTTCTGGCTCTCCTTCCAAGGGATTTTCAGCTGCTCCGGCTCTCTCATCGCTATGGCAACAATGGCGCTTCAGTGCGGAAGCCATGTTTCATGTTTCATCACCAACAGTGCGATGACCCAGTGTTAGAGTGGTTTCAATGCGAAAGGGGTTTGTTGTGAGAAACTCCTCCGAGACCCAGAGATCATGAAAAGGGCCCTTAAACAAAAACATCAAGAGAAACCTTCTAGTTCTCCGTCCGCCCCCACGCCAGTCTCTACGTTTGGTTATCTCTGATCTCTTTCTCTTCCACTCACTGTTTGACTCTCTCTGCTCCCTCATTACTGTACATGGCACTGCTCTAAAGCATTTACGCATACAGTCCCCACTCACCTTGGTGCTATATTTTTAATGCGATAATCTTTCCTGGAGGTTTGTTTAATTCAACGACATTTCAGCCCGCCTGCATATATGAAGCACAGAAATTAAATGAAATTTGAAAAAAATATATAAATTTGACTACAACAAGCTCCTGGCGATCACTGTTCCGCCTTGACACAACCTCTCCTCCCCTTTCTTGCTCCTCAAACTGTGATTTCCACAGTAAATGTTCCCTCGCAGCAGAGTTAGCGATGGGTGGCGGTCGGGGGGGGACACGAACAGCCACTGTGAGGGATGCTGGGTAATATGGGTCATATTTTCTGATGAGCAGACAGGCACAAGCCTCCTGGAATTTGGCTTCTTTTTTTTTTTTTTTTATCTCCCTTCCAATGGTTCTCCCCATCTGCATCTCCATTTCCCTCCTAATCTCCACCGGATATCTCTCCAAAATCCATCAGTCTGCATAAACCACAAAGAATGATTCGCTTAATTCTCTGCATTGCGACAAATTCGAGTATATCATATTCATTCTGCAACCATTGTGCCACTCAAACTATATGAAACACACATGATTCGCACTTTCAATCATTAATTATATACTATTAATTTTTCCACTAACTTTCGGACTGACCTCAGTCAGTTACATCAGTTTCTCACTGACTGCTGCAGTGGCTCAGATCACACAGTATGAGTGTGTGTTTGTGTGTATACTCATGTAGAAGTAGTGTGCCAAGTGAATACAGCAGACATAACTGTGGGAGACTCTTTTCCACCTGTGAGCCGGTTTGTTCATTCAAAAATACTGAAAATGGTGTGTATTTGGTCAAAAATACTAGGTCTGTGTGAGGGCAGTGTAAAGATGTGTGTGTGAAACAGAGACAAAAAGAAAGCGCAAGTTTAATCCAAATATGTTCCCCAACAGCTGCTTTGTGGCCTCCATCCAATAGCACATCTAATCAGATTCCAATCTAGTCAATCAGTGCCATTATTGTTTATAATTGAAACATATATTTCTATGAGGAAGCCTATCATAAACACTCTTGTTGTCTAGAGTCCTGTAAATTGCCACTTCGCAGTGAATAAAGGTGTAGAGATGCATTAGGTATTCATTCCGTTTTCTAAACAACAACAACAACAAGTTTCAGCACAGAGATCTTTAAGCATGAAAAGCCTCCAACCTCTTAATGGAGCAGGGCAAGAGTGCATTGAACTTCTGGACTGAAATCAATATATCCTGCACTGGTATGAAGGGTCTGCTCTTTTCTCCCCTTCATGGTTACCAAGGAGCGCTAAGACAATATACAATTCACAGTAAAATTAAAGAAACTTTAAAGGGCATTTTAGTGTTCTGCAAAATTGTATTTCAGTTAAAAGACAAACTACACAAGGCAATACACAAATAAAACTAGCCTATTACTGATAGAGCAGAATAAATTACAATAGTGATAGCTTTGAATGGGCTGCGTAAGAAAACAAAAGACATCAAGAAAATAAGTGTTACGAGGCATGAAATGAAATTACGTTTAAAGCTGGCAGCATTCAAAGTGCTTCACAAACAGCACAAACCTGTACATCCAGGGCAAATAATCACTAGTTCACATTTAACACTCTTGTTCTGCTAAGGGCAGATAATTTCAGTCAAACATCCTGTTGCTATTGGCAGCCACCACACTGGTACAGGTCCAGTTTCTGTAGTTATACCTGACAAGTTGCATGTTGTTGTGTTGCACGAGATGTAATGATAAAGAGGCTAAAACCACAACAACAACTAGAGACAAAGCTGTTCAATTTCAGAGCAGTATTTTGTTTGTGCTCGCTCAGTTATTATTATATTGCCTAAATTACAATGGTTTTAGTTCTTTACAACAGCTGCTGCGGGATGTTGATTTTTCTCAAAATATTGAAGGGAAACACCAAGAACTCGTTTCCTTTGTGGTAGATTATGCTTAAATGTGGTAGATTATGCTTAAATTGTGGTAGATTATGCTTATGCTATGCCCATTTATATATGTATATATATGTTTAATCCAGTCTTTAATCAAATGCTATTATGATACTATATGTAACCCTGTCGACTCAGCATTAAGATATACTGCACACAGCTGTGTGCCCAAGGTCATGAAAACACGAAGTAAGTTTCGGTACGTGATAACTCACACGCGAGCTGAACTCAGATTCAGGAGGTCACGGTACCAACTCTCTATAAGGAGTTGGTACTCCTCTTGTGGAACATCCGAGACTAAAGTCCCGCCCTACTGTGTATAAAGTATGTAATATCAAGTGCTCAGATCAGACTCCAACAGAGAGACCTCTGGTTGATGTTGGGCTCTCCGTGATATCATGTATGCTGAAGTTGCTGAATAAATCAACTTGCTGATTGAATCTGCCTATTGGTGTCTCTGATCAAAACAACTCGGTGGAATCAATTGGTGAATTCCAACACCTTATTTTCAGAAAGGTCAATCAAGGAAATGTTGAATGAGAGTGAAATGAAGAGATTGGCTGACTGTGGCCTCTGTAATAACCTGGGGTTCTGGAAATCACAGCCCACCACTGAAGTGACTGGTCAAATCACCATTGAGTCCTGAGGTTCCAGTGAAAGAACTTTTATTCAAACTTAATTGGTCATATATAGAACGGGCTGGTTTGTTTGTGTTTCGTATGCTTGTGTATGTTTGGTTTCTGAAACAGAAGAAGACACAACGTAAAATAATGTAACTTGAGTAACTGTAACGGTGTATGCAGAAGAGAAGTTAGTCTGGACTGTATGTTTCTGCCAACATGTCAAATATCAGTTCTATCCATGCCTGTACAGACTCCAGACTATCCAGATATATGTTGCGGTGTAACACTGCATTTTCATTGGTTAAGGGAGAGTAGGAGAACTTGTTTTGCCATAGCTGATAGTAGTCATTTAAAAATCAGATCTCATACAGGCATGGATCAAGGGTGTGATTTTATTGCGATTAATTATACAGCCCAAACCTCTACAAAGCATTTTTGACTGTTCAGACAATAAACTGTTGATGAGGCTGACCTGAAGACAGAGGGGAAACACTGGTGAAATCAGTACCAAAATAATAGTTAAAAACTTGCTTTAATCTTTCTGAGAATGTGAGTTATGAGTCTTAAAGTCTCTCGAAAACTAAGGGGGAAAAAGTTAAAGTATATCCTGTGTTAGACACAGCTGCCAGACTGAATAAATCCTGCCAGGTTTAGAGATGAGAGTGTCTGTGTGTCTGTGATAATAAGTGGTAGCGTGTAAGGTTATAGGGTCAGAGATAGAGAGAGAGAAAGACAGAGAGAGAGAGAGAGCGAGAGAGAGAGAGAGAGAGACAGAGGAACAGGCAGACAGGCGTAATTGTATTTGTCTGAGAGCAGAGATGGAGGAGAACCATTTTTCTGGCTGTTCCACAGTATTCTGCTGTCATCAGTGTGGGTGTATGACTCAGTGATGTAACAGCCTCCATCCAATATCCCAATAATAACATTGCGCCAACATACACAACCTCTATTCACCGGCCATAAAGATATCTATCATCTAGAGATCAATAGACTTCTCACTTTTATGGTCAATACAACCCAAACTGAATGCAAGTTTACCTTCCTGAATTCAATAACATGAAGCTGTGACAGAACAGTACTGGTGCTCTGGCCACGAGAAGTCTTTCAGTCTCACATACAGTCAACAGTAAGAGTCACAGAAGTTGACACGAAAAAAAATAAAAACCTTTAAAAGTGCCCATCTGTCATTCCCATCATCCTTAACGTCGTCTTTACGGCTAATTATTTAACACTGCATATATGAGGCATTTATCTGCTAAACATCAACATGTTGGCATTGGTGCTCTGAGTGTATCAGCATGCTGACGTTAGCGTTTACCTCAAAACGCCAGTGTGCCTCAATATAGTCTCCCAATGCCCCTAATGTTGCTGCAGGCTCTCACTGTGTGTTCAGACAGAACATGAGGACACTCCACTGTGGGATATTTGAGGGCTCTACAAATGTTGCTGATTGTGGAAAAATTTAAACTAAAACTGAAAAAAAATAAAAAATCTTTCATGTTCCTAGATGCAGTAACACAGGACTCAACTTTGTTTGAGATAAGTTATAATTTATTTTGGCTGAAGGGTCTAAATACTATAGTACACATGACCCTTTGCTGTTGATATGAAAATAAAGACAGTCAGAGCCATAAGTTGATCGATTGAAAATGCTTTGTTGCTGCACTTGTTATCATAACTGACCGAGAATTTAATGGTGAAAAGATTTAAGCTGCAGATTGTGCTCTCAGGTTTCTCGACACCATCATTTTTTGCTTTCACTAGTAGTTATCGGCACATAACTTTAAGCTATTTGATTGTATGTTTCTAGGCAAAATCCCCTTTGGGAGCTGTAGTTAACTTCTCTCCCAGAAATTGGGCAGATGGTTGTACCTTTCATTTTTTTTTTTTTCTAATTAAAGAAGATATTTTGGAAAGCTTTAGTTATTTGGACTGATGATTGATGTCAGAGTTTTACGCTCAGCCAGAAGAGCTCCAACTGTGAGTCGGCTAACACTTTCCATGGGAAACCTTTACTTCTGAAACCAAGGGGGGCCAAAATGACTTCTCCGATATAGATAGATAGATGGATGGATGGGTAGGTGGGTGGATGGATGGATGGTATGGGTAAAGACAGACAGACAGACAGACAGACAGGCAGGCAGGCAGGCAGGCAGGCAGGCAGACAGACAGACAGACAGACAGACAGACAGACAGACAGACAGACAGACAGACAGACAGAAAGAAAGAAAGAAAGAAAGAAAGAAAGAAAGAAAGAAAGAAAGATGGATAGATGGATAGATAGATGATAGATAGATGGATAGATAGATTATTAATCCTGCAAGGGGATTATTTTCGCTACAGCAGCATGTACAGGTACAGGGTAAAAGCAATACAAATTACTCGTAAAAATATTAAATATAAAAAAGTAAAAATGCACATTATAAAGAAATAAAATAGAATAATATTAAATTAAACAACAGTGCAACGGTGTTATTGATGGCGGATAGATTTGGCCAGAGGGGAGCTATTGTCCAGTCTTATTGCAGTGGCCCTGTCACAGGTCCATGTGACAGGGGAGCTGAAGCTCATATACATTTTTTAGTTAAGTACAGTAGTGCAGTCTAAAGTAAATAGGGAGTGATCTGAACACAGTTCGGTGCGTCCTTTAATTTGCTCAGTTGAAGCCATAGACCTAATTCACAGCAGATAACGTGCCTTGTCACAGTAAGAATAGCAGAGGCAGAATTAAACGCATTCATGATGGCTCAGTCCAGTTAAGTGTCCCAGTGTGACAGCTGGGACAGTGAAGCCGCATGTGTGACAGCAGGCTCTCCAATACGTTTAATGGAGCCATTATCAATACAATAATATTTTTCCTGCTGTATAAAGTCTAAATATCTGCTGTTTAAAAGGTGTATCAAGCTGATAATGTTCGATAAAGGCCTTAACTGTGAGTTCGACAGAACACTTTACAAAGATAATTCAATCCCTTTTCTCAACCAGCCGGTAACAAATATGTTGCATTATTTTGTATCTTTAATTGTTATCCCAGTGACAGGGAAATTGTTAAAAATGATCAAACTGCTGAAATACTGAAGGTGTCATCAGATTCAGATGACTGGTCTGACGGATGGACAGACAAACAAACAAATACAGGGTGATTTTGTGCTCATGTCGTCCTGACATAATGAAAAGAGAATCGTTTAATTCTAAAAATATAAAAGCAATGTCACAGAATGACAAATACCTTCTATAAAATCAGAGATGACTCATTTTAATCATTTAAAGGCACATATTTGTGTTAACAAAGTGACACTTTAGCGGAGAGAACTCTGCATTCAGACTGTCACATCATCTGTCCACACCAGTAACACTTTAATAATAACAATAATCTCCAATATTTATTTTCCACTTATCTAAAAGCAGAATTGACAGAGGGCTTAACAGTCTATTGGTGAAACTGTCCGGACAGCACTGATTAAATAATAGAAGATGAAAAAAAAGCGAAATAATAAATAAAACATTAAAAGGAAAAATGTGGCACTTTGCGAAGCGCCCCTGTTTGTTTTCTTGCAAGCACTTAGATGAGACAATCGATATCTGTGTCATCTCTGTTTACTATAGAGACAGAAGTAAGTACAACAGGCTTATTTAGCCTGGCTTAAAACCAGGTTTCAGCAGCCCCTAAGCTGTCATGTACATTGTGTATTTTGTGTAGGAAGAGGCAGAGACGTTGTGTTATAATGAGAAGTTAGGTGAAGTACAGTTTTGGAAGAGTTTACTTCACCCACTGGGTACACGCAGCTTCTTAAAAGTGTTGTCAGTGTGTTGCAGGGTTTCCGGGCCCTGCGCTGCCACGGTGCACCCACACAAGTGTTAATTATTGTGCCTGATTAGAGCTCTCCTCATGGCTGAGTGGGTGTCTGTGGATTTTGGATTGACAGAAAGTAGTGGCTACTTTGTTACAGGTGACCTCATGTCAGGTGAAGTTCAGGTGACCTTATGTCGTTCCGGCAAAACTCCCCCGACCTTCAGTCTGAGCTGTGGTCTAATTAAATGAAACAAGCACAGGGATTTTAGGCACTTGACTCAGGTCCACTCGGTTCTTCATGACTGAAACACGAGCCATAACATGTATTGGTTCTCTTTTTGGCCATGGCACAACACTTTGCTCTCTCTGTATTTGGGTCTGTGTGATTCACTTGCATTTTGGACTTACTTTAATTACCCCCAGGTTTACATGAATCAGTCATGACTGTCCTCAGGTCTGTTTTGGATTTGGTCACAGTAAAATAACTTTTTGCATGTTTGGTTCAGGGAGGTTGTCCATAGCCTGACTCCGGCAGACTATTGCTCACAGCCTCAGTTTCATTCACTGCAATTATAGTCTGGATACGCAGCTCGTATTTGACAGTCAGCATCCAGAGTCTCTTTCCTTAAGAACGTTTGTCCCGTCCCTCCTTCACTGTAAATGGATGGCTGAAAATCAACTCTTGGTAACCGCAAACAAACCCCAAAGGTCTCGGCACAGAATAAATGCTCAGCGCCTTGGCACACTGCTGTTGTTTGAAAACAATGTGGCGCTACCATTAAAAATTATATACTCTCAGGGAAAAACGCTTTGATGAACATGGGCCTTAGCTAGTTGCAGCGGTTGCAGAGTGTCGGACAGTTTCAACGTATGCTGATTGGCTAAAATTAACCCGAGGTCTATGCCCAGTAAGATGGTACGACTGCGAACGATTCCCTACGGAGCATTGACCTATAAATTCACTGCGTACGCCAGGCTAGGTTTTCCATGGGTCCATTTCTGATTTTGCACCCATTAGGACTTCTACCCTGGTTGTAATGATGGTAACCCAAATAAATAGGACCATTTATATATTTCTAATTAAGCTTTTTGGAGTTTTAACCTTTTAGCAGACATTAGCAGTTTCCTCTTCCAGCCTGTCTGGTAAGCTTGTCTTGGATCACCTTTCGTCTGAACATCTAGAGATGAACCTGAAATTAATCTAGTCATCTAAATCCAAATATGACAATAAACAAGCTGTCAAGCAACTGTGTACTCCTTTAATAATTCGATTTGAACACTTACGATGGAGCAGAACAATATGGAAACACCGAGTCCAGGTGAAAAGAAAGGTCAGTTTTCTTTTTTAGTTTAAAGTATAAACAAAGCAGCTCTTTAGGCCATGATGGAGAGTCAGTATTTAATCCCTCTGGGATCGTTCAAAGACCATCAACCCGAACATGTGCATATTTCATAGTTTGTGTGAAGTTATGCTTTCTGCCGTGTGTGAGGGAAGCTCATGGGGGAAGGCATACATTTGTGTGTGCGGAGTATGTTCAGAGCAGCTCAGAGGGTTCACAAGGTTCAGAGTTAACAGACTGGAAATATGGCCATGCATCTCTCACCAAAATCTGCCATACCAATGGATTATGGATGGGGTTCAGTGAAGGTCAGGTTTACTGCTAGGAGGCCTCTTTTCAGCTGCCTGTTGAAGTGCAGGCAGAACAGGGAGTGTGGATGCAAGGTCGTAACTCAGACTGCACTTAGCAGTCAACTTTGATTGACCTGAGATTTCCTCCTCATAAATGGTTAAAGGGAGATACAGACAGAAACAGTAGTAGTGGAGTTTAAGAAAATGAGCAGGGAGGAACATTTGAAACAGAATTATTTCATCCTGTCTGATGAAGCGTCTGTTTGTCTGCAGATGGATAATACTGAGCTCCGCTCATACAAAAGTACCACATTGATTTCCTTATGAATATGGTGATTATATAACAGAGTTTTGTTCCATGCTGAGATATGTTAAATGTAAGAAAAACATGTCACAAAATGACTGACAGCAAAGAGGATGAAGAACCTTCTGTTATAGTTTTTAAAACAAAATTATATTGGAGTTAAATTCAAGTCCTTGACATATATCATATTTTATCAACTGTTTCAAGTGAAAAGAAAAACAATACAGCCAGCTGTGACATAAAAAGGAGCTTTTCTTGAAATGACAGAGCACTTACTTTTTGTTTATCTAAATTTGAGTAATTATCAAATGTTGTGAAATGTTTGGTCATCCATCAACCTGTAAACGCTCAGAACTCGTAGGACTTGTAAAACACATCAAGACTTGTTATTAACAACTGCCAGCTTGATAAATTCTCCGACTAGCTAAACCTTCTGACGGCACTTAACATGCATACCAGCGGCTCCTCTAATGCTGCTGGTATGCTCGTTTTTAATTATTGTTTGCATGCGGCGTCGTGGCTACCTGACGTACGGTTGGGTTGATAGGGATCAACCTTCGGAAATTAATATTACTCATCCACACAGTGACTGGTGAGGGCAGAAAGGAAGGTCAGCAGCAGCCAGTTTGTCTGCCTGAGAAATCATTTATAATGTCACTGCTGCCATTTTGTCTTCTGTGATCTCAATATGTTCAATATTGTAGCCTCCTTGAGAGTCACAGCGGTTTCATTTTTTTCCGTCCAGGGATGATCAGGCGTTATCTGCTACCCACTGGATATAATCTTCCAGATATCCCTAAAATACAAAACCATGTATAAACAAAAATGGTGTTTGGTAAAAAGCAAGTATTGGTGATCAAGAAACTGACAATGAAAATGAAGCTGATTGATTCCCACAATGCAGGGAAAGCCTATAAAGAGATTTCCAAACACTGCCAGCCTGTAGTCTCCACTCACTCCGACACAATTAAGGGGAAGTGTGGAAGTCAAGACAAGATCTGGAAGACTGAGAAAACAGAGATAAAACTGCATATTCTGCTGGAGAGAAATTAAAAACAAAAGCCACATATGACTCCATGGGAGCTGCAGGAAGGTTGAGCTGATGCACAAACAGGGACTACGTAGAATAGCTCTTATCTGTGATCTCATCACAAGAGCCAACATCTGGATAAGCCAGAGACATTCTTGAAAATAAGAACTTTGCACAGATAAAGGGAAAAAAGAATGACACTAAATGTTAGAAAACTCTGGATGCAAATGTCATGCAGTCAAGTCAGGAAAATGAGACTGAAAAGAGGCTGGCTTCTGAACAGGAAAATGATCAATTCAAAGCCACCTGAACTACTTCAAGAAGCACAAGCACAAGCTGCTGGAGTGGCCCTCACAGTCCCCTGATTTAACTATTTAAATTCTGTGGCGAGATCTTCAACATGCTTTGTGTGCACGACAGCCTAAGATATTTCAGAACTTCTCAGGAGGAGTGGCTAAAATTTTCTTTGCGAGTTCCGGTATCCACCAAAGGATTGGTTACTGAGGAAGCCATATAATCTGTCCCACAGTTATTCTGCAGCATGACAACAACCTCAAAAACACAAGAGCCCTGATCTCTACATCATTTAGATGGTCTTGCATGAAGCGACAGAAGCAACCGAGACAGCCTAAATCCACAGGAGAACTGTGGCAAGTTCTCCAAGATGCTTCAAAATACTTTGAAAAACTAAGCAGAAATGTACCAAGGAGAATGGGTGCTGTCTTAAAACAAAGGGTGGTCAGAGAAGTGTATTTGATTTAAGGTTTTCTGTGTAGAGCACTTTAAAACTTTAAAGTTTACTGATGAATAAAAACACCAGTCATTAATTACTTTTACACACAGACTTTACTTTCTACACTGTACTGTGCACAAGTTTTATATCTACTTTTATTTTGTTCTTTAGAATAATGGTATTATAACAAAAAGAAGACACGCTTCTCTGTTGATGCATTAACATTTCAACATCATATATACTTGCCATGTAATTTATAGTAGTATATAGCTCATGAATACAGACAGATAATGATGTCGTATTTACATATTAACTACAAAGAACACGGACCTTCATTGCTTTATTGTATTTATGACTGATGCTCAACTCTGGTTCCTTTTATATTACTATTATGAATATAATTTTTCATTATCAACTGTAACTAAAACAACAATTAGATATGGATTGGATTTTTGAAAGTGAGGAGAGCGTGTCCCCTCATCACCCAGAGGGAAATAACATCCCTGCTTATGCTGTTTGAGCTTTTCTCTGGAACAGAGTGCAGGCTATGAAAAAAAAAAAGAAAAGAAAAGAAATGAGCAGCGTGTGTTCTAGTGTGGCAGTGGGTTATAGTGGCTGACTCAGCTGTAATGAGACATTAATGAAGATGTTGGGTAATTTGGGCTGGCAATGGAGGACAGCAGGGAGGGAGGGGAGGGAGGGTAGGAAGTAGGAGGCAAAGGTAGGGAAGCACCAGCTGCTTTTCCAGATGATCCACGAGGGGAGACACAGCTGTCCTCTTCCTCACAACTCTCCTCCCACTCCATCTCTTTCTCCTCCCTTCTTCTCGTTCAACGCCACCCATCACAAACCACTTCAGCCAAACGCCCTTAATGAAGATATATTACTGCTACTAAAGCCTAATCCCTTGTTGCCACACAGATCATGTCCCCCTCTACACACACACACACACACACACACACGCACACACCTCTCCCTCTCATGGTGTGGATACCAGTGTTTCCCTCCATCTCCATCATGCTGGACAGCTCCCCACTCTGTCGGTAATGTTTATGGTACTCTTGAAAGGAGAGCTGCCAGAGGCCGTTCTGAGTGTGAGAGCTGTAAATACCACACATGAAATTCAATAGGTGAAACGAGGCAACGAAGGGCAGCAACTTTCACAAACATGTATCTTAAATATGGACTCGCATACATTTCTCATATTCATATGAAGTATGTGAATGCACAAATAAAAAGCAGGTGCTTAAAACCACAAGTAAGGGAAACTAAAATACCACCAAGGAAAGCAGATGGGGAGCAGAGGAACACTGGAGCCTGTATACTGTCCAGATTTATTCGTGAACATGTTATGTTGTCAATATTAGACTACAGGAGCTCTCTGAGGGTCTAATGACAATAAATAATGAAGATAATAAACAGATGGGCACACACGAGTGCTTTATTAATCTTAAAGCTCTTGGTTCTGAAATATTCATCCACTCCAAAGTAATGTTGATGAGTTGATGAGCCAATTTAGAATGAGATGGTGTGTTATCCGAAGGACATATCAATGACACGGCTCTCTGACTGATTACTTTTGTTCATGAGGAACACACTGAGAAAAAAAAAAAAAAAACGGGTTCAGCAGCAGGACGAAAGTCATTTTTCTTATCATAACCTTTACCCTCATTAAATACATAATGAGACAAATAGAGACAGTGGCAGGACGTGTCTAAGTTGATCCTTTGACAGGCAGATGCCATAATGCATCCTTTATAAGTCACATTCATTTCAGAGATAGAGATTTAAAGAAATGTCTGCGCTCTGTTTCTTTGGCGAATCTACATGGAGCTAATCATCTTCATAAAGTCGGAGCTTGAGCATTTTGTCTGCAACCCAAACGACAGGTCTTTTGACAACCGCTGCTCCGCGACCACTGAAGCATTCGTTAATTTAGTATTGCAGAGATTCACAAACTCTTCGGACCATGTACCACCGCGCACCAAACCGAATTTCCCAAATAACACTTCCTACTGCAGTTCATAACAGTTTCATAAACCATGCAACAGCCACAAAGAGGTTAAATGAAACATAAAAAAAAAAAAACACATTTACATGTCAAGCTAGAAGTGGCGCCACTCAGCAGCCCTCTCTGACTCCTCTTCAGTGCTCAGAACAATTTGTCTGACCCGTCGGGCCCAGTGAAGTCTCTTGCGTCTGGTTTTTTTATGAATTAATTAATGACCGAGGAGTCAACATCAGGCTGCCTCAAGCTAACGTTAGCATTATGCTATGTCGGACGTGATGTGATTTTATGGCAGATTTTCTTCCCGTCATGTGATGTGTATTTGTAATAACTCCAGTCAGTAGTGAATACATTTTGGAGTGCAATTGCGTATCATCAGGTGGATGCGTACCAACAGTGGCGGGCATGCCACGGCTGTACTGTAGTACAGTTAAAAGACCTTGTGGTTCCCGAGAGTTTAGCTTTTAGGCATTCAAAGTCTCTTGTTATTCAGATTGAATGATTTTCCTTCACACAATAAGTGTGACACTGCATGAGACAATTTGAAAATGAATGAGGTCTGGTTGAAGTGGTTTTTGCAAAAGCAATTTGAGGGTTTCTCAGAGCAGCAGTGTTACTGAATGGCAGACAATACTGGCTCCTCTAAATTAAAAGCTGCAAAAATACCTCATTAAAGTCAGCACTTTTCAAGTGGAGTCCATCAATCATTTCATCTTTGAGGCAATGCGTAGTGTTAATCTGAAACTGCTTGTAAAATACATTTTAGAGAGTATAACAGGCTAACTTCCAATTAAATCACCACAATAAAAAAAAAAAAAAAAAAAGCTTTTGTTTTAATAGCAGGCAAAACCAACAGGGGGACTCTGTTCTTATTTGAATAATATGACCTGTTTATGCTCGTCTCTTCTTGGCGAGAGCATCGGTGTCTGTGCAGGAGACATAAACCACCATCCTGTTTGCGGAGGTTTACGGGGTTTTGTATAGATACAGTATGTTCTTTTATTGTTGACTGCAGTAGGACTGTATCTGTGGAATTTGTGGTTGCAGGGCATGAACACTGAGTCACACTCCTCGACAAAAGAAGTCTGCCTCAGTATGGGCTGTGAACCATAGTTTAAGAAACTAGGCCTTCGAGGGATTATAGTGAGGTTGACATGTTTACATATCTTGACTTTAAGTAAGCGAGGTTGTACAGAGGGATCAGCGAGCTGAAACATTATCTTCTCCCTGATATTGTTATTGTAAACTTGGCACATTTGATATGAAAACACGCACACACACACACACACACACATAAACAGAGTATATGCTGTCATATTTTCAGCTGGTTGACCCAGCATGACCTGACCAGAGCAGGCGCTCACGACTGAGCCGCGTGAGCTCTCATTTTACAGATAGAATTCAAGATTTCTGGAACGAATGCTCTTCGCTTTCTTTGCCAGAGTTAGATGAGATAGTTAAACGCGAAGCTCCAGCCAGTGGCCGGTTAGCTTGGCTTTAAATGAAGACCGAAAACAAAGGGACACAACAAGCCCGTCTTTGTAGAGAGGAAAGAAAATCCACTTCCAAGATCTTCGAAACCTCACAGAGTGCTTCCCCCTTCTTTTAGTTTATGCTAAACTAAACTAACCAGCTGCTGGATGTAGCTTTACACTTAACGTACCGACATAAGAGACGTATCGATGCATAATTGTTCACCCACTTGTGTGCTCAGCCAATCAGGATGAAATGAGTCAACCCTACGGGGGCTTCGATGAGGACTACCACCTCTTTAATGAGTCACAGAACAGCAGGGAACTCCTTACAGGGGTTACCACTTATACTGTAAACACCCCGAGCTCCAGTTTGCACTTTGCACAGTCAGATGAGGATGACTTACGCCACCGGCGAGCCCACGCAGGTACGAAAACACACTCAGACTCATCCTCTGGACACATTATGCCATTTTCGAACCTTTACTTAAGCAGGGAAATTATTTAACGGTGCATCCTTAATTATAACTGCCTGGGGGAGGAGATGCAGAGGAAGGGAGGCTCCAGACAGTCAAACACTGACGCAGCGGCATCGGTGTGGTGAGTACACGAGTCCAGTGGTGACGCTCACCGACCAGCTCATGGCCACTTCGAGGGCAGCGGAGGGGGAGAAAACACTGTTACTCATCTGTCCTCCTACACATATTTTTTTCCAGCCAGTTTGTGAATTCGAGCCAACAACCAGAAGAGGTTGTGCAACCTTTAGGCAGTCACTGCTCCCACCTCTAAACGTGTAGGCAGCGTGTACCTTACTAACAGCATCTTTTCTAACTCTGAATAAAATGTCTAAACCAAAATCAAAATGGTTTAAAGTTCTGATAAATGTTTCTAACGCAGGGGATTTTAGTGGGGGGGAAAAAAAAAAATTCCCAAATCAACATATTCACTGTACAATAAATTTGATTTTTGTGTTACACCCTGCTACCTGTTTGATACCTGGAACAAGCTGCTGTCCAGTCATGCTCAACAGAGCCATCCCCAGGTTGCTCATGGCGGTCGTCCAGGAACTCCGGTCTGACATAGTTTTAGTCATGGAGTTAAGAGTCCACAGTCCTGTAATGGTTCCCATCTGAAGAGAGAGACATAAGAGAATTCCTCTTAAAAATCCCTTTTGGGATCAATGCTAAAACTTTTTGAAAAAAAGGAGAGTTGAATTAAATGGGTAAAAGGAGGGTCCAAGGTCAAAACCAGAATCATATTTTACGGGTTTCAGATCTCTGACTTCCTTTCATAAAAAAATCTCTGTACCTTATTGACATGAGTGCTTCGTGATCTCCACCTTCATTTGAATTCAGCTTTTTGTCACAAGAGAAAAGAGAAGCAAAACTGACTGACTGTCTGACTTACTTTTACAACAATGCAGTTAAAAAATTTTTGGATGTGGTTGTTTCAACTTCCACTTAAACTTTCAACAGCTTGGCCTCTTGGCACTTCCTGTCTCACTGACCTACGAGCTCTACTCAAAAGGTCACGGGGGCTCTGACTGAAAATGTTGTCTCACACACACACACACACACACACACACACACACACACACACACACACACACACACACACACACGCACAGACTTTTGTGTCACTATTATTCATTATTTACATATTTCCTGGAGACTTACTTATTTACTACATCCTTAACCTAAACCGACCTTCCATTAAACCAAGTTTTCTCCCTAAAGCTAAAATATTTACATTTAGGGGATTAATTTCTAAACCAAAAGGAAGGCAGGTCCCTAAAATGTGAGTAAACAGATTTATGTCCCCACAACATGAGTAATAAAGGTACACACACACACACACACACACACACACACACACACACACACACACACACAAAGACCAACACAAAAACAGCCTGTACTCAAGAAGTCAAAATGTTCAGAACATCCAGCCTGAAAACACTTCAGCTTGAAGAGAGAAAAGAGAGAGAATATTTATCACGACTAAAAATTAAGTTTTGGACTTAAAGTAAGTGAAAGATATTGTTGTCATGATTGAGGTCAGGATAAGTAAAATGTTACGTCTGGTGCAAACTAAAGGATTTTCAAATCTTAACCAGTTT
The DNA here is from genome assembly GCF_022577435.1 of Embiotoca jacksoni. Taxonomy (NCBI): domain Eukaryota; kingdom Metazoa; phylum Chordata; class Actinopteri; family Embiotocidae; genus Embiotoca; species Embiotoca jacksoni. The sequence continues at coordinate 4,035,948 of NW_027185403.1, forward strand.
TGAAAATGTGGGAGATCACAGATATAACAACAAATTTAACCAATTTTTAATATTGAAGTTGTAAGAATGCACACACCAAATGATTCAGCCAGGATGAAAGACCACACACTTACCGATTATACTAAACAATTTCGGTGAAGATTTTAGGGACATGGGATCTCAGAAACATACATGATTAAAATTGACGAAAGAGCGAAACAAACATGAAGACGGACCGTCGTGCTCAGCGTGTTCCACTTGTTTTAATATATTTTGCACTGACAAATAAAACAAGACACAAAGTAGTGACCGAGAAGACAGAATCTGCACAGCTTGAACATTTTGCAATGCGTGCTGGAGTTGAGTTGGAAATAAAATTGTACTGTTAGTTTCAAACAAGGCCACTGCAAGCTACTACTAAAAGTGAATACTGTTATTGTTTTACAGGTGAAGGGAAAAGAAAAACCTGTGATCATTTGTCATTTTGTTTTTATACATTCTTTGACCTTCCACTGCCATTGAAATGCCGTTCCATATTAATATTACTGTGGCTCTGGGCTTGTGGGGTTGGTGACGCTTCCCTCTCAGCTCGCTCTCAATTTGCTATTGTAGGTTTCTGTTCAAATTTCCATCAATGCTCCTTCCACATTACAGTATTCCAACGGGGGAAACTCTGATCCAGTCAGTAACATTAAGATTATGACTGTAAACCCCTCAGACTACAAGGTCATTTAGCAGGTAATCAGACCAGCGGTGAATGATCGTTGGACCCAAAATTGTCCTTTAGTGGGGGGCCAGTATTCGTTGAATTTAAATCAGGGTACTTTTAGCTCAGTATTTGCACTTAATTTGAAAACTGGGCAGGATGTTTAAACCTTTATTTTATTTTTTCTTAGTTTGCATTTTTCTAGGGTGTAAAAAACACAAATCAAGTTGGCACTGATTTTGTTTGCATTGACCCTCTATGCATCTTAATTGTCTACACTCTGTTAATGTGCTGCTTTATAATCCCCAGTTAGGTTTGCATTTTGTTTCCATTGAAGTACATTTCCTACAACATCATCATTTATATATTATAAATAGATCAAATTGGTGGTAATTTCTCCAAATTGATGCTGTTTTTTTTTTGTTTTGTTTACGCAAATGAACTTTTTTTGCTTTTTTACCATGACATTTTTATGATAATGTACATTGGGGCAGCTGTTGGGTAGTTCTGGCTCTGTTCATGAATTTGAGCATTCATACAATCTGTTGAGAACTGAAGTTAACTCCTACATTTAACTCAAAGTGGAAGTAAGTTTTCTAGATAAATGTCTTATAGATGTCTCGTATTTCTCCTTCTTATTTCCACTTTTGTACTCCTAAATTGTCTCTTTACAGCCTTCTCTTTCATAATTCTGAGAAGTTAAATAAATACAGGCCTTGACCCGAGTTCAACTTGACACAAATACGCAAAGAAATATAGTAGTGTACACATAATTTTATGTCATAGCAAAGTGCAAATGCAGACATTATTTCTGAGGCATAAAAACACAGGAAATACTCCCGCCTAACACTACAAATCCACATATCAGCTGCCACGCAAAAACCTGAGGCTCATAGTTCTCTGCCAAGTCCTTAGTCTTGCATAGAAAAGCAAACATATTCAGATCCCCATAGAAAAAAAACTGCAGTAAAGTCAACAGGCACACATCATACAACCACCAGCAGCTCATTCTCACGATCTGGAGTTCATTTCACACCTCTAAATACTTTTACAAGTCTTGCTGGTTGAGTTCTCGCTGGCAGACCTGTAAATTACTGAGCAGCAGCAGCTCCTGGCGGAGCCACGAGTCTGTCCTCCCTCTTCCCTGACACCACCTTTAACTGAGTTAACACCTACAGTACCTGCACTGTACAGCTTTGGGATGACAATCTCAAAAAAAGTTTTTCCCAATGCTTGGTTTATGTTTGTTCACAATGTGGGTTGGTGTCTGGCCCTGGTTTGTTTGTGCATTTGTGTACATATCAGCCAACTGTGCTGAACAAATTTACAATCCCACAATACGACAGACATTTTTGTGCTGCTTCTTTACAAATATGGTGCAAACTATTTACAAACAGAACATTATATACTTTCTACGTCACTGTAAATATGACAGTTTAATATTAGTGTGATTATGGTCAGAGCTTGATTAAGGCTGCACAGCTTTGCACTTTGTAAAACGGCTTTGACAAAGAGGAAACCATCCCACCAGAGCGATTGTCATATAGCAATACGACCACTTTGCATTTCCTTTCATTCTGCTAATTAATATTCCTCTAAAAATTACACTAACACAACAACAGCATCCGTGCTCAGACCCACTCATTAAAAGTTGTCTGTATGTTGCCATGGCGAGGTCCGATAACACATTCATTATTGTGGTGTTGCTATGTTAATGTTCCCGACAAGAGCTTCACAGGCATGTTAATTGCTTACAGCCCCATTAGCTGTCCTGAATGGGTGGCAGTACACTCAGAGAGTAGATAATACAGAGGGAGGAGAGGACGAATAAAACATAAAGGTTTACTGTATATCCGTGATCATTTTAAAGCAAATTTACAACACACGCAGTAATTACAGTCTATATGACAACTAATGAAGGCTTTAACAATGCACTGCCTTCTGTCCTGCTGGCAGCAAGATGCAGAGCTGGACTGAGAAAGTGGCCAGATATTGGTCTAGTCAATGCCTAGTGTTAGTTTCCTGACTACTATTTCTCATCCAGTGACGCTGTTATCTTTCCTCTGCGATCAGCCCACTTGCCACTTACTTGCGTATTTTTAACACATTAGATTGTGCGCCAGCTCGGAGTTAGTCAGAGCATCGTGTGGTGCATTTGTAGGGGCTGTTACTTTGAATTACAGAGCAAAGAGAAGCATCAGTTACCATTAGGTAAAAATGACGAATCCGTATTAATGAGGTTTGTACCTATTGTCAGCAATAAGTTGTTCAGAGCTGGCCCAGTTTTTTTTTTTTTTTTTTTTTTTGTAAAAGCCTCCAACCATCTTCAGAGACCAACACGTAAATAATAATAATACTCCAGTTGTATTTAAGTGACTAAAGTACTATTTTACCTACCAACTCCTCCCTGCAAGGATGAAGTGGTTCTCCTCATCTTAATCCAGGCAGTGATTACAAGTGTCAATATTAATTTAGTAGTGTGTAAAGTTAACTTTGAGGAAACACGGTTAAAAAGTTTACACTGTTTCTCAGACCCAAATTAATGGGATCAATTCATCCAGTTGGTTTAAAATCTGGTAGCTATATTTTTAATCACCAATCCATATCAACTTGCATCAAAAGCATGCGCAGCTCAATAAAATAAGGACAACAAACCAGGCCTCTGAAACCGTTTTAATATTACACCAGCATCTCTAAAAAAGGGGTTTATCTAAATCTACTGGATGTTATTTGATCCGTCAGATATTTGCTTTTCATTTCATCATGCTTACATCCTACTCACATCATCTGTCAGAAACAATAGACAGTCTCAGTAATGTGCAAAACCAATTCCCCCAAAGAGACACCTTCGCTCTGTGAAGCCGCGTGTCTCATTAACACAGTCACAGTTGAAAGCCCTTACTTTTAAGCTGGTGATTCGAGAGGAGATTGTAATAAGGTCAAGGTTAAGGCAAAGCCTGCTGATAATGAGTTAAAATACATCAGAGACAGACTTTTGGGACGATTCTCATCTGATCAGTCTCAGCTGGTTGCCACTGGTTGAGTTTGGTTTGTCCAATAGCCAATTCAACATGTGGCATCATGCTGTTCCACGAAATTATGTCTGTGCGTCATGAATGGTTGATTCTACATTGAGCTGTGACGCAGGGTCTGAGTAAGTCATTATAGTAAACACAACAAGGTGTTTAGTTGATTCAATCCTGGTCTGATGGTATGTTTGAAATGCAGGCGGAGAAAAATGTTGACAAGCTGTGCATGTAAGTACAAAAGAAAAAGTCTCCGAGTGACTGGAGAAAAATGATTGTAGCCTCATTTGTATAACTTTTGTATCAGGTTATGAACTGTGCATCTCGACAACAAACTGCTAAGATTGGAAGATACAAACCTTTAATGTCTGTAGCGGCAAGTAAAGTATTACAAAGGTGTTTCTGGTTATGTTTATGTTACATCCACAATCTTAAAGATGCCCTCCAAAGACAATGAGGTTTTTAACCTTGTTAAAATGTCCATTGTGATGGAAATTGTAGACTTGGAGTGAAGAAATCAAAGGTTGACAAGACAGAGACTAACTCGATCGAGGAGAGACACAGTGACATGTGTGAAAGTATCTCGCCAATCCCTCACTGAGTTCCTCCCTTTCTAGGTCCAGTAAATATTGTCGACCAGAATGTTTTACATTTCCAGATAAGGAGAAGCGTCTGCCTCGTTCTTAAAACTTGGAAGACCAGACTGGCTCTGTCTATAGCCGTAACAGACCTTGCTTTATGGCCGCACAGACTTCAGGATGACAGAGTGATCTAATGAGGTAGGTAAACCTGATGAGCCAGAGAGACCTGATTGATGAGAGAGGAAGACCACGTGATGAACGAAAATGTCTTCACATCTTACAAAACATATCATCACTGAAATAAGCAGACTGCAGAGAACCAAGGACATTCTCAAAACCATGGATTTACACAGCCAGTGTTTCATACGTCACATACTTAATGTACCAATTAAGCTTTCAGAGTGGAGCTGTCAACTTGAGCTGCAGGTGATAGGCGGAGAGGTGGGTGGAACTAGATTCAAGGATTATTTGCATATAAATTTGCACATACTAAATGAAGGTAAATCTGTGAAGCTACATCTAAGACAATTTAAGGTATTGGCGATTTATTTTTCATGGAGAAAAAAAAAAAAAAAAAAAAAAAAAAAAAAAAAGTGTAATAATGATGAACAAAGATTTTTTTTTTTTTTTTTTTTTTTTTTTTTTTTTTTTTTTTTTAGGAGTATGATCAATACTAGGAGAGGGACATTAAAATTCGAGAAAGGATTATTGTGATAGCTAAATATTGTGTTTAGGGTAAGCTCCAGTGTCAAAGTCACTGAATAACAATGACTTATTTTAATTGTCCTGAACTTTACAAAAGCCTGAAGACTGAACCATGATAAAGAACAAAAGATGATTATGTTTTTGTTTTTGTCACACATCTACTAATGCATAACAATATATCCATCTGCCTGTGGTGCCAAATTACATTGCAAATTCAATTAGGCAGAAACAAATTCTTCAGTGCTTGTCACTTTCTTTGTGTTTCATTTATGACTTGAATATCCTGCTGTGTCAGAAAGTGTAAAATGTCAACTCATGAGCTCAGTCTAATTGCTTGCATTCACTGATCTTGGGAGCAAATTCAGCAGTATGTCAGCCTGCTATCTACATTATACAGTAAATATTGTTTTGCTAATAAAATAAGTGAAGCAAATCTGTGACAAAGTGTTCTCCTTGAACTGTTTTTGGAGTCTAATAAGTCTATTTGTGGTTTGCCTGAGGCAGTGGAGGAATTTCTTGCAGCATATTGCTTTTGATTTCAATGCTTCTAATCATTAAATTTCATTTCCACGTTAGAGCCAATGTACCCGCTGCTATACAATACTTTCTCTCCGTTTGGTCTGAACTCCCTAACCGACTGCATTGAATCCACTGACATCCTCTTTTCAGTCTTGAACCCAGCAGCGAATGAAGGGGGCATTAATTATTTAACAATACAATTAAAGCAATAGGTAGAAACCTTCATGTGCAGTATTACTTGATTTTTTTTTTTTTTTTTTATCTTACCCCTGCATGCTTACATTTGAGTTATTGAACTTTTTCCCTTTCCAAATTGTCCACTTAATCTTTCATCCGCCTGCTTGTCTTCTGATTGGCAGATTTAATAAAGCAAATTAATGCAGGATTGTGGCTTTGAATAAGATGTCCTCAATATTGTTCACATGTAGGTTATTATGTCACATTTCTTTCTTGATCACTGATAGATGGGCTTTCAGCCTTTCTGAATGGACCTGTCAAAAGGAATTTGTCGATGGGAGGTTGATTATCCTTTTGCCTCAGAGTCATGAGCTCGAAAACTCTGAGGATTGATTTCAGGCCAAGATCTCCTGGACTCCTGATTGGCCTTTAGCTCCACTGAACATTTCCTCAGGGGGGGTGGGGGCAAATAGGAAATGAAGCCATTTTAAGGCCTATTGGCTGTAAACCTCCAAGCCGAGACAGAACCAATTCAGGGGCCATTTCGTTCCCAATGAGCGAGCTTACAGTGTAGAAAACCCTGTATTGAAGGGAGAAGTTGGACATTTGAGATAGGGAGAGAAAAATAAAGTAAGAAAGTGTTTTTCAAAAGTGGAGAAAGTGTAAAAAGAAAAGTTTTAAAAAATTACAGCCACTCCACTTTCCATAAATGGAAAAACATTTGTCAAAATGTCACAAGAAAAATCGCATACAAGAGCGTATTTGCTTATTTTAATGTAGGGTTGGAGGTTGGCATTGCATTTTACATCAGTTCAGTTACGTATAATGTCTATAAGCTGGCATCTAACCATTTACATGGAAAGAAAATCCTCACAGGATCTGCGTACAAGTGTATCCCTAATCATGAAAACACACAGCCGGCACAATAAAATGCAGGGATTGCAAAACTGCCTTGTAGCAGTGGATGGCTTTTTGACCTTACTGTGTGTGTGTGTGGGTGTGTGTGTGTGTGTGTGTGTGTGTGTGTGTGTGTGTGTGTGTGTGTGTGTTTGCGTGTGTGCGTGCGTGTGTGTGTGTGTGTGTGTGTGTGTGTGTTTGCGTGTGTGCGTGCGTGTGTGTGTGTGCATGTCTTTATACATCCTGCTCACCTACATACAACATCAGCACAAAAACCAAGTGAAACCGCATCAGCACAAAACTTGGATCATCCAAACAGAGCAATCTATCATACATTTAACTGGAGTCAGAGAGGAGTCTGTCCATGTGAAATCAAATGTAATGAACAAGTGGACACACACACACACACACACACACACACACACACACACACACACACACACACACACACACACACACACACACACACACACACACACACACAAACTGCTCTGCCAAAGCATTTGTGGTTTGGCCAAACAAGAAGCACAAGAACAATAAGTGCACATGTGAGAACAATGCAGCCAAAAACAAGAATGTGCTCGTCGAAACAGTGCATGGGTGGATTAGGTTTGGATCCTCGATACTAGTATAATTGGCCGAAGTATTGACTTTTAATCAACAATCTTTTCTGAAACAGAACCATGTGGCCACTGCTGTAAACTTGTATATTTATGCCACCTGTGTTTGATTCTGTGTTAATAAATATCTGCAGAACGTTGACAGTAAATATTTTGTGATGACATTGGGCGCCCTACAAATTGAATATGCTGCAAATGTAAGAAGCTGCATAAGAACACTGCAGGGTTTGTTGAATGCGCACACACACGGGAATAGTACATCATACTATATATATCCTTGTCAATCAAACACAGCCTTTTCGCTGTTGCACAAACACATAAACATAATAACATAAATGTTTTATATCCTTTTATGTCTTCACTCCTACTTTCATCTAGATGTGATCCCAGACGCTCTATAACCAGGAGAGAGAAATGATGACAAAAGAAGAAGTCAAAGAGCAGAGAGACACTAGCTAAATGGCCACAAGTCGTTTCACTGTAACATGACTCTTAACATCACTGACTGTGTCTGATTGTGTGACTGAATGAGAAGCCCAGGAGCCACCAGACTTTTCCATATGAAGCAATGATTGCATCTGATGGCTATATGTGTATTAATAGTTACATGATGCATAAGACCTGAAGTTTTCAACCTGTTTGGGAGCTAGGGCACATCAAAAGTCAAACCAGAGTGTCAAGGCATGCCAACTACAAGATTTGACCCATATCGCTCTCCAGCAGACTGTCAAATATGTATCATCAAACAGGAAATCGTAGAATAAATTTGTTAAAAATACATTACAAATGTATTATTTTGTTCTTTGAGGGAGCTGTGAAAAAAAATCTCTCCATTTTGTCCACTTAAAATAGAAATATGGGCAACTCTGATGTTTGACGCATCCTAGCAACCATTAACAGTCCCATGAGCCTTTGTGCTCACAACGTGTAACTGGCAACAAATTCGAGCAACTGCGACAAAAAATAAGCCTCCTCCTCAAGACTGAAGACCATTCGGATAAAAATGGCAATTGTTGTTCAGTAAATGTAGAGAGTACTGCTGTTGTTAATCAAAAATCAGTGTCAGTTAATGCGCCTGCATAAAAACACACTGGATCCCTCTAAATTCCATGGCACGCTTCACTTTGCCTCACGGTAAACAGGCTGAAAAGAATTGCATTGGTCCAAAACTGACTAAAACCTGAAAAGTTCCGAAACAAACTTCTACACACTGATGAAACAAAATCCCACCTCTATCAAAATAGGAAATCATGCAGGGAATAGATGGAATAAAATGCAAGAGAATGCCTTTCACAATTTTCCATAAACAACAGCCTGTTTTGAGGTAGTAAGAGTGTAAACCCAAAGAAAGTGTCACTTGGGAAATGATATAACAGATAAAAGCTACAAAAAAAAAAGTATAGAAGGTAGAAACGGCAAACATTTGGCATGTGTACTTTAAAAATTTCCCTCTGAGGGATTAATAAAGTATCTATCTATCTATCTATCTATCTATCTATCTATCTATCTATCTATCTATCTTTAGGAATAACTTACAGTTCATAATTAACAAGATGGCCAAAGCTGCTGACAATTGTCTGTCAACAAGTTGATTAATTAGCTAATTATATCGGCATTATTAAACACAGTGGAAGAAAAACAGTACACAATTTTAGCATCCCAAATCAAGACAGAGTAAGTTTAATGACAGACAATAATTGCATTAGATTCAGATCGGTAGATAATAAACTGATAACTACATGTATGATCCAATTCTGGCTATGATAAATCAGGATTATCCACCGTTGGACATCCCTGTATATATGTATAAATGGACAACTGTATTTCTTTGCTTCGTACACTAAATGACAACAGTAGAATTGTTTTGTGAATTCTTGTCCTGATATTACATTTAAATGATAACAATATATTATGCTAGCTGTAGTTCCTGGACCTTTATTTATTTATTTATTTTACAGATAAGAGTTATTAAAGGACAAACTTAAGAGAAGGAAGCATCATTCAAGTTTATGGATTGTATTTGCTGAAATGAAAACTTCTAAAGGCAGTAAACAACCAGCTTTTATATCGGAGGTCATTTTTAGACGAGTGGAACACAAATTTCCCCTTGTTTAGTGTTGTCAGAGCGTAGTGTGTGTGCATGTGTGTGTGTATGTGTGTGTTTGAGAGAGAGATAATGGAGAGAGAGAGAGAGAAAAGGCTGGGTTCTCTTACATCTATATAAAGCTCCTCCAGCTGTGCACTTCAAAGAAGTGCATTATGAGGTTTGAGATGGACGTGATTAATTGATGCTCTCTCCTTCCACCCTTAAGGGTCTACTGCCAGCAAATGTATCTTCATCCCCAACAATTAATCTAATCAGCCCGAATAAAAGCATCCATTACAGAGGCAGTACCATCGACAGGCCGGAGCAGAATGTTTACTGATGAATAATCAAACACAGGGAAATACTGATTGGTCTGCTGAAGCAAACAACCTCTCAGGCCGCTTCATCACCGACCACGTCTCTGCCAGTGAGCTATACCGTATCAATGTTCTGTCAAAGCAGATGTACACTTTGTAAACCATACTTTTATTTTATTCATCTGCAGCCAGTCGAACGTTCACACAGTAACCAGAAGCAGGCAGAAATACCAAACTTGACTTCACAACATACAGTAGATACAGACACATAGGGGCTCATTTTAGATTCAGTAGGAAGGCAAAGGTGACTCATTTTCAACCACTGACTTTCCAGCAGAATCAGACTGTTATTAAAAACACAAACATACGAGGAAGATAACACAGACTGCTTTATAACACTAGGCTTGTCTGGCTTACGGGGTTTATTTTCAATTTTCACTTTACTTCCTCACCAGTTCAGATAAGAGAAAACACAACTTCAGGCAACGTGAACACGGGGGAACAGGTAATGCTGATATATTCACTCTGTTTTGTCTTTGATGAGTTGCACCACTCAGGCAAGAAGCACCTCAATGAGTTTTCTTTTTTTCTTCTTCTTGATACCTTTAGGAAGGCAGTCAAAAATAAAAATGGAGTCTGGAGACACCACCTAAGACTGCCTCAAACTGCAAGTACGGCACAGACATGAATGCCTTTTGTTTTAATACAAACAGAATGAATACGAAGTAAATATAAAAGAGAATTCAGCAATTTGTAAACAAATGTGTTTTGGGATTGTCTTCAGGTTATTTGACGTTTAATTTATTTTTTTTCTACTACAAGTATTTATTTTAGTGGCTCGTCTCCGCTCTGACAAAACAACAATGCTCAGCCTGCCGGACAGACATCACAAATACACAAGACAGCGTGTGGACAGTAGTGCGGTAAGGGCAATAACATGCTATGAGGAAAATTTATATGCGCTGACATAAAACATGTCTGGTGCAGCAGGAGTGTAGAGATTAGAGAAGTGGACTTGTGACAGAAAGCTACTTCTTTGAATTTTCATACCGACGGGAATGAATGTGGGAGGAGAGACAACATGAGTAGCACTCTCACCTCCAGAAAACACCATTGATTAGGCCTTAATGAAGGAACTTTATTACTGGCTGCCGCAGTGCTTAAGGCACAAAAGTCTAAGACTGAAGTCGGTTTGTAGCCTCTTTCATGTGATGCATGAGTAAAACAGAATATGTGGTTGGGATCTCATCTCAAAGGGATTTCATCAGATCTCTGATGAAATGAATGGTGACTTTGCCTTCAGCCACACCTCCCTCACATGCTTTGTAAGATCCAGAGTTACAGGACAAAGGACAAACTGGACAAAGTTTTTGACAACCACCATCGAATGATACGCCTAATATACGGGCCTCGGGCCATCGGTTATGTTAAATCCTGTAATACTGTAAACACTACAAACCATATATGTACACATACACGTCTTCTGTGCTTTTAAGTGGTGATCAAAAAGTTTACAGACTGATCCTCTTGCACACAAACAGGGAGCAGTACAGTGATGCACATGGAGCGGGGACAAGTAATAACTTTGGTGAGTAAGAATTGCAAGTTATGTTGCTTGATCAACATCAAGGTAAGTGTTACACTTGTTTTTGTGACCACTGGTTCGAATGCAAATGAGATTTCATCATTGACTCGAGCGCAGAGCACACATTATAGTTTGAGTCAAACTTTTGGGAAACAGAGAGAAATATGGGAAACAAATCAGGCAAGTAGGAGTGGTGGTGTGTGTGTGGGGGGGGGGGTTATGTTGCTGTGTGCGACAAATTTGCTGTGGGCGGGCGCATTGTTATGTTGGCGAACCGAACTCCCGTCACGCTACAGTAAAGATCGTTTTTGCTGCGTTTTCCATTAGAAGCCTCAGACCATAAAACTAGAAGTCAGTGTTATCAGTGTGATACTGGGGGATAAATTCACGATGCACAACCCCACACATGTCCAAGAAGACCCATCTGGTTGCGCTCCTGACCTGACACACCCACAAGCGAATGCCGCTCAGAACATCTCACCCGGCTTTCTGAAGCATTTCAAGGATCTCAGTTGTCGATTTTCTAAGTTGGACACAAAATGTAATGTGCACTCTCTGCTGAAGTTCACAGTGAAATTATAAATGTTCAAGTACCAGTGGTCACAAAAACAGGTGTAAGTCAGGTGCTGATGTTGATTAAGCAACGTAATTTGGAATACTTGCTCGTATTACTGTGCTCCATTTGTGTGAAACAGGAAGTGTGTTAGAACTTTTTGATTACATCAAATATCGTATATATAGGTTCACGGCATTTCTGTGAGCTAAACACACCTCCAGTAGAAGTTGAAGAAAACAGCTGGCCTTTAATGTTTATATCAGAAGCAACTGTGTCAGAGTGAAAACAGCTCTGGATAAAAACTTGAATTAAATCAGAACAAAAGGAGGCACCATGAGAAATAATTAAGCCAAAAATATTGTAAACATGAGCGCATACGTAAACAAGAAAACTGTAGAGACGTGATTACAAATTAGTTCAATTGTCCTACATAAGGCAGAAGTAAACAAAGGGCCAGATTTACTGAAGCACAGTCTGACCCAAACACTTGTGTAAGTAGCAGAGCCTCTCTTTTCAATGCATTTAAGGGAAGAGTGCGCAAAAAATACAAGAAGGTATATTAACAGAGGATGATTATGTATCCTGCTGGGTTTACTAAAGTAATGCTATTTGCGATTGTCTCTTTTGTGGGGAAAATTTTCCCCCTCTGAGAAGGAGGCTTAAAATCGGCACAAAGGAGGCTAGTGGCTGTAGTACTCACACACTAAATGTAGCCTTATATAAAAATAAAACCTATTTATTAGAAACAAAAACCGAGCAATGAGACCACTGAACACAGTATCTGATTATTCTAATGCAAACAAGTATTGGGCAGGGAATTGTGGTTTTTGTCGATTAAACTTGAATGTGAACTGTAAAATCCCCAGAGGCTACAACACAACTTTTATTTGTTTTGTTAAAACAGTGAAGTCAACAGAACGACAAATGAACACAAAGCAGTCCCTGGCAGGGTTGTTTCAACACCTTAATTTCACTTAATTCAATTCATCACAGATATTGTACAGAACAAGATAATCTGAATTTAATGTCCAGATTATCAGTCCGCCTCTGAATTCAACACCGTCGACACACTTCTGGACCTGCTCAGTCCATCCAGCGTTCTCTCCTTGGTTGTGGTGTGGTTCGTATATATTTTATGCGTCTTTGATTTGTCTCATGCTCTTTGGTTTTGTATTAATGTGTTTATTGCCTCCTGTTTTATTCATTAGATACAAATGCTTAATCCACCATCAGAATGCGGCAGCACAAGGCACAGCCCAGGACCGGACTGCATATTGAGCAGCTGCATTAGAAAATCAAATGCTTAATACACTCAGATTGAGGTTGCAAACTCATTTGACTATTCCAGCGCACATTCGCAGACATTTTCTTAATAAAACTGGTCAGTGAAAGAGCAACATTAAGTCTGGATAAGATGTACAACAAAGTGATTAAATCCGAAATAGTGTAAAAACCAATAAGCATAATGGTAAATTACCCATTACTTAATATGTTGTATAGTAACCACTTTAGCTTAGTAACCAGAAAACTGAACTAATTCCTGCCAAGATCTCTAAACTTTTATAAAGACCTGCGACTGTCGATGCTCTAACCATTTAAACAATAATATTAATATTTACTCACCCACAGATCTGACAAAATGGTGGTAGTAACAACTGCTGCAAACAGTTGGCTAGTGGTTGCTAATAGCAACAGAATATGTCTCCCTGTGCAGGAGGAGTTATAAATAATGTTAACGCTTTTACGCTTTTAACACGGATTGTGATGTTTGGAGAAAAATACTCAAAAATTACATTTCGACACATATCCGGAGATCATGCGATTTAACGTCTCATTTTTCATTTTAAAATGGCTGAGCATGTGATGCAATTAAAAGCTCAATCGTTCTTAAGGTTACAGTTTAAATCTATTTAAAACTTTGGGCAGCAATAAAGTTGGTGATGCACAGAGACGTTGAGCACAACTGGGTGCAATGCAACTCTGGGAAGGAGTTCATATTTTACATATGTTGCACACTGCAGGCAAGCCGTGCTCCATGGGTGTGTGGTTTATAGTCTACGTTATTTCCATATTAGACCATGTTTTAATAACATACAATAATGTATTCTGCATATCTGTCAATCACACTTGTTTTTCTATTATTCAACAGAAGTGTCTTTGTTGGCCAGTAAAACCTTTAACTACTCTCATTATACCAGCTGAGTGCAGGCGTAGAAGAGGCAGTGAAGTAGATATCTGTACACATGCGGCCTATTCACAGACTTGTCCGTGATTACCAGGTCATAGAGGTGTTTGGTAATTAAGTAGAGGAGCAGCGAGGTCGCAGAGAGCTGGGCAACAGGCACAAAATAAAAATGAAACCTGTAAAGTGTCTTGTGAGACCTGAAAAAAAAAAAAAAAAAAAAAAAAAAAATCACAGAACATTTATATAAGAATAGTCAGAATATCAGAAAAGTTAAGATTTCCGAAATGCATTCTACTTTTCTTTGATTTTTTTTTTTTTTGACAGAATCATGACACCCAGCAGCAGTGACAGGAACAGGGAGAGCAGGCAGAGTGTTATTTCAAAGACAGCCACTTCCTGATCTTGTCGCTCACTGCTCATCTCCTCCCCCCCGTCCTCTAGATCCCCTTGGACGAGCTGGGATTATGAGCTCTGCCTGCTGACCGGCCACGGTGGCTCAGCGTCGGCCTCTGGCAGTGATTGTAAGTTTGCAGAAGTGTGTGTCTGAGCCACACACCTGAAATCCTGAGAGCTGTGACAGGGGACATGGAAAAGAGCGTGGCTGTCACTGGTTACATATTACCTGAATACAACATGCACCTACTGCATTATAGAGACATCAGTCACTGAATCAGATATGCAGATGCAAACACAAACACACACAGACACTAGAGACACAGACACACACCCTTATTTAAGACCTGATTTAGTTTGTTTGACTTCACTTGAACCCTCCAGATTGGCTCCCTTTGTTTTTCTTTTCATCGTTCTGATATAAAGATGATGGACAAGCCAAAATGTTTTTTATTTATAGTCAATAAAAGACTCCTTCAGCTCATCTCTGAAGAACAGCCTGTAAACAGATGGCACATCAAATACCAATCTAATCCTGCAGAAGAGCAATAAAATTGGTTTTACTACACCTATTAAAAATGTCACAGCTCAGTATGAGAAGACAGTTCGATGAACAATGATAGGCACACAGGTAATTACTGTCACAATGTCTAGAAAGGCCTCCCTCAGAAAAAGTAATTGGAAAAAGTTCCTGTCGTGTTTCTGTAATAAGGGTGAAATATTCAGAGGTGGAGTGACAGCAGGAAGTATGGTTAAATAATGATGATAATAGTAATAATAATAATAATAATAATAATAATAACAATACTAAAGGATAAAGAAAGAACACCGTGTCATGTAAGAACTGTGTGTGCTCCAAATCTGAAACTGTGCCACGAAAAGTTAATTTCTGAGGTAAAATAATTAAAGATGGCAGCTTAAACATTCCCTCATGTGTTTCGTCTGGCTCAGCTATTCTATAGTGAGCATGTGACTTGAGCATTCATCAAAGCAGAGTGATGTGCTGCTGGCCGTCACGTTCAGTGCCGCCCTCCTGCTCAATAGCCAGTCAGTCATGAAGACTTATTTGGATTCGAACAGACTAAGAAAACCCCTTATGGCACAAAAGGAGGAAAAAGAAGAAGCCTGAAAGGGCCAAATCAAACTTTTAACAGCCACAATAAAGACAAAGTCAACAGAATAACGGCTGTAAAAAAATACAAAAAAAAAAAGAATACAAAAAAATCTGCTATAGAGGGCTGTCAGTCAAAACAATCCCTCAGAGATGTGCAACAGAGAAAATACTCAGCTGCCGCCTTGTCACTCAGACACTTAATTCTTCAGAGACACAAACAAAAGGACGAAAAGCCTGAATAAGATGTTGATTCTGAGCTACATGGGACGTAACAGTAGAGCAGGTAGGAAAAATGGAAACATGTTTTTCACAAGTGCCACTATGAGGCTTGCATTTTTCAACCAGAACTGAAGGTGGGGACTCCCAGACTTTTCTCCCTGACTCATTAACAAGAAGGATTTAATGAGTTGTGGGAATACAGCACACGCAAGATATGAAGTCAGTAACAACCTGCTGTGTTTCTCTTACCTCTGCCAGATCACTGGACTCCCATTGATTTATATGTTAAAAAGAAGGGGGCATCATTACAAATGTCTCCTAAGACCACTTTAGGTACTATTTAATGGAAGAAAGAGTCAATTGGGATCCTCGAGCTGCTTACACCTCGTTCTTAAAATGTGTCTGAACTTTGATGTGTCACATAATGGTCTAAATTAATCAAAAGGCTCCGTATTGACCAGTAAAAGTCCTCTCCTCCATCTAAGTGGGTGTCTGGGGAGAGCGTAAGGCAAGGATATTTATCTATCCTCTCCTCTTTGTTTCCCTCCCTCTCCTCCATCCTTCCATCTCTCTCTCACTCTCTCCCGCCCTGGCTTTCCTTTGAAGACATGAAAATGCTCTCTTCAAAGTCATATGTTATTTGATTCAGAGAAGACCAGTGCTTTTAAAGTCAACCAATTATGGCTGGCTCACTCGTGTGTCTGAAAATAAACAACAGGAAGTCTCTAAGAGGGCCAGATAAACATGTATGCAAGTACATGATGGATATGTTATGTCCATACATACATACATACATACATACATACATACATACATACATACATATGTTCACGCACACGGTCGTGTTGATGTGGCAGTGCGCCTTCCAGTGCTGCAAAAACTAAGCAGGTGCATCATTATTACTTTCTGAAGTGTGCATTATTACTAGTGAGCTGTTTTTTTAGTTGTTGGTAAGTAAGTCCATGGATAATCAATGCATAGCCTTCAGCTCTCAATTTGAAGCTTACAAAATATTTTAGCAAACCCTCTCTGAAGCCTACACCACACTGCTGCAGGGAAATCCAAAAGAGCTACAAGATCAGAGCAACATTTAATATGAATATGCATCTTTCTATCCGCCTGTCTATAAGTTAAGTATTCTACAACCAAATGTCAAGTCCCTTCATCAGTTGTTATTAAGACGAATGTTTTGTAAAACTTAATTCCAGAACAAATGAGGATAAAGGGGCCGAGGAGCATTTATTTCCTCTCTTAATTCTCTCCTCTAAATTACCTTTAATTAATCAACACCGCTTTACTCAAAAACTTAACTGAGCAGGC
Organism: Embiotoca jacksoni; assembly: GCF_022577435.1. Taxonomy (NCBI): domain Eukaryota; kingdom Metazoa; phylum Chordata; class Actinopteri; family Embiotocidae; genus Embiotoca; species Embiotoca jacksoni. Next base: position 4,052,933 of record NW_027185403.1, read on the forward strand.
AAACTTAATTTGTAAAGCACTTCTCAAAACAGCCGTTAGAACGTGCTTTAAAAAAAGGAGAAAAGGCGAAAGGGAAATGAGATTGAGAAAACAAATTATAAAACAAGGGGAAATATACACAACCCATAAATGAAAAGTTCTAAAGACCTCCCAGAGGTCTGAGTGCATCACTCCTTTAAAGTTACAATAAAACTGCAGTTTGAGAGCTCTACTTTAACAATCTTAGCATACAATCTAAAGCTCATGACACAAGTACATTTAAGATGTTTTCAAATCCACTTTTGATACTTTAACGGAGAGCAAAGTAAGGCATATGCTACAAAGGGGTTGTATAATCTTTTAATGAATCATAGATTTGTTTACATGCGTAACATGAATAATATTAACAATAAGGCCATCAGAGTTTCATATCCCATTTAGTTTAAATGCCCAGTGTGCTTGTACTTTGGCAGATTACTTTTGTAATGAAACATTTACCCAGCAGTAGGAAAGAAGAATGTATTTGGATGTACACAATAATAATCTTTCATATTGGAGTCTTTTTATTTTTATGGTTTTGCATTTTTTTTTGCACTGCTGCATGTCTCTGGGAGTAAAAGGAAGATAATACGCACGTTGTGTACCTGCCTGTGTCGCCACATGTTACTGTCTGAAAAATGTGACCTTAAAATAACAGTGACGTACTCCGGACAATAATCTAAGATCAGGATGTTCGTCAATACGGCATCACTGGACGTGAAAATGACAACCGCAATGGTCTGAAACCCATAAAGATGTCTGGCGCTGCTTTACAGCGGTTGTAAAACAGAATCCAAAGCTCCAATATTTCATAGGAAAAGAAAAGAAATGTATTGGAAAACAATTCAGAAATGGCTTACACTGGAACATGTTTAAAAGAAGCCAAGCGATAATGCAACAACCACCATAGACACACAGGATTCAAACTTAGAAATCATTGTGTCTTTAAATACTCAACCAATGAAAAATTAGTGTAAAGATTTGTAAAATGTTTAAGTCAGCTCTAAAAATGACACACACTGGTGCAATGTTTGATTCACATTCAGTTTTTGTTTGATATAAGACAGAATATTATTTTTTGTTTTTGTCAAATACAAGTTTAAATTATGAATAAGGTAAATGGGCACACAATTTAACTTTACGCAACCTTGTCCCTGACCCCATCTACTAATTCTCTGACTATGAAATGGGTGAGTCAAGGCCTGTGACCACAGCGTGATAGTTCCTAAATCCTTCACATTAAAAAAGATTTCACACAAATCTGTTCACTGATACGTACGCATAGATCTGTGTATCGAACATTTTAACGATCATTTAACATTAAAAGGTCCTGACATAATCTACATTCAGAGACTTGTCCCAGCATAGTTATCAAAGTGTTTCCCAAAGGATATCTGTTTTGTTAGTCTTTCACAAATGAGTTGCGAGTCAATAACAGATTAAGGGCATCCTTAGATGGACTCGTGTTTGTTTCTCCATCATTAATATTTTTAATTATCTCCACGTGGATGCTTTTCAAGAAGGTTTGGCTCACACAATGGGAGTCTGTTTCATCAGAACCAGTCAACTGTTTAATCAGACGAGGTCCATATAGAGCAAATAAAAAAGTAATTATTGTGCTAAATATGGTTGAATTCACAGAGTTAGCAGACGTTAAAATGTAAAATCAATTCTCAATATATATTAATTTCTATGAAAGAGTTGTGCAGTGAGACTAATACTTCACATTATCATGTAGCTTCTGGTGGCCAAGAAATCAGTTGTGATTGTATATTTAAGAGCAGGCAACAGATGACAGCAGTGGTTTGTCTTCAAAGAACAAAAACAGTTCACTGATACGTACGCATAGAAAAAACAAAGGAAAAATAATTATTGTAAACTTAAATATGTAAATTCACATCAGTTGGCCATGATGTGTCAGTGATATTAATGATAGGTCATGAAACATGATGTATTTGTTATCACATGTCTTCCATCCTTGTGATAAATGTTACTCATTGCTGGATGATGATGAATGATGGAGTTCAACAAGTTTTCTTTGTGGTTGATGCATTAAGACACAGCTGAGAAGTTTTAACATTTAAGATGAGAGAGTAAAATATATTTTTTTATGTCAGAAGCTACTGAATGAGGCTTTTTTTTCCAAGTCATCTCAGTCACATTCATTCAACCAACTCAAATCACAGATGCCAGACCTTCAAATGAACAGAAGATATTTAAAAACTGTAAATGTTGTGAACTGCATTACCACCAAACAATAATGTGACTTTGACTGTGATGAAATACCAATCTGAAGTTCATTTAATTTTTCTGCGATCTTACTTTTATATGGAACTGAAACTAATGGTTGCATAAATTGTTCATCCATCAATTTAAAACTCTGCAGCTTGAAAAATGGCCAACACGATGGAAAGCACAGCACAGTCACAATAGATTAGGATGGTGGTCATTTTTCTGTTGTGTTGGCTCTGTGCTCTGGTGCATTGGATTCAAAATCAAACTGACACCGAGGATGAAACGCCAACTTTCGGCTTTAATTTTGGGAATCTACATTCATGTCAGATAAACACTGCAGGTACAGTAGCTATTTTTAAATAAGGACCTCAATTTTAAGCAAAACTTATTGGGTTAGTTTAAACTGAAGTTATCCCATTTGTTTCTGTCTGTTGAGTTGAGGCAGAGTACATCTCCCTTGGCTCCCTTCTCCTTACTGTCCACTAAGAAAGATTTTTTTCATATGTACTTATTCTTTGACTATTTTTTGATTATGCAGTTGTATTTGTATCTAAAGTCTACAAACCATAATGTGTATATATTCAAATACTCTGTCGGGGATAATGTGAAGAGCGAATTTGATGAAGCCACTATGCTAACCAGGAGAATTACTCTTAGATTATGTATAACTGAACTAATACATTAAAATAATGTAGCCATTTCTGATGTTTGGTGATATTTATCTGCTTATATTATCCTATTAAACCCTCTCTAAATAACTGGCATAAGTCTACAACCCATCAGCAGATACATTCTGCGGTTAGGTTCCAATGTCGATTACTTTGACTGTATATTTAGCTCCAGTGAATTTTGTTGAATTCACTTCGATAAATGCAAGCAAATTGTTTCTACATTCAACTTGCCGGTGCCGTCAGCAGTGATATCATCCATAAACCCATTTAAATGGTTCAGCTGGCAGCCACACACATCACAGTATAACATCCCCAATGTCTATGTGATGAGGTGGGAAGGTTGGATTGATTTGGCTCATGAACTGTTCCCGTCTTATCTGTTCAGTAACTTCCATCAATCTGTTTGGTTGATCTCTGTTTTGTGTGCACATTACACTTTGTTCGTGAACTACACATTTTTTTGCAGTTTATCTTTTGCAAATTTAAATTTTCGTGTGGAAGTTCACTGCTACTTCTCAAACAGGTAGTTTTGCAGATGATCTGGCTGATAATTCAAGATTTAAGGAAATATTAAACTTTTCCTGACCGTTTAGGCAAAACTGCACCAAGACACTGCCTTGGTCATTGACCCCTGATTTATGAATGTTTTTACCTGGGCTACACTTGTAAAAACTTGATGGCCCGTTTTACTTGCAAAGATCTTTATTGTCTTCATCATAAGATTCAACTACAGAAAATGTCACCCCTTTGAATGCACTGTATGTGTGATTTGCAGAAAATTGGATGCAACAAGCACAATAAAACTGTATTGAACAAAGATTTTTTTTTTTTTTTTTTTAACTTCATTTGTGTGGCCTTTTAGAATAACACGCGTCAGTTATTTGCCAAGACTTTTTTGTGATTTTTGATTCTCCCCTATTGTTAAAGGTGAATACATATCTATTATGCATTTAGATTGCGTTCAAATGAAGTCCGTAATAAACAAAAATGACTGCCTCACATTTCTATGCCTCCACAAACCAGTGTAAGACTTTGAAAGAATTTGGCCAACATAGCTGATTGTGATAAAACATAAAGTTGTAGCCAAGACAGTAAATGTTCCAAATATGGATGATGCTGCAAATAAGCTACAAATTCTATAATGTGGATGCTTCACACACAGCACAGAAGATCTATATAATCACCACAGTTTCAAAGTGGACATCCAAGAATAGTGTCACCAATTTAGCATCCGACTGAAGGTGAAATGTGGTCACAATCTACTTTTCTGTTCCTGAGTCATTGCATCGCATTCAGAAGAATGGGAGAAACAGTGACCTTGACCTTTGACCACCATCAGTTCATCCTTGAGTCCAAGTAAATTTCAGCCGGTTCTCTGCACATACCGATTTGGTTAAAGCTGCTCCCATAGTTTCAAAATTAATCGGAGGCCTACAGCTAATAGGATACAATGACTGCAAATGATTCCCTATGGAGCGTACCCAGATCCAATTTTTGCATGCAATAAATGTGGGTTTGGTAAACCAGGCTAGTAAATTTGTGCCAAATTTGAAGAAATTCTCTCAAGGTCTTCTTTAGATGTTGCACTCAAGAGACACTCAACAAAAATAATGCATCCAGCTATGGCTTAACAGCAACAAGGCATAACAACCTTTTGGTTTCCAATCAGTCCTACCTACTGCAGCACACACAATACCTGTGAAATGTTTTTATGACCAAATGTCAATCACTAATTGTCAAAATTTCCAGCAGTTTTCCTTCACTTTTGTTTCACTCTGAATATGTTTGACATTCAGGCATCTTCCCTGTCGTGTTGGCAACAAATTAGCTTAAAAAACACAGTAAACACAAGTGAAAATAAACAGCCAAACAAAGAGATACATACAAATGCAACAAACTAGAGTTACAACAGTGCAAAAGGCTACAAACAACTTGTCCTTCAAGGGTGAGAAATCTGTAATTAATGTGCATTCACATTTGTGGTTCAGTGGTCACTGATATGCTTTTTGAAAAGTCGAGTAAGACCCTGTGTCTAATACTTCTCCTGCAGATACACTGAAACAACAGTGTAGAACCAGCAATTTTCATTTATGTACAGCAATTCAATGTGGTGTTCCCTGTAACTCTGACCATTTGTCAGCAGGGTGCTTTGTGACTGGAAATACTGTCCTACTGTGGAGCAACCAAGTCCTGTCAGTGTCAGAAAGCAACAATTCTGCTACAGATGTCTGTGCGAAAGACTTAGAGCTCAATTTAGCAGCTCTAGGAAGCTAGAAAAGTGAAATAAGGAGTAGTAATAACTTCATCTCAGCTTTATGGGGTGAGGGAGGGGGTGCTTGGTGGGTTCAGCCATACATCAGCCACATATAGGCTTTAACTGAGGGCAAAACACAGACAAGAATGTGTAATTCTCATCAGAGTTGGGATATCCAGTGTTAGACTCTACAGTACATCGTCAAAGTCAGAAGTCTCCATCAATTTAGTGTGATATTGCTTCATCAGAGGTGAGAGCAATATAAATAATCTTTTATCAGTTGTCAGTGAATAAAGGAAAGATACCTTGGAGAAGAGAAGTCATCTGTAGCACTCCCCATCTTTTACTGTCAAAGTTGAAGGCAACATTGCTGATTGATGTCGAAACGGTGTTCAAGACCTTGGGAAAAGTTACTCTAACTTTGGTGTTCATCATGTTTCGATGTGCAACTTTACAAGGAAATACGGCAACACTACAGACCGACTGTCTACTTGATCCATTCACCACGGATATATTTTCTATCGCTGGGGTTTCCAGTTCCTGGGAGTTTGCAAGGAAAGACAAAAACAGAAAAGAGAAATGAGATCCTGCCTAAAATATTGATTCACTACAACATGAGAGTCTGCCAGAGCTCCATAGAAGAGCTGCTGTACCAAGAGTCCTTACATATGTGGTAATAAGAAATGGGAGTGGCTCAATGAGCAGTCATTGAACTGCATCCCTCCGCAGTTATATAAAGCATGTGAAAGATAGATCCCTACATTTTACAGACACCTCCATCAGTTAGTTAGCACAGTGGACTGCAGAGGGTGTATGCAATGTAATGGATCCGTTTTCTACTTCCTGGTTTCTCTGCAATCCATCCCTCAATAAAAGAAACTGCAGCTCTTTCACAACACCAATTAACTCATTATCCGATCATCTCCTGCAACTAATGAGATTTCACAAAGTATGCATTAGTGCAAAGTTCCTCTTGGTAAAAAAACAGATTACAGTTAGTCAGATAATAGAAACGGACAGTGTGTTACTGAGGAGACAACTAAAACTTATCATTGCAGAAGTTTTAGTGCTAGAACACAAAAATGAGGAGACAGTCTAGACATATTATAGGTAATCTATAAACGCAGCAGGGTAGGTTAAGTTCACGGTCTCAGAATCAACACACATGAGCAAAAGTCAGTTCCAGAGGCTTTAAGTTTGTCTATTTCGGTGAACTGCGATTATCTAACTCCACTGATCGGCATTTAGTGCGTTTTATCATCGCCACCCAATTACAGCACAGGAGTCAGCCAATTAGAACATTCCAGGAAAATGCTATGTGAGAAAATGTCAACAGCAAGAGTAAACAGACTAGAGCTCTTATCTTGCCATGCCTCTCCATGCAGACAGCTCTGAATGTGCTGTCACAGAAACTGCAGATGATCAGGAGGCTGGAGGAGTAGGCTGCCTTCAAAAAGGGCAAATCTCTCAAACTGTTTCAGTAAACCTCAAAAAAGCTGTGAATGTGAACTCCACTGATACTTTTTGCAACATTTAGTCATTATCAAGGTTTGATTGGAAACAGCTGTGCTGATATGTATTTGTGTGAAAGAGTTGAGACAAGAGACCCATACCATTTAACAGCACAAAATGATTGTTTCCTCACATTTTAACAATGTTCCACACATTTAGGTGGGTTTTCTGAAAGCGAGTATGATTTTGTCTTTTTAAATGTGAGGAAAATCTAAGAATTGAAATGTTTAACTCCGCTAATAAATAAAAATTCTGCCTCGGAAGAGAGGTTTTTTTTCGACAGCATGCAATGGTTTGCTGCATGTGTTTACAAATTAACAATCTAATAGCTGTTGATTTTATATTCAACAGTGGTGGCAGTGAGCTCAGACATGTCCATAATAACTGCAGGAAAGAGAGCAGCAAACGGTGTACGAGTATTTTAATAGCAGAGATTACAACTAAACATCTGGAAAAACGATTTAGGAAGATAGAAACCAAATTTCTATGTCTCAAGTACCTACACTGCTAAGCTTACAATCACACAATACTGATTGAGCCAATCACAGTCAATATTTCGCCATTTCACAAGATACATAGTTTTAAAATCTGGTGTCTGGTGAGACATTTCCGAAATAGTTGGATGATTGCATATTGGACATGCTCTATGCACAGGAACTTCCACGTTTTTGAGCAAGCTAACTTCCAAAACCAACTTCAAGTGAGCTCCTCAAGGCATTACAAATATCAACAGACCAAATTGATCAAATTGTGATCATTAAACGAGTAGTTTTTTGTGTGGGTTTTGAAACTCAAAAAAAAATATTCACCCGTTTTTATACGAAACAGTAGTGACGGGGTAGGCTATGGTATAAGCACATGTTGACAGCGTTTTTGTAGCTACTCTCACTGGCAGAGGGGGACATAAAAGTTCAGCATTGCAGATTAAACTTTGTCTCCAATTGCACCTGCTGGTTGCAGATTTATTTCAGAATACGGAGGGTAAATGGCAGAAATACAGAAAAAATAAATACTGAATGAGTTGCGATGACGCTAGAGCAAGAGGCTAAACTGGAAGTGAAATAATGACCTTGTCTCTTCATAACGTTAGTTTTCTCTCAATATGAATAGAGAACTTGTTCCCATACCACTAATCAAATCACTTAATTTACCATAGTTGCATAACACGGTAAGATTTAAGCTTGTCCAAAAGTCATGCTGCCTGCTACACAGCACAACCGCCACAGACATACTACCTTCAAACATACTGTATTAGGCACCAGTTTAGAGGTTGATGTGGTTACTCTTTAATCCCACTGCTGACAACAGACGGTCTGCCCACAACTTGTAAGCTACAGCGTCAATTTGTTTACTTTGTCTCTGCTTCTCCGGCTGGAGCTCAGCCAGCCAGCTGCTGATGATCAAACACAGATAAGAACCTCCAGCTGGGTGAAAGGAAAAGGATCATGTCTGATATTTCAGCACAGTAGGGCTGGGTGATACATTGATATTTTATCAAATTGTAATATTAGACTAGATATCGTCTTATATTTTGGTTATCGCAATATTGTGAAATGCCGTAACTATTATGTTAAGGCACCATGGTCATCCTTACAATATTGTTGCAACATCTATATCGAGGTATTTGATCAAAGATATATTGATATTTGCCCAGCACCACACCACAGACCAGTTTTCTACCCTTTATTGATCAAAACTATTAATAATAAACCATTTTGACCACAAAATGAATGACCAAATCTAATTTCAGTAGGACTTGTGTTGTTGTTGTTTGTCTTTGGTAGTTTACAGGGATTTTTGCCAACCAGCCATGCTCAACCTTGTATATCAGGTTGTGTTTCTACTTTGCAGGTCGTTATTTGTCAGAGTTCACTGTAAAAGACAAAGATAGTGTCATGGTAGAGGAGCTGCTGGAGGTTCCCATCATTCTTGCAAGCTGCATTGACAAACCAAGGTTGGAGAAAAAGAGTGAGTGGCACCTTATGGTCCCTGAAGGCAACAGTCGCACACATGGTCACACACAGGTGTTCATCAGCAGAGACAGACTTGTCAGGGACTGTAACGTGTCATCGAACTTGACAGAGAAACTCAGCATGCTGACCTGAACACATAAGCTACTCCATGATAAAAAATAAATAAATACAACGCGAGCGTAACCTCCAGATGGTCCATCAGAGAGTACCAGTTCATCCATCTCACCAGTCCATCATCATCAGTCAAGACAGAGCGATACACCACCTGGATGCTCCATGAAGTATGCAGCTAGGGTCAGCTGCGATTTCCATTAAACCTGTCAGAATCAAGGTCATTGTTATTGTTTTAATATTTGACCGTTCGTCTAATGGTGGGATGGTTGACTGGAGCTCTGACTTAAGGTGCGCAGTAGTGACAAGAGCGGGAAGACGTTGATGGAAATACGAGAGAAGACGAGACAAAAATATCACAAGAGTTAGATTTAAAGGGACAGTGAGTAAAACACTGCAGTGGAGGGTGGAAAGTTGCATATTTTTTCTTGGCTACTAATAGCACAATCGGAAATATTTTGTAAAGATTTGCGCCCCGTTTCAGACTTTAAACATGCATTATTCCTTTCATTGTTGCCATTAGTTATTTATTTTTCTGCAAGCGAAATGGAAGAAAGCCCCTCAAATTATGAAATATGCATTTTAAGGCATTCCTATTTAGGAGAGAATGAAAATCCATACAAATACTGTTGAGTCTACATCTCAGGATGAGAGGGTCGGAAGTCTGGTCAGAAAAGAAATAAAATGAAAAAAACAGAGAAACAAGGAGACGAAATCTCATTGTGTGATCGTCCTTAATTCTACTGCACTGCTGTGTTTTTTCTACTTCATAAACATGCAAACATTTTGTGATCGCACACCCAACTGCGTCTGATACCTTGAGGGCTCCAGAGTGAGAGTGTCTCTTCTCCCCGTCCATCAGCAGCCGCAGACACACCAGCAGCTTCTACTCTGCTGCTGATTTTTTTCCGTTTTTTCCTCTGTAATATATATGTCTACTTGCAGATTAGCATGCTGGTTATGAGTGGATTTTTGGTGTTCTGATTTTGAGAAGCCTGAAAAAGCAACCAAAAGAACTCCGATAAAAACCTGTTAATGCAGCATGTCGACATCGTAACCAGGTTTCTGAGAATTCTCTGCTAGTAAAGAATATAGTTGTGCCTTGATTTCTCACATTTCGCCCACTGTGTAAAGATGATCAAAAGCTCAAACACTGTTATGATCGTGTATACATGGATGAAAAACCAAGTTCCTTGTTAACACCATATCCTGAATATGATCAAAGGATAAGACACAAAACCAGGATACTAATCTGCATGTAAATGCAAAGAATGATAGGGTGAAAAGGTAGCAAAGTGCAATGCACGAGATAAAAATAATTTTCTTACAGTAAAATTGATGGACATCTTTATTCTTGGTAAATACCCAACAAAACATGTTGGTGGTGCAAACTTTTGCATGTGAATGGTGATGTGCAGCAGCTGTAGTCAATATACCATTTATCTGTTACGGAAACCTACATACACTATCTGCAAACGCATGGGAACAGATGTCTCTCTTTTTGATGATAGGCTGTTAAGCTCTAGTCAACACTGTACCAGCGCACCAGCTCCTGTCTCATCATTTGCTGTAGTAAGTTTAAATTAAGATTAAATGAACAAACCTTCCTTATTATACAAAGACCTCGGGGGGGTGGGGGGGTGGACCATGAGCAGTACCGAGGGATTGTTAAAAGGTTGTTAACAAAGTGTCTGCAACGCAACAACACCCTGCAGCCATCCTCGTATATATGAACTGACACTTCAAAGAGATGAGATTTGTTGTCCCTGCCAAGTTTTCCCCGAGATAACTGTACACTTTGACCACTGTCCATCGACTTGATGCAGGAAAATACACATTAGTTGATTCTAATTAGAACTTATGTTATTGAGGGTTTTAATCAAAATTTGAAATGTGTTGGGAACAGGCCAAACAAAACTTTCTCTTTACTCTAGATACATTTCTACTAAAATAATAAACTCAAGTTTGTAGATGGAATTTAGGTTAGATTGCTCTGTCTAATGTGCCATCATATTTGTTTCATCAGTTGCAAATACTCAAAATGTATCTCATTTTATTGCTAAAAGCCACTGGAATTCAAAACCATACGAAATTTGGTACATATACTTTATAAAACTTAGTTCATGTGAGCAGTTCTGTGTGCTTTGTGTTCAGCGCAGCAGAAAAGAAAGAATATTTCAAAGAACACGAAGTTGTCACTTGAGTGGGGAAAGATCACAAGACAAAGTGAAGAGGAGAAGTTCTGGTTCTTTCTTAGAAGAAGTTAATTCTTTCACATTGAGAAGTTTGTCAAGCAGATGATCACATTTTCTCAGCACAGTGGATATCTCTTGTTCTAAAGGGTAAAAGAGACACGGTGACAGAGGCAGCAAAAATAAGTATCAAGGAATAGGTGGTGTCTGAGTTAAATCTATCCAAATACAGCCTCGGTGGGGTGTTGCAGTTTTGTTTGGTGGAAGCCATTTAGGACCCGACGATACATATTTCAGGAGCAGGAATAGGATTGCAGTGTCTTACAACTGCTTACGACAGAATTTCCTCATGAATAACTCTTACCTAATCACAGGAGAGCTGCATCACAATATCACAAGGAATATGCGCTTTGAGGTTGAGGATGGTTTTGCATACGAAACGACAAAAAAACATAGTACAGAGGAAATTTGAATAGGTTGGCTTATTATCAACAGAGCGAGGCACAAAGCAATAATGAGAGGGGCGGAGAGAGAAAAGTAGAGCCATGGGCCGAGAGCCAGTTGCCAAACAACAATAAAAATAATTTTTGTGTGATAGATCAAGCTGTGTGAGGGAGATGAAGGGCGCGCCGGGGTCAGATGGGAAGAAATCTTCTGTGATCTCCCCCCATCTTTCACAAGGACCGTCTGGCATTACAAGAGACACCGAGGGGAGACAGACGGTGCAGAGGGAGGATAGGAGAGGGAGATAAAACAGTAAGAGAGAGAGAAGAAGAAGAAGAAAGACAAAAACATTAAAAAAAAAAAAAAACACTGAAAGAAGAAACTTGGATGGATGCTGAGAGGCCCCTGGGCGAAGACATGTACTGCTTCTAGACAGGAACAAGACAACTCCATATTAAAGGAGACAAACGAAAGATAAACACGGAGCGACTGTGTCATTTGTAGTTTGTGCTTTTTCTGGCCATTTTATATGATTTTGATCTCACAATAGTCTTTTTACATCTAAATTTAGTTGTATTGCAATCTGGTAGTCTTTTTCTCTTTGTAGTATGTTTTCTGTCGCTGTTGTCATTGGGCATCTCTTTTTAATTGTTTTCTGTCTTGTGGTCATTTTGCATCTCTTTTGCAGTTGTTTTCTGTCTCTTTGTGGTCATTTTGCTTCTTGCGTCATCTTTGTTTTGCGTTTATTTCTCATTTTGTATATTTTTGTGGCCAAGCTCCCAACAGGAACTATCAACAGTTACTTCAAACTTAGATGCCACCCCCCTCTGACCCAGTGAGCCCTGAGCAGATTCCCAGTGGGCCCATTCAGTAATCTATTCATGGTGCGACAGGGTCTTACCAGACAACTGGGAGATGGTGACTTGACCTCTGGAGCTACTGTGCTGCACGGGTAGCTGAACACATCAGATCCAGCTGCTAAACCAATTGGGAGAGGAGCTGAAGGTGGTGGGAAAGGAGTGAGGTGGGGTGGTGTGGGGGTGGCTCTGTGGTTCAGGTGAAAACTAGGCCTTTCTCCCATTTATCATGGTCACGTGGAAGACTGAATGAACCTGAGCAGCTGCTCCTCCCTGCTCTTTACTGCAGCTTAAAGATGATGGGACACCAGAAACCACTGGGGCTTTCCTGGAGAACACTGCAGGACGATATAGATTCCTGCAGAAAGTGTAAAGGGGAATACAACAGGGAATGTATTTCAGGGCAACACACCAATACTTTCAACTGTTTCACTCGTCTGCTGAAGGTTGCTGGCTTTTTGCCTCCTTCTGGAAATCAATTAAAGAACAGATTTACTAAACCTTATAAGAGTGTGACGACTGATGAGTATTTAAAAATCTTTCTGCTTCTCTGTGTGTCTCCTCTGCTGTGGATCAATAACCCTTTTCTACTGTCTTTAATTGAAATGCAGGGAGCCTGAGGTGATTTAGCTGGCTTTAATTTCCTTGTTTGCCATGAATACTAATATAAGCCCAAGGACATCAAACCTCCATTCATCAATAAATCCACATGAATACATACTCACATTATTGTGTTAACTGATACATGTTTCAGTTTGTATATTCTTACAAATTCAAACATATTAAGAGAAAAAATATGTCTATATATTTTTTAGATTGACCAGTTTATTGTTGTACAACAACACCAGCATTTAGAGAGCAAAATTATTAGCAAAAGTATATGTACGCTACAAAAACGTTACAGTCGGAAATAATAATAATGGCCTAAAGCTACTGAACTTTACTATTTAGAAAAGTGCAAGTCTTTTACTAATTAACTCGTCTGTGGTGTCATTCATCCTCTCCTCTGCCCCTCTCCCACTGCAAGTATCGGACTCATTACTCTACAGGGACTATAGAGAAGACGAGGAGCTAATAAGTCTCAGCCTCGAAGTTTAGTCGATTCTAAAGGAATAATCTTGAAGATTTTCATTTAAATAAATCATTTGATAAGTGACTATCAATTTGATATCATAAAAGTCCTTCCATATGCAGTATTACAAATTGAACGAGCTGGATGTGGCGACATTCAGTGGTTGTTCCACCAGAGAGGTTCGTCGGAGCTCACTTGTGTACCAACTGCCAACTGGCTGATGTCACACAGGCAAAACTGAAAAAAAGATTTGTCCAAAAACACAGCTGCAAATATTACCATCAGTGCTGGCAAATAAAATAAGGTTGCGTGGAAAATTGCAGACGCATCCAGGCCACTGCTTGCAAAAGCATGTGCAACTCAGCTGCTGATTTTGATCAAGCGACGAAACGTGCATGTCACGGTGCCGTGCACCATTTGTGCGCAGCAGACACAGTCTCGAAACCTTTTCATCCACCCTTGAATGTCTTCGATACTGGCAGAGTTTGTTTAATTTAGGACTAAAGAGCATTGTTGTCGAGTATGAGCGTCAGAGAAAAAAGCAGGGGAGCAAAAATCACCTCTCATAAGTGTTTTCTCTCTGCACCACTATTCATTAGCAGATGTAATCATCAGTTGAAATTATATTATTTGAACAATAAGAATAATATAATTGTCTTGATTATCAGTCAATAATATATCTGGTGTGTGTCCCTAAAGGTTTTATGTGCCGAGTAGAATTTCCTGGACAGCAAGCCAACATACTGAAATGTACAGAAACATTTGAAAAAGGTGCAAAACCCAAAGACTCATTTTCACATCTGAAATGCTGGAATCTGAGGATTTTTGTTATTTTTGCTTTACGTGAGAAATCACATGAATGATAAATTGATTGTCACAATTATTCAACCAGTTGTGAAGGACATGCATGATATTTGCTAAACTTGGTTGTATTTACTGAAATAGAACATTCTTATGCATTAATTGAATGTACATCAGATTCAAATTGTGAATGTCTTTACTAAGAGCTGAGAAAAGTGCAGGTTCCCATTAAATAAAAAGCAGAAAGGCTCTAACCACTCCCCATTTCTCTTCTACTTTAGTCAGGCACCTGTACACTTTACCCTCAGAGAAAGGCAAAATTGCAGGAGGGGAGAGGGGAAAGTGGTGGCAGCATGGTAAAATGAGGAGGAAAGAGCAAAAGGAGTGCAGGACCTTGTTAAAAGCCCCTCTGTGACAGCCAAGGAAAGGCTGTAGCTCTGAGTCATTAAATGTGGCTGAAGCTGCAAAGAGTGACTGAAAAAAAAAGAGATGTATGGACAGAGAGAGGGTTTCAGGGGTAGGTGCAGTACAATGAGTAGAGGGCCACTTTGGAAATGGAAGATCAAGTAGAAGCTCACTAAGAAAGTATGGTAGCAAAGAAATCAGATAGAAGAGAAAAATTACAGATTAGTTGAAGAAATTGAAGCTGCCCTTATCTATTTTTACCACAGCCTTTACTGGAACACACGCAATCAAACTTTTAGAATGGTCTTCTTTACCGAGTAAAACGTTTTAAATGACAAATGAGACTGAAGGTGTGGAGGACAAATATCTCCATCTCCAATCAGCTTTCAGGGAGGATGGCCTTTATCATTTTGATGATCATTTGATTCACTAGTGCATGAATATTTTATCATAATCTTAAGAAAATTATTACAGTTGTCGAAACTGAACCAGTAGTCGACAACATTTCTGACCTGCTGATGAATGTGGTTACAGAAAGTATAGTTTAATACAACAACAAAGACTCTCGGAGTCGATGCAGAGGAACAACTGGTGTATATTTTAAAGCGATTAAAACTCATTCTAGGAATGGTTTCAGTCAATAATCGTTGCAAAGAGATTTCATGCTGCACACTGCGCGAGTAGTATTTCATGCAACAGCAGACCACAGTCACCTGCAGCTTTTCATACAACAGCTCACAAATGCAGCTCCTTTTCTGACTCTGATAGGTCTAAAAAAGATCAGAGAAAAATATCTGTACGCCTGAATATTTGTCAGAGGAAAGCACAACTCAAAAATGGAAAAACTCCAGAAAATAGTTTCGGTTATTGCTCTAATGGTTACTAATTCACAACCTTTAGATCTGTTTCACCTTTATCAGGCATCTGAGGAAGCATCACAGCAGGTTCACTTACTTCTGTAATTGCTTATGGCACATTTCTCCAGTAGAAAGAGTAGTAGATAGTGTGAACAGTGATGCTGCTTATCACTTACACAAATTTAGGTAAAAGAAATTCCTCTGAGTAACTCCATCACTAACATTTAAAATGACTAGAATGTAGTTTTTACAGAAAGTCACTCAAATGAAATAGCCAATACTGACAAAATGGTGATTATAAAAAACATGCTGACAAGAAACTCTTAAGAATTATGGGATATCGTTCAATGATCTAAGCATGTGGTTTAAAGCACATAGCTCAAGTTAATTTAAGGCATGTCCAAATACCCTTTTGCTTGTTTAGTGGGGGATAACTTGAGCCCAAATTAAGATGCACGCTCAGAAGGGTTGCACTTGGTCTTTTAATCAATCATGTGTGTTTTGGAAATGGAAAGAAATAAACCTGCCATTATAATGGTGGATTTGCAAGTTGAAAAGAACGGATCTCGGCAGATCTCCTCGTGCACAGATTGATGTAAACAATCATAATCTCCTTGGTATTTTAAATTGTTTGCATGTTTGTGTACTGCCTCATGTCCCTGTGTGTTTAACAAGCAGAGTGCACTGGTGCATTGTACACCCATATGCAGGCATATATTACAATCTTAACATTTCGCCCTTAAATGGTAAATGGTCTGCAGTTATATAGTGCTTTTTTCACTTTAGTGGTATGAAAGCTGCCATGCAAGGTGCTCGCCTGCCATCAGGATGGATGGATGGATGCAACCTTGCATGACAACGGGGAGCACCGAGAGCAACTTGGGATTTGGTGTCTTGCACAAGGAGACTTGGCATGTGGTCAGGAGGACCTGGAGATTGAACCACCAACCTTATAATTGGTGGGCAACCCTCTACCATCTGAGCCATTTTTGGTGATCAAACGTACAATCGCTGCCCACTGCCTAAAGATAGCAAAGCACCAACACGATGCCTGTACACACCTCATTTTATGATCGACAAACCCCATGGGCGCTCAGATGGGCGCAAGTAACAATGTGGGTGCTGGACAGGAGAATAACAACTGCATTGGTCTGAAACTAGCAAAGACACTTTGTGTTGCCATTTGCAAGATGGAGCCCTTTAACATTTACATAGCATTTAGTAGTCTAAATAAATCTTGTGAACTTAAATCTTGGTATCCTCGTAACATGAAAGCACTTTGTACTTAGTTTCCCCATGCTTGTATGGCCCTTGCTGCCTGGTCCCATACTTAAAAATACAAAAAAAATGTCCCCTCGGGGATTAATAAAGTATATACCTACCTACCTACCTACCTACCTTAAACAGTTAAACAAGCATTATGATTCACATTATGCACAGTATGTGATATGTATTTCAGGGCATATTCTAGTGCACAAATGTTAATTTAACTGAAGGGATGGAAACAAAAAGTTTCCTGACCTCTGTAACATTAAAAATATTTAGCTCATTGAGTCTTCAATCATTCAGTTCTTGTCAAATTCTCAGTCATGGACACAGAGTCCGGCAAATGGCAAAATGAATAATTCAACAGCTGGAGCAGCCTATCAGAGAGACTAACTCCTGGTGTTTGGAGGCTATCTCAGATAATGTTGTAAATCCAGCAGTGGCCACATGCTTAATGAATTAAAGTGTAGATAAAATAGCTTCACAGCCTTTACATTTGGAAAAAGCTTTCTGATTCTTTAAGTCTCCAGGCACCACTCAGGGTTCAAGAAAATGTCCAGTCTGATTTCAGTCAAGGAGAGTAGTCTCGATACAATTCACAAACACATTCAGCTCTCAAAGAGGTTTGACATATTAACAACATCCCCCAGACGATTCTCTAGCAGCAAGCTGATCTTCTGGTGTCACTCTGGTGGGAATTCAGTTTTCATTTTCTGTTTTGGTTTCAATATGTCACTGAAAAAAAAAATTCTAAAAAAAATTCTAAACTTCTTATGTCCCACATTTCTTCATTCCTCCTCATATAACTTTACAGACCCTACAATCTTCCTCCACACTGACAACTTACTCGACAAGATTAGAAATGTTCTGGGAAGCGAAAAGATGTGATGTTACAGTTGGAGAAATTAAAGGCATGAATTGCCTCAAACAAAGATGCATTTTGAATTGACTTGCAACTCAGGTTCAGTGTTCCTACTTTTGATAGTAGTAAAGTAGTATCTCCGCTCCCTCTTTCCAAAGCTAAAAGCAGTGCTTTTAACAAGAGCCGAAAGAAAACTGCTTTTAATCCATGAACACCCTGACAAAGATGGAGTCATCCTCGCAAGCTTTTGAGTGTTTCAAAGGCATCCTATCAAGGAGGGAAATCTAAAACTAGAGTGTCTGGGAACAAAAGCACTGGAGGGAGAGGACTCTCATTTGGCTTCCTATGGCAGCCATGTTCCCCAGGCTGATGGATGAAGGGAGAAACTCATCTCATGAGTAATTATTTATCTTCCCTCCAGAACTGTTGTGTCTGAGGGTTGGAAATAATACAACCCTTTGCTCTGACCAAGTAGTAAACAAAGTAGAATGATGGAGGTGACTGAGTCTCCTCTTTCTCCATCACAACAGCGTACAGCACGGCTGCAGTATATACACCCCACAGACAAAATCTGGCAGGTTTCATTTCACCCTTCCTGCGGTTGTGTGGGTTACTCTGTTTGATTAAGAACAGTACAAGTCTATGTGGATTTAAAATGAATTTCTGACAACTTCCTTACCTTCATTCACACCTTTTCCATCAATGGTATCAAATCCAAAATACTGTCAAGATGATCCATTCAGCAGACGCCGCTCACTACCGTCTTCTGTTTTGTGTCACCAATTTGAACAACAATAGCAGAATTCAGAGAGGATAATGGGGCACCTGCTCCTCACTATGGTTGCGTTAGCTGTCCGCCATAATGCAATAGATCAGAGTGGCAGTGTGGTTTATGAGCACTAATACACTGTGAATTTTGAATTCAAACAGATCATAATTAATTATCTCCCCATTTAAATGCTTGTCTTGAGAACAAGCCCCATTGAGCTTTAACTCAACAGATATTTCGGTATGTCATAGGAGGGACGACACGGGTGTAATTGATAACAGTAAAAACGACTGAGTTTCAGGGTCCTGGTGAATCGCATGCTGCCTCCGTCATGGTTTACTGGGACAATTTATGGACCTAAGCCATTGTTAATGAAATTTGGCTCACCGGTGCTTTTCCTGCTATGACAAAATGTGCTGGTATAAAAGAAGGTCTATTTCCATCTCTGAAACACATTATCAAGTACTACTCATCATGAAGAGCTTGTATAAAAGCTCAAGGATAAGCAAGGACAGGGCTCTTTGCAGGCTGGTCAAGTTCTTGGAAACCCAATTCTTTATGGTCTTTGCTGTGTTAACAGGAGCGTTGTCCCGGGGCGTCTGTGGCTCAGATGGTGGAGCGGGTTGTTCTCTAATTGAAGGGTTAGCGGTCCAATCCCTGCCTCCTCCTGCCCACATGCCAGTGACATGACATTGAGCCCCAGGTAGCTCCTGATAGCGGGTGACCAACTTGCACGGCAGCTCTGTTGCCTTTGGCGTAAACTTTTGGCCAACCATCTTATAATACTGCTAATGATATCATGTCGTTTTGATGATTGCAATGCCTGTAGTCCACCACCTAGTCCATATTACAGTTCTCCTGTTGGGCTGTAGAGACCAGGCTTCACTCTGGATTTACACTCAGCTTAAACCTGAGCAGACACCAAACAGTAAGGGTTCAAATTCAAATAAAGGGAGGTCTGTGTCCTCTGGCACTTTGAGCTCCTCTAATCTGTTATTCATGTATTCAAGGTTAGAGCCCGATGAGTTGGAGAATAGGGATGAAGGGGGGAGAGAAAGCTGGATGGAGGGAGTGAGAAGAAAAGAGATGGGGAGGAGAAAAGCCCAGACTCCCTCTCATCCCTCGATGAACCTATCATCGGATCATGCAGACGAGAAGAAAGGCTTCGGTCCTGGAACTCCACACAGACAAGGATCAAAGGGAATCCCCATCTGATCCGAATGTCATTTGAATGTTTTATGGTCGCCAGGGCACTGAGGTGAGGCTTGAATAAGACGTGGCTAAAGAAAGTTTCGATAAGAACAGGTTGATCACCTTTAGATGAAAATATCAAAATAGGCTTTTTTTTTCCCCTCAGAAAATAAACTGTACATATGTATATATATATATATATGCACACAATTCAATGTTCTGAACAAATGCAAATTGTGAGGTTGTATAAGTGTACTTTTAAAGTCCTATCCCCTGTACATTCTGTTTTGTCATCATAACTCACTAAACTCATAATCAGCTGCTGAGGCTGCACCATGTACTCAAATTTACACAGCAAAGTCTACGGCAAACACATAACTGCTCAATACAGGAGCACTGAGATGGTGAGATGTGAAGCATATGGCATACACCCACATACACATACCTAAATACTCACATAGCCAGTGTAGCTGACATACCAAACAGGATGAAGGCTAATTAAT